>NW_028136426.1:649000-1298000 GCF_964662115.1 Mustela nivalis | reverse complement strand
GCCCCGATCTGCAGACGCTGAGGGCAGCTCCTCAGGATTTGAAATTCGTGTGGCTGGGAGGCAGGAGCAAAGGCTTTTCTGTCTGTATTGTGTCTAGGATGGCCTTGGAATGGTGGGGTGTCCTCATGTGTCCATGGAATATTCTACCTCTCTGGGGATTCTGCCCAGCACTCAAGAGTTTGGTGTCTCACTGAGAAGGAGAGAGCGTGGTTTACTGTTTCAGTGTTTCCGTCAACACAGGGATTCCAGAGATGGGTTATAGGTCCCTGTGCCTGGATAACCCTACAAAGGCTTAGTATTTGGGCCTAGAGGCTTGACTGCTTGGCTCTGTGGGGCTTTGGTTCAGCTCCCATGGAGACTTGTTGGAAATGGGTCTCAGGGTAAGGGTCACAATGCCTGTTTTTGCCCAGATGCCCATCCTGAGTGGGCATTGGCTCTTGTTCCATGCACCTGGATCCCAATATGAGGGTTGGACCACCATATCAACATTTAATTTTCCTTCTATGAGGAAGGAGGAGTACTCTTTTGTGCTTCAGATTCCCCCATGCACAGTAATTTGAGCTATGTTCTGGGACTGGTACGTGAATAACCAGGTTGGTTTGAGATGAAGGACTCAGGTCAAGGCAGGTCACACCTGCCAGATATGGGTCCCGCTATCTAGGTGGCTACCAGGAGGTCGGGGCTCGAGCTGTGTCAGACAGAGCATTAGTTCACAAGGTGGCCTATGATATTGTGGTGCTATAGAGGGCTGTGCTGGTGGAACCTTATATGGAGTTTCACGCAGACCCATAGGGCACCTCTTTTTTCTGGTGGGCAGGCAGAAGGCTGCATTGTGGCTCCCAAATTCCCAATATAGGGGACTTGAAGGCGAGGAGTGTGAGAACAGAAGGCAGAAAACACAATCTATGCTTAATCTCAGTGCCGAGAACATGGCCGTTCCAATGTGCAGTGGTTTTTTTCGAGATCTCCAGCATCTGAGTACAGGCGAGGGTCAGATGTCTGCTCATGATAGAGTTTGTATCTATCGTGGCCAACAAATGAAATATCCAGCACCTGAGTAAAGGTGGATTTCAGATGTTTACGCACACTGGAGTTTGTGTCTCTGATGACCGAATGGAGGAGTGGCATCAAGAGGCTGATGCATGTGAGATGCTCCAAACAGCAAGGTTGTTTTTTCTACTGGACAGTTAGAGTCTGGTATGTTTTCTGCAGGGCCCCCCATGTGAAAAGTATGGGTAGCAGAGCCCTTCCACATGGAGGCCTGGAAAGCACACCTCCATTGACCAATGCAGCTGAGGAACATGCAGGTTCTTTACGGTGCTTCTGGGGCGAAGCACCAAGGTCTTGAGTTGACATGGAATCTCTTGAAGATGGGTTACAATGCTGGTTTTTTTTACCAGGTAGATCTTAGAATGTGTTGGTGGCTAAGGTGCCTGCAAGATTCTCCTACCCTGAGGGTTTAACACAGGTCGAAGAGCACGGTTACCTTCTGGGGACAGGAGATGTAGTGTTTTGTGGCTCAGGGACCACATGCCATATCATAAGTTCCTATTCAAGAACAGGCCTCTGAAGACAGATGCCCGACAACCTAATCTAGGGTTCCAATGAGTCCCAGGGGCATGAGAGGTTCAATCTTCAGACTTAGGAAAGTTGACTTGGGTGTCTGCCAGGATGTAGGTGATCAGGGAGTTTCAGACTGCGCACTTATGTCCAGAGTAACCTCCAATATTGGGGTGGCCACAGGGGCCTTGAATGTTTCAACCAACTCTGGAGGGTTTGGTTAACTGACATGCACAATTTCCATGGGGATGGCAAGCACAGTCCTGTGGTGTGGCTCCAGAGACTCCACCCTGGAGGGCATGTGAGCCATGGTTCTGGGAGGGAAGTCTGCAAACACAAACTCGGGTTAGGTTTAGTGGCTAGGTTATCGCAGGGCAATGTGTAGACCTGGAAGGCTACTCGTCAGGAACAGTAACTGGAATGACCCGAAGGTGGAAGCACAGGCTTTTATATCTGGATTGTGTGTCTAGGGTGACCTCAGAATGTAGCTGTGGCCTCATGGGTCTATGGGAGATTTTTCCTCTAAGGATACTGGCGGCTCCCAATATTTTGATGACTTTTTGAGATGGGAAGACTGCTATTTTCGATCTTACGTGTGCCCCAAAAGAGGGATTCCAGAGATGGGCTCTGGGTCTAGGCGCCTGGAAAATCCCACCAAGGGTTGGGATTTGGGCTTATGGGCAGACCAGGCCTGCAATGCAGAATCTTGGTGGTGCAACTGAGAGGGCTTGTTTGGAAGCATGCTCAGGCTGAGCATTACAATGCCTGTTTGTGCCCAGGGTGGCCCTCAGGAGTGGGCGTGGTCCCATTGTCCATTTTCTGGCTCCCACACTGAGGGATGGACACACATTCCAATGGCCAGGTTTCCAGCCATGGGGAAGGAGGAAATATCTATTGTGCTTCATGTTCCCCCATAGGCAGGGATTACAGCAAAGGTCTGGGGACAGATGCCTGAATACCAAGGATGCATAGAGATGACAGATTTGGGCCATGGCCGTTCTCACATGCTGGATATGGGCCCCGCTCTCTGGGTGGCTGACACGAGGTCTGGGCTCAGGCTGTGTCAGACACAGCACTAGTGGCCAGAGAAGTCTATATATTGGGGTTCTCTCCAGGGCCGAGTAAATTGATCCTCATGTAGGGTTTCTGGCCAGACTCACGAAGCACTTCTTTCTGTGGGGCAGGCAGAATGCTGCCTTATGGATCCAGAATTCCCTATCAAGAGGGTTTGGGGACAAATAGGGTGAGAATGCAATTGTAAACACCAGCTATGCTTAAATTGAGTGCCAAGCGGAAGTCAGTTTCAATGTGCAGCAGCTTATACGAGATATCCAGCACCTGAGTAAGGGCAGATGTCAGATATTTGCTCACACTGGAGTTTGTGTCTAGGATGACGACTAATGGAGGGGTGGCTTCAGGAGGCAATGGAGGATTACCCACGCTTAAGATTGTGAGATGCTCCAAACAACAAGGTTTCCTTCTAATGGACAGGAGGAGTCTGTTTTTATTTCCTCCAGGGTCCCTCAAGTGGAAGTTTGCGTAGCAGAGCCCTCCCGCATGGATGACTGGAAAGCACACGTCCAATGACCATTGCAGCTGAGGAACATGACAGGTTCGTTTTGGTGGTTCTGGTGCCAAGTACCAAGGCCTTGAGTTGACTTGGAATCTCTTACAGATGTGTCCCAAAACTGGTTTGTTACAAGAGAGTTCTTAGAATGTATTGGTGGCTATGGGCCACGCTGAGGGTTTGGCACAGGTCGATGTGCACAGTTTCCATCTTGGGAGAGGAGATGTTCTGTTTTGTGGCTCAGGGTACATATGTTGTATCCTGACTTGGTATTCAAGAACAGGCCTCTGAGGATTGATGCTTGCAACCTAATCTAGAGATCCAATGATGTCCTTGGTGCCCATCAGGTTCAATTTTCTTACTAAGGACCATTGATATGGTTGTCTGACTGGATGTAGGTGATCAGGGTGTTTCAGACTGTGCATTTGCATCCAGAGCCACTTCCAATATTGGGGTGGGCTCAGGGGCCTTGCAGGTTTCTCCTAACTTGGAGGCTTTGGGGAACTGTGATGGGCACAGTTTCCTTGGGGATGGCAGGCCCAGTCCTGTGGTAAGGCTTCAGAGACCACCTCCTTGAGGATATGAGAGCCATGGTTTTGGGAGGGAAGTCTGCAAACACAAATTTGGGTCAGGGATAGTGGCAAGGTGATGGCAGGTCCAATGCCTAGACCTAGAAGGCATCACGTCAGGAACTGTAATTAGGGTGACTGAAAGCTGGTAGCACAGGCTTTTCTATCTGGATTGTGTGTCCAGGATGGGCTCTGAATGTAGACGTGGTCTCATGGTTCAATGGGAGACTTTTCCTCTCTAAGGATCCTGGTGGATCTCCATAGATTGGTGGTTTTTCAGAGAAGAAAAGAGTGCTCTTTTCCATCTTAGGGGTGCTCCAAAACAGGGAAGAATGCTGTTTTCCAACTTAGGCTTATGCCAAAACAGGGATTCCAGAGACGGGCTCTGGGTCTGGGTGCCCGGATATCCCACCAAGTGTTAGGATTTGGGCCTAGGGGCATTTTAGGCCTGAAATGCAGGATCCTAATGGTGTAACAGAGAGGGCTTGTTTGAAAGCATGCTCAGGCTGAGGGTCATCATGCCTCTTTGTGCCCAGGGGGGCCCTCAGGTGAGGGCGTAGTCTCATTGGCCATATAGCTGGATCCCACTTTGAGGGTTGGACACCCATTGCAACAGCCAGGCTTCCTGCAATGGAAAGAGGAGTTCTCTATTGTGCTTCAGGTTCCCCCATTGGCAGGGTTACAGGAAAAATCTGTGGAAAGTTGCCTTAATACCAAGGATGTGTACAGATGACAGGCTAAGAATTCCCAGGTAACAAAACAGCATTGTTACCCATGTTCATGACATTCCATGTAGAAATAAGCCCTTAGTACTTCGCCCCAGAGCCACCAGAATTAACTTGCCATGTTCCTAAGCTGCAATGGTCAGTGGAGGTGTGGTTTCCACGCAACCATACGGGGGTGCTCTGCTACACAAACTTTGCAATTGGCTGGGACCCTTGAGACAAAAAAACAGAATGCCCCTGTCCGGTAGAAGGAAACCTTCTGTTTGGAGCATCTCACAAGCCCCAGCGTGGGAAATTCTCCATTTCCTCTTGAAGCCACCACTCCATTTGTCAGTCATCATAGACACAAACTCCAGCATGAGCAAACATCTGACATCCGCCCTTACTCAGGTGATGGATTTCAATTCGATCGCTGCACACTGGAATTGCCTTTAGTTTGACTGAATTAAGCCATAGCTTGGGTTTACAATTCCATCCTCAGTCTACTGGTCCACAAGCCCTATTGTGAGGGAATTCTGGAGCTACAACACAATATTCTGCCTTCCCCATAGAAAGAAAAAGGGCCTGGAGAGTCTGCCCAGAAACTCCATATGATGGTCAATCTTCTCGGTGCTAGACGGAACCCTGATTCATAGGCTGCTTTGGGCACTAGTGCTGTGTCTGACATAGCCGGAGCCAGGACCTAGTGTCAGCCACAGAGAGATCAGGGCCCATATCCAGCATGTGAGACCAGCTATGGCCCAAGTCTGTCTTCTCTTCTATTCTTGGTATTCAGGCATCTGTACCCACACCTTTGCTGAAATCCTTGCCATTGGGGGAACCTGAAGCACAATAGAGAACTCCTCCTTCCCCATGGAAGGTATTCTGACAGTTGGGATAGTTGCTCAACCCTCAAAGTGGAAGGCAGCTCCATGGCCAAGGAGACCATGTGCACTCATGATGGCTTCCCCGGGCACAATCAGGCATTGTGACCTCAGCCTGAGCATGCTTTCAACCAAACGCTCTCAATTGCATCTCTGGGACCCCGAATTGCAGGCCTAGTACACACCTAGGCCCAAATCCTAACCCTAGTGGGATTTTACAGGGGCCCAGACACAGAGCCCATCTCTGGAATCCCTATTTTGGGGGACCCTTAAGATGGAAAACAGCACTCTTCCCTTCCCCGAGATAGTCACCAAACTCATGGTAGCCACCAGGATCCTTGAGTGGAAAAATCTGCCATAGACCCATGAGAACACACCTGCATTCCGAGGCCATCCTGGACATACAATCCAGATACATATCATGTGCTATCACCTTTGAGTCATCGGATTTACAGTTCCTGAAGAGCTGCCTTCCAGGTCTATGCATTGGGCCTGCAATCACCTTGCCATTAACCTAAACTGTGTTTGTGTTTGCAGACTTCCTTCCTAAAACCATGGCTCACATGACCTCCAGGTTCTGGCATCTGAAGCCACACCACAAGACTGTGCATGAGATCCTCAAGGAAACTGTGCCCATCACTTTTGCCCGAAACCTTTAGATTAGGAGAAACCTGCAAGGCCCCTGAGCGCAGCCAAATAATGGAGGCCGCTCTGGGCACAAATGCACAGTCTGAGACACCCTGATCACCTCCATACAGGCAGACACCCAAGTCAATGCTCCTGAGTCAGAAGATTGAACCTGACATGCCCCGAGGACTTCATTGGCACACTAGATTAGGTTTACAGGTATCTGTCGTCAGAGGCCTGCTCTGGAATATCAACTTATGATAAAATATATAGTCCCTGAGCCACAGAACAGAATATGTCCTCCCCAAAAAGGAAGCCATGCTCCTGGAATTGTGTCATACCCTAAGGGTATTTGGATCCTGAATGGCCCCTTAGCAACCAGCACATTCTATGATATTCCTGGTAACAAACCATCATTGTGCCCCATCTTCATGAGACTCCATGTCAACTCAAGGTCTCGATATATTGCCCCAGAGCCACCAGAATGCACCTGCCATGTTCCTCAGCTGCAATGGTCAATGGAGGGGTGATTTCCAGGCATCCCTGTGGCGTTCTCTGCTACAAAACTTTCCACATGGAGAAACCAGAGAAAACAAACCAGACTTCTCCTGTCCGGTAGAAAGAAACTTTGCTATTTGGAGCATCTCACAAGCCCCAGCATGGGAAATCCTCCATGGCCTCTTGACGCCACCCTTCCATTTGTGGGTAATCACAGACACAAACTCCAGTGTGAGCAAACATCTGACATCCACCCTTACTCAGGTGCTGGATATTCGAAACGGCAGCCCCACACTGGAACTGCCTTGTGCTTTTCACTGAACTTAACCATAGCTTTGTATTACTATTCTATCCTCACCACACTGCTCCACAATATCTCTTGATAGGGAATTCTGGAGCCACAACGCAGTATTCTGCCTTCCACATAGAAAGAAGAAGGACCTGTTGAGTCTGCCCAGAAACTGCACATGAGGATCAATCTACTCAGACCACGAGGCAACCCTGATTAATAGATTTCCCTGACCACTAGTGCTGTGTCTGACAGAGTCTAAGCCCCGACCTCGTGTCAGCCACCCAGAGGTGAGGGCCCATATTTAGCATGAAGATCGGCCATGGCCCTGGGCCATCATCTGTACCCATCCTTGCTATCCAGTCATCTGTCCCCCAAACTTTGCTGGAATTCCTGCCAATGGCGAACCTGAAACACAATAGAGAACACCTCCTTCCCCATGGCAGGAATATTGGCTGTTGGGATGGTTGTCCAACAGCGTGGGAGCCAGCTGCATGGCCAAGGAGACCATGCCCACTCCTGAGGGCCGACATGGGCACAGGCAGGCATGGTGATCCTCAGCCTGAGCATGTTTTCAAACAAACACTCTCAGTTGCTCCTCCAGTACCAGCATTGCAGGCCTGGTATGCCCCTAGGCCCAAATCCTAACCCTTGGTGGGATTTTCCAGGTGCCCAGACCCAGAGTCTGTCTCAGAATCCCTGTTTGGGGCACCCTTAAGATGGAAAACAGCACTCTTCCCTTCCCTGAGAAAGGCACCAAACTATTGGGAGCCGCCAGGATCCTTAGAGAGAAAAAATCTCCCATGGACCCATGAAAACAAACCTGCATTCCGAGGCCATCCTGTCCACACAATCCAGAGAGAAAAGTCTTTGCTACCGACTTCGAGTCATCCTATTTACATTTCCTGACGAGCTGACCTCCATGTCTATGCATTGGGCCTATGATCATCTCGACACTAACCCTAACCCCAGTTTGTGTTTGCCGACTTCTCTCCCAATACCATGGCTTACATGCCCACCAAGATGTGGTCCCTCAAGCCACATCACAGGAAAGTTCCTGCCATCCCCAAGAAAACTGTGCCCATCAGGTTGTCCAAACCCTCCAGATTAGGAGAAACCTGCCAGGCCCCTGAACCCACCCCAATATTGGCGGTTGCTCTGGATGCAAACGTGCAGTCTGAAACACCCTGAGCACCTCCATCGAGGCAGAAAGCCAAGTCAATGGTTCTGAGTCAGATGATTGAACCTGACATGCCCCTAGGACTTCACTGGAACCCTAGATTGGGTCTTCAGACATCTGTTCTCAGAGTCCTGTTCTGGAATACCAAGTTATGATACAACATGTGGTCCCTGATTCCCACAACAGAACATCTCCTGTCTCCAGAAGGAAAATGTGCTCTTGGATCTATGTCCAACTTTCAGGGTAGATGGATCCTGCATGACCCATTAGCCCCAGCACCTTCTATGATCTCCCTGGTAACAAACCAGCATTGTGACCCAACTTCCTGAGACTTGATGCCAACTCAAGGTGTTGGTACTTTGCCCAAGAGCCATGAAACGAATCTGCCATGTTCCTCAGGTACAAAGGTCAATGGACGTGTGCTTTCTAGGCATCCAAGAGGTAGTTCTCTGCTACACAAAAATTCCACATAGGGAACCCTAGAGCAAACAAATAAGACTGCTCCTGTCAGGTTGAAGGAAACCTTGGTTGTTTGGAGCATCTCACAAGCCCCAGCCTGGGAAGTCCTCCACATTCTCTTGATGCCAACCCTCCATTTGTTAGTCATCATAGACACAAATTCCAGCATGAGCAAACATCTGACATCTGCTCTTACTCAGGTGCTGGATATTCGAATCAGTCACGCACACTGGAAATACCTTTCACTTGACACTGTATTCTTGCATAGTTTGGGTTTACAATTCCATCCTCACCCTACTGGACTGCAAGTCCTCTTGAGAGGGAATTAGGGAGACAAAACGCAACATTCTGCCTTCCCCATAGAAAGAAGAAGGGCCTGGTGAGTCTGCCCAGAAACTCCCCATGAAGATCAATCTACTTGGCCCTCGAGGGAACCCCGATTTATACTTTGCGCTGGCCACTAGCACTGTGTCTGAGAGAGCCTGAGCCCCAACCTCGTGCCAGCCACCCAGAGTGTGGGGCCCTTATCCAGCATGTGGGACTGGCCATGGCCCAGTCATCTCTACCCATCCTTGGTATTCCGGCAACTATCCCAGATCTTTGCTGGAATCCCTACCAGTGGGGGAACCTGAAGCACAATTGAGAACTCCTCCTTCCCCATGGCAGGAAGCCTGGCTGTTGCTATGGGTGCCCAACCCTCAGAATTAGAACCAGGTGCATGGCCAATGAGACAACGCCCAATCATAAGGGCCACCTGGGCCAAAGCAGGCATTGTGTCCCTCAACCTTAGCATGCATTCAAACAAATGCTCTCAGTTGTTTCTGCAGGGTCCCGCATCGCAGGCCTGGTATGCCCTTAGGACCAAATCCTAACACTTCGTGGGATTTTCCATGCCAACATAACCAGAGCCCGTCTCTGGAATCTCTGTTTTGAAGCACCCCTATGATGGAAAACAGCACTCTTCCCTCCCCTGTGAAAACTATTAGGAGCTGCCAGGATGCGTAGAGAGGAAAAATCTCCCAGGGCTCCATAAGACCACACCTTCATTCCGAGGCCATCCTGGACACACAATCCAGATACAAGAGACTGTGCTACCACCTTCGAATCACCTGGTTTACAGTTCCAGACGAGCTGCCCTACAGACCAATGCATTGGGCCTGTGATCACCTCGCCATTAACCCTACCCCAAGTTTGTGTTTGCAGACTTCTTTCCCAAAACCATGGCTCACATGCCCTCTATGATGGGTCTCTGTAGCCACACCACAGGAAAGATCCTGCTATCCCCAATGAAACTGTGTCAATCACAGTTGCCCAAACCCTCCAGATTAGGAGAGACCTGCAAGTCCCCTGAGCCCAGTCCAATATTGGAGGCCACTCTGGACACAAATGCACAGTGTGCAACACCCTGATCACCTCCATCCAGGAAGACACCCAAGTCAATGGTCCTGAGTCAGAAGATTGGTCCCGGAACCCCACAATAGAATATCTCCTGTCCCCAGATGGAATTCGTGCTCTTCAACTTGTGTCAAGGGTCGGGGTATATGAATTATGCACAGCCCCTTAGCCCCCAGCACATTCTAAGATCTCTCTGGTAACAAACAAACAGCATTGTGATCCATCTTCATGAGATTCCATGTCACTTCAAGTCCTTGGTAATTCGCCCCAGAGCCACCAGAATGAACCTGCCATGTTCCTCACCTGATATGGTCAGTGGAGGTGTGCTTTCCAGGCATCCATGTGGGAGTGCTCTTCTACTTATTCTTTCCACATGTGGGACCCTGGAGCAAACAAACCAGACTGCCACTGACCAGTAGAAGGGAACCCTCTGTTTGGAGCATCTCAGAAGCACCAGCAGGAGAAATCCTCCATGGCCCTTGACACAACCCCTCCATTTGTCAGTCATCATAGACAAAAACTCCAGCATGAGAAAACATCTGAAATCTGCCGTTATTTAGATTCTGCATTTTCTTTTCCACCACTGCACACTAGAACTGCGTTTCACTTGACACTGAATTTATCCATAGCTTGGGTTTAGAATTCCATCCTCAGCCTCCTGGTCTGCAAGCCCTCTAGAGAGGGAATTTGGAGCCACAAGGCAACATTCTCCATTCCCACTAGAAAGAAATAGGGCCTGGTGAATCTTGCCAGAAACTCCACATGAGGTTCAATCTACTTGGCACTCGATGGAACCTTGATTTATAGGCTGTCCTGGGCACTAGTACTAATACTAACTAGTACTAGTACTGTGTCTGACAGAGCCTGAGCCAAGACCTAGTTTCAGGCACCCAGAGATATGAGCCCATATCCAGCATGTGAGATTGGCCAGGGCCCACGTCCATCATCTCTACCCATCCTTGGTATTCAGGCACCTGTCCTCAGACCTTTTATGTAATCCCTACCAATGGGGTAACCTAAAGCACAATAGAGAACTCCTCCTTCCCCATGGTAGGAATCCTGGCTGTTGATATGAGTGTCCAAACCTCAAAGTGGGAGCCAGCTGCATGGCCAAGGAGACAATGCCCACTAATGAGGGCTGCCCTGGGCACAAGTAGCCATTGTAACCCTCAGCTTGATCAAGCCTTCAAAAAAATGCTCTTAGTTGCACCTCCAGGATCCTGCATTGCAGGCCTGATATGCCCTTAAGCCCAAATCCTAACACATCGTGGGATGTTCCATGTGCACATACCCAGAGCCCGTCACTGGAATCCCTGTTTTGAGGCACCCCTAAGATGGAAAACAGCACTCTTCACTTCCCTGAGAAAGCCACCAAACTAATGGGATCCCCCAGGATCCTTGAGAAGAAGAATCTCCCATGGTCCCATGAGTCCACACCTGTATTCCAAGGCCAGCGTGGATATGCTATCCAGATACAAGAGACTGTGCTACTGGCTTCGAGTCACCTGATTTACAGTTCCTGACGTGCTGCCCTCCAGATCTTTGGATTGGGACTGTGAACACCTCTCCATTAACCTTATCCCGAGTTTGTGTTTGCAGATCTCTCTCTAAAAACCATAGCTCACATGTCCTCCAGGATGGGGCCCCTAGAGTCACACCACAAGACTGTGCTTGCCATCCCCAAGGAAACTGGGCCCATCACAGTTGCCCAAACCCTCCTGATTAGGAGAAATCTGGAATGCTCCTGAGCACATCCCAATATTGGAGGCTGCTCTGGATGCAAATGCACAGTCTGAAACACCCTGATCACCTCCATCCAGGCAGACACCCAAATCAATGGTCCTGAGTCAGATAATTGAACCTGACATGGCCCTAGGACCTCATTGGAAGAGGGATTAACTTTTCAGGCACCTGTCCTCAGAGGCCTCTTCTGGAATACCAACTTATGATACAAATTATGGCCCCTGAGCCCCAGGGTGGGAAATCCTCCATGGCCTCTTGACGCCACCTCTCCATTTGTTGGTCATCGTAGACACAAACTCCAGCCTGAGCAAACATCTGACATCCGCCCATATTCAGGCGCTGATATTGGAATCAGCTGCTGCACACTGGAACTGTCTTTCGCTTTGCAATGAATTTAAGCCTAGCTTCAGACTACAATTTCATCCTCACCCTACTGGTCTGCCATATCTCTTGATAGGGAATTCTGGAGCCACAACGCAACATTCTGCCTTCTTCATAGATAGAAGGACCTGGTGAGTCTGCCCATAAACTGCACATGAAGATCAATATACTCAGCCCAGGAGGGAACCCCTATTTATAGTTTGCCCTAGCCACTAGTGCTGTGTCTGACAGAGCCTGAGCCCCTACCTCGTGTCAGCAACCCAGAGGGTGGGGCCCACATTAACCATGTGAGACCGGCCATGGCCCAGGGCTGTCATTACTACCCATCCTTGGTATTCAGGCATCTGTCCCCTAGATCTTAGCTGGAATCCCTACCAATGGGGGGACCTGAAGCACAATAGAGAATTCATCCTTCGCCATGGCAGGAATCCTGGCTTTTGGATGGGTGTCCAACCCTAGGAATGGGAACTGGCTGCATGGCTGAGTAGACATCGCCCAATCCTGATGGCCTCCGGGGCACAAGCAGGCATTGGGACCCTCAGCTTGACCATACTTTCAAATAAACGCTCTCAGTTGCACCTCCAGGATCCCGCATTGCAGGCCTGGTATGGCCCTAGGCCTAAATATTAACCCTTGGTGGGATTTTCCAAGCACTTAGACCCAGAGCTCATCTCTGGAATGCCTGTTTTGGGGCACGCCTAAGCTGGAAAACAGTACTCATCCCTTCCCGGAGAAATCCAACAAACTATTGAGAACCGCCAGGATCCTTGAGAGGAGAAATCTCCCATGGACCCTTGAGACAACACCTGCAATAAAGGCCATTCTGGAAATTAAATCCAGATACAATTACCTGTGCTACCACCTTTGAGTTACGTGATTTACAGTTCCAGACTTGCTGCCCTCCTGGTCTATGGATTGGGACTATGATCACCTTGCCACTAACCCTAACCTAAGTTTGTGTTTGCAGACTTCTCTCTCAAAATCATGGCGCACATGTCCTCCAGGATGGGGTCTCTGGAGTCACACCACAGGACAGTTCCTGCAATCCCCAAGGAAACTGCCCATCACAGTTGTCCAAAAACCCCATATAAGGAGAAACCTGCAAGGAACCTGAGCCAACCCTAGTATTGGATGCCACTCTGGACACAAATGCACAGTCTGAAACACCCTCATCACCTGCATCCAGTCAGACACCAGAGTCAATGATCCTGAGTCAGAAGATTGAATGACATTCCCCTAGGGCCTCATTCAAACCCTTTATTAGGTTTTCAGGCTTCTGTCCTCAGAGACCTGTTCTGGATTACCAATTTATGATACAACATATGGCCGCTGAGCCCCACAACAGAATATCTCCTGCCCCCAGAAGCAATCCAGGCTCTTGGGCCTGTGTCAAATCCTCAGGCTAGATGAATCCTGCATGGCCCATTAACCACCAGCACATTCTAAGATCTCCCTGGTAACAAACCAACATTTTGACCCATCTTCATGAGGTTCCATGTCCAATCCAGTCTTTATTTCTTCGCCTCAAAGCCACCAGATGCCATGTTCCTTCGCTGTCATGGTCAATGAAGGTGTGCTTTCCAGTCACCCATGTGGGAGATCTATGTTATCCGATCTTTCGACATGGGGAACCATGGAGGAAACAAATCAGACTGCCCCTGTCTGGTAGAAGGAAACCTTGCTGTTTGGAGCATCTCAAAAACACCAGATTGGGAAATCCTCCATAACCTCTTGACGCCACCCCTCCATTTTTGTGTCATCATAGACACAAACTCCAGCATGAGCAAATATCTGACATCCACCCTCACTCAAGTGCTGAATATTGGATTCAAACATTGCACACTGGAAATTTCTTTTGCTTGATACAGAATGTAACCATAGCTTAGGTTTACAATTCCATCCTCAGCCTCCTGGTCCACAAGCCCTCTTGATAGTGAATTCTAGAGCCACAAAACAGCATTCTGCCTTCCCCTTACAAACAAGAAGGGCCTGGTGAGTCTGCCCAGAAACCATACATGAGGATCAATCTGCTCGGCACTCGAGGGAACCCCAATTTATAGGCTGCCCTGGGCACTAGTGCTGTGTCTGACAGAGCCTGAGCCAAGACCTAGTGTCAGCCACCCAGTGATCGGGGCCCATATCCACGATTTGATACTGGCCATGGCCCATGTCCATCATCTTTACCCATCCTTGGTATTCAGGCCTCTGTCCCCAGACCTTTGCTGGAATCCCCGCTAATGGGGGAACCTGACGCACTATAGAGAACTCCTCTTTCCCCATGGCAGGATTCTGGCTGTTGGGATGGTTTTCCAACCCTCAAAGTGGGAGCCAGCTGCATGGCCAATGTGACCACGCCCACTCATGAGGGCCACCTGGGCATAAGCAAGTATTGTGACCCTCAGCCTGAGAATGATTTCAAACAAGACCTCTCAGTTGCACCTCCAGGATCCTGCATGCAGGCCTGGTAAGCCACTAGGCCCAAATCCTAACACTTGGTGGGATTTTCCAGGGGACCAAACCCAGAGTCCGTCTCTGGAATCCATATTTTGGGTCACCCCTAACATGAAAAACAGCACTCTTCCCTTCCCCGAAAAAGCCACCAACTATTGGGAGCCACAAGGATCCTTAGAGAGGAAAAATCTCCCATGGACCCATGAGGCCACAACTGCATTCTGAGGCCATCCTGCACACAATACAGAGAAAAAAGCCTGTGATTCTGCCTTTGAGTCACCCGATTAACAGTTCCTGAAGAGCTGCCATCCATGTCTATGCATTGGGCCTGTGATAACCTTGCCACTAACCCTAACCCAAGTTTGTGTTTTCAGACTTCCCTCCCAAAACCGTGGCTCACATGCCCTCCAGTTTGTGATAACTGGAGCCACACCACGGGATTGTACCTGTCTTCCCAAAGGAAACTGTGATTGTCACTATTAAACAAACCCTCTAGATTAGGAGAACCCTGCAAGTTCCCTAAGCCCAGCCCAATATTGGAGGCCACTCTGGACGCAAATGCACAGTCTGACACACCATATCACCTACATCCAGGCTGATATCCAAGTCAATGGTCCTCAGACAGAAGATTGAACCTGACATGCTCCTAGGATTCACTGGAACACTAGAATAGGTTTTCAGGTATCTGTACTCAGAAGGCTGTTCTGAATATCAATGTATGATACAATATGGTCACTGAGCCACACAAAAGAACATCTCCTGTCCTTAGAAGAAAGCTGTGCTCTGGACCTGTGTCAAACACTCTGGGTAGATGAATCCTTCAAGGCCCCCTGGCAACCAGCACATTCTATGATCTCCCTGACAACATACCAGCATTGTGACCCATCTTCATGAGACTCCATGACAACTCCAGCCCTTGGTACTTGGCCCAGAGCCACCAGAATGAAACTGCCATGTTCCTCTGCTGCCATGGTCAATGTAGGTGTACTTTCCAGGCATCCAGCGGGAGTGCTCTGATACCAACTTTCCACATGGGGAACCCTGGAGGAAACAAACCAGACTCCCCTGTACGGTAAAAGGAATCTTTTCTGTATGGAGTATCTCAAGCCTGAGGGTGGGTAATCCTCCATGGCCTCTTGAGGCCACCCATCCATTTGTTGGTCATCATAGACACTAACTCCAGCGTGAGCAATCAACTGACATCTGCACTTACTCAAGTGCTGGATATTTGAATCAGCTGCTACACACTGGAATTGCCTTATGCTTGGCACTGAATTTAAAAGTAGCTTGGCGGGACGCCTGGGTGGCTCAGTTGGTTAAACAGCTGCCTTTGGCTCAGGTCATGATCCCAGCGTCCTGGGATCGAGTCCCACATCAGGCTCCTTGCTCCGCAGGGAGCCTGCATCTCCGTCTGACTCTGCCTTCCACTCTGTCTACCTGTGCTTGCTCTCGCTCGCTCTCTGACAAATAAATAAAATCTTGAAAAAAAAAAAGTAGCTTGGGTTTGCAATTCCATCCTCACCCTGGTGTTCAGTAAGCTCTCTTGATAGGGAATTCTGAAGCCACAACACAGCATTCTGCCTTCCCCATAGCAAGAAAAAAACAGCCTGGAGAGACTGCCCAGAAACCCTACATGAGGATAAATCTACTCGACCCTCGAGTGAACCCCATTTATAGGTTTACCTGGCCACTAGCGCTGAGTCTGACAGAACCTCGTCTCTGACCTCGTGTCAGGACCCAGAGACTGGGCTCCAACTCCAGAATGTGAGACCAGCCATGTCCCAGGGCTGTCATCTCTACCCATTCTTGATTCAGGCATCTGTCCCCAGACATTTGCTGAAATCCCTGCCAATGGGGGAACCAGAAGCACAATAGGGAAATCCTCCTTCCCCATGGCAGGAATGATGGCTCTTGGGATGGGTTTCCAGACCTCAGAGTGGTAGCCAGCTGAATGGCCAATGATAACCCGCCCACTCATGAGGGCCGCCCTGGACACAAGCAGGCATTGTGACCCCCAACATGAGCATGCTTTCAAACAAACACTCTCAGTTGCATTCCAGAATCCAAATTTGCAGGCCTGATATGCCCCTAAGCACAAATCCTAACACCTGGTGGGATTTTTCAGGGGCCCAGAAACACAGCCTGTCTCTGGAATCCCTGTTTTGGGACACCCCTAAGATGGAAAATAGCACTCTCCCCTTCGCCAAGAAAGCCACCATAGTATAGGGAGCCGCTAGGATCCTTGAGAGGAAAAATCTCCCATGGATCCATGAGACCACACCTGTATTCCGAGGCCATCCTGGACACAAAAGCCAGATACACAAGCCTGTGCTACCACCTTCAAGGCAACTAATTTATAGTTCCAGACGAGCTGCCCTCCAGGTCTATGCATTGGGCCTGCGATCACCTCACCGCTAACCTTAACCCGAGTTTGTGCTTACAGACTTCTATCCCGAAACCATGGCTCATATTTCCTCCAGGATGGGGTCTCTGGAGCCACACCAAAGGACTGTGCCTGCCATCCCCAAGGAAAATGTGTCCGTCACATTTGCCTAAAACTTCGAGATAAGGAGAAACCTGCAAGGCCCCTGAGCCCACCCCAATACTGGAGGCCCCTCTGGACACAAATGTGCAGTCTGAAATACGCTGATCACCTGAATCCAGGCAGATACCCAAGTCAGTGTTTCTCAGTCAGAAGATTGAACCTGACATGCTCCTATGACCTCATTGTAACCCCTGATTAGGTTTTCAGGCATCTGTAATCAGAGACCTGTTCTGGAGTACCAACTTAAGATACAACATATGGTCCCTGATCCCCACAACATAACATCTCCTTTCTCTAGATGGAAGCCGTGCTCTTGGAACTGTGTCAAACCCTCAGGGTAGATGAATCCTACTTGGCCCGTAGCCACCAGCAGATTCTAAGATCTCACTGGTAACAAGCCAGCATTGTGAGCCATCTTCATGAGATTCCATGTCAACTACAGGCCTTGGTACTTCACCCCAGAGCCTTCAGAAAGAACCTGTCATGTTCCTCAGCTGCAATGTTCAGTGGAAGTGTGCTTTCCAGGCATCCATGTGGGAGTGCTCTGCTACCCAAACTTTCCACATGGGGGACTCTCGAGCAAACAAATCTGACTGCCCTGTCCTGTAGAAGGAAACCTGGCTGTTTGGAGCATCTCACAAGCTCAAGTGTGGGAAATCCTCTATGACCTCTTTTCAACTCCTCTCCATTTGTCGGTCATTATAGACACAAACTCCAGCTTGAGCAAACATCTGACGTCTGCGCTTGCTCAGGTGCTGGATATTCGAATCAGCCGCTGCACACTGGAAATGCCATTCGCTTGTCACTGAATTTATTCATAGCTTGGGTTTACAATTCCATCCTCACCCTACTGGTCCACAAGCCCTCATGATAGGGAATTCTGCAGCCACAACACAGCATTCTGCCTTCCCAATAGAAAGAAGAAGGGCCTGGTGAGTCTGCCCAGAAACTCCACATTATGATCAATCTACTTGTCCCTTGAGGGAACCCTGAATTATAGACAGCCCTGGCCCCTAGTGTTGTGTCTGACAGAGCCTAAGCCCCGACCTCGTGTCAGCCACCTAGAAGGCGGGGCCCATATCCCGCATGTTAGACTGGCCACGGAACAGAGCCGTCATCTTTACCCATCCTTGGTATTCAGGCATGTGTCCCCAGACCTTTCCTGGAATCCCTACCAATGAGGGAACCTGAATCACAATAGAGAAATCCTCATTCCCCATGGCAGGATTCCTGTAAGTTCGGAAGGGTGTCCAACACTCAGAGTGTTAGCCTACTGAATGGCCATTGAGAACACCCCCATTCCTGAGGGCCACCCTATGCAAAAGCTTGCATAGTGACCCTCAGCCTGAGCATGCTTTCAAACAAACGCTCTCAGTTGTATCTCCAGGACTTGCATTGGAGGCCTGGTAAGCCCCTATGCCCAAATCATAACCCTTGGTGGGTATTTCCAGGTGCCCAGAGCCAGAGCACTTCTCTGCAATCCCTGTTATGGGACACCCTTAATATGGAAAACAGAACTCTTTCCTCTCTGAGAAAGCCACCACATTATAAGGAGCCGCCAGGATACTTGAGAGGAAATATCACCCATGGACACCTGAGACCACACCTGCATTCTTAGTCCATCGTGGATACACAATCCAGATAAAAAAGCCTGTGCTACCTCCTTTGAGGCATGCGATTTACATTTCACACGGAGCTTCCCTCCAGGAGTATGCATTGGGCCTACAATCACTTCGCCACTAAACCTAACCCGCATTTGTGTTTGCAGACTTCCCTCCCAAAACCATGGCTCTCATGCCCTCCAGCATGGGGTCTTTGGAGCCACACCACAGGACTGTGCCCACCATTGCCAAGGAAACTGTGCCCATCAAATTGCCCTATCTTTCCAGATTAGGAGAAACCTGCAAGGCCCCTGAGCCCACCCCAATACTGGTTGCCACTCTGTACACAAATGCACAGTCTGGAACACCCTGATCACCTACATCTAGGCAGACTTTGAAGTCAATGATACTGAGTCAGAGGATTGAACCTGACATTCCGTTAGGATTTTATTGGAACCCTAGATTAAATTTTCAGGCATCTATCCTCAGAGGCCTGTTCTGCAATACCAAATTATGATACATTTGGTCCGTTAGCCCCACATCAGAACATCTCTGGTCCGAGAAGGAAACCGTGCCCTTTGACCAGTGTCAAACCCTCAGGGTAGATGAATCCTACATGGTCCCTTAGCCACCAGCACACTCTAAGGTCTCCATGGTAACAAACCTGCATTATGACCCATCTTCATGAGACTTCATGTCAACTCCAGGCCTTGGTAATTCGCCCAAGAGCCACCAGAACGAATTGGCCATGTTTCTCAGCTGCAATTTTAATGGAGGTGTGCTTTTCAGGCATCCACGTGAGAGTGCTCTGCTACCCAAACTTTCCACATGGGGGACCCTGGAGCAAATAAACCAGTCTCCCCCTGTGTGGTAGAAGGAAACTTTGCTGTTTGAAGCATCTCACAAGCCCCAGCATGTGAAATCCTCCATGGCCTCTTGACGCCACCCCTCCATTCATCGGTCATCATAGACATAAACTCCAGCATGAGGAAATGTCTGACTTTCACCTTTACTCAGGTGCTGGATATCTGGAATCAGACACTGCACAATGGAACTGCCTTTTGCTTGGCACTGAATTGAACCTTAGCTTGAGTTTACAATTCCATCCTCACCCTACTGGTCCCCAAGCCTGCTTGATAGGGAATTCTGGGGCCACAATGCAGCTTTTTGCCTTCCCCTTAGAAAGAAGAAGGGCATGGTGATTCTGCCCAGAAACTCTGCATGAGGATCAATCTGCTCAGCCCTTGAGGGATCCCTGATTCATACTCAGCCCTGACCACTAGTTCTGTTTCTGACAGAGCCTGAGTGCTCAATTCATGTCAGCTACTCAGAGAGTCAGGCATGTGAGACTGGCCATGTCTCAGGTCCCTCATCTCTACCCATCCTTGGTATTCAGGCATCTGTCCCCAGAAATTTGCTAGAATACCTGCTAATGGGGGAACCTGAGGCACAATAGAGAATTCTTCCTTTTCCATGGCAGGAATCCTGGTAGTTGGGATGGGTGTCCTACATTAAAGTGGTAGCCAGCTGCATGGCCAAGGAGACAACTCCCACTCATAAGGGCTGCCCTAATCACATCAGGCATTGTGACACTCAGACTAGCATGCTTTCAAACAAACGCTCTCAGTTGTACCTCCAAGTCACACATTGTAGGCCTGGTACTCCCCTAGGCCCAAATCCTAATCCTGGTGGGATTTTCCAAGCACCCAGACTCACAGCCCTTCTCTGGAATCCCTTTTTGGGGAACATCTAAGATTGAAAACAGCACTCTTCCATTCAAACGAGAAAGCCACCATACTATTGGGAGCTTCCAGGATCCGTAGAGAGGAAAATACTCTCATGGAAACATTAGAACACACCTGCATTCCAAGGCTATCATGGACACACAATCCAGATACAAAAGCCAGTGCTAGTGCCTTCGAGGTACGTGATTTACAGTTCCTGACGATCTGCCCTCCAGGTCTATGCATTGGGCCTACGATCACCTCGCAACTCAACCTAATCCGAGTTTGTGATTGCAGACTTCTCTCCCAAAACCATGGCTTACATGCCCTCCACGATGGAGTCTCTGGAGCCACACCACAGGACTGTGCCTGCCACCCCCAAGGAAACCGTGCCCACAAATTTGCCTAAACCTTCAAGATTAGGAGAAACCTGCAAGGCCCCAGAGCCCACCCCAATATTGGAGGCCACTCTGTACACAAAGGCACAGTCAGAAACATTCTGGTTGCCTACATATAGGCAGACACCGAAGTCAATGTTCCTGAGTCTGATGATTCAACCTGAAATTCCCCTTGGACTTCATTGGAACCCTAGATGAAGTTTTTAGGCATCTGTCCTCAGAGGCCTGTTCTGGAATACCAACTTATGATACAACATTTGGTCCGTGAGCCCCACAACAGAACATCTCCGATACCCAGAAAGAAACCATGTTCTTCGACCGGTGTCAAACCATCAGGATAGACTAATCATACATGGCCCCTTAGCCACCAGCACATAGTAAGATTTCCGTGGTAACAAAACTGCATTGTGACCCAACTTTATTAGAATCCAGGCCTTGGTACTTTGCCCTAGAGCAACCAGAAAGAACCTGCCATGTTCCTTAGGTGCAATGGTCAATGTAGGTGTGCTTTCCAGTATCCACATGCGAGTACTATGCTACCCAAACTTTGCACATGGGGGAACCTGGTGTAAACAAACCAGACCTCCCCTGTCCAGTAGAAGGAAACCTTATGTTTGGATCAACTCACAGGCCTCAGCGTGTAAACTGCTCCATGGCCTCTTGATGCCACCACTCCATTGGTCGGTCATCATAGACACAAACTCCAGTCTAAGCAAACATCTGACATGCACCCTTATCCCGGTGCTGGATGTCTTGAATAAACCACTGCACATTGGAACTGCCTTCCACTTGGCACTGAATTGAACCATAGCTTGTGTTTACAATTCCATCCTCACCTGACTGGTCCCTAAGCCCTCTTGATAGGGATATCTGGGGCCACAACGCAGCATTCTGCCTTCCCCATCGAATGAAGAAATGCCTGGTGAGTCTGCCCTGAAAACCCATATGAGGATCAATCAGGTCGGCCCTCGAGTCAACACCGATTTATAGGCTGCCATGGCCACTAGTGCCGTGTCTGACAGAGCCTGAGCTCGACTGAGTTTCAGCCACTAAAGAGAAGGCCCCATATCTAGCATTTGGGATTGCCATGGCCAAAGTATGTCATCTCTACCCATCCTTGATATTCAGGCACCTGTCCCCAGACCTTGGCAGGGATCCCTGCCAATTAGGGATCTTGAAGCACAATAGAGAACTCTTCTTTCCCCATGGCAATAAACCTGGCTTTTGGGATGGGTGTTCTACCCTCAAAGGGGGAGCCAGTTACAACATCAATGACACCACACACACTCCTGAGGACTACCCTTGGCACAAACAGGCATTGTGACCCTCACCCTGAGCATGCTTTCAAAAAATCCCTCTCAGATTCACCACAATGATCCCTCATTTCAGGCCTGGTATGCCTTTAGGTTCAAATCATAAAACTTGGTGGGATTTTCGAGGTGCCCAGACCCAGAGACCATCTCTGGAATTTTTGTTTTGGTGCACCCTTCAGATGGAAAACAGCACTCATCCCTTCCCCAAAAATGTCACCAAATTATGAGGAGCCACCAGGATCCATAGAGAGGCAATGTCTCCCATGGACCCATGAGAACACACCTGCATTCCGAGGCCATCCTGGACACACAATCCGGAGAGAAAAGCCTGTGCTACTGCCTTCCATTCACCCTAATTACAGTTCCAGATGAGCTGCTCTCAAGGTATATGCATTGGGCCTGTGATCACCTCGCCACTCACCCTAATTCGAATTTGTGTTTGCAGACTTATCTACCAAAACCATGGCACACATGCCCTCCAGGATGGGGTCTCTGGATCCACACTGCAGGACTGTCCCTGCCATCCACAAGGAAACTGTTTCCATCACAGTTGCCCAAACTGTCTAGATTAGGAGAAACCTACAAGGCCTCTGGGCCTACCCCAATTTCGGCGGCCGCTCTGAACACAAATGCACAGTCTGAAATACCCTGATCTCCTACATCCAGGAACACAGCCAAGTCAATGGTCCTGAGTCAGAATAATGAACCTAACATGCCCCTAGGACGTCATTGGAACCATTGATTCGGTTTTCAGACATGTGTCCTCAGAGGCCTGTTCTAGAATGCGAACTTATGATACAACATGTGGTGGCTGGGCCACACAACAGAACATCTCCTGTCCCCAGAAGGAAACCGTGCCCTACAATCTGTGCAAAATCCCAGAGTAGTAGATTCCTGCACAGCTACTAAGCCACCAGCACATTCTAAGATCTACCTGGTAACAAACCAGCTGTGTGGCCCATCTGCAAGAGATTCCATGTCAAATCAAGGACTTGGTACTTTGCTACAGAGACACCAGAATAAAGCTGCCATGTTCTTCAGTTGCAATGGTCAATGAAGTTGAACATTCCAGGCATCCATGCGGTAGAGCTCTGCTACCCAAACTTTCCACATGGGGGACCCTGGAGCAAATAAACCACACTCCACCTGTCCAGTAGAATGAAACCTTGCTATTTGGAGCAGCTCATGAGTCTCAACGTGAAAATCCCTACATGGCTTCTTGACGCCACCCCTCCATTTGTCAGTCATCATAGACACAAACTCCAGTGTGAGCAAATATCTGACGTCCTCCCTTACTAAGGTGCTGGATATCCCGAAAAAGCTGCTGGACACAGGAACAGCCTTCCGCTTGGCAGTGAATTTAACTGTAGCTTGTGTTTACAATTCCTTCCTCACCCGACTGGTCCCCAAGCCTTCTTGATAGCGAATTATGGACACACAACACAGCATTCTGCCTTCCCGATAGAAACAAGTGCCTGGTGAGTCTGGCCAGAAACCCCACATGAGGATCAATCTGCTCGGCCCTATATCGGAGGGACCCTGATTTATAGGTTGCCCTGGCCACTAGTGCTGTGTCTGACAGAGCCTGAGCCCAGACCTAGTGTCAGTCACCAGAGTTTGAGCCCCACATCTAGTATTTGGGAATGCCATGGCTCAAGTATTTCATCTCTACCCATCCTTGGTATTCAGGCACCTGTCCCCAGACCTTTGCTGGAATCCCTGATAATGGGGCATCCTGAAGCACAATAGAGAACTCCTCCTTCTTCATATCAGGAAACTTGGCTGTTAGGATGGGTGTTCAACCCTGAAAGGGGGAGTCATTTACAAGTCCAGTGAGACCACACAAACGCCTCAGGGATGCCCTGGAGGCAAACAGGCCTTGTGACCCTCAGCCTGAGCATGCTTTCAAACAATCCTTCTCTGTTGCACCACCATGAACCCGCATTGCAGGCCTAATATGCCCCTAAGCCCAAATCCTAGCACTTGTTGTGATGTCCCAGATGCCATGAACCAGAGCCCGTCTCTGGAATCCCTGTTTTGGGGCACCCATAAGGTGGAAAACATCACTCTCCCCTTCCCCGAAAAAGCCACCAAACTATGGAGAGCCACCAGGATCCATAGAGAGGAAAAGACTCCCATGGACCCATGAGACCACACCTGCATTCCAAGGCCATCCTGGACACACAATCCAGAGAGAAAAGCCTGTGCTACTGCCTTCCAGTCTCCCTAATTATAGTTCATGACGAGCTTCCCTCAAGGTCTACGCATTGGGCCTGTGATCACCTCGCCACTCACCCTAATTTGTATTTGTGTTTGCAGACTTCTCTCCCAAAACCATGGCTCACATGCCCACCAGAATGTGATCTCTGGAGCCACACCACAGAACTCTGGCTGCCAACCCCAAGGACACTGTGCATATCAGATTTGCCCAAACCTTCCAGATTAGGAGAAACCTGTGTGGCCCCTGAGCCCACACCAATATTGCCGGCCACTCGGGATGGAAATGCGCAGTCTGAAACACCCTTATCACCTACATCCAGGGAAATAGCCAAGTCAATGATCGTGAGATAGACGATTGAACCTAAAATGCCAGTAGGCTCTCAATGGAACCCCATTAGGTTTTTAGGCATCTGTCCTCAGGGGCCTGTTCTGAAATACCAATCTATGACACATCATATGGTCTCTGAGCCACACGACAGAACATTCCCTGTCCCCAGAAGAATACCATGCTCTTGGACCTGTGCCAAACCCTCAGGGTAGGAGAATCCTGCATGGCACCTTAGCAACCAGCACATTCTAAGTTCTCCCTGGTAACAAACAAGCATTGTGACCCATCTGCAAGAGATCCCATGTCAACTCAAGGCCTTGGCACTTTGTCCCAGAGCCACCAGAACGAATCTGCCATGTTCCTCAGCTGCAATTGTCAATGGAGGTGTGCTTTCCTGGCATCCATGCCGGAGAGCTCTTCTTCACAAACTTTCCACATGGGGAAACCTAGAGTAAACAAACCAGACTTCACCTACACTGTACAAAAAAATGTTACTTTTTGCAGCAGTTCACAGGCCTCAGCATGTGAACTCCTCCATGGCCTCTTTATACCACCCCTCCACTTGTCGGTCATCATAGACAAAAACTCTAGTGTGAGCAAGCATCTGACATCCACCCTTATTCCAGTGCTGGATGTCTCGAGTAAACTGCTACAAATTGGAACTGCCTTCTGCTTGGCACTGAATTGAACCATAGCTTTTGTTTACAATTCCACCCAAAACTGACTGGTTCCCAAGCTCTTGTGATTGGGAAACCTGGAGCCACAACACAGCATTCTGCCTTCCCTATTCAATGAACAAATGCCTGGGAATCTTCCCAAGAAACTCCACATGAGGATCAATGTGCTCCGCCCTCGAATCTACTCTGATATAAAGGCTGCCATGGCCACTAGCGCTGTGTCTGACAGAGCCTGAGCCCCGACCGAGTTTTAGGCCTCATATCTAGCATTTGGGATTGCTATGGCCCAAGTACGTCATCTCCACCCATCCTTGATATTCAGGCACCTATCTCGAGACCTTGCTGGAAACCCTGCCAATGGGGCAACCTGAAGCACAGAGGAACCTGACGGAAGAGAACTCATCCTTCCTCATGGCAGGACATTTGGCTGTTGGGTTGGGTGTCCAACTCTCTAAGAGGGAGCCAGATATATGACCAATGAGACCACTCCCACTCCTGAGGGCCGCCATGGGAGCAAACAGGCATTGTGAGACTCAGCCTGAGCAAGCTTTCAAACAATCCCTCTCAGTTGCACCATCATGATCCCGCATTGCAGGCCTCATACACCCCTAGGTGCAAATCCTAACCCTTGGTGGGAAGTCCCAGATGCCCAGAAAAAGAGCCTGTATCTGGAATCCCTGTTTTGGGGCACCCATAAGATGGAAAACAACACTCTTCCCTTCCCCAAAAAAGCCACCAAACTATGAGCTGCACAGATCCATAGAGAGGAAAAGTTTCCCATGGACCCATGAGACTATACCTGCATTCCAAGGCCATCCTGGACACACAATATAGAGAGAAAAGCCTGTGCTACTGCCTTCCAGTCACCCTCATTACTCCTGACAAGCTGCACTCCAGGTCTACTCATTGGGCCTGTGATCACCTTTCCACTAACCATAACCCACATTTGTGTTTGCAGACTTCTCTCCCAAAACCATGGCTCATATGCCCTCCAGGACAGGGTCTCTGGATCCACAACACATGACTGGGCCTGCCATCCCCAAGGAAACTGTGCCCGTCAAACCTGCCCAAACCTTCCAGTTTAGGAGAAACACGCAAGAGCCCTGAGCCCGACCCAATATTGTCGGCAGCACTGGACACAAATGCCAGTCTGAAACGCCCTGATCACCTACATCCAAGCAGACAGCCATTTCAATATTCCTGGGTCAGAAGATTGTACCTGACATGCTCCTAGGACGTCATTGGAACACTAGATTAGGTTTTCAGGCATCTGTCCTCAGGGTCCTGTTCTGAAATACCAACTTAGGATACAACATGTGGTCCCTGAGCCACACAATAGAATATCTCCTGTCCCCAGTAGGAAACCATGCCCTTCGACCTGTGCCAAACCCTCAAGATTGGAGAATCCTGCACAGCACCTTAGACACCAGCACAAACTCTAGTTTGTGCGTTGACCCATACCACAAGCTTTCCATCTGCTGGACAGTCGAGTCCTGTTGAATGGCTCCAGGATGTCCCATACGGAAAGACTGGAGAGCAGGATTCGAAGGATGGATGCCTGTACAGCATACCTCACATTCCCATTGGCTCTTTGTGACAAGACATGTTTGAACTACTGGCTCTGGGGCAAGCTAACTAGGGGGCTGAATTGAAATGGACTCTCCTGCGGATGGGTCATATTGTGGGTTTGTGTGCATGGAGTCCTTGGAATATTTTGGCAGCTCAGGGGCCATGAAGTATTCGCCTAACCGAAGGGTGTAATATTGCTCCAATTAAAAAGAGATCCCTATGTGGAGATGAGACAGGTTCTCTTTGGTGCCTCAGAAAAGCCCCAGATACTGGTCTTCAAACCAGTTCTCTGAGTAGAGACACCTGGAAACCAAAGCTAGGGTTTAGATTAGAGCCTAGATGCCTGTCCGTTTCAATCTTCTGTCTCTGGGGACACTGTCTGAGTATCTAAGTGGAGATAGTTGCTCAGCTGGTGTCAGAGTGCCCCTCTTAGTCCATGGCCGAGGCATGGCCTTGGAGACCTTAATGGATTCTCCTAATCTCTAGGGTTGTGGCCAATGGATTGGGTACAGTTTTCTTGGAGAGGACTGGCACAGTCCTTCAGTGTGTCTCCATAGGCCCTAGCCTGGAGGGTGTGTGGGTCCGGGCTGTGGGCACAGAAGTCTGGAAACACAAACTCGGCTTGGGTGTGGAGCCGAGAGCATGGCAGGATGGACCCACAGACTGTGAGAGGAGATCCTCAGCTTATGAAAGAAGGGCAAATGGGAGGCAGTCACGCAAGCTTTTGTCTTTGGATGTTTTGTCTCCCATAGCCGTGGAATGTAGGGGTGACCTCAGGGGCTATGGAAGAGTCTCCCTCTCTGAGGAGTTGGTCCAGCTCTTAAGATTTTGGGGACATTTTGTGGGAAGGGTGGAGTCCTGCTGTCTGGCTCAGGTGTTCTTCCAGGAGAGGGACTCCAGATCACAGTCCTGGGTTCGAGCAAATGGAATACTCGAGCTCTTGTGAAGATTGGGATCATAGGGGCTTGGCAAGCCCCATATGCGGGCTCTTGGTCGAGGCCCTGAGAGACCTTACTTCGACATGGGGCCCATGCTGATGGTCCCAATGCGAGTTTGTACCCAAGGAGGCACTCAAGTTTAGGCTTGGCCTCAGGGGCCATGAAGGTTTCTCCTACACTGAAGGTATGACTCCATGCCAACAGCAAGTTTTCCAGCCATGGGGAAGGAGAAGATCTGATTTGTGCTTCAGTTACCCACGTTTGCCAGGATTTGATATAATATCTAGGGTCAGATGTCTGAAAACCCAGGTTGGGAAGAGATGACGGCATAAGGCCATGGCTTGTCTGATGTGCTTAGTGTGCAGCCAGCTGTTTCCTTGTCTGTCGGGACGTCAGGCTGTGTCAGACAGAGCATTACTGACCAGGGTAGCCTTTCCAGTTAGGGTGCGGTCGAGGCCAGAGCAGGTTGGTTCTCATTTGTGGTTTCTGGAGAGCCCCATAGGGCAACGATTTTCTTCTGGTGGGCAGGCAGAAAACTGTGTTGTGGTTCTGGAATTCCCAGTCTGGAGGGCTTGTTTGCCAGGAGTGTGAAGAGGGAAGTCTGAAAACACAAGCTAGCGTTAGGTTTGGGGCCGAGGGCATGGCAGGCCCACTCTGCTAAGACTGAATCGAGATCTCCTGCATCTGAGGTCAGGGCAAGTATCAGACGTTGCCTCAGGTTGGAGTTTGTGTCCATTATGGCCCCTTCCTGAAGGGGGTGAGGGCGTCATGAGGCCAGGGAGGTTTCCCAACGCTGGGAGTTATGAGCTGCCCCAAACATCAAGGTTTCCTCTGTAGGACAGTCGAGTACTATGAGATGGTTCTAGGATGACCCCTACAGAAAGACTCGAGAGAAGGGGTCTAAGCATGAATGTCTGCAAATGCCACCTCACATTCCCACTGGCTGCTTGGGGCAAGGCAGGCTCAATCTGCAGGCTCTTGGGCGGGTTTCTCAGAGGGCTGAGTTGAAATGGACTCTCCTGAGGATGAGTCATACTGTGGGTTGGTGGCCATGGAGACCTTGGAATGTGGCGGTGGCTCAGGGACTCTGCAGGTTTCTCCAAACCAAAGGGTTTGACACAGCTCCAACAATGAAGCTTCCCATGTGGAGACGATAGTTGTTCTGTTTGGTGTCTCAGGAAAGCCCCAGATGCTGGTCTTCAAACCCAGGCCTCTGAGGAGTGACACCTGGAAACCAAAGCAAGAGTTCAGATTAGGGCCCAGGGGCCTGTCTGGTTCAATCTACTGTCTCTGCCGACATCTGTCTGTGTTTCTGCATGGAGGTAGTTGCTCAGCTTGTGTCAGGATGCCTTTGTCCGGAGTGGCTTATAGTAGTGGGATGTCCTCGGGGGCCTTGATGTTTCTCCTATTCTGTGGGGTTATGGGCAATGGAATGGGCATAGTCTCCTTGGAGAGAGCAGGACAGTCCTGTGGTGTGGCTCCAGAGGCCCCAGCCTGGCGGCTGTGTGGGCCAGGGCTGTGGGGACAGACATCCAAAAACACAAACTCGGCTGAGGTTTGGGGCTGAGGTTATGGCAGGAGTGATCTACAGTCCGTGAGGGGAGCTCATTGTGATTAGAAAGTAAGGCGAGTGAGAGGCGGTCGTTCAGGCTTATGTCTCTGGATGTTGTATTCATGATGGTCATTTAATGTAAGCATGGTCTCATGGGCCATGGAAGTCTCCCTCTCTGGTGATTTGTCCGGCTCCCAAGAGATTGGGGTCATTTTGTGGGAAGGGAGGAGTCCTGTATTCTGCCTCATGTGTCCCCACAATAGAGGGATTCTAGAGCAGAGCACTGGGTACATACAACTGGAATACCCACCCTCTGGTTAGGCCTGGGGTCCTATGGGCATGGCAAGCCCATATGCAGATTCTTGGTCCAGCCACTGAGAGACGTTACTTGAATAGTGGACTCATGCTGAGGGTCACAATGTGTGTTTGTTCCCAAGGTGGTCCTCAATATTGGGCGGGACCTCATTGAGCTTGCAGGTTTCTCCTACAGTGAACCTTGGACATGCCAACCTCAGGGTTTCTTGCCATGGGGAAGGAGGAGTTTTGATTTCTGCATCACGTTCACCTCTGGGCACTAATTGGAGATAAGGTCTAGGTTCTGAAGCCTGAAAACCGAGGTTTGGAAGAGATGACGACCTAAGGCCATGGCGGGTCCGATGTGTTCAGTTTGGGGCCAGCTTTCTAGGTGTCGTTCAGGAGGTCTGCACTCAGGCTGTGCCAGACAGGGCATTCGTGCCCAGATACGCTGTATAATTGGGGTACAGTTGAGTGGCATGCAGAAGATAATTATTTGGGGTTTCTCCGTAGCCCCATAAGGCAAAGTCTTTCTTCTGGAGGGCAGGCAGAGTGCTGCATTCTGGCTCCGGAACTGCCAAACTGGAGGCCTTGCGGCCAGGAATGCAAGGATGTAAGTCTGAGAACTGAAGCTTTGCTTTGGTTTCAGGGCGAGGAAATGACAGGCACACTCTGCAGAGCTGAATTTAGATTTCATGCATCTGAGGTCAGGGCGAGGTTCATATATTGGCTCAGGTTGGAGTTTCTGTCCATGATGGCCCCTTCATGAAGGGGGGTCATCACACCGCCATTGGTGTTTTCCCATGATGGCAGTAGTGAGATGCTCCAAACCACAAGGATTTTCTGCGGGTCAGTTGAAACCTGTTGGATGGCTCCAGGACATCCCATATGGAACAATTGCAGAGCAGGGTTCTAAGGATGGATGCCTGGGCATCCGGCCTTGCATTCCAATTGTCTCCTAGTGAAACGGCACGTTTGATTGCTGCCTATGATGTAGCAGCCGAGGGGGCTGAGTTGAAATGCATTCTCCTGAGGATCGGTCATAATGTGGGATTGTGTCCATGGAGACCTTGGAATGGGGCAGTGGCACCAGGGCTCTGAAGGATGCTCCTAACCAGAGGTTTTGACACAGCTCCAAGAAGCATTTTTCCCATGGGGAAACAAGATTTGTTCTCATTGGTGCTTCAGTAACCCCCAATATGCTGGTATTGGAAACCAGAACTCTGAGGAGAGATGCCTGGAAACCAAGGCAATGGATCTGATTAGGGCCTGGGGCCTGTCTGGTTTAATCTTCTTCTCTCGGTTCATCTGTCTATGGGATTGAGTGGAGGTAGTTCCTCAGCTGGTGTCAGATTGCCCCTATTTGTCCTGGGCAGTCTACACTATTGGGATGGCCACTTTGACTTTGGAGGTTTCTCCTAATTTGCAAGTTTGTGGCCAATGAAATGGGCAGAATTCCTTTGGGGAGGGAAGGCACAATCCTGAGGTGTGGCTCTAGGGGCTCAAGCATGGAGGGTGTGTGGGTCAGAGCTGTGGGGACAGAAGTCTGAAAACAGAAACTCGTCTTAGGTTTGGGGACATAGGTATGGGAGGCCCGATCTACAGACCTTGAGCAGAACTCTTCAGGATATGAACAAAGAGTGAGTGTGAGGCACTTGCTCAGGCTTTTGACTCTGGATTTTGTGTCACTGATGGCCGTGGAATGTAGGGGCGTCCTCATGGACCATGGGTGAGACTTCCTCTATGGGGATTTGGATGATCCCAATATTTTGGGGTCATTCCGTGGGATGGGAGGAGTCCATTCTGTTTTTTTTTTTTTTTTTTTTTTTTTACCTCAGGTGTGCCACTAAAGAGGGATTCCAGAGCAGAACCCTGGGAAGGGGCGACTGGACAACCCGAACTCTGTATAAGATAGGGGGCCTAAGGGCATGGCAATCCCCATATGGGGTACCTTGGTCCAGCCACTGAGAGGTCTTACTTGAGTACAGTGCTCACACTGAGGGTCACAATGCATGTTTGTGCCCAATGTAGGCATCAAGCATGGGCGGGGACTCATGGGCCATGCTTGATTCTCCTACACTGAACTTTGGACAACATACAAACCACAAGGTTTCTTTCCATGGGGAAGGAGGAATTCTGATTTCTGCATCATGTTCACCCCTGGGCAGTGACTGGAGATAAGATCTAAGTTCTGAATCCAGAAAATCGAGGTTGGGATAAGATGATAACCTAAGGTCATGGAGGGTCCGATGTGCTCAGTGTGCGGTCAGCTTTCTGGGTGTTGTTCAGGAGGTATGGATTCAGGCTGTGTCAGACAATGCATTAGTGCCCAGGTTAGAATGTATAATTTGGGTACAGTTGAGTTCCATGTAGGTTCATCCTCATTTATTGTGTCAGGGAAGCTCACTGGGGCAACATTTTTCTTCTGGTGGGCAGGCAGAGTGCAGCATTGTGGGTCCAGAATTGCCAAACTTAAGGGCGTCGGGACCAGGAGTGTGAGGACGTAAGTCTGAGATCATAAGCTAGACTTAAGTTTCAGGGCGAGGGCACGGCAGGCACCCTCTGCAGATCCGAATCAAAATCTCATTCATCTGAAGTCAGGACGAGGATCAGACTTAGGCGCAGGTTGGAGTTTCTGTCCATGATGGCCCCTTCATCAAAGGGGTGGAATCTCGAGGCCATGGAGGTTTTCCCACGTTGGGAGTTGTGGGATGCTCCAAACTGCAAGGATTCCTTCTGCGGGAAAATTGAGACCTGTTGGATGGCTCCAGGACATCCCATATGGAATGACTCCAGAGCCGGGTTCTAAGGATGGATGCCTGAGCAGACTGCCTCTTACACCAATTGTCTCCCTGCCACAAGACAGGTACGATCTGATGGCTATGCAGGAGCAATCGTGGGAGCTGAGTTGAAATGGACTCTCCTGAAGATGGGTCTTAATGTGTGTTTGTGTCCATGAGGACGTTGGAATGGGGTGGTGGCCCCAGGGCTCTAAAGGATTCTAACCGGAGATTTTGAAACAACTCGAAAGAGCAAGTTTTCCATGTGGAGACAAGATTTGTTCTAATTGGTGCCTCAGGAAACCCACATATGCTGGTATTAGAAGCAGGCCTCTGAGGAGAGATACATAGAAACCACAGCAATGCATCCAATTAGGTCCTAGGAACCTCTCTGGTTCAATCTTCTTCTCTGTAGACATCTGTCTATTTTATGAAATGGAGGTAGTTGCTCAGCTGGTGTCAGACCGCTCCTGTTTGTCCGGGCGGCCTACACTATAGGGATGGCCTCGGGGACTTTGGAGGTTTCTCCTAAATTGTATGATTATGGACAATGGCATGGGCAGAATTCCTGTGGAGTGGGCAGGCACAGACCTGATGTGTGGCTCCAAGGGCCCAGCCTTGAGGGTGTGTGGGCAAGGACTGTGGGGACAGATGTCTGAAAACACAAACTCAGCTTAGCTTTGGGGACGTAGGTATGGCAGGTCCGATTTACAGACTATGAGGAGAACTTTTTGGGATATGAATAAAGGGTGAAAGTGTGACACTTGTCAGGCTTTTGCCCCTGGATTTTGTGTCAATGATGGCTGTGGAATGTCGAGGAGTCCTCATGGGCCATGGAAGAGTCTTTCTCTCTGTGGATTTGGCCAGATCCCAATTGTTTTGGGTTAATCTGTGGGATTCAGTTTTGTTAACTAAGGTGTCCCACCAAAAGAGGGATTCCAGAGCAGAGCCCTGGACAACAAGAAATCTAACTAAAAATACGGGCCTAGGGGCATGGCAAGCCCAATATGCCTTCTAATGGTCCAGCCACTGAGAGGCCTTCATTGAGGACAGAACTCATGCTGAGGGTCACAATGCGTGTTTATGCCCTCGTGGTACTCAAGCATGGGTGGGGACTCATGGTGCATGCTTGTTTCTCCTACACTGAATGATAGTCAACATGTCAACCACATGAGTTCTTGGCATGGGGAAGTATTAATTCTGATTTCTGCATGTCATTCACCCCTGGGCAGTGATTGGAGATAAGGTCTAGGTTGTGAAGTCTGAAAACCGAGGTTGGGAAGAGATGACGACCTAAGACCATGTTGGGTCCGATATGCTCAGCGTGGAGCCAGCTGTCTGGGTGTTGGTCGGGAGGTCCAAGCTTGGGCTGTGTCAGACAGGGCCTTAGTGCCCAGGGTAGATTGTATAATTGGGGTACAACTGAGTGCCGTGCAGGTTGATCTTTATTTGGCATTTCTGGGTAGCCCCAAGGGCAATGTTTTTCTTCTGGAGAACAGGCAGAGTGCTGCATTGTGGCTCCGGAATTTCCAAAGTGGATGCCTTGTGGACGGGGAGTGTGAGGACGGAAGTCTGAGAACACATGTTAGGCGTAGGTTCTGGGCGAGGGCACGGCAGGCACCCTCTGAAGATCTGAATCGGGATATCATGAATCTGAAGTCAGGGCGAGGTTCAAACCTAGGCTTAGGTTTGAATTTCTGTCCATTCTGGCCACTTTATGAAGGGGACAGCATCTCCAGTCCATGGAGGTTTACCTACAATGGAAGTTGTGAGATGCTCCAAACAACAAAGATTCCTTCTGATCAACAATTGAGACCTTTTGTATCACTCCAGTACATACCATACAGAATGACACCAGAGCAGGGATCTAAGGATGGATGCATGGGAAGCCCGCCTCACATTGCAGTTGTCTCCTAGCAAATAGACAGGTTTGATATGCTGGCTCTGTCAGAGCAACCAAGGGGGCTGAGTTGAAATGGACTCTCCTGAGGATGGATGCTAATGTGGGTTTGTGTCCATGGAGACCTTGGAATGGGGCGTTGGTGCATGGGCCCTGAAGGATTCTCCTAACCGGAGGTTTTGAGACATCTCCAAAGGACAAGTTTCCCATGTGGAGACGAGATTTGTTCTGATTGGTGCCTCAGGAAACCCCCATATACTGTTATTGGAATATAGGCCTCTGAAGAGAAATAACTGGAAACCAAAGCAATGGCTCCATTTAGAGCCTAGGGGCCTGTCCGGTTGAATCTTCTTCTCTGTGTACATCCATCTAAGGTATTAGTGGAGTTAGATGCTCAGCTGGTGTCAGATGGCCCTTGTTTGTCCCAGGCGGCCTACACTATTGTGAAGGCCTTGGGGACTTTGGAGGTTTCTCCTAATTTTATGATTATGGACAATGGAATGGGCAGAATTCCCGTGGAGAGGGAAGGCACAGTTTTGATGTGGCTCCAGGGGCCCCAGCCTGCAGGGTGTGTGCACCAGGACTGTGGAGACAGAAGTCTAAAACACAAACTCAGTTTAGGTTTAGGGACGTAGGTATGGCAGGCCCGATCTACAGACCGTGAGGAGAATTCTTCCGGATATGAAGAAAGAGAGATTGTGAGGCACTTGTTCAGGCTTTTGTTTCTGGATTTTGTGTCAACGATGGGCGTGGAATGTCGGGGAGGCCTCATGGGCCATGGACGAGTCTTCCGCTCTGTGGATTTGGCCCGATTCCAATTGTTTTGGGTCAAACTGTGGGATGGGAGGAGTCCTTTCAGTTTTGTTACCTCAGGTGTCCCACCAAAAGAGGGATTCCAAAGCCGAGCCCTGGGGAGGGGAGACTGGACAACCAGAAATCTGGTTAAAAATTGGGGCCTAGGGGCATTGCAAGCCCAATATGCTGTCTTTTGGTCCAGCCGCTGAGAGGCCTTACTTGAGAACTGGGCTCACGTTGAGGGTCACAATGCATGTTTGTGACCGACTTGGTCCTCAAGCATCTGCAGGGCCTCATGGGCCACACTGGTTTCAACTACACTTTACGTTGGACAACATGCCAACCACAAGGTTTCTTGCCATGGGGAAGGAGTTCTGATTCCTGCATCATGTTCAACCCTGGGTGGTGACTGGAGATAAGGTTTAGGATCTGAAGCCTGAAAACCGAGGTTGGAAAGAGATGATGACCTAAGGCCATGGCGTGTCTGATGTGCTCAGTGTGTGGCTAGCTGGGTGGGTGCGAGCCAGGAGGTTCAGTCTCAGGCTGTGCCAGAAAGGGCAGTAGTGCCCAGGGCAGCCTGTATAATTGGGGTCCAGTCAAGTGGCATGCAAGTTGATCCTCATTTGGGGAATCTGGGTAGCCCCAGAGGGCAAAGTTTTTCTTCCGGAAAGCAGGCAGAGTGCTGCCTTGTAGTTCTGGAATTGCCAAACTGGAGGGCTTGTGGGCCAGGAATGTGAGGATGGAAGTTGAGAACACAAACTAGACTTACGTTTCTGGGCAAGGGCACGGCAGGCACACTCTGCAGAGCTGAATCAAGATGTCCTGCATCTGAAGTCAGGGCGAGGATCAGACGATCGATCAGGTTGGAGCTTCTGTCCCTGATGGCGCCTTCATGAAGCGCAGGGGGCGGGATCACGAGGCCATGGAGGTTTTCCCACGATGGGAGTTGTGAGATGCTCCAAACAGTAAAGATTCTTCTGCGGGACTATTGAGACCTGTTGGTTGGCTCCAGGACTTCCCATACAGCATAATTCTGAGAATGGTTCTAAGTATGGATGTCTGGGAAGCCTGCCTCTCATTCCAATCATCTCCTAGCGACAAGACGGGTTAGATCTGCTGGATCAGGGGGAGCAACTGAGGGGGCTGAGTTGAAATGGACTCTCCTGTGGATGGGTCTTAATGTGGGTGTGTCTCCATGGAGACCTTGGAATGAGGCGCTGGCACCGGGAACCTGAAATGTCCTTCTAACCAGAGGCTTTGAGAGAGCTCCAACATGCAAGTTTCCCATGTGTAAACGAGATTTGTTCTGATGGGTGCCTCAGGAAAAGCCCTCAGCTGGTATTGGAAACCAGGCTTTTGAAGAGACATGCCTGTAAACCAAAGCTATGGATCCCATTATGGCCTGGGGTCCTGTCTGGTCAATCTTCTTCTCTGGGGACATCCATATATGGTATGAGTGGAGGTAGATGCTCAGCTGGTGTCAGACGGCCCTTTTTTGTCCCGGACAACCTACACCATTGGTATGGCCTCAGGGAATTTGGAGGTTTCTCCTAATTTGTATGGTTTTGGATAATGGAATGGGCAGAATTCCCATGGATTGGTAAGGCACAGTCCTAATGTGTGGTTCCAGGGGCCCAGCCTGGAGGGTGTGTGGCCCAGGACTTTGAGGACAGAACTCAAAAAACACAAACTCAGCTTAGGTTTGGGGACGTAGGTATGGCACGGTCGAACTACAAATCATGAGAAGAACTCTTCAGGATATGAAGAAAGAGCGAGTCTGAGGCGCTTGCTTAGGCTTTTGTCTCTGGATTTTGTATCAGCGATGGCCGTGGAATGTCGGGGAGGCCTCATGAGCCATGGACGAATCTTCCTCTCTGTGGATTTGGCCCTATCCCAATTCTTTTTCGTGAATCTGTGGAATGGGAGGACTCCTTTAAGGTTTGTTACCTGAGGTGTCCCACCAAAAGAGGAATTCCAAAGCAGAGCCCTGGGCAAGAGTGAAGGGACAACCCGAACTTGGTTAAAAATTGGGGTCTAGGGGCATGGCAAGCCCAATATGCTCTTTCTTCATGCAGCCACTGAGAGGCCTTGCCTGAGGACCGGGCTCAGGCTGAGGGTCACAATGTGTGTTTGAGACCAATGTGGCCCTCAAGCGTGGGCTGGGTCTCATGTGCTACACTGGTTTCAACTACACTGAAAGTTGGACAACATGCCAACCACGAGGTTTCTTGCCAAGGGAACGAGTTCGGATTTCTGCAACATTTTCAAACCTGGGCAGTGATTGGAGATAAGGTCAAGGTTCTGAAGCCTGAAAACCGAGGTTGGGTAGAGATGACGACCTATGGCCATGGCGGGTCCGATGTGCTCAGTGTGTGGCCAGCTGTCTGGGTGGGGCCAGGAGTTCCAGGCTCAGGCTGTGTCAGAATGGGCAATTGTGCCCACTTCAGCCTATATATTTGGTGTACAGCCAAATGGCGTGCAGGTTGATCCTCATTTGGGGTTTCTGGGTAGCCCCAGAGGGCAATGTTCTTCTTCCAGGGAGCAGGCAGAGTGCCGCATTGTACTTCTGGATTGCCAAACTGGAGGGCTTATGGGCCGGTAGTCTGAGGACGGAACTCCGAGAACACAAGCAAGGCTTAGGTTTTATGTGTGAGGACATGGCAGACCTGAATCGAGAACTCTTGCACCTGAAGTCAGGTTGAGCATCAGACGATGCCTCAGGTTTGACTTTCTGTCCCTGATGGCCCCTTCATAAAGGGGGGGAATCACGAGGCCGTGGGGGTTTACCCACCATGGGAGTTGTGAGAAGCTCCAAACTGCAAAGATTCTACTGTGGGACAATTGAGACCAGTTGGTTGGCTCCAGGCCAACGATTCTGAGCAGGGTTCTAAGGATGGATGGCTGGGTAGCCCACCTCGCATTCCAATATTCTCCTAGCTACAAGACAGGCTAGATCTGTTGGATCTCGGGGAGCAACCGAGGACGCTGAGTTTAAATGGACTCTCCTGTGGATGGGTCCTAATATGTTTTTGTGTCTATGGAGACTGTGGCATTAAGCGGTGGCACTAGGGCCCTGAAGGCTTCTCCTAAACAGAGGTTTGACACAGGTCCACCATGCAAGTTTCCCATGTGTAGAGGAGATTTGTTCTGATGGGTGAGTCAAGAAACAGCCATATTCTGGTATTGAAATCCAGGCCTCTGAGGAGAGATGCCTGGAAAACAAAGCAATGGATCCGATTAGTGCCTAGGGGCCTGTTGGTTTCTTTTTACCTCGGGCGACATCTATCTATGGGTCAGAGAGCAGGTAGGTGCTCAGATGAACTCAGATTGCCCGTGTTTGTCCTTGGAAGCCAACACTATGGGATGGCCTCAGGGAATTTAAAGGTTTATACTTTTAGTTGCGTTGTCGCCATTGGAATGGGCTCACACAATTCCCTTGCAAGGGCAAGAACAGTCCTCAGGTTTGGCTTCAGGGGCCTGAGCCTATAGGGTGTGTAGGCCAGGGCTGTTTGGACAGTTGTCTGAAAACACAAACTCGACTTCTGTTTCGGGTCATAGGTAGAGCAGGACTGATCTACAGACCATGAGGAGAACATTTTGGTATATGAAAAAAGGGCGAGTGTGAGGCTATGGCTCATGTTTTTGTCTCTGCATATCATGTCACTCATGGTCGTGAAATTTCCGGGTGACTTCATGGGAAATGGACGAGTCTTACTCTCTGGAGATTTGGCCCCTTCCAAAGAGGTTGGGGTCATTCTGTGGGATGGAAGAAGTCGTTTTTTTTTGTTGTTGTTGCTTTGTTTTGTTTCATTTTTTAACCTCCGTTGTCCCACCACATGAGGAATTCCAGAGTAGAGCTCTGGGGAGGGGTGACTGAACAACCAGAAATCTGCTTAAAAATTGGGGCCTAGGGCTATGTCAAGCCCATTATGACATCTAGTGATCCAGGCTCTGAGAGGACTTACTAGAGGACAGGACTCACCCTGAGGGTCACAATGCATATTTATGCCCTCGTCGCACTCAAGAATAGGCGGGCCTCAGGGTGAATGCTAGTTTCTCCTACAATGAACGTTGGACAACATGCCAACCACAAGGTTTCTTGCCATGTGTAAGGAGAAGTTCTGATTTCTGCATCACACTCACCCCCAGGCAGAGATAAAGTCTAGTTTCTGAGGCCGGAAAACTGAGGTAGGGAAGAGATGAGGACCTAAGGCCATGGCGAGTCTGATGTGCTCAGTGTGCGGTCAGCTGTCTGGGTGTTGGTCAGGAAGTCCGGGCTCAGGTTGTGTCAGACAGTGCATTAGTGCCCAGGTTAGACTATATAATTCGGGCAAAGTCGAGTACCGTGTAGGTTTATCTTCATATAAGGTGCCTTGGCAGCTCTTTAGGCAATATTTTTTTTCCAGAAAGCAGGCCATGTGCTTAATTGTGGGACCGGATTTACCAATCATGAGGGCTTTGAGGCCAGGAGAGTGAGGTCGGAATTCTGAGAACAAAAGTTATACTTGGGCTCAGGGCAAGGGCACGGCAGGTACCCCCTGCAGATCTGAACCAATATCTCATCCATTTCAAGTCAGGGAGAGAATTAGACTTTGGCTTAGGTTGGAGTTTCTGTGCCTGACGGCTCATTCATGAAGGGAGCGGAATCTCGTGTCCATGGAGTTTTTCCCACGTGGGAGTTGTGGGTTGCCCCCTTCAAGAATTCCTTCTGCGGGACAATTGAGACCTTTGGGCAGCTCCAGGACATCCCATATGGAGTGACTCCATAGCACCGTTCGAGGGAGGATGCCTGGGAAGCCAGCCTCGCATTCCAATTGTCTCCTAGCAACAAGCCAGTTTAGATCTGATGGCTCTGCGGGAGCAACCGGGGTGACTGACTTGAAATGGACTTTCCTCAGGATGGGCCCTAATGTGTCTTTGTGTCCATGGGGCCTTGGAATGGGGCCGTGGCACCGGGACCCTGAAGTATTCTCCTAAGCTTTTGACAGAGCTCGATGCACATGTTTCCTTGTGGAGACGAGATTTGTTTTGATTGCTACCTCAGGAAAACACCTATGCTGGTATTGGAATCCAGGCTTTTGAGGAGACATGCCTCTCACCAAAGCAATGGATCCGATTGGCCAGGGTCCTGTCTGGTTCAATCTTCTTCTCTGGGGACATCCATCTATGGTATGAGTGGAGGTTGATGCTCAGCTGCTATCAGACCGCGCTTGTATGTCACGGGCGACATGCCCTATTGGGATGGCCTCAGGGATTTGGAGGGTTCTCCTAATTTTACGGTTTTGGACAATGGAATGGGCAGAGTTCCCATGGATTGGGTAGGCACAGTCCTTATGTGTGGCCCCAGGGACCGCAGCCTGGAGGGTGTGTGGCCCAGGACTTTGAGGACAGAAGTCTGAAAACATAAACTCAGCTTAGGTTTGGAGACGTAGGTATGGCAGGCCCGATCTATAAACCATGAGAAGAACTCTTCAGGATATGAAGAAAGAGCGAGTCTGAGGTGCTTGCTCAGTCTTTTGTCTCTAGATTCGGTATCAGCGATGGCCGTGGATTGTCTGGGAAACCTCATGGGCCATGGACGAATCTTCCTCTCTGTGGAATTGGACCGATCCCAATTCTTTTTCGTCAATCTGTGGAATGGGAGGTCTCCTTTCAGGTTGGTTACCTTAGGTGTCCCGCCAAAAGAGGAATTCCAAAGAAGAGCCCTGGGGAAAAGCGAAGGGACAACCCGAATTATGGGTAAAATTTGGGGCCTAGGGGCATGGCAAGCCCAATATGCTGTCTCTTCATCCAGCCACTGAGAGGCCTTACCTGAGGACTGGGATCAGGCTGAGGGTCACAATGTGTGTTTGTGACCAATGTGGCCCATAAACATGGGCGGGGCCTCATGGGCCACACTGGTTTCAACTACAATGAACATTGGAAAACATGCCAACCACATGGTTTCTAGCCACGGGGAAGGAGTTGTGATTTCTGCATCACTTACAAGACTGGGCAGTGATTGGAGATAAGGTCTAGGTTCTGAGACTTGACAACCGAGGTTGGGAAGAGATGACGACCTAAGGACATGGCTCGTCCGGCGTGCTCAGTGTTCGACCAGCTTTCTGGGTGGGGCCAGGAAGTCCAGGCTCAGGCTGTGTCAGAATGGGCAATAGTGCCTAGGTCATCCTATATATTTGGGGTACAGTCGAATGGCATGCAGGTTGATCCTCCTTTGGAGTTTCTGGGTAGCCCCACAGGGCTATGTTTTTCTTCCTGAAGGCTGGCAGAGTGCTGCATTATAGTTCTGGTTTGCAAACTGGAGGGCTTGTGGGCCAGTAGTCTGAAGACGGAAATCTGATAACACAAGCTAGGCTTAGGTTTCTGGGTGAGGACAAGGCAGGAACAATCTACAGACCTGAATCGAGATCTCGTGCTTCTAAAGTCAGGGTGAGGATCAGAAGATCGCTCAGGTTGGTGTTTCTGTCCCTGATGGCCCCTTCATGAAGGGGCAGGGTCTCGAGTTCGTGGGGGTTTTCCCACGATGTTAGTTGTGAGAAGGTCCAAACTGCAAAGATTCTTGTGCAGGACAATTGAGACATGTTGGTTGGCTCCAGGGCAATGATTCCGAGCAGGGTTCTAAGGATGGATTCCTGGGTAGCCCACCTTGCATTCCAATTGTGTCCTAGCAACAAGACAGGATATATCTGCTGGATCTGGGAGTGCAATCTGGATCTGGGTTGAAATGGACTCTCCTGTGGATGGATCCTAATATGTTTTTGTGTCTATGGAGACCTTGGAATGAAGGGGTGGCACTGGGGTCCTGAAGGGTTTTTTCAAACAGAGGCTTTGACACAGCTCCAACGTGCAAGTTTCCCATATGTAGATGAGATTTGTTCTGACGGATGAGTCAGGAAACAGCCATATGCTGGTATTGAAATCCAGGCCTCTGAGGAGAGATGACTGGATACCACAGCTATGGATCCGAATAGGGCCTAGGGGCCTGTTCGTACATTTTTACCTCTGGGGACATCAGTCTATGCGTCTGAGAGCATGTAGGTGCTCAGATGGGCTCAGATTGCCCCTGTTTGTCCTGGGAAGCCACCACTATTGGGATGGCCTCAGGGAGTTTGCAGGTTTATCCTATTAGTAGGTTGTGGCCATTGGAATGGGCACATACAATTCCCTTGTAGAGGGCAAGTACAATCCTCAGGTTTGGCTCCAGGGGCCTGAGCCTGTAGGGTGTGTAGGCAGAGCTGTTTGGACAGTCTGAAAACACAAACGCGGCTTATGTTTCAGGTCATAGGTATGGCAGGATTGATCTACAGACCATGAGGAGAACTCTTTGGGATATGAATAAGGGGCGAGTGTGAGGCTCGTGCTCAAGTTTTTGTCTCTGGATATCGTGTCACTCATGGTCGTGAAATTTCCTGGTGAATTCATGGGAAATGGACGAGTCTTACACTCTGGGGGTTTGGCCCCGTACAAGGAGTTTTGGGTCATTCTGGGGATGGAAGAAGTCCGTTTTGTTGTTGTTGTTGATTTGCCTTGTTTTGTTTTTTAACCTCAGGTGTCCCACCAAATGGGGGATTCCAGAGTAGAGCCCTGGGGAGGGCCGACCGGACAACAAGAAATGTGGTTAAAAATTGTGGCCTAGGGACATGTCAAGCACATTATAACATCTAATGGTCGAGCCACTGAGAGGACTTACTAGAGCACAGGACTCACGCTGAGGGTCACAATGCGTGTTTATGCCCACTTCGCAAACAAGAATGGGCAGGGCCTCATGGTGAATCCTGGTTTCTCATACACTGAACGTTGGACAACATGCCAACCATAAGGTTTCTTGCCATGGGTAAGGAAGAGTTCTGATTTCTGCATCACAGGCACCACTGGGCAGTGATTGGAGATAAGGTCTAGGTTCTGAAGCCTAAAAACTGAGGTAGGGAAGAGATGATGACCTAAGGCCATGGCGGGTCTGATGTGCTCAGTGTGCGGTCAGCTGTCTGGGTGTTGGTCAGGAGATCCGGGCTCAGGTTGTGTCAGAGAGTGCATTAGTGCCCAGTTTAGACTATATACTTTGGGTACAGTCGAGTGCCATGTAGATTTATCCTCATAAAAGTTGTCTGGGCAGCTCATTAGGCAAAATTTGTTTTCTAGAGGGCAGGCAGAGTGCTTAATTGTCGGTCCGGAATTTTAAACTTGAGGGATTCGTGTCCAGGAGTGTGAGGACGGAAGTCTGAGAACACAAGCTAGACTTGGGTTTCAGGGTGAGGACACGGCAGGTACCACTGTAGATCTGAACCTATATCTCATGCATCTGAAGTCAGGGCGAGGATCAGACGTTGGCTCAGGTTGGAGTTTCTGTGCATGACGGACCCTTCATGAAGGGAGCGGAATCTCAAGGCCATGGAGTTTTTCCCACGTTGGGAGTTGTGGGATGCCCACTTCAAGGATTCCTTCTGCGGGACAATTGAGACCTGTTGGGCAGCTTCAGGACATCCCATATGGAATGACTCCAGGGCACTGTTCGAGGTTGGATGCCTGGGAAGCCGGCCTCACATTCCAATTGTCTCCCAGCAACAAGACAGTTTAGATCTGATGGCTCTGCGGGAGAAACCGGGGTGGCTGACTTGAAATGGACTTTCCTGAGGATGGGTCCTAATGTGTGTTTGTGTCCATGAGGGCCTTAAAATGGGGTGGTGGCACCGAGACCCTGAAGTATTCTCCTAAGCTTTTGACATAGCTCGATGCACAAGGTTCCTTGTGGAGACGAGATTTGTTTTGATGGGTGCCTCAGGAAAACCTCTATGCTGGTATTGGAATCCAGGCTTTTGAGGAGACATGCCTGTAATCCAAAGCAATGTATCCGATTATGGCCTAGGGTCCTGTCTGGTTCAATCTTCTTCTCAGGGGACATCCATCTATGGTATGAGTGGAGGTAGATGCTCAGCTGGTATCAGACCGCCCTTGTTTGTCCTGGGCGACCTGCACTATTGGGATGGCCTCAGCGATTTGTAGGGTTCTCCAAATTTTACTGTTTTGGACAATGGCATTGGCAGTATTCCCATGGATTGGGTAGGCACAGTCCTACTGTGTGACTCCAGGGGCCCCAGCCTGGAGGGTGTGTGGCCCAGGACTTTGAGGACAGAAGTCTGAAAACACAAACTCAGCTTAGGTTTGGGGACGTAGGTATGGCAGGCCCGATCTATAAACCATGAGAAGAACTCTTCCGGATATGAAGAAAGAGTGAGTCTGAGGGGCTTGCTCAGGCTTTTGTCTCTGGATTTTGTATCAGAGATGGCCGTGGAATGTTGGGGAGGCCTCATGGGCCATGGACGAATCTTCCTCTCTGTGGATTTGGCCCGATCCCAATTGTTTTTCGTCAATCTGTGGAATGGGAGGACTCCTTTCAGGTTTGTTACCTCAGGTGTCCCGCCAAAAGAGGAATTCCAAAGAAGAGCCCTGGGGAAAAGTGAAGGGAGAACCCGAACTATGGGTAAAATTTGGGGCCTAGGGGCATGGCATGCCCAATATGCTATCTCTTCATCCAGCCACTGAGAGGCCTTATTGAGGACTGGGATCAGGGTGAGGGTCACAATGTGTGGTTTTGACCAATGTGGCCCACAAACATGAGCGGGGCCTCATGGGCCACCCTGGTTTCAACTACACTGAACGTTGGACAACATGCCAACCACATGGTTTCTTGCCACGGGGAAGGAGTTGTGTTTTCTGCATCACTTTCAAGCCTGGGCAGTGATTGGAGATAAGGTCTAGGTTCTGAAACTTGACAACCGAGGTTGGGAAGAGATGACGACCTAAGACCATGGCGGGTCCGATGTGCTCAGTGAGCGGCCAGCTTTCTGTGTGGGGCCAGGTAATCCAGGCTCAGGCTGTGTCAAAAAGGGCAATAGTGCCCAGGTCAGCCTATATATTTGGGGTACAGTCGTATGGCGTGCAGGTTGATCCTCTTTTGGAGTTTCTGGGTAGCCCCAGAGGGCAATGTTTTTCTTCCTGAGGGCAGGAAGAGTGCTGCATTATAGTTCTGGTTTTCAAACTGGAGGCTTGTGGTCCAGTAGTCTGAGGAAGGAAATCTGAGAACAAGCTAGGCTTAGGTTTCTGGGTGAGGACAAGGCAGGAACAATCTACAGACCTGAATCGAGATCTCGTGCTTATGATGTCAGGGCGAGGATCAGAAGATCGCTCAGGTTGGAGTTTCTGTCCCTGATGGCCCTTCATGAAGGGGTGGGGGGGTCATGAGGCCGTGGGGGTTTTCCCACGATGTTAGTTGTGAGAAGCTCCAAACTGCAAAGATTCTTCTGCAGGACAATTGAGACCTGTTGGTTGGCTCCAGGGCAACGATTCCGAGCAGGGTTCTAAGGATGGATGGCTGGGTAGCCCACCTCGCATTCCAATTGTGTCCTAGCAACAAGACAGGTTAGATCTGCTGGATCTGGGGGAGCAACCCAGGAGGCTGAGTTGAAATAAACTCTCCTGTGGATGGGTCCTAATGTCTTTTTGTGTCTATGGAGACGTTGGAATGTAGCGGTGGCACTGGGGTCCTGAAGGGTTTTTCCAAACAGAGGCTTTGACACAGCTCCAACGTGCAAGTTTCCCATATGTAGATGAGATGTTTTCTGATGGGTGAGTCAAGAAACAGCCATACGCTGGTATTGAAATCCAGGCCTCTGAGGAGAGATGACTGGATACCACAGCAATGGATCCGAATAGTGCCTAGGGGCCTGTTCGTTCCTTTTTACCTCTGGGGACATCAGTCTATACGTCTGAGTGCAGGTAGGTGCTCAGATGAGCTCAGATTGCCCCTGTTTGTCCTGGGAAGCCACCACTATTGGGATGGCCTCAGGCAGTTTGGAGGTTTATCCTATTAGTAGGGTTGTGGCCATTGGAATGGGCACATACAATTCCCTTGGAGAGGGCAAGTACAGTCCTCAGGTTTGGCTTCAGGGGCCTGAGCCTGTAGGGTGTGTAGGCCAGAGCTGTTTGGACAGTTGTCTGAAAACACAAACGCGGCTTATGTTTCGGGTCATAGGTATGGCAGGACTGATCTACAGACCATGAGGAGAACTCTTCAGGATATGAAAAAAGGGCGAGTGTGAGGCTCGTGCTCAAGTTTTTGTCTCTGGATATCGTGTCACTCATGGTCGTGAAATTTCCGGGTGACTTCATGGGAAATGGACGAGTCTTACTCTCTGGGGTTTTGCCCCGTCCCAAGAGTTTTGGGTCATTCTTGGGATGGAAGAAGTCCGTTTTGTTGTTGTTGTTGTTGATTTGTTTTGTTTTGTTTTTTAACCTCAGGTGTCTCACCAAATGAGGTATTCCAGAGTAGAGCCCTGGGGAGGGCCGACCAGACAACCAGAAATCTGGTTAAAAATTGTGGCCTAGGGACATGTCAAGCCCATTATGACATCTAATGGTCGAGCCACTGAGAGGACTTACTAGAGCACAGGACTCACGCTGAGGGTCACAATGCGTGTTTATGCCATCTTCACACTCAAGAATTGGCGGGGCCTCCGGGTGAATGCTGGTTTCTCCTACACTGAACGTTGGACAACATGCCAACCACAAGGTTTCTTGCCATGGGTAAGGACAAGGTCTGATTTCTGCATCACAGGCACCCCTGGGCAGTGGTTGGAGATAAGGTCTAGGTTCTGAAGCCTGAAAAACCGCAGTTGGGAAGAGATGATAACCTAAGGCCATGGCGGTTCTGATGTGCTCAGTGTGCGGTCAGCTTTCTGGGTGTTGGTCAGGAGGTCCGAGCTCAGGTTGTGTCAGACAGTGCATTAGTGCACAGGTTAGACTATATACTTTGGGTATAGTCGAATGCCATGTAGATTTATCCTCATATAAGGTGCCTGGGCACTCATTAGGCCAAATTTTTTTTTCTAGAGGGCAGGCAGAGTGATGCATTGTGGGTCTGGAATTGCGAAACTTCCGGGCTTCGGGGCCTGGAGTGTGAGGACGGAAGTCTGAGAACACAAGCTAGACTTGGGTTTCAGGGCCAGGGCATGGCAGGTACCCCTGTAGATCTGAACCTATATCTCATGCATCTGAAGTCAGGGCGAGGTTCAGAAGTTGGCTCAGGTTGGAGTTTCTGTGCATGACGGCCCCTTCATGAAGGGAGCGGAATCTCGAGGCCATGGAGGTTTTCCCACGTTGGGAGTTGTGGGATGCCCCCTTCAAGGATTCCTTCTGCGGGAAAATTGAGACTTGTTGGGCAGCTCCAGGATATCCCATATGGAATGACTCCAGGTCACCGTTCGAGGATGGATGCCTGGGAAGCCCGCCTCGCATACCAATTGTCTCCTAGCAACAAGACAGTTTAGATCTGATGGCTTAGCGGGAGAAACCGGGGTGGCTGACTTGAAATGGACTTTCCTGAGGATGGGTCCTAATGTGTGTTTGTGTCCATGAGGGCCTTAAAATGGGGCGGTGGCACCGGGACCCTGAAGTATTCTCCTAAGCTTTTGACATAGCTCGATGCACAAGGTTCCTTGTGGAGACGAGATTTGTTTTGATGGGTGCCTCAGGAAAACCTCTATGCTGGTATTGGTAGCCAGGCTTTTGAGGAGACATGCCTGTAATCCAAAGCAATGTATCCGATTATGGCCTAAGGTCCTGTCTGGTTCAATCTTCTTCTCAGCGGACATCCATCTATGGTATGAGTGGAGGTAGATGCTCAGCTGGAATCAGACCGCCCTTGTTTGTCCCGGGCGACCTGCACTATTGGGATGGCCGCAGGGATTTGGAGGGTTCTCCAAATTTTACTGTTTTGGACAATGGCATCGGCAGAATTCCCATGGATTGGGTAGGCACAGTCCTACTGTGTGACTCCAGGGGCCCCAGCCTGGAGGGTGTGTGGCCCAGGACTTTGAGGACAGAAGTCTGAAAACACAAACTCAGCTTAGGTTTGGGGACGTAGGTATGGCAGGCCCGATCTATAAACCTTAAGAAGAACTCTTTCGGTTATGAAGAAAGAGCGAGTCTGAGGCGCTTGCTCAGGCTTTTGTCTCTGGATTTTGTATCAGAGATGGCCGTGGAATGTTGGGGAGGCCTCATGGGCCATGGACGAATTTTCCTCTCTGTGGATTTGGCCCGATCCCAATTGTTTTTCGTCAATCTGTGGAATGGGAGGACTCCTTTCAGGTTTGTTACCTCAGGTGTCCCGCCAAAAGAGGAATTCCAAAGAAGAGCCCTGGGGAAAAGTGAATGGAGAACCCGAATTATGGGTAAAATTTGGGGCCTAGGGGCATGGCAAGCCCAATATGCTATCTCTTCATCCAGCCACTGAGAGGCCTTATTGAGGACTGGGATCAGGGTGAGGGTCACAATGTGTGGTTTTGACCAATGTTTCCCACAAACATGAGCGGGGCCTCATGGGCCACCCTGGTTTCAACTACACTGAACGTTGGACAACATGCCAACCACATGGTTTCTTGCCACGGGGAAGGAGTTGTGTTTTCTGCATCACTTTCAAGCCTGGGCAGTGATTGGAGATAAGGTCTAGGTTCTGAAACTTGACAACCGAGGTTGGGAAGAGATGACGACCTAAGACCATGGCGGGTCCGATGTGCTCAGTGAGCGGCCAGCTTTCTGTGTGGGGCCAGGTAATCCAGGCTCAGGCTGTGTCAAAAAGGGCAATAGTGCCCAGGTCAGCCTATATATTTGGGGTACAGTCGTATGGCGTGCAGGTTGATCCTCTTTTGGAGTTTCTGGGTAGCCCCAGAGGGCAATGTTTTTCTTCCTGAGGGCAGGAAGAGTGCTGCATTATAGTTCTGGTTTTCAAACTGGAGGCTTGTGGGCCAGTAGTCTGAGGAAGGAAATCTGAGAACAAGCTAGGCTTAGGTTTCTGGGTGAGGACAAGGCAGGAACAATCTACAGACCTGAATCGAGATCTCGTGCTTATGATGTCAGGGCGAGGATCAGAAGATCGCTCAGGTTGGAGTTTCTGTCCCTGATGGCCCTTCATGAAGGGGCGGGGGGGTCATGAGGCCGTGGGGGTTTTCCCACGATGTTAGTTGTGAGAAGCTCCAAACTGCAAAGATTCTTCTGCAGGACAATTGAGACCTGTTGGTTGGCTCCAGGGCAACGATTCCGAGCAGGGTTCTAAGGATGGATGGCTGGGTAGCCCACCTCGCATTCCAATTGTGTCCTAGCAACAAGACAGGTTAGATCTGCTGGATCTGGGGGAGCAACCCAGGAGGCTGAGTTGAAATGGACTCTCCTGTGGATGGGTCCTAATGTCTTTTTGTGTCTATGGAGATCTTGGAATGAAGCGGTGGCACTGGGGCCCGATGGGTTTTTTCAAACAGAGGCTTTGACACAGCTCCAACGTGCAAGTTTCCCATATGTAAATGAGATTTGTTCTGAGGGATGAGTCAGGAAACAGCAATACGCTGGTATTGAAATCCAGGCCTCTGAGGAGAGATGACTGGATAGCACAACAATGAATCCAAATAGTGCCTAGGGGCCTGTTCGTTCCTTTTTACCTCTGGGGACATCAGTCTATGCATCTGTGTGCATGTAGGTGTCAGATGGGCTCAGATTGCTCCTGTTTGTCCTGGAGAGCCACCACTATTGGGATGGCCTCAGGGAGTTTGGAGGTTTATCCTATTAGTAGGTTGTGGCCATTGGAATGGGCACATACAATTCCCTTGGAGAGGGCAAGTACAGTCCTCAGGTTTGGCTCCAGGGGCCTGAGCCTGTAGGGTGTGTAGGCAGAGCTGTTTGGACAGTTGTCTGAAAACACAAATGCGGCTTATGTTTCAGGTAATAGGTATGGCAGTATAGATCTACAGACCATGAGGAGAACTCTTCGGGATATGAAAAAAGGGCGAGTGTCAGGCTCTTGCTCAAGTTTTTGTCTCTGGATATCGTGTCACTCATGGTCATGAAATTTCCGGTTGACTTCATGGGAAATGGACGAGTCTTACTCTCTGGTGGTTTGTCCCCATCGCAAGATTTTGGGGTCATTCTGTGGGATGGAAGAAGTCCGTTTTGTTGTTGTTGTGATTTGCCTTGTTTTGTTTTTTAACCTCAGGTGTCCCACCAAATGAGGTATTCCAGAGTAGAGCCCTGGGGAGGGCCGACTGGACAACCAGAAATCTGGTTACAAATTTGGGCCTAGGGACATGTCAAGCCCATTATGACATCTAATGGTCGAGCGACGGAGAGGACTTACTAGAGGACAGGACTCACACTGAGGGTCACAATGCGTGTTTATTCCCACTTCGCAAACAAGAATGGGCGGGGCCTCATGGTGAATCCTGGTTTCTCCTACACTGAACGTTGGACAACCTGCCAATGACAAGATTTCTTGCCATGGGTAAGGAAGAGTTCTGATTTCTGCATCACAGTCACCCTTGGGCAGTGATTGGAGATAAGGTCTAGATTCTGAAGCCTGAAAACAGAGGTAGGGAAGAGATGATAACCTAAGGCCATGGCGGGTCTGATGTGCTCAGTGTGCGGTCAGCTGTCTGGGTGTTGGTCAGGAGGTCCGGGCTCAGGTTGTGTCAGACAGTGCATTAGTGCCCCCGTAGACTATATAATTTGGGTAAAGTCGAGTGCCATGTAGATTTATCCTCATATAAGTTGTCTGGGCAGCTCATTAGGCAAAATTTGTTTTCTAGAGGGCAGGCAGAGTGCTTCATTGTCGGTCCGGAATTGCCCACTTGAGGGCTTCGTGTCCAGGAGTGTGAGGACGGAAGTCTGAGAACACAAGCTGGACTTGTGTATCAGGGCGAGGACACGGCAGGGACCACTGTAGATCTGAACCAATATCTCATGCATCTGAAGTCAGGGCGAGGATCAGACGTTGTCTCACGTTGGAGTTTATGGGCATGACGGCCCCTTCATGAAGAGAGCGAAATCTCGAGGCCATGTAGGTTTTCCCACGTTGGGTGTTGTGGGATGCCCCCTTCAAGGATACCTTCTGCGGGACAATTGAGACCTGTTGGGCAGCTTCAGGACATCCCATATGGAATGACTCCAGGGCACCATTCGAGAATGGATGACTGGGAAGCCCGCCTCGCATTCCAATTTTCTCCTAGCAGCAAGAGAGTTTAGATATGATGGCTCTGCGTGAGCAACAGGAGTGACTGACTTGAAATGGACTTTCCTGAGGATGGGTCCTAATGTGTGTTTGTGTCCATGAGGGCCTTAAAATGGGGCGGTGGCACCGGGACCCTGAAGTATTCTCCTAAGTTTTTGACATAGCTCGATGCACAAGGTTCCTTGTGGAGACGAGATTTGTTTTGATGGGTGCCTCAGGAAAACCCCTATGCTGGTATTGGAATCCAGGCTTTTGAGGAGACATGCCTGTAAACCAAAGCAATGTATCCGATTATGGCCTAGGGTCCTGTCTGGTTCAATCTGCTTCTCAGGGGATATCCATCTATGTTATGAGTAGAGGTAGATGCTCAGCTGGTATCAGACCGCCCTTGTTTGTCCCGGGCGACCTGCACTATTGGGATGGCCTCAGGGATTTGGAGGGTTCTCCTAATTTTACGGTTTTGGACCATGGAATGGGCAGAATTCCCATGGATTGGGTAGACACAGTCCTAATGTGTGACACCTGGGGCCCCAGCCTGGAAGGTGTGTGGCCCAGGACTTTGGACCAGAAGTCTGAAAACACAAACTCAGCTTAGCTTTGGGGAGGTAGGTATGGCAGGCCCGATCTATAAACCATGAGAAGAACTCTTCCGGATATAAAGAAAGAGCGAGTCTGAGGCACTTGCTCAGGCTTTTGTCTCTGGATTTTGTATCAGCGATGGCCGTGGAATGTCGGGGAAGCCTCATGGGCCATGGACGAATCTTTCTCTGGGGATTTGGTCCGATCCCAATTGCTTTTCATCAATCTGTGGAATGGGAGGACTCCTTTCAGGTTTGTTACCTCAGGTGTCCCGCCAAAAGAGGAATTCCAAAGATGAGCCCTGGGGAAAAGTGAAGGGAGAACCCGAACTATGGGTAAAATTTGGGGCCTAGGGGCATGGCAAGCCGAATATGCTGACTCTTCATCCAGCCACTGAGAGGCCTTACACGAGGCCTGGGATCAGGCTGAGGGACACAATGTGTGTTTGTGACCAATGTGGCCCATAAACATGGGCGGGGCATCATGGGCCACACTGGTTTCAACTACACTGAACGTTGGAAAAACATGCCAACCACTAGGTTTCTTGCCAAGGCGAAGGAGAAGTTCTGATTCTTGTATCACGTTCACTCCTGAGCAGTGAGTGGAGATAAGGTCTAGGTTCTGAAGGTGAAAACTGAGGTTGTGTAGAGTTGATGCCTTAAAGCCATTGTGGGTGTGATATGCTCTGTTTATGGCCAGCTGTCTGGGTGTTGGACTGGAGGTCTGCCCTCAGGCTGTTTCAGACAGGGCTTTAGTGCACAGGCTAGACTGTATAATTGGGGTTTGGTCGAGTGGCATGCAGGTTGTTACTCATTTGGCGTTTCAGGTTAGGCCTATAGGGCAACATTTTTCTTCTGGAGGGCAGGCAGAGTGCTGCATTGTGTCTCCAGAATTGCCAAACTGGAGGGGTGTGGCCAGGATTGTGAGGAAGGAAGTCTGAAAACACAAGCTAGCACGAGTTTTGGGGCCAAGAGCATGGCAGGCCCACTCTGCAGGGGCTGAATCGAGATCTCCTGCAGGTGAGGTCAGGGCGAGTATCAGATGTTGCCTCAAGCTGGAGTTTGTGTCCATGACGGCCCCTTCCTGAAGGGGGTGGGGGCGTCATGAGGCCAGGGAGGTTTCCCTACGCTGGGAGTTGTGAGCTGCTCCAAACTTCAAAGTTTCCTTCTTCAGGACAGTCGAGTACTATTGGATGGTTCCAGGATGCCCCATACAGAAAGACTCGAGAGCAGGGCCCTAAGCATGGATGCCGAGAAACGCCAACTCACCTTCCCATTGCCTGGTCGAGACAAGGCACGCTCAATCTGCGGGCTCTTGGGTGAGCTACCCAGAAGGCTGAGTTTAAATGGACTCTCCTGAGGATGAGTCATAATGTGGGTTGGTGGCCAAGGAGACCTTGGAATGTGGCAGTAGCTAAGGGACTCTGCAGGAATCTCCAACCCGAAGGGCTTGACACAACTCCAACAAGGAAGCTTCCCATGTGGAGATGAGAGGTCTTCTGTCTGGTGCCTCAGGAAAGCCCCGTATGCTGGTCTTCAAACCCACGCCTCTGAGGAGTGATACCTGGACACCAAAGCAAGAGTTCATAATAGGGCCTAGGGGCCTGTCTGGTTCAATCTTCTTTCTCTGCGGATATCTGTCTGTGTGTCTGCATGGAGGTAGTAGTTGCTCAGCTTGTGTCATAATGCCAGTATTTGTCCAGTGCGGCTTGTGGTAGTGGGATGTCCTTGGGGACCTTGAGGTTTCTACTATTTTGTAGAGTTGTGGCCAATGGAATGGGCAGTTTCTTAGGAGAGAGCAGGCACAGTTCTGTGGTGTGGCTCCAGAGACCCCAGCCTGGAGGCTGTGTGGGCCATGGCTGTGCAGACAGACATCCAAAAACCCTAACTCAGCTCAGGTTTGGGGCCGAGGTTACGGCAGGCCTGATCTACAGTCCATGAGGGGAGCTCCTCTGGATATGAAAGAAGGGTGAGAGGGAGGCAGTCGCTCAGGCTTTTGTCTCTGGATGTTTTGTCCACAATGGCCGTTTAATGTAGGAGTTGCCTCATGGGTCGTAGAAGTCTCCCTCTCTGGTAGTTTGTCCAGCCCCCAAGAGTTTGGGGTCATTCTGTGGGAAGGGAAGTGTCCTGTTTCTGCTTCATGTGTCCCCCCAGTAGAGGGATTCTAGAGCATAGCAGTGGGTACTGACAACTGGAATACTCGCCCTCTGGTTAAGCCTGGGGGCCTATGGATATGACAAGCCCCATATGCAGGATCTTGGTCCAGCCACTGAGAGGCGTTACTTTAATACGGGACTCACGCTGCAGGTCACAATGCATGTCTGTGCCCTAGGCGGCCCTCAAGCACTGGCGTGGCCTTACGGACAATGCAGAATTTCCCACATTGAACGTTGGACAACATGCCAACCACAAGGTTTCTGGCCATGGGGAAGGAGGAATTCTAATTTCTGCATCACGTTCACCCCTGGGCAGTGATTGGAGATAAGGTCTAGGTTCTGAAACCTGAAAACCGAGGTTGGGAAGAGATGACGACCTACAGCCATAGCGGGTCCTATGTGTCCAGGTTGGGATCAGCTGTCTGGGTGTCGTTTGGGATTTCTTGTCTCAGGCTGTGCCAGACAGGACATTAGTATACAGGGTGGGCTGTATAATTGCTTTACAATCGAGTGGCATGCATTAGAAAATCATTTGGGGTTTCTTATTAGCAGCATAGGGCAAAGTTTTTCTTCTGGAGGGCAGGCAGAGTGCTGCATTGTGGCATCGGAATTCCCAAACTGGAGGGCTTGTGGGCCAGGAGAGTGAGAACGGAAGTCTGAGAACACAAGCTAGGCTTAGGTTTCGGGGCAAGGACATGGCAGGCACACTCTGCAGAGCTGAATTGAGATCTCATGCGTCTGAAGTCAGGTCGAGATTCAGACTTTGGCTCAGGTTTGAGTTTCTGTCCATGTTGGCCCCTTCAGGAAGGGGGGACATTATGAGCCCATGGGGGTTTTCCCTCTATTGGAGGTGTGAGATGCTCCAAACCGCAAGGATTCCTTCTGTGGGACAATTAAGATTTGTTGGATGGCTCCAGGACGTCTTATAAGGTATTTTTCCAGAACAGGGTTCTAAGTATGAATGCCTGGGCAGCCAGCCTCACATTCCAATTGTCTCCTAGCAACAAGAAACGTTTGATCTGCTGGCTTGGGTTAGCAACAGAGGGGGCTGAGTTGAAATGGACTTTCCTGAGGATGGTCTTAATGTTGGTTTGAGTCCATGGAGACCTTGGTATGGGGTAGTGGCACCAGGGCCCTGAAGGATTCTCCTAACCAGAGGTTATGACAAAGCTCCAATGAGCAAGTTTTCCATGGGGTTACGATATTTGTTCTTATTGGTGCCTCAGGAAACCACCATATGCTGGTATTGGAAAGGAGGCCTCTGAGGAGAGATGCCTGAAAACCAAAGCAATGGATCTGATTAGGGCCTAGGGGTCTGTCCGGTTCAATATTCTTCTCTGGGGACATCTGTTGTCTGAGTGGAGGTAGTTGCTCAGCCGGTTTGAGATCACCCCTGTTTGTCCTGGGCGGCCTACACTAATGGGATGGCCTCGGTGACTTTGGAGGTTTTTCCTCATTTGCAAGGTTGTGGCCAATGGAATGGGAAGAATTCCCTTGAAAGGGAAGCACAGTCCTGAGGTGTGGCTCCAGGGACCCAATTGTGGAGCGTGTTTGGTCCAGGGCTATTTGGACAAAAGTCTGAAAACACAAACTCCACTTAGGTTGGGGGATGTAGTTATGGCCGACGCGATCTATAGACCGTGAGGAGAACTCTTCGGGATATGAACAAAGGGCGAATGTGAGGTGCTGGCTCATGCTTTTTTTTTTTTCTGGAATTGTGTCACCGATTGCCATGGAATGTCGGGGTGTCCTCATGGGCCATCGATGAGGCTCCTTTTCTGGGGATTTGACCTGATCCCAAGAGTTTGGGGTCATTCTGTGGGAAGGGAGGAGGCCTTTCTTGTTTTTTTGTTTACTTTTTTATTATTATTATTATTTTTTTACCTAAGGTAGACCACCAAAAGAGGGATTCCAGAGCAGAGACCTGGGGAGGGGCGACTGGACAACCAGACCTCTGGTTAACATTGGGACCTAAGAACATGGCAAGCCCCATATGTGGGCTCTTGGTCCAGTCACTGAGAGGCCTTCCTTGAGGATAGGTCTCACACTGAGTTTCACAATGTGTTTTTGTGCCCAAGGAGCCCCTCAAGTCAGGGCGTGGCCTAATGTACCATGCTGGTTTCTCCTACACGGAACGTTGGACAATATGGCAACCACAAGTTTTCTGGCCATGGGGAAGATGGAGTTCTAATTTCTGCAACACTTTCACTCCTGGACTGTGATTGGATTTAAGGTCTAGGTTCTGAAGCCTGAAAACTGAGGTTGGGAAGAGATGAAGAGCTAAGGCCAGGGTGTGGCTGATGTGCTCAGTGTTCGGCCAGATGTTGAGTGTGGATTGGGAGGTGCAGGCTCAGGCTGTGGCAGACAGGGAATTAGTGCCCAGGCTAGACTGTATCATTGGGGTGCAGTCGAGTTTCGTGCAGGATGGTACTCATTTGTGGTTACTGGGTAGCCCCAGAGGGCAACGTTTTTCTTCTGGAGGGAAGACACAGTGCCACATAGTGGCTCCAGAATTCCCAAACTGGAAGACTTGTGGGCCAGGAGTGTGAGAAACAAATTCTGAGAACACAAGCCAGACTTAGATTTCGGGGTGAGGGGACGGCAGGCACCCTCTGCAGAGATGATTCGAGATCCCGTATGCCTGAAGACAGAGCTAGAATCAGACGTTGGCTTACGTCGGAGTTCCTGTCCATGACGGCCCCTTCATGAAGGGGACGGTGTCGCGAGGACATGGAGGTTTTCCCATGATGGGAATTGTGAGATGCTCCAAACCGCAATGATTCCTTCTGTGGGACAGTCGAGACCTGTTGGATGGCTCCAGGACATCCCATAAGGAAGTTATCCAGAGCAGGGTTCTAAGGATCGATGCCTGGGCAGCCTGCCTCCCATTCCAGGTGTCTCATAGCGCCAAGGCAAGTTCGCCTGCTGGATCTAGGGGAGCAACCGAGGCGGGTGTGTTGAAATGGGTGAGTTGAGGATGGGTCATAATGTGCATTTGTGTCGATGTAGACCTTGGAATGGGGTGCTTGATCCGGGGCCTTGAGGGATGTTCATAACCGGAGGTTTTTATGGCCTCTAAAGAGTACGTTTCCTATGTAGAGAAGAGAATTGTTTTGATGAGTGCCTAAGGAATCTCCCATATGCTGGTATGGGAAACCAGGCCTCTGAAGAGAGATGACTGGAAACAAAAGCAATCGAGATGATTAGGCCCTAGGTGCCTGTCCGGTTCAATCTCTTTCCTGAGGATACGTGTCTAAGGATCTGAGGGGATGTAGTTGCTCAGCTTGTGTCAGATCGCCCCTGTTTGTCCTGGGCAGCCTATAATATTGGGATGGCCTCAGGACTTTGGAGTTTCTCCTAATCTATAGGGTTGTGGCCAATGGAATGGGCAGAAATCCCCTGGAGAGGGCAAGCACAGTTCTGAGTTTGGCTCTAGGGGCCCAGCCTTGAGGCTGTGTGGGCCAGGCCTGTGGGGACAAAAGTCTGAAAACACAAACTCCGCTTAGGATTGGGGACATAGGTATGGCACGCCCAATCTACAGACCATGATAACACTTAGGGATATGAAAAAGGGTGAGTTTGAGGTGCTTGCTCAGGTTTTGTCTCTGGATTTGTGTCAACAATGTGGGTGGAATGCTGGCGTGGCCTCCTGGGTTGTAGATGGCTTTCCTTCTCTGAGGATTTGACCCGATCCCAAGAGTTTGGGTACATTCTGTGGGATGGGGGGAGTCTTTTCTGTTTTTTATTTTATTTTATTTTATATTTTATTTTATGTACCTCAAGTGTCCCAATAAAAGAGGGATTCCAGAGCAGAGTCCTTGGGAGGGTCAACTGGATATCCCCACCTCTGTTTAAGTTTGGGGGCCTAGGGGCATGGACAGTCCAATAGGCGGGCTCTTGATTCAGACACTGAGAGGCCTTCCTTGAGGACAGGGCTCATGCTGAGGGTCACAATGCCTATTTGTGCCAACAAGGCCCTCAAGCATGGGAAGTGCCTCATGGGCCACGCTGGATTCTCCTACACTGAACGTTGGAGAATATGCCAACCACAAGTTTTCCAGCCATGGAGAAGGAAGAGTTGTGGTTTCTGCATCACGTTCACCCCTGGACAGTGATTGGAGTTTAGGTCTAGGTTCTGAAACCCGAAAACTGAGGTTGGGAAGAGATGAAGACCTAAGGACCTGATGGGTCCAATGAGCTCAATGTGCGGCCAGCTCTTGAGCGTAGGTCTGGAGGTGTGGGCTCATGCTGTGTCAGACAAGGCATTAGACAGGGTACCCTGCATATTTGGGGTGCAGTCGAGTGGCGTTCAGTTGATCCTTATTCGGGTTTCTAGGTAGCTCCATAAGGCAACGTTTTTCTTCTGGAGGGCAGGCAGTGTGCTGCATTGTGGCCCCAGTATTGCCAATCTGTAGGGCTTTTGGGGTAGGGGTGTGAGGACGGTAGTCTGAGAAAACAAGCTAGGCTTAGTTTTGGGGGTGAGTGCACAGAAGGCACACTCTGCAGAGCTGAATCAAGATCTCATGCACCTGAAGTCAGGGCGAATATCAGACGTTTGCTCAGGTTGGAGTTTCTGTCCATGATGGCCCCTTTATAAAGTGGAGCGTCTCAAGAGGCCACGTAGATTTTCCCACAATGGGAGTTGTGAGATGCTCCAGACTGCAAAGATTCCTTCTGTGGGACACTTGAGACCTGTTGGATGGCTCTAGGATGTCCCATGTGGAACGACTCCAGAGTAGGGTTCTAAGGATGGATGCCTGGGCAGCCCGCCTCCCATTCTAGTTGTCTCCTAGCAACAAGGCAGGTTTGATCTGCAGGCCCTGGGGGAGAAACCAAAGGGGTTGAGTTGACATGGACGCTCCCGAGGATAGATCATAATGTGGGTTTAAGTCCATGGAGACCTTGGAATGGGGCGCTTGATCCGGGGCCCTGAAAGATTCTCCTAAACAGAGGTTTTTATAGAGCTCCAAAGAGTACATTTCCTATGTGGAGATGAGATTTTTCTGATGAGTGCCTCAGTAATCCCCCGTATTCTGGTATTGGAAACCAGGCCACTGAGGAGAGATGCCTGGAAACAAAAGCAATGGATCTGATTAGAGCCTAAGTGCCTGTCCAATTCAATCTTATTCTATGGGGATATCTGTCTCTGGGTCTGAGTGGAGGTAGTTTCCTAACTTGTGAAAGATCATCCCTGTTTGTCCTGGGCAGCCAACACTATTGGGATGGCCTCGGGGAGTTTGGAGGATTCTCCTAATCTATAGGGTTGTGGCCAATGGAAATGGCAGAATTCCAGTGGAGAGGGAAGCCACAGTCCTGAGGTGTATCTCCAGGGGCCCCAGCTTGGATGGTGTGTGGGCCAGGAGTGTGGGGACAGAAGTCTGAAAACACAAACTCAGCTTAGGTTTGGTATGTATGAAGGCTCGATCTACAGACAGTAAGAATTTCCCGGGCTATGAACAAAGGGCGAGTATGTGGCGCTTGCTCAAGCTTTTGTCTCTGGATTTTGTGTCAACGGTGGCCGTGGAATGTCGGAGTGTCCTCAAGGGCCATGGACAATCCTTTCTCTGGTGATTTGGCCTGATCCCAAGGGGTTGGGATCATTCTGTGGATGGGAAGAGTCCTTTCTGTATTTTTTTTTTTACCTCAGGTGTTCCACCAAAGAGGAATTCCAGAGTAGAGCCCTGAGTAGGGGTGACTAGACATCTCGAACTCTGGTTGAGTTTGGGGGACTAGGGGCTTCGCAAACCCCATATGTGGGCTGTTGTTCCAGTGACTAAGAGGCTTTACATGAGGATAGGGCTCACGCTGAGGGTCACAATGTGTGTTTGTGCAAATTGTGGCCCTCAGGGATAGGTGGGGCCTCATAGTCCATGCTGCTTTCTCCTACAATGAACATTGGACAACATGCCAACCACTAGGTTTCTTGCCAAGGCGAAGGAGAAGTTCTGATTCTTGTATCACGTTCACTCCTGAGCAGTGAGTGGAGATAAGGCCTAAGTTCTGAAGGTGAAAACTGAGGTTGGGTAGAGATGATGGCCTAAAGCCATTGTGGGTGTGATATGCTCTGTTTATGGCCAGCTGTCTGGGTGTTGGACTGGAGGTCTGCCCTCAGGCTGTGTCAGACAGGGCTTTAGTGCACAGGCTAGACTTATAATTGGGGTATGGTCGAGTGGCATGCAGGTTGTTACTCATTTGGCGTTTCCGGTTAGCCCTATAGGGCAACATTTTTCTTCTGGAGGGCAGGCAGAGTGCTGCATTGTGTCTCCAGAATTGCCAAACTGGAGGGGTGTTGCCAGGATTGTGAGGAAGGAAGTCTGAAAACACAAGCTAGCACGAGTTTTGGGGCCAAGAGCATGGCAGGCCCACTCTGCAGAGGCTGAATCGAGATCTCCTGCAGGTGAGGTCAGGGCGAGTATCAGATGTTGCCTCAAGCTGGAGTTTGTGTCCATGACGGCCCCTTCCTGAAGGGGGTGGGGGCGTCATGAGGCCAGGGAGGTTTCCCTACGCTGGGAGTTGTGAGCTGCTCCAAACTTCAAAGATTCCTTCTTCAGGACAGTCGAGTACTATTGGATGGTTCCAGGATGCCCCATACAGAAAGACTCGAGAGCAGGGCCCTAAGCATGGATGCCGAGAAACGCCAACTCACCTTCCCATTGCCTGGTCGAGACAAGGCACGCTCAATCTGCGGGCTCTTGGGTGAGCTACCCAGAAGGCTGAGTTTAAATGGACTCTCCTGAGGATGAGTCATAATGTGGGTTGGTGGCCATGGAGACCTTGGAATGAGGCAGTAGCTAAGGGACTCTGCAGGATTCTCCAACCCGAAGGGCTTGACACAACTCCAACAAGGAAGCTTCCCATGTGGAGATGAGAGGTCTTCTGTCTGGTGCCTCAGGAAAGCCCCGTATGCTGGTCTTCGAACCCAGGCCTCTGAGGAGTGATACCTGGACACCAAAGCAAGAGTTCATAATAGGGCCTAGGGGCCTGTCTGGTTCAATCTTCTGTCTCTGCGGATATCTGTCTGTGTGTCTGCATGGAGGTAGTAGTTGCTCAGCTTGTGTCATTATGCCCCTATTTGTCCAGTGCGGCTTGCAGTAGTGGGATGTCCTTGGGGACCTTGAGGTTTCTACTATTTTGTAGAGTTGTGGCCAATGGAATGGGCAGTTTCTTAGGAGAGAGCAGGCACAGTTCTGTGGTGTGGCTCCAGAGACCCCAGCCTGGAGGCTGTGTGGGCCATGGCTGTGCAGACAGACATCCAAAAACCCTAACTCAGCTCAGGTTTGGGGCCGAGGTTACGGCAGGCCTGATCTACAGTCCATGAGGGGAGCTCCTCTGGATATGAAAGAAGGGTGAGAGGGAGGCAGTCGCTCAGGCTTTTGTCTCTGGATGTTTTGTCCACAATGGCCGTTTAATGTAGGAGTTGCCTCATGGGTCGTAGAAGTCTCCCTCTCTGGTAGTTTGTCCAGCCCCCAAGTGTTTGGGGTCATTCTGTGGGAAGGGAAGTGTCCTGTTTTCTGCCTCATGTGTCCCCCCAGTAGAGGGATTCTTGAGCATAGCAGTGGGTACTGACAATTAGAATACTCGCCCTCTGGTTAAGCCTGGGGGCCTATGGATATGACAAGCCCCATATGCAGGATCTTGGTCCAGCCACTGAGAGGCATTACTTTAATACGGGACTCACGCTGCAGGTCACAATGCATGTCTGTGCCCTAGGTGGCCCTCAAGCACTGGCGTGGCCTTTCGGACAATGCAGGTTTTCCCACATTGAACGATGGACAACATGCCAACCACAACGTTTCTGCCATGGGGAAGGAGGAATTCTAATTTCTGCATCACGTTCACCCCTGGGCAGTGATTGGAGATAAGGTCTAGGTTCTGAAGCCTGAAAACCAAGGTTGGGAAGAGATGACGACCTACAGCCATAGCGGGTCCTATGTGTCCATTTTGGGGCCAGATGTCTGGGTGTCATTTGGGATGTCTTGTCTCAGGCTGTGCCAGACAGGGCATTAGAATACAGGGTGGGCTGTATAATTGCTTTACAATCGAGTGGCATGCATTAGAAAATCATTTGGGGTTTCTTATTAGCAGCATAGGGCAAAGTTTTTCTTCCTGAGGGCAGGCAGAGTGCGGCATTGTGGCTTCGGAATTCCCAATCTGGAGGGCTTGTGGGCCAGGAGAGTGAGGACGGAAGTCTGAGAACACAAGCTAGGCTTAGGTTTCGGGGCAAGGACATGGCAGGCACACTCTGCAGAGCTGAATTGAGATCTCATGCGTCTGAAGTCAGGTCGAGGTTCAGACTTTGGCTCAGGTTTGAGTTTCTGTCCATGTGGGCCCCTTCAGGAAGGGGGGGCATTATGAGGCCATGGGGGTTTTCCCACTATTGGAGTTGTGAGATGCTCCAAACCGCAAGGATTCCTTCTGTGGGACAATAAAGATTTGTTGGATGGCTCCAGGACGTCTTATAAGGCATTTTTCCAGAACAGGGTCCTAAGTATGGATGCCTGGGCAGTCAGCCTCACAATCCAATTGTCTCCTTGCAACAAGAAACGTTTGATCTGCTGGCTTGGGGTAGCAACAGAGGGGGCTGAGTTGAAATGGACTTTCCTGAGGATGGTCTTAATGTTGGTTTGAGTCCATGGAGACCTTGGTATGGGGCAGTGGCACCAGGGCCCTGAAGGATTCTCCTAACCAGAGGTTATGACAAAGCTCCAATGAGCAAGATTTCCATGGGGAGACGAGATTTGTTCTTATTGGTGCCTCAGGAAACCACCATATGCTGGTATTGGAAACGAGGCCTCTGAGGAGAGATGCCTAAAAACCAAAGCAATGGATCTGACTAGGGTCTAGGGGCCTGTCCGGTTCAATATTCTTTTCTGGGGACATCTGTTGTCTGAGTGGAGGTAGTTGCTCAGCTGCTTTGAGATCACCCCTGTTTGTCCTGGGCGGCCTACACTATTGGGATGGCCTCGGTGACTTTGGAGGTTTTTCCTCATTTGCAAGGTTGTGGCCAATGGAATGGGAAGAATTCCCTTGAAAGGGAAGCACAGTCCTGAGGTGTGGCTCCAGGGACCCAAGTGTGGAGCGTGTGTGGTCCAGGGCTATTTGGACAAAAGTCTGAAAACACAAACTCCACTTAGGTTGGGGGATGTAGGTATGGCCGGCCCGATCTATAGACCGTGAGGAGAACTCTTCGGGATATGAACAAAGGGCGAATGTGAGGTGCTTGCTCATGCTTTTTTTTTTTTTTTTCTGGAAATCTGTCATCGATTGCCATGGAATGTCGGGGTGTCCTCATGGGCCATCGATGAGGCTCCCTTTCTGGGGATTTGACCTGATCCCAAGAGTTTGGGGTCATTCTGTAGGAAGGGAGGAGGCCTTTCTGGTTTTTTTGTTTATTTTTGTTTATTTATTTTTTTTTTACCTCAGGTGGACCACCAAAATAGGGATTCCAGAGCAGAGACGTGGGTTGGGGCAACTGGACAACCAGACCTCTAATTAACATTGGGACCTAAGAACATGGCAATCCCCATATGTGGGCTCTTGTCCAGACACTGAGAGGCCTTCCTTGAGGATAGGTCTCACACTGAGTTTCACAATGTGTTTTTGTGCCCAAGGAGCCCCTCAAGTCAGGGCGTGGCCTAATGTACCATGCTGGTTTCTCCTACAGGGAACGTTGCACAATATGGCAACCACAAGTTTTCTGGCCATGGGGAAGATGGAGTTCTAATTTCTGCAACACTTTTACTCCTGGACTGTGATTGGATTTAAGGTCTAGGTTCTGAAGCCTGAAATCTGAGGTTGGGAAGAGATGAAGACATAAGACCATGGTGTGTCTGATGTGCTCAGTGTTCGGCCAGCTGTTGAGTGTGGGTTGGAAGGTGCAGGCTCAGGCTGTGGCAGACAGGGAATTAGTGCCCAGGCTAGACTGTATCATTGGGGTGCAGTCGAGTTTCGTGCAGGATGGTACTCATTTGTGGTTACTGGGTAGCCCCAGAGGGCAACGTTTTTCTTCTGGAGGGAAGACACAGTGCCATATTGTGGCTCCAGAATTCCCAAACTGGAATGTTTGTGGGCCAGGAGTGTGAGGAAAAATTCTGAGAACACAAGCCAGACTTAGATTTCGGGGTGAGGGGATGGCAGGCACCCTCTGCAGAGATGATTCGAGATCCTGTATACCTGAAGACAGAGCTAGGATCAGACGTTGGCTTAGGTCGAAGTTTCTGTCCATGACGGCCCCTTCATGAAGGGGAGGGTGTCACGAGGACATGGAGGTTTTCCCACGATGGGAATTGTGAGATGCTCCAAACCGCAATGATTCCTTCTGTGGGACATTCGAGACCTGTTGGATGGCTCCAGGACATCCCATAAGGACGTTATCCAGAGCAGGGTTCTAAGGATGGATGCCTGGGCAGCCTGCCTCCCATTCCAGGTGTCTCATAGCGCCAAGGCAAGTTCGATCTGCTGGATCTAGGGGAGCAACCGAGGCGGGTGTGTTGAAATGGGTGAGTTGAGGATGGGTCATAATGTGCATTTGTGTCCATGTAGACCTTGGAATGGGGTGCTTGAACCGGGGCCTTGAGGGATGTTCATAACCGGAGGTTTTGATGGAGCTCTAAAGAGTATGTTTCCTATGTAGAGAAGAGAATTGTTTTGATGAGTGCCTAAGGAATCTCCCATATGCTGGTATTGGAAAACAGGCCTCTGAGGAGAGATGACTGGAATCAAAAGCAATGGATCTGATTAGGGCCTAAGTGCCTGTCCAGTTCAATCTTATTCTATGGGGATATCTGTCTCTGGGTCTGAGTGGAGGTAGTTTCCTAACTTGTGAGAGATCATCCCTGTGTGTCCTGGGCAGCCAACATTATTCGGATGGCCTGGGGGAGTTTGGCGGATTCTCCTAATCTATTGGGTTGTGGCCAATGGAAATAGCAGAATTCCCCTGGAGAGGGAAGCCACAGTCCTGAGGTGTGGCTCCAGGGGCCCCAGCTTGGATGGTGTGTTGGCCAGGCCTGTGGGGACAGAAGTCTGAAAACACAAACTCAGCTTAGTTTTGGGGATGTATGTATGAAGGCTCGATCTACAGACCGTGAGAATTTTCCGGGCTATGAACAAAGGGCGAGTATGTGGCGCTTGCTCAGGCTTTTGTCTCTGGATTTTGTGTCAACGGTGGCCGTGGAATGTCGGAGTGTCCTCAAGGGCCATGGACAATTCTTTCTCTGGTGATTTGGCCTGATCCCAAGTGGTTGGGATCATTCTGTGGATGGGAAGAGTCCTTTACGTATTTTTTTTTACCTCAGTTCTCCCACCAAAGAGGGATTCCAGAGTAGAGCCCTGAGTAGGTGTGACTAGACATCTCGAACTCTGGTTGAGATTGGGGGACTAGGGGCTTGGCAAGCCCCATATGTGGGCTGTTGTTCCAGTGACTAAGAGGCTTTACATGAGGATAGGGCTCACGCTGAGGGTCACAATGTGTGTTTGTGCACATTGTGGCCCTCAGGGATAGGTGGGGCCTCATAGTCCATGCTGCTTTCTCCTACAATGAACATTGGACAACATGCCAACCACTAGGTTTCTTGCCAAGGCGAAGGAGAAGTTCTGATTCTTGCATCACGTTCACTCCTGAGCAGTGAGTGGAGATAAGGTCTAGGTTCTGAAGGTGAAAACTGAGGTTGGGTAGAGATGATGGCCTAAAGCCATTGTGGGTGTGATATGCTCTGTGTACGGCCAGCTGTCTGGGTGTTGGACTGGAGGTCTGCCCTCAGGCTGTGTCAGACAGGGCTTTAGTGCACAGGCTAGACTGTATAATTGGGGTGTGGTCGAGTGGCATGCAGGTTGTTACTCATTTGGCGTTTCCGGTTAGCCCTATAGGGCAACATTTTTCTTCTGGAGGGCAGGCAGAGTGCTGCATTGTGTCTCCAGAATTGCCAAACTGGAGGGGTGTGGCCAGGATTGTGAGGAAGGAAGTCTGAAAACACAAGCTAGCATGAGTTTTGGGGCCAAGAGCATGGCAGGCCCACTCTGAAGAGGCTGAATCGAGATCTCCTGCAGGTGAGGTCAGGGCGAGTATCAGATGTTGCCTCAAGCTGGAGTTTGTGTCCATGACGGCCCCTTCCTGAAGGGGGTGGGGGCGTCATGAGGCCAGGGAGGTTTCCCTACGCTGGGAGTTGTGAGCTGCTCCCAACTTCAAAGTTTCCTTCTTCAGGACAGTCGAGTACTATTGTATGGTTCCAGGATGCCCCATACAGAAAGACTCGAGAGCAGGGGCCTAAGCATGGATGCCGAGAAACGCCAACTCACCTTCCCATTGCCTGGTGGAGACAAGGCACGCTCAATCTGCGGGCTCTTGGGTGAGCTACCCAGAAGGCTGAGTTTAAATGGACTCTCCTGAGGATGAGTCATAATGTGGGTTGGTGGCCATGGAGACCTTGGAATGTGGCAGTAGCTAAGGGACTCTGCAGGATTCTCCAACCCGAAGGGCTTGACACAACTCCAACAAGGAAGCTTCCCATGTGGAGATGAGAGGTCTTTTGTCTGGTGCCTCAGGAAAGCCCCGTATGCTGGTCTTCGAACCCAGGCCTCTGAGGAGTGATACCTGGACACCAAAGCAAGAGTTCATAATAGGGCCTAGGGGCCTGTCTGGTTCAATCTTCTGTCTCTGCGGATATCTGTCTGTGTGTCTGCATGGAGGTAGTAGTTGCTCAGCTTGTGTCATAATGCCCCTATTTGTCCAGTGCGGCTTGCGGTAGTGGGATGTCCTTGGGGACCTTGAGGTTTCTACTATTTTGTAGAGTTGTGGCCAATGGAATGGGCAGTTTCTTAGGAGAGAGCAGGCACAGTTCTGTGGTGTGGCTCCAGAGACCCCAGCCTGGAGGCTGTGTGGGCCATGGCTGTGCAGACAGACATCCAAAAACCCTAACTCAGCTCAGGTTTGTGGCCGAGGTTATGGCAGGCCTGATCTGCAGTCCATGAGGGGAGCTCCTCTGGATATGAAAGAAGGGTGAGAGGGAGGCAGTCGCTCAGGCTTTTGTCTCTGGATGTTTTGTCCTCAATGGCCGTTTAATGTAGGAGTTGCCTCATGGGTCGTAGAAGTCTCCCTCTCTGGTAGTTTGTCCAGCCCCCAAGTGTTTGGGGTCATTCTGTGGGAAGGGAAGTGTCCTGTTTTTTGCCTCATATGTCCCCCCAGTAGAGGGATTCTAGAGCATAGCAGTGGGTACTGACAACTGGAATACTCGCCCTCGGGTTAAGCCTGGGGGCCTATGGATATGACAAGCCCCATATGCAGGATCTTGGTCCAGCCCCTGAGAGGCGTTACTTTAATACGGGACTCACGCTGCAGGTCACAATGCATGTCTGTGCCCTAGGCGGCCCTCAAGCACTGGCGTGGCCTTTCGGACAATGCAGGTTTTCCCACATTGAACGTTGGACAACATGCCAACCACAAGGTTTCTGGCCATGGGGAAGGAGGAATTCTAATTTCTGCATCACGTTCACCCTGGGCAGTGATTGGAGATAAGGTCTAGGTTCTGAAGCCTGAAAACCGAGGTTGGGAAGAGATGACGACCTACAGCCATAGCGGGTCCTATGTGTCCAGGTTGGGGCCAGCTGTCTGGGTGTCGTTTGGGATGTCTTGTCTCAGGCTGTGCCAGACAGGGCATTAGAATACAGGGTGGGCTGTATAATTGCTTTACAATCGAGTGGCATGCATTAGAAAATCATTTGGGGTTTCTTATTAGAAGCATAGGGCAAAGTTTTTCTTCTGGAGGGCAGGCAGAGTGCTGCATTGTGGCTTCGGAATTCCCAATCTGGAGGGCTTGTGGGCCAGGAGAGTGAGGACGGAAGTCTGAGAACACAAGCTAGGCTTAGGTTTCGGGGCAAGGACATGGCAGCCACACTCTGCAGAGCTGAATTGAGATCTCATGTGTCTGAAGTCAGGTCGAGGATCAGACTTTGGCTCAGGTTTGAGTTTCTGTCCATGTTGGCCCCTTCATGAAGGGGGGACATTATGAGCCCATGGGGGTTTACCCACTATTGGAGTTGTGAGATGCTCCAAACCGCAAGGATTCCTTCTGTGGGACAATGAAGATTTGTTGGATGGCTCCAGGACGTCTTATAAGGTATTTTTCCAGAACAGGGTTCTAAGTATGGATGCCTGGGCAGTCAGCCTCACAATCCAATTGTCTCCTAGCAACAAGAAACGTTTGATCTGCTGGCTTGGGGTAGCAACAGAGGGGGCTGAGTTGAAATGGACTTTCCTGAGGATGGTCTTAATGTTGGTTTGAGTCCATGGAGACCTTGGTATGGGGCAGTGGCACCAGGGCCCTGAAGGATTCTCCTAACCAGAGGTTATGACAAAGCTCCAATGAGCAAGTTTTCCATGGGGAGACGAGATTTGTTCTTATTGGTGCCTCAGGAAACCACCATATGCTGGTATTGGAAACGAGGCCTCTGAGGAGAGATGCCTAAAAACCAAAGCAATGGATCTGATTAGGGCCTAGGGGCCTGTCCGGTTCAATATTCTTCTCTGGGGACATCTGTTGTCTGAGTGGAGGTAGTTGCTCAGCTGGTTTGAGATCACCCCTGTTTGTCCTGGGCGGCCTACACTAATGGGATGGCCTCGGTGACTTTGGAGGTTTTTCCTCATTTGCAAGGTTGTGGCCAATGGAATGGGAAGAATTCCCTTGAAAGGGAAGCACAGTCCTGAGGTGTGGCTCCAGGGACCCAAGTGTGGAGCGTGTGTGGTCCAGGGCTATTTGGACAAAAGTCTGAAAACACAAACTCCACTTAGGTTGGGGGATGTAGGTATGGCCGGCCCGATCTATAGACCGTGAGGAGAACTCTTCGGGATATGAACAAAGGGCGAATGTGAGGTGCTGGCTCATGCTTTTTTTTTTTTTTTTCTGGAAATGTGTCACCAATTGCCATGGAATGTTGGGGTGTCCTCATGGGCCATCGATGAGGCTCCCTTTCTGGGGATTTGACCCGATCCCAAGAGTTTGGGGTCATTCTGTGGGAAGGGAGGAGGCCTTTCTTGTTTTTTTGTTTATTTTTTTATTATTATTATTTTTTTTACCTAAGGTGGACCAACAAAAGAGGGATTCCAGAGCAGAGTCCTGGGGAGGGGCGACTGGACAACCAGACCTCTGGTTAACATTGGGACCTAAGAACATGGCAAGCCCCATATGTGGGCTCTTGGTCCAGACACTGAGAGGCCTTCCCTGAGGAATGGTCTCACACTGAGTTTCACAATGTGTTTTTGTGCCCAAGGAGCCCCTCAAGTCAGGGCGTGGCCTAATGTACCATGCTGGTTTCTCCTACAGGGAACGTTGCACAATATGGCAACCACAAGTTTTCTGGCCATGGGGAAGATGGAGTTCTAATTTCTGCAACACTTTCACTCCTGGACTGTGATTGGATTTAAGGTCTAGGTTCTGAAGCCTGAAAACTGAGGTTGGGAAGAGATGAAGACCTAAGGCCATGGTGTGGCTGATGTGCTCAGTGTTCGGCCAGCTGTTGAGTGTGGGTTGGGAGGTGCAGGCTCAGGCTGTGGCAGACAGGGAATTAGTGCCCAGGCTAGACTGTATCATTGGGGTGCAGTCGAGTTTCGTGCAGGATGGTACTCATTTGTGGTTACTGGGTAGCCCCAGAGGGCAACGTTTTTCTTCTGGAGGGAAGACACAGTGCCACATAGTGGCTCCAGAATTCCCAAACTGGAAGGCTTGTGGGCCAGGAGTGTGATGAAAAAATTCTGAGAACACAAGCCAGACTTAGATTTCGGGGTGAGGGGACGGCAGGCACCCTCTGCAGAGATGATTCGAGATCCTGTATACCTGAAGACAGAGCTAGGATCAGACGTTGGCTTAGGTCGAAGTTTCTGTCCATGACAGCCCCTTCATGAAGGGGAGGGTGTCACGAGGACATGGAGGTTTTCCCACGATGGGAATTGTGAGATGCTCCAAACCGCAATGATTCCTTCTGTGGGACAGTCGAGACCTGTTGGATGGCTCCAGGACATCCCATAAGGACGTTATCCAGAGCAGGGTTCTAAGGATGGATGCCTGGGCAGCCTGCCTCCCATTCCAGGTGTCTCATAGCGCCAAGGCAAGTTCGATCTGCTGGATCTAGGGGAGCAACCGAGGCGGGTGTGTTGAAATGGGTGAGTTGAGGATGGGTCATAATGTGCATTTGTGTCCATGTAGACCTTGGAATGGGGTGCTTGAACCGGGGCCTTGAGGGATGTTCATAACCGGAGGTTTTGATGGAGCTCTAAAGAGTATGTTTCCTATGTAGAGAAGAGAATTGTTTTGATGAGTGCCTAAGGAATCTCCCATATGCTGGTATTGGAAAACAGGCCTCTGAGGAGAGATGACTGGAATCAAAAGCAATGGATCTGATTAGGGCCTAAGTGCCTGTCCAGTTCAATCTTATTCTATGGGGATATCTGTCTCTGGGTCTGAGTGGAGGTAGTTTCCTAACTTGTGAGAGATCATCCCTGTGTGTCCTGGGCAGCCAACATTATTCGGATGGCCTGGGGGAGTTTGGCGGATTCTCCTAATCTATTGGGTTGTGGCCAATGGAAATAGCAGAATTCCCCTGGAGAGGGAAGCCACAGTCCTGAGGTGTGGCTCCAGGGGCCCCAGCTTGGATGGTGTGTTGGCCAGGCCTGTGGGGACAGAAGTCTGAAAACACAAACTCAGCTTAGTTTTGGGGATGTATGTATGAAGGCTCGATCTACAGACCGTGAGAATTTTCCGGGCTATGAACAAAGGGCGAGTATGTGGCGCTTGCTCAGGCTTTTGTCTCTGGATTTTGTGTCAACGGTGGCCGTGGAATGTCGGAGTGTCCTCAAGGGCCATGGACAATTCTTTCTCTGGTGATTTGGCCTGATCCCAAGTGGTTGGGATCATTCTGTGGATGGGAAGAGTCCTTTATGTATTTTTTTTACCTCAGTTCTCCCACCAAAGAGGGATTCCAGAGTAGAGCCCTGAGTAGGTGTGACTAGACATCTCGAACTCTGGTTGAGATTGGGGGACTAGGGGCTTGGCAAGCCCCATATGTGGGCTGTTGTTCCAGTGACTAAGAGGCTTTACATGAGGATAGGGCTCACGCTGAGGGTCACAATGTGTGTTTGTGCACATTGTGGCCCTCAGGGATAGGTGGGGCCTCATAGTCCATGCTGCTTTCTCCTACAATGAACATTGGACAACATGCCAACCACTAGGTTTCTTGCCAAGGCGAAGGAGAAGTTCTGATTCTTGCATCACGTTCACTCCTGAGCAGTGAGTGGAGATAAGGTCTAGGTTCTGAAGGTGAAAACTGAGGTTGGGTAGAGATGATGGCCTAAAGCCATTGTGGGTGTGATATGCTCTGTGTACGGCCAGCTGTCTGGGTGTTGGACTGGAGGTCTGCCCTCAGGCTGTGTCAGACAGGGCTTTAGTGCACAGGCTAGACTGTATAATTGGGGTGTGGTCGAGTGGCATGCAGGTTGTTACTCATTTGGCGTTTCCGGTTAGCCCTATAGGGCAACATTTTTCTTCTGGAGGGCAGGCAGAGTGCTGCATTGTGTCTCCAGAATTGCCAAACTGGAGGGGTGTGGCCAGGATTGTGAGGAAGGAAGTCTGAAAACACAAGCTAGCATGAGTTTTGGGGCCAAGAGCATGGCAGGCCCACTCTGAAGAGGCTGAATCGAGATCTCCTGCAGGTGAGGTCAGGGCGAGTATCAGATGTTGCCTCAAGCTGGAGTTTGTGTCCATGACGGCCCCTTCCTGAAGGGGGTGGGGGCGTCATGAGGCCAGGGAGGTTTCCCTACGCTGGGAGTTGTGAGCTGCTCCCAACTTCAAAGTTTCCTTCTTCAGGACAGTCGAGTACTATTGTATGGTTCCAGGATGCCCCATACAGAAAGACTCGAGAGCAGGGGCCTAAGCATGGATGCCGAGAAACGCCAACTCACCTTCCCATTGCCTGGTGGAGACAAGGCACGCTCAATCTGCGGGCTCTTGGGTGAGCTACCCAGAAGGCTGAGTTTAAATGGACTCTCCTGAGGATGAGTCATAATGTGGGTTGGTGGCCATGGAGACCTTGGAATGTGGCAGTAGCTAAGGGACTCTGCAGGATTCTCCAACCCGAAGGGCTTGACACAACTCCAACAAGGAAGCTTCCCATGTGGAGATGAGAGGTCTTTTGTCTGGTGCCTCAGGAAAGCCCCGTATGCTGGTCTTCGAACCCAGGCCTCTGAGGAGTGATACCTGGACACCAAAGCAAGAGTTCATAATAGGGCCTAGGGGCCTGTCTGGTTCAATCTTCTGTCTCTGCGGATATCTGTCTGTGTGTCTGCATGGAGGTAGTAGTTGCTCAGCTTGTGTCATAATGCCCCTATTTGTCCAGTGCGGCTTGCGGTAGTGGGATGTCCTTGGGGACCTTGAGGTTTCTACTATTTTGTAGAGTTGTGGCCAATGGAATGGGCAGTTTCTTAGGAGAGAGCAGGCACAGTTCTGTGGTGTGGCTCCAGAGACCCCAGCCTGGAGGCTGTGTGGGCCATGGCTGTGTAGACAGACATCCAAAAACCCTAACTCAGCTCAGGTTTGTGGCCGAGGTTATGGCAGGCCTGATCTGCAGTCCATGAGGGGAGCTCCTCTGGATATGAAAGAAGGGTGAGAGGGAGGCAGTCGCTCAGGCTTTTGTCTCTGGATGTTTTGTCCTCAATGGCCGTTTAATGTAGGAGTTGCCTCATGGGTCGTAGAAGTCTCCCTCTCTGGTAGTTTGTCCAGCCCCCAAGTGTTTGGGGTCATTCTGTGGGAAGGGAAGTGTCCTGTTTTTTGCCTCATATGTCCCCCCAGTAGAGGGATTCTAGAGCATAGCAGTGGGTACTGACAACTGGAATACTCGCCCTCGGGTTAAGCCTGGGGGCCTATGGATATGACAAGCCCCATATGCAGGATCTTGGTCCAGCCCCTGAGAGGCGTTACTTTAATACGGGACTCACGCTGCAGGTCACAATGCATGTCTGTGCCCTAGGCGGCCCTCAAGCACTGGCGTGGCCTTTCGGACAATGCAGGTTTTCCCACATTGAACGTTGGACAACATGCCAACCACAAGGTTTCTGGCCATGGGGAAGGAGGAATTCTAATTTCTGCATCACGTTCACCCTGGGCAGTGATTGGAGATAAGGTCTAGGTTCTGAAGCCTGAAAACCGAGGTTGGGAAGAGATGACGACCTACAGCCATAGCGGGTCCTATGTGTCCAGGTTGGGGCCAGCTGTCTGGGTGTCGTTTGGGATGTCTTGTCTCAGGCTGTGCCAGACAGGGCATTAGAATACAGGGTGGGCTGTATAATTGCTTTACAATCGAGTGGCATGCATTAGAAAATCATTTGGGGTTTCTTATTAGCAGCATAGGGCAAAGTTTTTCTTCTGGAGGGCAGGCAGAGTGCTGCATTGTGGCTTCGGAATTCCCAAACTGGAGGGCTTGTGGGCCAGGAGAGTGAGGACGGACGTCTGAGAACACAAGCTAGGCTTAGGTTTCGGGGCAAGGACATGGCAGCCACACTCTGCAGAGCTGAATTGAGATCTCATGTGTCTGAAGTCAGGTCGAGGATCAGACTTTGGCTCAGGTTTGAGTTTCTGTCCATGTTGGCCCCTTCATGAAGGGGCGACATTATGAGCCCATGGGGGTTTTCCCACTATTGGAGTTGTGAGATGCTCCAAACCGCAAGGATTCCTTCTGTGGGACAATGAAGATTTGTTGGATGGCTCCAGGACGTCTTATAAGGTATTTTTCCAGAACAGGGTTCTAAGTATGGATGCCTGGGCAGTCAGCCTCACAATCCAATTGTCTCCTAGCAACAAGAAACGTTTGATCTGCTGGCTTGGGGTAGCAACAGAGGGGGCTGAGTTGAAATGGACTTTCCTGAGGATGGTCTTAATGTTGGTTTGAGTCCATGGAGACCTTGGTATGGGGCAGTGGCACCAGGGCCCTGAAGGATTCTCCTAACCAGAGGTTATGACAAAGCTCCAATGAGCAAGTTTTCCATGGGGAGACGAGATTTGTTCTTATTGGTGCCTCAGGAAACCACCATATGCTGGTATTGGAAACGAGGCCTCTGAGGAGAGATGCCTAAAAACCAAAGCAATGGATCTGATTAGGGCCTAGGGGCCTGTCCGGTTCAATATTCTTCTCTGGGGACATCTGTTGTCTGAGTGGAGGTAGTTGCTCAGCTGGTTTGAGATCACCCCTGTTTGTCCTGGGCGGCCTACACTAATGGGATGGCCTCGGTGACTCTGGAGGTTTTTCCTCATTTGCAAGGTTGTGGCCAATGGAATGGGAAGAATTCCCTTGAAAGGGAAGCACAGTCCTGAGGTGTGGCTCCAGGGACCCAAGTGTGGAGCGTGTGTGGTCCAGGGCTATTTGGACAAAAGTCTGAAAACACAAACTCCACTTAGGTTGGGGGATGTAGGTATGGCCGGCCCGATCTATAGACCGTGAGGAGAACTCTTCGGGATATGAACAAAGGGCGAATGTGAGGTGCTGGCTCATGCTTTTTTTTTTTTTTTTTTTTTTCTGGAAATGTGTCACCGATTGCCATGGAATGTCGGGGTGTCCTCATGGGCCATCGATGAGGCTCCCTTTCTGGGGATTTGACCCGATCCCAAGAGTTTGGGGTCATTCTGTGGGAAGGGAGGAGGTCTTTCTGGGTTTTTTTGTTTATTTTATTTTTTTTTAACCTCCGGGGACCACCAAAGAGGGATTCCAGAGCAGAGTCGTGGGTGGGGGCAACTGGACAACCAGACCTCTGGTTAACATTGGGACCTAAGAACATGGCAAGCCCCATATGTGGGCTCTTGGTTCAGACACTGAGAGGCCTTCCCTGAGGAATGGTCTCACACTGAGTTTCACAATGTGTTTTTGTGCCCAAGGAGCCCCTCAAGTCAGGGCGTGGCCTAATGTACCATGCTGGTTTCTCCTACAGGGAACGTTGCACAATATGGCAACCACAAGTTTTCTGGCCATGGGGAAGATGGAGTTCTAATTTCTGCAACACTTTCACTCCTGGACTGTGATTGGATTTAAGGTCTAGGTTCTGAAGCCTGAAAACTGAGGTTGGGAAGAGATGAAGACCTAAGGCCATGGTGTGGCTGATGTGCTCAGTGTTCGGCCAGCTGTTGAGTGTGGGTTGGGAGGTGCAGGCTCAGGCTGTGGCAGACAGGGAATTAGTGCCCAGGCTAGACTGTATCATTGGGGTGCAGTCGAGTTTCGTGCAGAATGGTACTCATTTGTGGTTACTGGGTAGCCCCAGAGGGCAACGTTTTTCTTCTGGAGGGAAGACACAGTGCCACATAGTGGCTCCAGAATTCCCAAACTGGAAGGCTTGAGGGCCAGGAGTGTGATGAAAAAATTCTGAGAACACAAGCCAGACTTAGATTTCGGGGTGAGGGGACGGCAGGCACCCTCTGCAGAGATGATTCGAGATCCTGTATACCTGAAGACAGAGCTAGGATCAGACGTTGGCTTCGGTCGAAGTTTCTGTCCATGACAGCCCCTTCATGAAGGGGAGGGTGTCACGAGGACATGGAGGTTTTCCCACGATGGGAATTGTGAGATGCTCCAAACCGCAATGATTCCTTCTGTGGGACAGTCGAGACCTGTTGGATGGCTCCAGGACATCCCATAAGGAAGTTATCCAGAGCAGGGTTCTAAGGATGGATGCCTGAGCAGCCTGCCTCCCATTCCAGGTGTCTCATAGCGCCAAGGCAAGTTCGATCTGCTGGATCTAGGGGAGCAACCGAGGCGGGTGTGTTGAAATGGGTGAGTTGAGGATGGGTCATAATGTGCATTTGTGTCCATGTATACTTGGAATGGGGTCTTGATCCGGGTCCTTGAGGGATGTTCATAACCGGAGGTTTTGATGGAGCTCTAAAGAGTATGTTTCCTATGTAGAGAAGAGAATTGTTTTGATGAGTGCCTAAGGAATCTCCCATATGCTGGTATTGGAAACCAGGTCTCTGAGGAGAGATGACTGGAAACAAAAGCAATGGATATGATTAGAGCCTAGGTGCCTGTCCGGTTCAATCTCTTGCTGGGGATACGTGTCTAAGTATCTGAGGTGAGGTAGTTGCTCAGATTGTGTCAGATCGCCCCTGTTTGTCCTGGGCGACCTATAATATTGGAATGGCCTCGGGACTTTGGAGTTTCTCCTAATCTATAGGGTTGTGGTCAATGGAATGGGCAGAAATCCCCTGGAGAGGGCAGGCAAAGTTCTGAGTTTGGCTCTAGGGGCCCAACCTTGTGGGTGTGTGGGCCAGGCCTGTTGAGCAAAAATCTGAAAACACAAACTCCGCTTAGAATTGGGGACATAGTTATGGCACGCCCAATCTACAGACCTTGATAACACTTCAGGATATGAAAAAGTGTGAGTTTGAGGTGCTTGCTCAGATTTTGTCTCTGGATTTGTGTGAACAATGTGGGTGGAATGCTGGCGTGGCCTCATGGGTTGTGGACGGCTTTCCTTCTCTGAGGATTTGACCCAATCCCAAGAGTTTGGGTATGTTCTGTGGGATGGGAGGAGTCCTTTCTGTTTTTTATTTTATTTTATTTTATTTTTTGTACCTCATGTGTCCCAATAAAGGAGGGATTCCAGAGCAGGGTCCTCGGGAGGGACACTGGACAACCCCACCTCTGTTTTAGTTTGGGGGCCTAGGGGCATGGCAAGTCCAATATGTGGGCTCTTGATTCAGACACTGAGAGGCCTTCCTTGAGAACAGGGCTCATGCTGAGGGTCACAATGCCTATTTGTGCCAACAAGGCCCTCAAGCATGGGAAGGGCCTCATGGGCCACGCTGGATTCTCCGACACTGAACGTTGGAGAATATGCCAACCACAAGGTTTCTGGCCATGGCGAAGGAAGAGTTGTGACTTCTGCATCACGTTAACCCCTGGACAGTGATTGGAGTTTAGGTCTAGGTTCTGAAACCCGAAAACTGAGGTTGGAAGAGATGAAGACCTAAGGACCTGTTGGGTCCAATGAGCTCAGTGTGCGGCCAGCTGTTCAGCGTAGGTCTGGAGGTGTGGGCTCATGCTGTGTCAGACAAGGCATTAGACAGGGTAGACTGTATATTTGGGGTGCAGTCGAGTGGCGTTCAATTGATCCTCATTCGGGTCTCTAGGTAGTTCCATAAGGCAACGTTTTTTCTCTGGGAGGGCAGGCAGAGTGCTGCATTGTGGCCCCAGTATTGCCAAACTGTAGGGCTTTTGGGCCAGGGGTGTGAGGACTGTAGTCTGAGAACACAAGCTAGGCTTCGTTTTTGAAGTGAGGGCACAGAAGGCACACTCTGCAGAGCTGAATCATGATCTCATGCACCTGAAGTCAGGGCGAATATCAGACGTTTGCTCAGGTTGGAGTTTCTGTCCATGATGGCCACTTTATAAAGTGGAGCGTCTCAAGAGGCCATGTAGATTTTCCCACAATGGGAGTTCTGAGATGCTCCAGACTGCAAAGATTCCTTCTGTGGAACACTTGAGACCTGTTGGATGGCTCTAGGATGTCCCATATGGAATGACTCCAGAGTAGGGTTCTAAGGATTGATGCCTAGGCAGCCCACCTCCCATTCTAGTTGTCTCCTAGCGACAAGGCAGGTTTGATCTGCAGGCCCTGGGGGAGAAACCAAGGGGGTTGAGTTGACATGGACGCTCCCGAGGATAGATCATAATGTGGGTTTAAGTCCATGGAGACCTTGGAATGGGGCCCTTGATCCGGGGCCCTGAAAGATTCTCCTAAACAGAGGTTTTTATAGAGCTCCAAAGAGTACATTTCCTATGTGGAGACGAGATTTTTCTGATGAGTGCCTCAGTAATCCCCTTATGCTGGTATTGGAAAACAGGCCTCTGAGGAGAGATGCCTGGAAACAAAAGCAATGGATCTGATTAGGGCCTAAGTGCCTGTCCAGTTCAATCTTATTCTATGGGTATATCTGTCTCTGGGTCTGAGTGGAGGTAGTTTCCTAACTTGTGAAAGATCATCCCTGTTTGTCCTGGGCAGCCAACACTATTCAGATGGCCTCGGGGAGTTTGGAGGTTTCTCCTAATCTATAAGGTTGTGGCCAATGGAAATGGCAGAATTCCCCTGGAGAGGGAAGCCACACACCTGAGGTGTGGCTCCAGGGGCCCCAGCTTGGATGGTGTGTGGGCCAGGACTGTGGGGACAGAAGTTTGAAAACACAAACTCAGCTTATGTTTGGGGATGTATGTATGAAGGCTCGATCTACAGACCGTGAGAATTTTCCGGGCTATGAACAAAGGGCGAGTATGTGGCACTTGCTCAGGCTTTTGTCCCTGGATTTTGTGTCAACGGTGGCCGTGGAATGTCGGAGTGTCCTCAAGGGCCATGGACAATTCTTTCTCTGGTGATTTGGCCTGATCCCAAGGGGTTGGGATCATTCTGTGGATGGGAAAAGTCCTTTCTGTATTTTTTTTTTTTTACCTCAGGTGTCCCACCAAAGAGGGATTCCAGAGCAGAGCCCTGAGTCGGGTGACTAGACATCTCGAACTCTGGTTGAGATTGGGTGACTAGGGGCTTGGCAAGCCCCATATGTGGGCTGTTGTTCCAGTCACTAAGAGGCTTCACAAGAAAATAAGGCTCACGCTGAGGGTCACAATATGTGTTTGTGCAAATTGTGGCCCTCAGGGATAGGTGGGACCTCATAGTCCATGCTGCTTTCTCCTACAATGAACGTTGGACAACATGCCAACCACAAGGTTTCTTGCCATGGTGAAGGAGAAGTCCTGATTCTTGCATCACGTTCACTCCTGAGCAGTGAGTGTAGATAAGGTCTAGGTTCTGAAGGTGAAAATTGAGGTTGGGTAGAGATGATGGCCTAAAGCCATTGTGGGTGTGATATGTTCTGTGTACGGCCAGCTTTCTCGGTGTTGGACTGGAGGTCTGCCCTCAGGCTGTGTCAGACAGGGCTTTAGTGCACAGGCTAGACTGTATAATTGGGGTATGGTCGAGTGGCATGCAGGTTGTTACTCATTTGGCGTTTCCGGTTAGCCCTATAGGGCAACATTTTTCTTCTGGAGGCCAGGCAGAGTGCTGCATTGTGTCTCCAGAATTTCCAAACTGGAGGGGTTGGCCAGGATTCTGAGGACGGAAGTCTGAGAACACAAGATAGGCTTAGGTTTCAAGGCGAGGGCCCAGCAGGCACACTCTCAAGTGCTGAATCGAGATCTCATGCTTCTGAATTCAGGGCGAGGATCAGACTTTGGGTTAGGATGGAGTTTTTGTCCATGATGGCCCATTTATGAAGGTTTGGTGCATCATGAGGAAATGGAGGTTTTCTCACAGTGTTATTGTGTGATGCTTCAAACCACAAGGATTCATTCTGCGAGACAGTCAAGACAGGTTGGTTGGATTCAAGACGTCCCATAAAGAAGTTCTCCAGAGCAGGGTTCTAAGGATGGATGCCTGGGCAGCCCGCCTCCCATTCTAACTGTCTCCGAGTGACAAGGAAGGTTTGATCTGCTGGCTCTGGGTGAGCAGCCGAGGGGGCTGATTTGAAATGGACTCTCCTGAGAATGGTTCATAATGTAAGTTTGTGTCCTTGGAGACCTTGGGATTGGGCCATGGTGCCAGCGCCCTGAAGGATCCTCCTAACCTGAGGTATTGACACAGCTCCAAAGACCAAGTTTCCCATGTGGAGATGAGATCTGTTCTGATTGTTTCCTTAGGAAACCCCCATATTCTGATATTGGAAACCAGGCCTCTGAGGAGAGATACCTAGAAACCAAAGCAATGCATCAGAAGTTGGCTCAGGTTGGAGTTTCTGTCCATGATGGCCCCTTTATAAAGGGGAGCATCTCATGAGGCCATGTAGGTTTTCCCACGATAGGAGTTGTGAGATGCTCCAATCTGCAAGGATTCCTTCTGTGGGACAGTCAAGACCTGTTGGAAGGCTCCAGGACATCCCATATGGAACGGCGCCAGAGCAGGATTCCAAGGATGGATGCCTAGAGAGTCTGCTTTGCATTCCAGTTGTCTCCTAGCGACAAGGCAGGTTTGATATTCTACCTCTGGGGGAGTAATCGACGGGGCTGAGTTGAAATGTACTCTCCTGCCGAATGGTCATAATGCGGGTATGTGTCCATGGAGACCTTGGAATAGGGCGGTTGCTCCGGCTACCTGAAGGTTTCTTCTAACTGGAGGCTTTTACAGAGCTCCAAAGGATAAGTTTCCCATGTGAAGACAAGATTTGTTCTGATTGGTATCTCTGGAATCCCCCATATGCTGGTATTGGAAAACAGGCCTCTGAGGAGAGATGCTTAGAAAAAAAAGCAATGGAACCAATTACATTCTAGGGGCCAGTCCAGTTTAATCTTCTTCTCTTGGGTTATCTGTCTACGGGTGAGTTGACGTCGTTGCTCAGCTTGTGAGAGATCGCCCCTCTTTGTCCTGGGTGGCCTACACTATTGGAATGGCCTCTGGGACTTTGGAGGTTTCTCCTTATCTGTAGGGTTGTGGCCAATGGAATGGGAAGAATTTCCTTGGAGAGGGCAGGCACAGTCCTGAGGTGTGGCTCCAGGGGCCTCAGTCTGGAGGGTGTGTGGGACAGGGATGTCAGGATAGAAGTCTGAAAACACAAACTCGGCTTAGGTTTGGGGACGTAGGTATGGCAGGCCCAATCTACAGACTATGAGGAGAATTTTTTGGGCTATGACCTAAGGGTGAGTGTGAACGCTTGCTGAAGCTTATGTCTCTGGATTTTGTGTCAATAGTGGCCGTGGAATGTCGGGCTGGCCTCATGGGCCATGGACGAGTCTTTCTCTCTGGACCCCAATCACTTGGGATGGCCCAATCCCAAGTGATTGGGGTCATTCTGTGAGTGGGAGGAGTCCTTTCTGTGTTTATTTACCTCAAATGTCCCACCAAAGAGGGATTCCAGAGCAGAGCCCTGAGTAGGGGTGACTAGGGGCATGGCAGGCCCCATATGCGGGCTCATGGTCCAGCCACTGAGAGGCTTTACTTGAGGACAGGGCTCAAACTGAGGGTCCCAATGTGTGTTTGAGCCCACCGCAGCTCTTAAGCATAGGCAGGGCCTCAGGGACCCTACACTACCCTCAGGGGCCCTACTACTACCCCTGTAGGCCCTACAGGGGTCCTACACTGAACGTTGGACAAGATGCCAAACACACGATTCTGGCGAGAGGGAAGGAGAAGTTCTGATTTCTGCATCACGTTCACCCATGGGAAGTGAGTAGAGATAAGGTCTAGGATTCTGTAGCCTGAAAACCGATGTTGGATAGAGATGGCGACCTAAGGCCATGGTGGTTCAGATGTTCTCAGTGTACTGCAAGCTGTCTGGGTGTCGGTTGGGAATTCAGGCCTCAGGTTCTGTCAGACAGGGCATTAGTGCACAGGCTAGACTATATAATTGGTGTACAGTTGAGTGACGTGCAGGTTTATCCTCATTTGAGGTTTCTGGGTAGACCCATAGGGCAATATTTTTCTTCTAGAGGGCAGGCAGAGTGCAGCACTGTGTCATCGGAAATCCCAAAATAGAGGGCGTGTGGTCCAGGAGAGTGAGGACGGAAGTCGGAGAACACTAGCTACGCTTAGGTTTTGGGGTGAGGGCCTAACAGGTACACTCTGAAGAGCTGAATCAAGATCTCGTGCATCTGAAGTCAAGGCGAGGATCAGCTGTTGGCTCAGGTTGGAGTTTCCATGATCTGCCTTCATGAAGATTGGGGGCATCATGTGACCTTGGAAGCTTTCCATGATATGAGTTGTTAGGTGGTCCATGCACAAGGACTCCTGTGGGACAGTCGAGACCTGTTGGATGGCTCAAGGATGTCCCATAAGGAACGACGCAAGAGCAGGGTTCTAAGGATGGATGCCTGAAGAGCCCAACTCGCATTTCAATTGTCTCCTAGCGACAAGGCAGGTTCAATCTGCTGGCTCTGGAGTAGCAACCGAGGGGGTTTAGTTGAAATGGACTCTCCTGAGGATGGGTCATAATTTGGGATTGTGTCCATGGAGATATTCAAATGGGGCAGTGGCTCCAGTGACCTGAAGTTTTCTCCTAACTGGAGGTTATGACACAGCTCCATAGAGCAAGATTCCCATGTGGAGACGAGATTTTTTCTGATAGGTAGCTCTGGAAACTCCCTTATGCTGGTATTGGAATCCAGGCCTCTGAGGAGAGATGCCTGAAAACAAAAGCAATGGATCCAATTAGGGCCTAGGTGCCTGTCTTGTTCAATATTCTTTTCTATGGATATCTGTCTAAGGTTCTGATTGGAGGTAGTGGCTCAGCTTGTGCCAGAGGGTCCCTGTATGTCCAGGACATTCTACACTATTGGGATAGCCTCAGAGATTTTGGATGATTCTCCTAATCTGTCAGGTTGTGCCAAATGAATGAGCAGAATTCCCTTGGATAGAGCAGGCACAGTCCTGAGGTGTGGCTCCATGGGGCCCAGCCTTTAGGGTGTGTGGGTGAGGACAATGGAGACAGAAGTCTGAAAACACAAACTCGGCTTAGGTTTGGGGACATAGGTATGGCAGGCCCGATCTACAGACCTTGAGAATTTTGGGGGCTCTGAACAAAGGGCAAGTGTGTGGCGCTTTTTCAGGTTTTTGTCTCCGGATTTTGTGTCAATGGTGGCCGTGGAATGTCAGGCTGGCCTCATCGACCATGGACGAGTATTTCTCTCTGTGGATTTGGCCAAATTCCAAGTGTTTGGGGTCATTCTTTGGATGGTAGGAGTCCTTACTCTTTTTTTTCTTTATCTTGTTTTTTTTGTTTTTTTTTTTTTTTACCTTATGTGTCCCACCAAAGAGGGATTCCAGAAAAGAGCTCTGAATAAGGTTGACTAGACTTCTCAAGCTCTGGCTAGGATTGGGGGAGTAGGGGCATGGCAAGTCCCATATGCAGGCTCTTAGTCCAGCCCCGGAGAGGCTTTACTTGAGGCCAGGGTTCATGCTTAGGGTCCTAATGTGTGTTTGTGCCCATCGCAGCCCTCAAGCATGTCTGAGGCCTCATGGGCCATGCTGGGTTCTCATATACTGAACGTTGGCAACATGCCAACCACAAGGTTTCTGGTCATGGGGAAGGTGAAGTTCTGATTTCTGCATCACGTACGTCACTTAGTTGTGAGTGGAGATAATGTCTAGGTTCTGAAGCCTGAAGACCAAGGTTGGGAAGAGATGATGACCTAAGGCCATGGCATGTTCGATGTGTTCAGTGTGAGGCCAGGTGTCTGGGTGTCGGTCACGAGGTCTGGGATCAGGCTGTGTCAGACAGGGCATTAGTGCCCAGGCTAGACTGTATAATTGGGGTACAGTCTAGAGAATTGCAGGTTGATCCTCATTTGATGTTTCTGGGTAGACCCCTAGGGCAAAGTCTCTCTTCTGGAGGGCAGGCAGAGTGCTGCATTTTGTCTCCAGAATTCCCAAAGTGGAAGGCTTGTGTGCCAGGAGTGTGAGGATGGAAGTCTGAGAACGTGAGCTGGCTTAGGTTTTGGAGCGAGGGAAAGGCAGGCACACTCTGCAGAGCTGAATTGAGATCTCATGCATCTGAAGTCAGGGCGAGGATCAGACGGGAGTTTCTGTCCATGATGTCCTCTACCTGAAGGTGGAGGCATCACGAGGCCATGGAGGTTTTCCCACGGTGCGAGTGTGTGATGCTGCAAACCACAAGGATTCCTTCTGCAGGACAGTTGAGACCTGTTGAATGGATCAAGGACACCCCATTAGGAATTTCTCCAGAGCAGAGTTCTAACAACGGATACCTGGGCAACGAACTCGCATTCCAATTGTCTCCTAATGACAAAGCAGGTTTGATCTGCTGGCACTGGGTGAGCAACCGCCAGGTTTGAGTTGAAATGGACTCTCCTGAGGATGGGTCATAATGTGGGATTGTGTCCATTGAGACATTGGAATGGGGCGGTGGCTTCAGTGACGTGAAATTTTCTCCTAACTGGAGGTTTTGACACAGTTCCATATAGCATGATTCCCATGTGGCATGCGATTTGTTCTGATTGGTAGCTCCAGAAACCCCCATGTGCTGGTATAGGAATCCAGGCCTCTGAGGAGAGATACGTGAAAACAAAAGCAATGGATCCGTTTAGGGCCTAGGTGCCTGTCCTGTTCAATCTTCTTTTCTATGGATATCTATCTACAGGTCTGATTGGAGGTAGTGGCTCAGCTTGTGGCAGATGGTCCCTGTTTGTCCCGGACATCCTGCAATATTGGGGTGGCCTCGGGGACTTCGGATGTTTCTCCTAATCTGTCAGGTTGTGCCAAACGAATGAGCAGAATTCCCATGGAGAGGGCAGGCACAGTCCTGAGGTGTGGCTCCATGGGGCCAAGCCTTGAGGGTGTGTGGGCCAGGACAATGGAGACAGAAGTCTGAAAACACAAACTTGGCTTAGGTTTGGGGACATAGGTATGGCAGGCCCGATCTACAGACCGTGAGAATTTTTCAGGCTTTGAACAAAGGGCGAGTGTGTGGCGCTTTTTCAGGCTTTTGTCTCCGGATTTTGTGTCAATGGTGGCCGTGGAATGTCAGGATGGCCTCATCAGCCATGGACGAGTATTTCTCTCTGTGAATTTGGCCCAATTCCAAGTGTTTGCGGTCATTCTTTGGACGGTAGGAGTCCTTTCTCTATTTTTTTTTAACCTCATGTGTCCCACCAAGGAGGGATTCTAGAGAAGAGATCTGAGTAGGGGTGACTAGACTTCTCAAGAACTGGTTAAGGCTTGGGGAGTAGGGGCATGGTAATCTCCATATGTGGGCTCTTGGTCCAGCCCCGGAGAGGCTTTATTGAGGCCAGGGATCATGCTTAGGATCCTAATGTGTGTTTGTGCCCATCACAGCCCTCAAGCATGTCTGAGGCCTCATGGGCCATGCTGGTTTCTCCTACATTGCACGTTGGACAACATGCCAACCACAGGGTTTCTGGTCATGGGGAAGGAGGAGTTCTGATTTCTGCATCACGTACACGGCATGGCAGTGAGTAGAGATAAGGTCTAGATTCTGAAGCCTGAAAACAGAGGTTGGTAAGAGATGACAACCTAAGGCCATGGTGGGTCCGATGCACTTAGTGTGCGGCCAGATGTCTGTGTCCATCATGAGGTCTGGGCTCAGGCTGTGTCAGGCAGGGCATTAGTCCCCAGGCTAGACTGTATAATTGGGGTACAGTCGAGTGATGTGAAGGTTGGTCCTCATTTGGGGTTTCTGGTTGGCCCCATAGGGCAAAGATTTTCTTCTGGAGGGCAGGCAGAGTGCTGCATTCTGGCTCCAGAATTGCCAACTTCAGGGCTTGTGGGCCAGGTGTTTTTGGACAGAAGTCTGAGAACACAAGTTCAGCTTAGAATTCGCAGCGGTGACATGACAGGCACACTCTACAGACCTGAAATGAGATCTCGTGCATCTGAAGTCAGGGCGAGGATCAGATGTTGGCTTAGGTTGGAGTTTCTGTACATGATGTCCCCTTCATGAAGGTGGGGGGGCATCAGGAAACCATGGAAGATTTCCAACTTTGTGAGTGTGTGATGCTCCAAACCACAAGGATTCCGTCAGCGGGACAGTCACGACCTTTTGGATGGATCAAGGACGTCCCATAAGAAATGCTCCAAAGCACAGTTCTAATGATGGATGCCTGGGCAGTCCAACTTGCATTCCAGTTGTGTCCTAGTGAAAAGGAGGATTTGATCTGCTGTCACTGGGGGAACAACCGAGGGGGCTGAATTGAAATGGAATCTCATGAGGATCAGTCGATGTGGATTTGTGTCCATGGATCCCTTGGAATGGGGCAGTGGCTCTGTTGCCCTGAAGAATTCTCCTAACCTGAGGTTTTGATGCAGCTCCAAAGAGCAAGTTTCCCATGTAGAGACGAGATTTGTTCTGAAACCCCCTCAACCTGGTATTGGAAACCAAGCATCTGGGGAACAATGCCTGGAATCCAAAGCAATGGATCTGATTACGGTCTAGGGGCCTGTCCTTTTCAATATTCTCCTCTGAGTGTCTCTGTCTAAGATTCAGAATGGAGGTCACTGCTCAGCTTGTGTCAGATCACCCATGTTTGTTGGGGGAGGCCAACACTATTGGACTGGTCTTGGGAATTGGAGGTTTCTCCTAATCTGTAAGGTTGTGGCAAATGAAACGGGCAGAGTTCCCTTGGAGAGCACTGGCACAGTCCTTAGGTGTGACACCACCTTTCTGGGTGTCATCCAGGAGGTCCAGGCTCAGGCTGTGTCAGACAGGGCATTAGTGCCAAGCTTAGACTGTATAATTGGAGTAAAGTTGAGTGGCATGCAGGTTGATCCTCATTTGGCGTTTCTGGGTAGCCCCAGGGGCAACGTTTTTCTTCTGGAGGGAAGAAAGAGTGCTGCATTGTGGCGACGGAATTCTCACACTGGAGGGCTTGTGGGCCAGAATTGTGAGGAAGGAAGTGTGAGAACACAAGCTAGGCTTAGGTTTTGGGTCAAGATCATGGCAGGCACACTCTGTAGAGCTAAATCTAAATCTCATGCATCTGAAGTCAGGGCGAGGATCAGACGTAGGCTCAGGTTGAAGTTTCTGTTCAGGATGGCCCCTTCATGATGGTGGGGGGCATCATGGGGCTATGGAGACTTTCCCACGATTGGCATTGTATGTTGCTCCAATCGGCAAGGATTCCTTCTACGGGACAGTCGAGACCGGTCAGATTGCTCCAGGATGTCCCATGCGGAACCACGGCAGTGCAGGGTTCTAAGGATGGATTCCTGGAGTGCCCGCCTCACATTCCTATTGTCTCCTAGTGACAAGGCAGGTTCGATCTGCTTCTTTTGGGGAGCAACCAAAGGGGATGTGTTGAAATGGACTCGCCTGCGGATGGGTCATAATGTGGGTTTGTGACCATGGAGACCTTGGAATGGGGTGTTGGCTGCTGGGACCTGAAGGTTTCCCTTAACTGGAGGTTGTGACACAGCTCCAAAATGCATGTTTCCCATGTGGAAATGAGATTTGTTCAGACTGGTACCTCCAGAAGAACACATATGCTGGTATTGGAAACCAGGCCTCTGAGGAGAGATGCCTGGAATCAAAAGCAATGGATCTGATTAGGTCCTAGGTGCCTGTCCGGTTCAATCTTCTTCTCTGGGGTTATCTGTCTATGGGTCTGAGTTGAGGTAGTTGCTCATCTTGGGACAGATCACCCTGTTTGCCCTGAGTGGCCAACACTATTGGGATGGCCTCAGGGACGTTGGAGTGTTCTCCTAATCTTTAGGGTTGTGGCCAATGGAATGGGCAGAATTTGCTTGGAGAAGGCAGGCACAGTCCTGAGGCATGGCTCCAGGGGCCCCAGCCTGGAGGGTGTGTGGGCCAGGACAGTGGGGACAGAAATCTGAAAACCCAAACTCAGCTTAGGTTTGGGGACGTAGGTATGACAGGCCTGATCTATAGACCGTGAGGAGAATTTTTCAGGCTATGAACAAAGGGCAAGTGTGAGGCATATATCCAGGCTTTTGTCTCTAGATTTTGTGTCAATGGTGGCCATGGAATGACGGGATGGCCTCTTTGGCCATGGATGATTCTTTCTCTTTTAAGATTTGGTTAGATCCCAAGTTTTGGGGCTCATTCAGGGGATGGAGGAGACCCTTCGATATTTTTTTCCTCAGGGGTTCCAGAGCAGAGACCTGAATAGGGGTGACTAGACCTCTCAATCTCTCATCAATATTGGGGGACTTGGGATGGCAATGCGGGTTCTTGGTCCAGCCCCTGAGAGGCTTTACTTGAGGACAGGGCTCACACTGAGGGTCCCAATGAGTTTGTGCCCATTGCGGTTCTCAAGCATGGGCAGGGACTCATGGGCTACACTGGATTCTCCTACACTGAACGTTGGAAAACATGCCAACCACAAGGTTTCTTGCCTTGAGGAAGAAGGAGTTTCATTTCTGCATCACGTTCACCCCTGGGTAGTGAGTATATATAAGGTCTAGGTTCTGAAGCCTGAAAACCAAGGTTGGGAAGAGATGATGACCTAAAGCCATGGCGGGTCTGATGTGCTCAGTGTACAGCCAGCTGTCTGGGTGTCGGTTGGGAATTCAGACCTCAGGCTGTGCAAGACAGGGCATTAACGCCCAAGCGAAACTTTATAATTGGGGTAGAGGCAAGTGGCATGCAGGTTGATCCTCATTTGGTGTTTCTGGTTAGCCCCATAGGACAACGTTTCTCTTCTGGAGGGCAGTCAGAGTGCTGCATTGTGTCTCTCCAGAATTCCCTAACTGGAGGGCTGGTGGGCTCGGAGTGTGAGGACGAAGTCTGAGAACAATAGCTAGGTTTTGCTTCGGGGCGGGGTTTCGGCAGGCACACTCTGCAGAGTTGAATCAAGATTTCGTGCATCTGAAGTCAGGGCGAAGATTAGACGTTGGCTCAGGTTGGAGTTTCTGTCCAAGATGGCTCTTTCATGAAGGGGACGGTGCACCACGAGGCCACAGAGCTTTTCCCATGATGGGAGTGGTGAGGTGCTCCAAAGCGCAAGGATTCCTTCTGCAGGACAGCTGTGACCTGTTGGATGGCTCCAGGACGTCCCATATGGAATTACTTCAGAGTAGTTTTCTACAGATGGATGCCTAGCCAGCCCGCCTCACATTCCAATTGTCTCCTAGTGACAAGATAGGTTCGATCTGCTGGCTCTAGGGGAGCACCCAAGGGCACTGAGTTGAAATAGACTCTCCTGCAGATGGGTCCTAATGTGGGATTGTGTCCATGGAGACCTTGGAATGAGGTGGTGGCACCGGGGCCCTGAAGGATTTTCCTAGCCGGAGGTTTTGACACAGCTTGAAAGAGCACGTTTCCCATGTGGAGAAGACATTTGTTCTGACTGATGACTCAGGAAACCCCCATATGGTGGTATTGAAAACCAGGCCTCTGAGGTTCTGACATAGCTCCACGAGCAAGTTTCCAATGTGCAGAAAAGACTTGCTCTGAAGGGGCCTCTGGAAACCCCATAGGCTGGTATTGGAAACCAGGCCTCTGAGAAGAGATGCCTGGAAAACAAAGCAATGGATCTGATTAGGGCCTAGGGGCCTGTCCAGTTCAATGTTCTTCTCTGGGGACATCTGTCTCCAAGTTGGTGTGGAGATAGTTGCTCAGCTAGTGTCAGATCACCCCTGTTTGTTCCAAGCGGCCTACAATATTGGGATGGTCCCAGGGACATTGGAGATTTCTCCTGATTTATATGGTTGTGGCCAATGGAATATGAAGAATTCCCTTTGAGAGGGCAGGAACAATCCTGAGGTGTGGTTCCAGGGGCCCTAGCCTGGAGGGTGTGTGTTTTCAGACAACTGTCCAAACAGCCCAGGCCTACACAACCTACAGGATCAGGCCCCTGGAGCCAAACCTGAGGACTGTACTTGCCCTCTCCAAGGGAATTGTGTGTGCCCATTCCAATGGCCACAACCCTTCTAATAGGATAAACCTCCAAAGTCCCTGATTCAACTCAATAGTGGTGACTTCCCAGGAAAAACAGGGGCAATCTGAGCCCAACTGAGCACCTACCTGCACTCAGACCCATAGACAGATGTCCCCAGAGATAAAAAGGAAAGAACAGGCCCCTAGGCACTAATCAGATCCATTGCTTTGGTTTTCAGGCATCTCTCCTCAGAGGCCTGGATTTCAAAAGCAGCATATAGCTGTTTCTTGACCCACACATCAGAAAACATCACATCTACACATGGGAAACTTGCACGTTGGGGCTGTGTCAAAGCCTCTGTTTAGGAGAACCATTTAGGGCCCCAGTGCCTCCGCTTCATTCCAAGGTCTCCATAGACACAAAAGCACGTTAGGACCCATCCCCAGGGGTGTCCATTTCAACTCAGCGTCCTCGGTTGCTCCCCACAGATCCAGGAGATCTAATCTGTCTTGTTGCTAGGAGACAATTGGAATGCGAGGTGGGATACCCAGCCATCCATCCTTAGAACCCTGCTCAGAATCATTAGCCTGGAGCCAAAAACAGGTCTCAATTGTCCTGCAGAAGACTCTCTGCAGTTTGGAGCTTCTCACAACTCCCATCGTGGGAAAACCCCCATGGCCTCGTGATGCCCCCGCCCATTCATGAAGGGGCCATCAGGGACAGAAACTCCAACCTGAGCGATCGTCTGATCCTTGCCCTGACTTCAGATGCACGAGATCTCGATTCAGGTCTGTAGATTGTGCGTGCCATGGCCTCACCCAGAAACCTAAGCCTAGCTTGTGTTCTCAGACTTTTGTCGTCAGACTACTGGCCCACAAGCCCTCCAGTTTGGCAATCCAGAACTACAATGCAGCACTCTGCCGGCCCTCCAGAAGAAAAACATTGTCCTCTGGTGCTACCCAGTAATCCCAAAAGAGGATCAACCTGCACCGACCTTGGCTGTACCCCAAATACATAGGCTGACCAGGGCACTAAGGCCCTTTCTGACACAGCCTGAGCCTGGAACCCCTGGCCCCTCCCAGACACCTGGCCGCACACTGAGCACATCGAGCCGCCATGGCCTTAGGTCGTCATCTCTTCCCAACATCAGTTTTCAGGTTTCAGAACCTAGACCTTATCTCCAATCACTGCCCAGGGTTGAAGGTGATGCATAAATCAGAACTCCTTCCCCATGGCAAGAAACCTTGTGGTTGGCATGTTGTCCAACGTTCAGTGTAGTTGAAACCAGTGTGGCCCATGAGGCCCCGCCCATGCTCGCGGGCCACATTGGTCACAAACACACATTGTGACGCTCAGGCTGAGCCCAGTCCTCAAGTAAGGCCACCCAGTGGCTGGATGAAGAGATATCATATTGGGCTTGCCATGCCCCTAGGCCCCAATTTTTAACCATAGTTCGGGTTGTTTCTTCATTCTTCCCCACAGCTTGGCTTTGGAATTCCTCTTTTGGTGGGACACCTGAGGTAACAAAACTGAAATGAGTCCTCCCATCCCACAGATTGACGAAAAGCAATTGGGAATCGGGCCAAATCCTCAGAGAGGAAGATTCGTCCATGGCCCATGAGGCCTCCCCGACATTCCACGGCCATCGCTGATACAAAATCCAGAGACAAAAGCCTGAGCAAGAGCCTCAGACTCTCACTTTCTTCATATCCTGAAGAGTTCTTCTTATGGTTTGTAGATCGGGCCTGCCATACCTACGTCCCCAAACCTAAGCTGAGTTTGTGTTTTCAGACTTCTGTCCTCAAAGTCTTGGGCCACACATCCTCCAGGCTGGGCCCCTGGAGCCACACATTAGGACTGTGCCTACCAATCCATGGGAATTCTGCCCATTCCATGGTCCAAAATCGTACAAATTAGGAGAAATCTCCAAAGTCCCTGAGGCCATCCCAATAGTGTAGGTCGCCCGGAACAAACAAGGGCTGTCTGACACCAGCTGATAATCGACCTCCACTCATACCATAGATGGATGTCCCCAGAGAAGAAGATTGAACCAGATAGGACCCTAGGCCATAATAGGATCCATTGCTTTGGGTTACAGGCATGTGTCCTCAAAAGCCTGATTCCAATATGAGCATAGGGGTTTTCCTGAGGCACCCATCAGAACTCATCTCTTCTCCACAAGGAAACCTGTGCATGGGAGCCATGTCCAAAGCTTAGGAGAGTACTTCAGGGTCCCGGTGCCACCGCCCCATTCCAAGGCCCTCATGGACAGAAAAACGCATTAGGACCCATCCTCAGGAAAGTCCATTTCAACTCAGTCACCCCGGTTGCTCTCGCAGAGCCATCAGATCTAAACTGTATTGTTGCTAGGAGACAATTGGAATGCGAGGCGGGCTTCCCAGGCATCCATCCGCGAACGGTGCTCTGAAGTCATTCCATATGGGATGTCCTGGAGCTGTCCAACAGGTCTCAATTGTCCCGCAGAAGGAATCCATGAAGGGGGCATCCCACAACTCCCAACGTGGGAAATCCTCAATGGCCTCGAGATTCCGCTCCCTTCATGAAGCGGCCGTCATGCTCAGAAACTCCAACCTGAGCCAACTTCTGATCCTCGCCCTGACTTCAGATGCATGAGATATTGGTTCAGATCTGCAGGGGGTACCTGCCGTGCCCTCGCCCTGAAACCCAAGTCTAGCTTGTCTTCTCAGACTTCCGTCCTCACACTCCTGGCCCCGAAGCCCTCAAGTTTGGCAATTTCGGACCCACAATGCAGCACTCTGCCTGCCCTCTGAAAAAAAATTATTGCCTCATGAGCTGCCCAGGCACCTTAAATGAGGGTAAACCTACACAGCACTCGACTTTACCCAAATTATATAGTCTAACCAGGGCACTAATGCACTGTCGAACACAACCTGAGCCCGGACCTCCTGACCAACACCCAGAAAGCTGACCGCACACTGAGCACATAAAACCCGCCATGGCCTTAGGTCATCATCTCTTCCCTACCTCAGTTTTCAGGCTTCAGAACCGAGACCTTATCTCCAATCACTTCCCAGGGGTGAGTGTGATGCAGAAATCAGAACTCCTCCTTACCCATGGCAAGAACCCTGTGGTTGGCACGTTGTCCAAAGTTCAGTGTAGGAGAAACCAGCATTCACCCTGAGGCCCCGCCCAATCTTGAGTGCGACGAGGGCATACACACGCATTGTGACCCTCAGCATGAGTCCTGTCCTCTAGTAAGTCATCTCAGTTGCTGGACCATTAGATGTCATAATGGGCTTGACATGTCCCTAGGCCCCAATTTTTAACCAAATTTCTGATGGTCCTGTCGCCCCTCCCCAGGGCTCTACTCTGGAATCGCTCATTTGGTGGGACACCTGAGGATAAAAAAGAAAAAAACAAGGATAAAACAAACAAAAAAAAAACGGACTTCTTCCAGCCCACAGAATGACCCCAAACTCTTTGGACGGGGCCAAACCACCAGAGAGTAAGACTCGTCCATTTCCCATGAAGTCACCCAGAAATTCCACGACCGTGAGTGACACGATATCCAGAGACAAAAACTTGAGCAGGAGCCTCACACTCGCCCTTCTTTCAAATCCCGAAGAGTTCTCCTCATGGTCTGTAGATCAGTCCTGCCATACCTATGACTCGAAACATAAGCCGAGTTTGTGTTTTCAGACAACTGTCCAAACAGCCCTGGCCTACACACCCTACAGGCTCAGGCCCCTGGAGCCAAACCTGAGGACTGTACTTGCCCTCTCCAAGGGAATTGTGTGTGCCCATTCCAATGGCCACAACCCTTCTAATAGGATAAACCTCCAAAGTCCCTGATCCATCTCAATAGTGGTGGCTTCCCAGGAACAACAGGGGCAATCTGAGCCCAACTGAGCACCTACCTGCACTCAGACCCATAGACAGATGTCCCCAGAGGTAAAAAGGAAAGAACAGGCCCCTAGGCACTAATTAGATCCATTGCTTTGGTTTCCAGGCATCTCTCCTCAGAGGCCTGGATTTCAAAAGCAGCATATAGCTGTTTCTTGACTCACCCATCAGAAAACATCTCATCTACACATGGGAAACTTGCACGTTGGAGCTGTGTCAAAGCCTCTGTTTAGGAGAACCCTTTAGGGCCCCAGTGCCAACGCTTCATTCCAAGGTCTCCATAGACACAAAAGCACGTTAGGACCCATCCCCAGGGGTGTCCATTTCAACTCAGCGTCCTCGGTTGCTCCCCACAGATCCAGGAGATCTAACCTGTCTTGTTGCTAGGAGACAATTGGAATGCGAGGTGGGCTACCCAGCCATCCATCCTTAGAACCCTGCTCAGAATCATTGGCCTGGAGCCAAAAAACAGGTCTCAATTGTCCTGCAGAAGACTCTCTGCAGTTTGGAGCTTCTCACAACTCCCATCGTGGGAAAACCCCCATGGCCTCGTGATGCCCCCGCCCATTCATGAAGGGGCCATCAGGGACAGAAACTCCAACCTGAGCGATCGTCTGATCCTTGCCCTGACCTCAGATGCACGAGATCTCGATTCACGTCTGTAGATTGTGCGTGCCGTGGCCTCACCCAGAAACCTAAGCCTAGCTTGTGTTCTCAGACTTTTGTCGTCAGACTACTGGCCCACAAGCCCTCCAGTTTGGCAATCCAGAACTACAATGCAGCACTCTGCCGGCCCTCCAGAAGAAAAACATTGTCCTCTGGTGCTACCCAGTAATCCCAAATGAGGATCAACCTGCACCGACCTTGGCTGTACCCCAAATACATAGGCTGACCAGGGCACTAAGGCCCTTTCTGACACAGCCTGAGCCTGGAACCCCTGGCCCCTCCCAGACACCTGGCCGCACACTGAGCACATCGAGCCGCCATGGCCTTAGGTCGTCATCTCTTCCCAACATCAGTTTTCAGGTTTCAGAACCTAGACCTTATCTCCAATCACTGCCCAGGGTTGATGGTGATGCAGAAATCAGAACTCCTTCCCCATGGCAAGAAACCTTGTGGTTGGCATGTTGTCCAACGTTCAGTGTAGTTGAAACCAGTGTGGCCCATGAGGCCCCGCCCATGCTCGCGGGCCACATTGGTCACAAACACACATTGTGACGCTCAGGCTGAGCCCAGTCCTCAAGTAAGGCCACCCAGTGGCTGGATGAAGAGATATCATATTGGGCTTGCCATGCCCCTAGGCCCCAATTTTTAACCATAGTTCGGGTTGTTTCTTCATTCTTCCCCACAGCTTGGCTTTGGAATTCCTCTTTTGGTGGGACACCTGAGGTAACAAAACTGAAATGAGTCCTCCCATCCCACAGATTGACGAAAAGCAATTGGGAATTGGGCCAAATCCTCAGTGAGGAAGATTCTTCCATGGCCCATGAGGCGTCCCCGAATTTCCACGGCCATCTCTGATACAAAATCCAGAGACAAAAGCCTGAGCAAGAGCCTCAGACTCGCACTTTCTTCATATCCTGAAGAGTTCTTCTCATGGTTTGTAGATCGGGCCTGCCATACCTACGTCCCCAAACCTAAGCTGAGTTTGTGTTTTCAGACTTCTGTCCTCAAAGTCTTGGGCCACACACCCTCCAGGCTGGGCCCCTGGAGCCACACATTAGGACTGTGCCTACCAATCCATGGGAATTCTGCCCATTCCATGGTCCAAAATCGTACAAATTAGGAGAAACCTCCAAAGTCCCTGAGGCCATCCCAATAGTGTAGGTGGCCCGGAACAAACAAGGGCTGTCTGACACCAGCTGATAATCGACCTCCACTCATACCATAGATGGATGTCCCCAGAGAAGAAGATTGAACCAGACAGGACCCTAGGCCATAATAGGATCCATTGCTTTGGGTTACAGGCATGTGTCCTCAAAAGCCTGATTCCAATACGAGCATAGGGGTTTTCCTGAGGCATCCATCAGAACTCATCTCGTCTCCACAAGGAAACCTGTGCATGGGAGCCATGTCCAAAGCTTAGGAGAGTACTTCAGGGTCCCGGTGCCACCGCCCCATTCCAAGGCCCTCATGGACACAAAAACGCATTAGGACCCATCCTCAGGAAAGTCCATTTCAACTCAGCCACCCCGGTTGCTCCCGCAGAGCCATCAGATCTAAACTGTCTTGTTGCTAGGAGACAATTGGAATGCGAGGCGGGCTTCCCAGGCATCCATCCGCGAACGGTGCTCTGGAGTCATTCCATATGGGATGTCCTGGAGCTGTCCAACAGGTCTCAATTGTCCCGCAGAAGGAATCCATGAAGGGGGCATCCCACAACTCCCAACGTGGGAAAACCTCAATGGCCTCGAGATTCCGCTCCCTTCATGAAGCGGCCGTCATGCTCAGAAACTCCAACCTGAGCCAACGTCTGATCCTCGCCGTGACTTCAGATGCATGAGATATTGGTTCAGATCTGCAGGGGGTACCTGCCGTGCCCTCGCCCTGAAACCCAAGTCTAGCTTGTCTTCTCAGACTTCCGTCCTCACACTCCTGGCCCCGAAGCCCTCAAGTTTAGCAATTCAGGACCCACAATGCAGCACTCTGCCTGCCCTCTGAAAAAAAATTATTGCCTCATGAGCTGCCCAGGCACCTTAAATGAGGGTAAACCTACACAGCACTCGACTTTACCCAAATTATATACTCTAACCTGGGCACTAATGCACTTTCGAACACAACCTGAGCCCGGACCTCCTGACCAACACCCAGAAAGCTGACTGCACACTGAGCACATAAAACCCGCCATGGCCTTAGGTCATCATCTCTTCCCTACCTCAGTTTTCAGGCTTCAGAACCGAGACCTTATCTCCAATCACTTCCCAGGGGTGAGTGTGATGCAGAAATCAGAACTCCTCCTTACCCATGGCAAGAATCCTGTGGTTGACACGTTGTCCAACGTTCAGTGTAGGAGAAACCAGCATTCACCCTGAGGCCCCGCCCATTCTTGAGTGCGACGAGGGCATACACACGCATTGTGACCCTCAGCATGAATCCTGTCCTCTAGTAAGTCCTCTCAGTTGCTGGACCATTAGATGTCATAATGGGCTTGACATGCCCTAGGCCCCAATTTTTAACCAAATTTCTGATGGTCCACTCGCCCCTCCCCAGGGCTCTACTCTGGAATCCCTCATTTGGTGGGACACCTGAGGATAAAAAAGAAAAAAACAAGAATAAAAAAAAAAAAACGGACTTCTTCCAGCCCACAGAATGACCCCAAACTCTTTGGACGGGGCCAAACCACCAGAGAGTAAGACTCGTCCATTTCCCATGAAGTCACCCAGAAATTCCACGACCGTGAGTGACACGATATCCAGAGACAAAAACTTGAGCAGGAGCCTCACACTCGCCCTTCTTTCAAATCCCGAAGAGTTCTCCTCATGGTCTGTAGATCAGTCCTGCCATACCTATGACTCGAAACATAAGCCGAGTTTGTGTTTTCAAACAACTGTCCAAACAGCCCTGGCCTACACACCCTACAGGCTCAGGCCCCTGGAGCCAAACCTGAGGACTGTACTTGCCCTCTCCAAGGGAATTGTGTGTGCCCATTCCAATGGCCACAACCCTTCTAATAGGATAAACCTCCAAAGTCCCTGATCCATCTCAATAGTGGTGGCTTCCCAGGAACAACAGGGGCAATCTGAGCCCAACTGAGCACCTACCTGCACTCAGACCCATAGACAGATGTCCCCAGAGGTAAAAAGGAAAGAACAGGCCCCTAGGCACTAATCAGATCCATTGCTTTGGTTTCCAGGCATCTCTCCTCAGAGGCCTGGATTTCAAAAGCAGCATATAGCTGTTTCTTGACTCACCCATCAGAAAACATCTCATCTACACATGGGAAACTTGCACGTTGGAGCTGTGTCAAAGCCTCTGTTTAGGAGAACCCTTTAGGGCCCCAGTGCCTCCGCTTCATTCCAAGGTCTCCATAGACACAAAAGCACGTTAGGACCCATCCCCAGGGGTGTCCATTTCAACTCAGCGTCCTCGGTTGCTCCCCACAGATCCAGGAGATCTAACCTGTCTTGTTGCTAGGAGACAATTGGAATGCGAGGTGGGCTACCCACCCATCCATCCTTAGAGCCCTGCTCAGAATCATTGGCCTGGAGCCAAAAACAGGTCTCAATTGTCCTGCAGAAGACTCTCTGCAGTTTGGAGCTTCTCACAACTCCCATCGTGGGAAAACCCCCATGGCCTCGTGATGCCCCCGCCCATTCATGAAGGGGCCATCAGGGACAGAAACTCCAACCTGAGCGATCGTCTGATCCTTGCCCTGACTTCAGATGCACGAGATCTCGATTCAGGTCTGTAGATTGTGCGTGCCATGGCCTCACCCAGAAACCTAAGCCTAGCTTGTGTTCTCAGACTTTTGTCGTCAGACTACTGGCCCACAAGCCCTCCAGTTTGGCAATCCAGAACTACAATGCAGCACTCTGCCGGCCCTCCAGAAGAAAAACATTGTCCTCTGGTGCTACCCAGTAATCCCAAATGAGGATCAACCTGCACCGACCTTGGCTGTACCCCAAATACATAGGCTGACCAGGGCACTAAGGCCCTTTCTGACACAGCCTGAGCCTGGAACCCCTGGCCCCTCCCAGACACCTGGCCGCACACTGAGCACATCGAGCCGCCATGGCCTTAGGTCGTCATCTCTTCCCAACATCAGTTTTCAGGTTTCAGAACCTAGACCTTATCTCCAATCACTGCCCAGGGTTGAAGGTGATGCAGAAATCAGAACTCCTTCCCCATGGCAAGAAACCTTGTGGTTGGCATGTTGTCCAACGTTCAGTGTAGTTGAAACCAGTGTGGCCCATGAGGCCCCGCCCATGCTCGCGGGCCACATTGGTCACAAACACACATTGTGACGCTCAGGCTGAGCCCAGTCCTCAAGTAAGGCCACCCAGTGGCTGGATGAAGAGATATCATATTGGGCTTGCCATGCCCCTAGGCCCCAATTTTTAACCATAGTTCGGGTTGTTTCTTCATTCTTCCCCACAGCTTGGCTTTGGAATTCCTCTTTTGGTGGGACACCTGAGGTAACAAAACTGAAATGAGTCCTCCCATCCCACAGATTGACGAAAAGCAATTGGGAATCGGGCCAAATCCTCAGTGAGGAAGATTCTTCCATGGCCCATGAGGCGTCCCCGAATTTCCACGGCCATCTCTGATACAAAATCCAGAGACAAAAGCCTGAGCAAGAGCCTCAGACTCGCACTTTCTTCATATCCTGAAGAGTTCTTCTCATGGTTTGTAGATCGGGCCTGCCATACCTACGTCCCCAAACCTAAGCTGAGTTTGTGTTTTCAGACTTCTGTCCTCAAAGTCTTGGGCCACACACCCTCCAGGCTGGGCCCCTGGAGCCACACATTAGGACTGTGCCTACCAATCCATGGGAATTCTGCCCATTCCATGGTCCAAAATCGTACAAATTAGGAGAAACCTCCAAAGTCCCTGAGGCCATCCCAATAGTGTAGGTGGCCCGGAACAAACAAGGGCTGTCTGACACCAGCTGATAATCGACCTCCACTCATACCATAGATGGATGTCCCCAGAGAAGAAGATTGAACCAGACAGGACCCTAGGCCATAATAGGATCCATTGCTTTGGGTTACAGGCATGTGCCCTGAAAAGCCTGATTCCAATACGAGCATAGGGGTTTTCCTGAGGCATCCATCAGAACTCATCTCATCTCCACAAGGAAACCTGTGCATGGGAGCCATGTCCAAAGCTTAGGAGAGTACTTCAGGGTCCCGGTGCCACCGCCCCATTCCAAGGCCCTCATGGACACAAAAACGCATTAGGACCCATCCTCAGGAAAGTCCATTTCAACTCAGCCACCCCGGTTGCTCCCGCAGAGCCATCAGATCTAAACTGTCTTGTTGCTAGGAGACAATTGGAATGCGAGGCGGGCTTCCCAGGCATCCATCTGCGAACGGTGCTCTGGAGTCATTCCATATGGGATGTCCTGGAGCTGTCCAACAGGTCTCAATTGTCCCGCAGAAGGAATCCATGAAGGGGGCATCCCACAACTCCCAACGTGGGAAAACCTCAATGGCCTCGAGATTCCGCTCCCTTCATGAAGCGGCCGTCATGCTCAGAAACTCCAACCTGAGCCAACGTCTGATCCTGCCCTGACTTCAGATGCATGAGATATTGGTTCAGATCTGCAGGGGGTACCTGCCGTGCCCTCGCCCTGAAACCCAAGTCTAGCTTGTCTTCTCAGACTTCCGTCCTCACACTCCTGGCCCCGAAGCCCTCAAGTTTAGCAATTCAGGACCCACAATGCAGCACTCTGCCTGCCCTCTAGAAAAAAAATTATTGCCTCATGAGCTGCGCAGGCACCTTAAATGAGGGTAAACCTACACAGCACTCGACTTTACCCAAATTATATACTCTAACCTGGGCACTAATGCACTTTCGAACACAACCTGAGCCCGGACCTCCTGACCAACACCCAGAAAGCTGACTGCACACTGAGCACATAAAACCCGCCATGGCCTTAGGTCATCATCTCTTTCCTACCTCAGTTTTCAGGCTTCAGAACCGAGACCTTATCTCCAATCACTTCCCAGGGGTGAGTGTGATGCAGAAATCAGAACTCCTCCTTACCCATGGCAAGAATCCTGTGGTTGACACGTTGTCCAACGTTCAGTGTAGGAGAAACCAGCATTCACCCTGAGGCCCCGCCCATTCTTGAGTGCGACGAGGGCATACACACGCATTGTGACCCTCAGCATGAATCCTGTCCTCTAGTAAGTCCTCTCAGTTGCTGGACCATTAGATGTCATAATGGGCTTGACATGCCCTAGGCCCCAATTTTTAACCAAATTTCTGATGGTCCAGTCGCCCCTCCCCAGGGCTCTACTCTGGAATCCCTCATTTGGTGGGACACCTGAGGATAAAAAAGAAAAAAACAAGAATAAAAAAAAAAAAAAACGGACTTCTTCCAGCCCACAGAATGACCCCAAACTCTTTGGACGGGGCCAAACCACCAGAGAGTAAGACTCGTCCATTTCCCATGAAGTCACACAGAAATTTCACGACCATGAGTGACACGATATCCAGAGACAAAAACTTGAGCAGGAGCCTCACACTCGCCCTTCCTTCAAATCCCAAAGAGTTCTCCTCATGGTCTGTAGATCAGTCCTGCCATACCTATGACCCGAAACATAAGCCGAGTTTGTGTTTTTAGACAACTGTCCAAACAGCCCTGGCCTACACAACCTTCAGGCTCAGGCCCCTGGAGCCAAACCTGAGGACTGTACTTGCCCTCTCCAAGGGAATTGTTTGTGCCCATTCCAATGGCCACAACCCTTCTAATAGGATAAACCTCCAAAGTCCCTGATCCATCTCAATAGTGGGGGCTTCCCAGGAAAAACAGGGGCAATCTGAGCCCAACTGAGCACCTACCTGCACTCAGACCCATAGACAGATGTCCCCAGAGGTAAAAAGGAAAGAACAGGCCCCTAGGCACTAATCAGATCCATTGCTTTGGTTTCCAGGCATCTCTCCTCAGAGGCCTGGATTTCAAAAGCAGCATATAGCTGTTTCTTGACTCACCCATCAGAAAACATCTCATCTACACATGGGAAACTTGCACGTTGGAGCTGTGTCAAAGCCTCTGTTTAGGAGAACCCTTTAGGGCCCCAGTGCCACCGCTTCATTCCAAGGTCTCCATAGACACAAAAGCACGTTAGGACCCATCCCCAGGGGTGTCCATTTCAACTCAGCGTCCTCGGTTTCTCCCCACCGATCCAGGAGATCTATCCTGTCTTGTTGCTAGGAGACAATTGGAATGCGAGGTGGGCTACCTAGCCATCCATCCTTAGAACCCTGCTCAGAATCATTGGCCTGGAGCCAAATAACAGGTCTCAATTGTCCTGCAGAAGACTCTCTGCAGTTTGGAGCTTCTCACAACTCCCATCGTGGGAAAACACCCATGGCCTCGTGATGCCCCGCCCATTCATGATGGGGCCATCAGGGTCAGAAACTCTAACCTGAGTGATCGTCTGAACCTCGCCCTGACTTCAGATGCACTAGACCTCGATTCAGGTCTGTAGATTGTGCGTGCCATGGCCTCACCCAGAAACCTAAGCCTAGCTTGTGTTCTCAGACTTTTGTCGTCAGACTACTGGCCCACAAGCCCTCCAGTTTGGCAATCCAGAACTACAATGCAGCACTCTGCCGGCCCTCCAGAAGAAAAACATTGTCTTCTGGGGCTACCCAGTAATCCCAAATGAGGATCAACCTGCACCGACCTTGGCTGTACCCCAAATACATAGGCTGACCAGGGCACTAATGCCCTTTCTGACACAGAATGAGCCTGGACCCCCTGGCCCCTCCCAGACAGCTGGCCGCACACTGAGCACATCGAGCCGCCATGACCTTAGGTCATCATTTCTTCCCAACCTCGGTTTTCAGGTTTCAGAACCTAGACCTTATCTCCAATCACTGCCCAGGGTTGAAGGTGATGCAGAAATCAGAACTCCTTCCCCATGGCAAGAAACCTTGTGGTTGGCATGTTGTCCAACGTTCAGTGTAGTTGAAACCAGTGTGGCCCATGAGGCCCCGCCCATGCTCACGGGCCACATTAGTCACAAACACACATTGTGACGCTCAGGCTGAGCCCAGTCCTCAAGTTAGGCCACTCAGTGACTGGATGAAGAGATAGCATATTGGGCTTGCCATGCCCCTAGGCCCCAATTTTTAACCATAGTTCGGGTTGTCCCTTCAGTCTTCCCCTCGGCTTTGCTTTGGAATTCCTCTTTTGGTGGGACACCTGAGGTAACAAAACTGAAATGAGTCCTCCCATCCCACAGATTGACGAAAAGCAATTGGGAATCGGGCCAAATCCTCAGAGAGGAAGATTCGTCCATGGCCCATGAGGCCTCCCCGGCATTCCACGGCCATCGCTGATACAAAATCCAGAGACAAAAGCCTGAGCAAGAGCCTCAGACTCGCACTTTCTTCATATCCTGAAGAGTTCTTCTCATGGTTTGTAGATCGGGCCTGCCATACCTACGTCCCCAAACCTAAGCTGAGTTTGTGTTTTCAGACTTCTGTCACCAAAGTCTTGGGCCACACACCCTCCAGGCTGGGCCCCTGGAGCCACACATTAGGACTGTGCCTACCAATCCTATGGAATTCTGCCCATTCCATGGTCCAAAATCGTACAAATTAGGAGAAACCTCCAAAGTCCCTGAGACCATCCCAAAAGTTTCGGTCGCCAGGAACAAACAAGGGCTGTCTGACACCAGCTGATAATCGACCTCCACTCATACCATGGATGGATATCTCCAGAGAAGAAGATTGAACCAGACAGGACCCTAGGCCATAATAGGATCCATTGCTTTGGGTTACAGGCATGTGTCCTCAAAAGTCTGATTCCAATACGAGCATAGGTGTTTTCCTGAGGCACCCATTAGAACTCATCTCATCTCCACAAGGAAACCTGTGCATGGGAGCCATGTCCAAAGCTTAGGAGAGTACTTCAGGGTCCCGGTGCCACCGCCCCATTCCAAGGCTCTCATGGACACAAAAACACATTAGGACCCATCCTCAGGAAAGTCCATTTCAACTCAGCCACCCCGGTTGCTCCGGCAGAGCCATCAGATCTAAACTGTCTTGTTGCTAGGAGACAATGGAATGCGAGGCGGGCTTCCCAGGCATCCATCCGCGAACGGGGCTCTGGAGTCATTCCATATAGGATGTCCTGGAGCTGTCCAACAGGTCTCAATTGTCCCGCAGAAGGAATCCTTGAAGGGGGCATCCCACAACTCCCAACGTGGGAAAACCTCCATGGCCTCGAGATTCCGCTCCCTTCATGAAGCGGCCGTCATGCTCAGAAACTCCAACCTGAGTCAACGTCTGATCCTCGCCCTGACTTCAGATGCATGAGATATTTGTTAAGATCTGCAGGGGGTACCTGCCGTGCCCTCGCCCTGAAACCCAAGTCTAGCTTGTCTTCTCAGACTTCCGTCCTCACACTCCTGGCCCCGAAGCCCTCAAGTTTGGCAATTCCGGACCCACAATGCAGCACTCTGCCTGCCCTCTAGAAAAAAAATTATTGCCTCATGAGCTGCCCAGGCACCTTAAATGAGGGTAAACCTACACAGCACTCGACTTTACCCAAATTATAAAGTCTAACCTGGGCACTAATGCGCTGTCGAACACAACCTGAGCCCGGACCTCCTGACCAACACCCAGAAAGCTGACAGCACACTGAGCACATAAAACCCGCCATGGCCTTAGGTCATCATGTCTTCCCTACCTCAGTTTTCAGGCTTCAGACTGAGACCTTATCTCCAATCACTGCCCAGGGGTGAGTGTGATGCAGAAATCAGAACTCCTCCTTACCCATGGCAAGAACCCTGTGGTTGGCACGTTGTCCAACGTTCAGTGTAGGAGAAACCAGCATTCACCCTGAGGCCCCGCCCATTCTTGAGTGCGACGAGGGCATACACACGCACTGTGACCCTAATCATGAGTCCTGTCCTATAGTAAGTCCTCTCAGTGGCTGGACCATTAGATGTCATAATGGGCTTGACATGTCCCTAGGCCCCAATTTTTAACCAGATTTCTGATGGTCCAGTCGCCCCTCCCCAGGGCTCTACTCTGGAATCCCTCATTTGGTGGGACACCGGAGGTTAAAAGAGAAAAAAAAAAAAAAAAAAAAAAAAAACAGACTTCTTCCAGCCCACAGAATGAGCCCGAACTCTTTGGACGGGGCCAAACCACCAGAGAGTAAGACTCGTCCATTTCCTATGAAGTCACCCAGAAATTCTACGACCATGAGTGACACGATATCCAGAGACAAAAACTTGAGCAGGAGCCTCACACTCGCCCTTCTTTCAAATCCCGAAGAGTTCTCCTCATGGTCTGTAGATCAGTCCTGCCATACCCATGACCCGAAACATAAGCCGAGTTTGGGTTTTAAGACATCTGTCCAAACAGCCCTGGCCTACACAACCTACAGGCTCAGGCCCCTGGAGCCAAACATGAGGACTGTACTTGCCCTCTCCAAGGGAATTGTGTGTGCCCATTCCAATGGCCACAACCCTTCTAATAGGATAAACCTCCAAAGTCCCTGATCCATCTCAATAGTGGTGGCTTCCCAGGAAAAACAGGGGCAATCTGAGCCCAACTGAGCACCTACCTGCACTCAGACCCATAGACAGATGTGCCCAGAGGTAAAAAGGAAAGAACAGGCCCCTAGGCACTAATCAGATCCATTGCTTTGGTTTCCAGGCATCTCTCCTCAGAGGCCTGGATTTCAAAAGCAGCATATAGCTGTTTCTTGACTCACCCATCAGAAAACATCTCATCTACACATGGGAAACTTGCACGTTGGAGCTGTGTCAAAGCCTCTGTTTAGGAGAACCCTTTAGGGCCCCAGTGCCACCGCTTCATTCCAAGGTCTCCATAGACACAAAAGCACGTTAGGACCCATCCCCAGGGGTGTCCATTTCAACTCAGCATCCTCGGTTGCTCCCCACAGATCCAGGAGATCTAACCTGTCTTGTTGCTAGGAGACAATTGGAATGCGAGGTGGGCTACCCAGCCATCCATCCTTAGAACCCTGCTCAGAATCATTGGCCTGGAGCCAAACAACTGGTCTCAATTGTCCTGCAGAAGACTCTCTGCAGTTTGGAGCTTCTCACAACTCTCATCGTGGGAAAACACCCATGGCCTCGTGATGCCCGCCCCATTCATGAAGGGGCCATCATGGTCAGAAACTCCAACCTGAGCGATCGTCTGATCCTCGCCCTGACTTCAGATGCACGAGATCTCGATTCAGGTCTGTAGATTGTGTGTGCCATGGCCTCACCCAGAAACCTAAGCCTAGCTTGGGTTCTCAGACTTTTGTCGTCAGACTACTGGCCCACAAGCCCTCCAGTTTGGCAATCCAGAACTACAACACAGCACTCTGCCGGCCCTCCAGAAGAAAAACATTGTCCTCTGGGGCTACCCAGTAACCCCAAATGAGGATCAACCTGCACCGACCTTGGCTGTACCCAAAATACACAGCCTGACCAGGGCTCTAATGCCCTTTCTGGTACAGCCTGAGCCTGGACCCCCTGCCCCCTTTCAGACAGCTGGCCGCAAACTGAGCACATCGAGCCGCCATGGCCTTAGGTCGTCATCTCTTCCCAACATCAATTTTCAGATTTCAGAACCTAGACCTTATATCCAATCACTGCCCAGGGTTGAAGGTGATGCAGAAATCAGAACTCCTTCCCCATGGCAAGAAACCTTGTGGTTGGCATGTTGTCCAACGTTCATTGTAGTTTAAACCAGTGTGGCCCATGAGGCCCCGCCCATGCTCGTGGGCCACATTGGTCACAAACACACATTGTTACGCTCAGGCTGAGCCCAGTCCTCAAGTAAGGCCACTAAGTGGCTGGATGAAGAGATAGCATATTGGGCTTGCCATGCCCCTAGGCCCCAATTTTTAACCATAGTTCGGGTTGTCCCTTCAGTCTTCCCCACGGCTTGGCTTTGGAATTCCTCTTTTGGTGGGACACCTGAGGTAACAAAACTGAAATGAGTCCTCCCATCCCACAGATTGACGAAAAGCAATTGGGAATCGGGCCAAATCCTCAGAGAGGAAGATTCGTCCATGGCCCATGAGGCCTCCCCGACATTCCACGGCCATCGCTGATACAAAATCCAGAGACAAAAGCCTGAGCAAGCGCCTCAGACTCGCACTTTCTTCATATCCTGAAGAGTTCTTCTCATGGTTTGTAGATCGGGCCTGCCATACCTACGTCCCCAAACCTAAGCTGAGTTTGTGTTTTCAGACTTCTGTCCTCAAAGTCTTGGGCCACCCACCCTCCAGGCTGGGCCCCTGGAGCCACACATTCGGACTGTGCCTACCAATCCATGGGAATTCTGCCCATTCCATGGTCCAAAATCGTACAAATTAGGAGAAACCTCCAAAGTCCCTGAGGCCATCCCAATAGTGTAGGTCGCCCGAAACAAACAAGGGCTGTCTGACACCAGCTGATAATCGACCTATACTCATAACAGAGATGGTTGTCCCCAGAGAAGAAGATTGAACCAGACAGGACCCTAGGCCATAATAGGATCCATTGCTTTGGGATACAGGCATGTGTCCTCAAAAGCCCGATTCCAATACGAGCATATGTATTTTCCTGAGGCACCCATCAGAACTCATCTCTTCTCCACAAGGAAACCTGTGCATGGGAGCCTTGTCCAAAGCTTAGGAGAGTACTTCAGGGTCCCGGTGCCACCGCCCCATTCCAAGGCCCTCATGGACACAAAAACGCATTAGGACCCATCCTCAGGAAAGTCCATTTCAACTCAGCCACCCCGGTTGCTCCCGCAGAGCCATCAGATCTAAACTGTCTTGTTGCTAGGAGACAATTGGAATGCGAGGCGGGCTTCCCAGGCATCCATCCGCGAACGGTGGTCTGGAGTCATTCCATATGGGATGTCCTGGAGCTGTCCAACAAGTCTTAATTGTCCCGCAGAAGGAATCCGTGAAGGGGGCATCCCACAACTCCCAACGTGGGAAAACCTCAATGACCTCGAGATTCCGCTGCCTTCAAGAAGCGGCAGTCATGCTCAGATTCTCCAACCTGAGCCATAGTCTGATACTTGCCCTGACTTCAGATGCATGAGATATTTTTTCAGATCTGCATGGGGTACATGCCGTGCCCTCGCCCTGAAACCCAAGTCTAGCTTGTCTTCTCAGACTTCCGTCCTCATACTCCTGGTTCCGAAGCCCTCAAGTTTGGCAATTTCGGACCCACAATGAGGCACTCTGCCTGCCCTCTAGAAAAAAAAATTATTGCCTCATGAGCTGCCCAGGCACCTTAAATGAGGGTAAACCTACACAGCACTCAACTTTACCCAAATTTTATAGTCTAACCTGGGCACTAATGCACTGTCGAACACAACCTGAGCCCGGACCTCCTGACCAACACCCAGAAAGCTGACCGCACACTGAGCACAAAAAACCCGCCATGGCCTTAGGTCATCATCTCTTCCTTACCTCAGTTTTCAGGCTTCAGAACCGAGACCTTATCTCCAATCACTGCCAAGGGGTGAGTGTGATGTAGAAATCAGAACTCCTCTTTACCCATGGCAAGAACCCTTGTGGTTGGCACGTTGTCCAACGTTCAGAGTAGAAGAAACCAGCATTCACCCTGAGGCCCCGCCCATTCTTGAGTGCGACGAGGGCATACACAAACATTGTGACCCTCAGCTTGAGTTCTGTAGTCTAGTAAGTCCTCTCAGTGGCTGGAACATTAGATGTCATAATGGGCTTGACATGTCCCTAGGCCCCAATTTTTAACCAGATTTCTGATTGTCCAGTCGCCCCTCCCCAGGGCTCTACTCTGGAATCCCTCATTTGGTGGGACACCGGAGGTTAAAAAAGAAAAACAACAACAACAACAACAAAAAAAAAAAACAGACTTCTTCCAGCCCAAAGAATGACCCTAAACTCTTTGGACGGGGCCAAACCACCAAAAAGTAAGACTCGTCCATTTCCCATGAAGTCACCCAGAAATTCCACGACCATGAGTGACATGATATCCAGAGACAAAAACTTGAGCAGGAGCCTCACACTAGCCCTTCTTTCAAATCCCGAAGAGTTCTCCTCATGGTCTGTAGATCAGTCCTGCCATACCTATGACCCGAAACATAAGCCGAGTTTGTGTTTTCAGACAACTGTCCAAATAGCCCTGGCCAACACAACCTACAGGCTCAGGCCCCTGGACACAAAACTGAGGACTGTACTTGCCCTCTCCAAGGGAATTGTGTGTGCCCATTCCAATGGCCACAACCCTTCTAATAGGATAAACCTCCAAAGTCCCTGATCCATCTTAATAGTGGTGGCTTCCCAGGAAAAACAGGGGCAATCTGAGCCCAACTGAGCACCTACCTGCACTCAGACCCATAGCAGATATCCCCAGAGGTAAAAAGAAAAGAACAGGCCCCTAGGCACTAATCAGATCCATTGCTTTGGTGTCCAGGCATCTCTCCTCAGAGGCCTGGATTTCAAAAGCAGCATATAGCTGTTTCGTGACTCACCCATCAGAAAACATCTCATATATACATGGGAAACTTGCACGTTGGAGCTGTGTCAAAGCCTTTGTTTAGGAGAACCCTTTAGGGCCCCAGTGCCACCGCTTCATTCCAAGGTCTCCATAGACAAAAAAGCACGTTAGGACCCATCCCCAGGGGTGTCCATTTCAACTCAGCATCCTCGGTTGCTCCTCACAGATCCAGGAGATCTAACCTGTCTTGTTGCTAGGAGACAATTGGAATGCGAGGTGGGCTACCCAGCCATCCATCCTTAGAACCCTGCTCAGAATCATTGGCCTGGAGCCAAACAACAGGTCTCAATTGTCCTGCAGAAGACTCTCTGCAGTTTGGAGCTTCTCACAACTCCCATCGTTGGAAAGCCCCTTGGCCTCGTGATGACCCCCCATTTATGAACGGGCCATCAGGGACAGAAACTCCTACCTGAGCGATCGTCTGATCCTCGCCCTGACTTCAGATGCACGAGATCTCGATTCAGGTCTGTAGATTGTGTGTGCCATGGCCTCACCCAGAAACCTAAGCCTAGCTTGTGTTCTCAGACTTTTGTCTTCAGACTACTGGCCCACAAGCCCTCCAGTTTGGCAATCCAGAACTACAACACAGCACTCTGCCGGCCCTCCAGAAGAAAAACTTTGTCCTCTGGGGCTACCCAGTCATCCCAAATGAGGATCAACCTGCACCGGCCTTGGCTGTACCCCAAATACATAGGCTGACCAGGGCACTAAGGCCCTTTCTGACACAGCCGGATCCTGGACCCCCTGGCCCCTGCCAGACAGCTGGCCGCACACTGAGCACATCGAGCCGCCATGGCCTTAGGTCGTCATCTCTACCCAACATCAGTTTTCAGGTTTCAGAACCTAGACCTTATCTCCAATCACTGCCAAGGGTTGAAGATGATGCAGAAATCAGAACTCCTTCCCCATGGCAAGAAACCTTGTGGTTGGCATGTTGTCCAACGTTCAGTGTAGTTGAAACCAGTGTGGCCCATGAGGCCCCACCCATGCTCGCGGGCCACATTGTTCACAAGCACACATTGTGACCCTCAGGCTGAGCCCAGTCCTCAAGTAAGGCCACTCAGAGGCTGGATGAAGAGATAGCATATTGTGCTTGCCATGCCCGTAGGCCCCAATTTTTAACCATAGTTCAGGTTGTCCCTTCAGTCTTCCCCACGGCTTTGCTTTGGAATTTCTCTTTTGGTGGGACACCTGAGGTAACAAACCTGAAAGGAGACCTCCCATCCCACAGATTGACGAAAAGCAATTGGGAATCGGGCCAAATCCTCAGAGAGGAAGATTCGTCCATGGCCCATGAGGCATCCCCGACATTCCACGGAGATCGCTGATACAAATTCCAGAGACAAATGCCTGAGCAAGCGCCTCAGACTCACTCTATATTCAAATCTTCATGAGTTCTTCTCATGGTTTGTAGATTGGGCCTGCCATACCGATGTCCCCAAAGAAAGCTGAGTTTGAGTATCGGAATCACAATCAGAACTCTGCCTTCCACATGGCTGTAATGCTTGTTCTTCGCATGGAGTCACACCTTCACGTGGGAAACCCTTCATGGCCCCTGATGCCACGCCCAAACATGAGTGCTGCTTGGGCACAAATTCACACTGTGACCCTAGCATGAGCCCCATGACAAAGAAAGGCCTGTCAGGTTCGGGACGAAGATCCTGCATTTAGTCCTTGCCATGCACATAGTCACCCAGGACTAACTAGATGGTGTGTATTCCAGTTGAGGGAACCCACTGCTGTGCTCTAGAGTCCCTCTCCTGGGAGGTCCTTTGTGGCAGAAAACAGTACTCTTCACTTCCCACAGAATGAACCCAAACACTTGGGAGCTTGGACAATCCCCCGAGAGGAAGGCTCTTCCTCGGACCCTGAGGCAACCCCTACCCTGACCGGACACTGTGAACGCAACACCCAGAGACAAAAGCCTGAGCGACTGCCTCCCACTTGCCCTCCTTTGATATCCAGAGGATCTCCCCTCACGGACGGGAGATCAGGCCTGCCATTACCTTGGCCCCTACCTGAGCCAAGTTTTCTCTTTCAGACATCAGTCCCCAGAGCCCTGGAAAACACAGCCTCTAGGCTGGGTCCTCTGGAGCCATACCACAGGACTGTGCCTACTCTCTCCTGGGAAACTGTGTCCATTCCTTTGGCCACACACCTCCAGAATATGAGAAACCTCAAGGCCCCCGAGGTCATCCCACTACTGGGAGCCTCCCTGGACACACAGGGGCATTCGGACACAATCTGAGCAGCTACCTCCACGAAGGCATGCACACAGATGTCAACAGAGATAGAAGGTTGAGCCGGACAGGCCCTTAGGCCCTAATCTCAACTCTTGCTTGGGGTTCCAGGTGTTACTCCTCAGAGGCTTTGGTTCGAAGAATAGGATATGGGGCTTTCCTGAGGCACTGAACAGAACTCCTCTCGTCTCCACATGGGAAGCTTCCTTGTTGTAGCTGTGCCAAACGCCTCAGTTTGGAAAACCCTGCAGAGTCCCCGAGCCACCTCCACATTCCAAGGTCTCCCAGGCCACCAAGCCACAGTAGAACTCATCTTCAGGAGAGTCCATTTCAACTCTCCCCTCTAGGTAGCTCACCCAGGAACCTGCAGATTGAGCCTGACTTGTCCTGACTAAACAGTGGGAATATGAGGTGGCGTTCCCAGGCATCCATGCTTTGACACCTGCTCTCGAGTCTTTCCGTATGGGGGCTCCTGGAACCATCCAATAGGACTCGACTGTCGAGAAGAAGGAAATCTTGAGGTTTGGAGTAGTTCACAAATCCCATCGTAGGCAAACCTCCCTGGCTTCAAGAAGCCCCCACACCCTTCAGGTAGAGGACATGCTGGACAAAAACTCTAGCCTGAGGCACGTCTCATACTTGACATGACCTCAGTGCAGGAGATCTCGATTCAGCCTCTGCAGAGTGGGCCTGCCGTGCCCTCGGTCCCAAACCTCACGCTAGCTTGTGTTTTCAGACTTCCTTCCTCACACTCCTGGAAAACAAGACCTCCGGACTAGGAACTCCAGAACCAAAACCCAGCCCAGTGTCTGCCCAACGGAAGAAAAACGTTTCCCTGTGGGGCTCTCCAGAAAACCCAGATGAGGATCAACCTGCTCGGGCCTCGACGGTACCCGAACTGGATAGGCTGCTCTGGGCACTCATGCTCTGTCTGACACAGCCTGAAGCCAGACGTCCAGACAGACAAGGAGACAGCTGGCCGCACACCCACACTTCGGACACGCCATGGTCTTATGCCGTCACCTCTTCCTAACCTTGGTTTTCAGATATCTGAACCTAGACATCATATCAATTCTCCACACAGCTGGGTATCGCAAGCACAAAACAGAAGTCCTGCTTCCCCATGGCTGTAAAGCTTGCTCTTGGCATGGAGTAACACCTTCAGGGTGGGAGAAACCTTCATGGCCCCTGATGCCACGCAAAACTTGAGTGCTGCTTGGGCACAAATTCACACTGTGACCCTCAGCATGAGCCCCATGTCAAAGAAAGGCCTGTCAGGCCCTGGACCAAGAGCCCTCATATGGGGCTTGCCAAGCCCCTATGCACCCAATCCTCACCACGGTTTGAATTTTCCAGTCGCCATGCCCGTACCTGGGGCTCTACTCTGGAATCCCTTTCTTGGAGAGACCCATGAGCCAGACAACTCGACTCCACCCTTCCCACAAAACGACCCCAATCGTGGGAGCTGGGACAAATCCCCAGAGAGGGATACTCGTCCACTGTCCCTGAGGCCACCCCTCAAATCCACGGATATCCCGGACACAACATACAGAGACAAAAGCCTGTTGGAACGCCTCTCACTCGCTCTTGTTTCAGAGGCCCAGGAGCTCCCTCTCGGGCTGTACATCCGGCCTGCCATACCCTAGGCGCCACTCATAAGCTGAGTTTGTGTATTCCGAATTCTGTGCCCACAGCCTGGACCCACACAACATCCAGGCTAGGGCCTCTGGACCAAACAGCGAAAGATTGTGCCTGCCCTCTCCAAGGAAAGTGTGCCCAATCCTTTGACCACAACCCTACAGGTTAGGGAAAAGCTCCAAGGCCCCTGAGGCCATCAATAGTGTAGGCCCCCCTGGACCTAGAGGGGTTCTCTGACACCAGCGGAGCAACTATCTCCACTTAGACTCTCAGACAGTGTCCCCAGAGACAGAAGGTTGAAATGGACAGGCCCCCAGGCCCTAATCTGAACCTTAGCTTTGGTTTCCATGTTTCCGTTCTCAGAGGACTGTTTTCGTAGACCAGCACATGGGGCTTTTCTGAGGCACCAAAACAAACCTCTCTCATCACCACATGGGCAGCTTTCTTACTGGGATGTATCAAACACTTCAGGTAGGAGAGTTCCGCAGGGCCACTGAACAACCAGCACATTCCAAGGTCTCCATGGACCCAAACGCACATTATGACGCATCCTCAGGAGAGGCCATTTCAACTCAGCCCCCTGGGTCGCGTGTTCCAGAGGCAGCAGATCAAACATATCTTGTCGCTAATAGCCAATGGGAATGCGAGGCATGCTGTACAGGGTTCCATCCTTCGAACCCTGCTCTCCAGTCCTTCCATATGGTATGTCCTGGAGCCATGCAACAGGACTCGAATGTCCCGCAGAAGGAAACCTTGTGGTTTGGGGCAAACTCCAAACTCAGCGTGGGAAAACTTCCTTGGCCTCATGAGGCCCCCACTTCATGAAGGTGCCATCATGGACACATACTCCAGCCTCAGCCAACGTCTGATCCTCAGCCTGACTTCAGATGCAGGAGATTTTGATTCAGCCTCTGCAGAGTGGGCCTACTTGCCCTTGGCTCCAATCCTCACACTAGCTTGTGTTTTCAGACTTCCGTCCTCACACTCCTGGCCCACAAATCCTCCCTACTGGGAATTCTGGGGCCACAATGAAGCACTGTGCCAGCCTCCCAGGAGAAAAACATTGTCTATGGCGCTGCCCAGAAACCCCAAATGAGGATCAAACTGCTTGGCCCTTGGCAACACCCCAATTGCATAGGCTACCTTAAACAGTGATGCTCTGTCGCAAATAGCCTGAGCCAAGACCTTCCAACAGACACCGACACAGCTGGCTGCACACCCAGCACATTGGACCCGCCACTGCCTTAGGCCACCATCCATTCCCAACCTGGGTTTTCAGTCATCGGAACCTAGACCTTATCTCCAATCCCTGCACTGGGGGGAACCTGATGCACAAGTCAGAACCCCTCCTTCCCTCTGGCAAGAAACCTTGCTGCTGGCAGTGAGTCAAAACTTCAGTGAAGGAGAAAACGGCATGGCCCATGAGGCCACGCCCAAGCGTGAGGGCCGCCTTGGGCACAAACACACATTGTGACCCTCAGCGTGAGTACCTTATTCAAGTAACGCCTCTCAGTGACTGGACCAAGAGCCCGCATATGTGGCTTGCCATGCCCATAGGCACCCAGGACTAACTAGATGGTGTGTATTCCAGTTGAGGGAACCCACTGCTGTGCTCTAGAGTCCCTCTCCTGGGGTGTCCCCTGTGGCAGAAAACAGTACTCTTCATTCCCACAGAATGAACACAAACACTTGGGAGCTTGGACAATCCCCCGAGAGGAAGGCTCTTCCTCGGCCTCTGAGACAACCCCTACCCTGACCGGACACTGTAAACTCAACACCCAGAGACAAAAGCCTGAGTGACTGCCTCCCACTTGCCCTCCTTTGATTTCCAGAGGATCTCCCCTCACGGACTAGAGATCAGGCCTGCCATTACATTGGCCCCTTGCTGAGCCAAGTTTGCTTTTTCAGACATCTGTCCCCACAGCCCTGGCAAACACAGCCTCTAGGCTGGGTCCTCTGGAGCCATACCACAGGACCGTGCCTGCTCTCTCCTGGGAAACTGTGTCCATTCCTTTGGCCACACACCTCCAGAATATGAGAAACCTCAAGGCCTCCGAGGACATCTCACTACTGGGAGCCTCACTGGACTCACAGGGGCATTCGGACACAAGCTGAGCAGCTACATCCATGAATGCATGCACACAGATGTCAACAGAGATAGAAGGTTGAGCCGGACAGGCCTTTAGGCCGTAGTCTCAACTCTTGCTTTGGTTTCCAGGTGTCACTCCTCAGAGGCTTTGGTTCGAAGAACAGGGTATGGGGCTTTCCTGAGGCACGGAACAGGACTCCTCTCGTCTCCACATGGGAAGTTTCCTTGTTGGTGCCGTGTCAAACACCTCATGTTGGAGAATCCTGAAGAGTCCCTGAGCCACCTCCACATTCCAAGGTCTCCCAGCCACCAAGCCACAGTAGGACTCATCTTCAGGAGAGTCCATTTCAACTCTCCCCTCTGGGTAGCTCACCCAGGAGCCCGCAGATTGAGCCTGCCTTGTCCTGACTAAAGAGTGGGAATATGAGGTGGCGTTCCCAGGCATCCATGCTTAGACACCTGCTCTCGAGTCTTTCCATATGGGGCCTCTTGGAACCATCCAATAGGACTCGACTGTCGTGCAGAAGGTAACCTTCAGTTTTGGAGCAGTTCACAAATCCCATCGTAGGCAAAACTTTCTGGCCTCATGAAGCCCCCACACCCTTCAGGAAGAGGCCATGCTGGACAAGAACTCTAGCCTGAGGCACGTCTCATAGTTGACATGACCTCAGTGCAGGAGATCTCGATTCAGCCTCTGCAGAGTGGGCCTGCCGTGCCCTCGGTCCCAAACCTCACGCTAGCTTGTGTTTTCAGACTTCCTTCCTCACACTCCTGGCAAACAAGCCCTCTGGACTAGGAACTCCGGAACCAAAACCCAGCACAGTGTCTGCCCAACGGAAAAAAAACGTTTCCCTGTGGGGCTCTCTAGAAAACCCAATGAGGATCAACCTGCTCTGTCCTCGACGGTACCCGAACTGGATAGGCTGCTCTGGGCACTCATGCTCTGTCTGACACAGCCTGAAGCCAGACGTCCAGACAGACAAGGAGACAGCTGGCCGCACACCCAGCACTTCGGACACGCCATGGTCTTATGCCGTCACCTCATCCTAAGCTAGGTTTTCAGATATCTGAACCTAGACATTATATCAATTCTCCACACAGCTGGGTATAGCAAGCACAAAACAGAACTCCTCCTTCCCCATGGCTGTCAAGCTTGCTCTTGGCATGGAGTCACACCTTCAGGGTGGGAGAAACCTTCATGGCCCCTGAAGCCACGCCCAAACTTGAGTGCTGCTTGGGCACAAATTCACACTGTGACCCTCAGCATGAGCCCCATGTCAAAGAAAGGCCTGTCAGGCCCTGGACCAAGAGCCCACATATGGGGCTTGCCAAGCCCCTATGCACCCAATCCTCACCACGGTTTGAAATTTCCAGTCGCCCCGCCCGTACCTGGAGCTCTGCTCTGGAATCCCTTTCTTGGAGAGACCCATGAGCCAGACAACACGACTCCACCCTTCCCACAAAATGACCCCAAACTCTTGGGAGCTGGGACAAATCCCCAGAGAGGGATACTCGACCACATTACCTGAGGCCACCGCTCCAATCCACGCCTATCCCGGACACAACATCCAGAGACAAAAGCCTGAAGGAACGCCTCCCACTCGCCCTTGTTTCTGAGGCCCAGGAGCTCCCTCTCGGGCTGTACATCCGGCCGGCCATACCCTAGGCGCCACTCATAAGCTGAGTTTGTGTATTCAGACTTCTGTGCCCACAGCCTGGACCCACACAACATCCAGGCTAGGGCCTCTGGACCAAACAGCGAAAGATTGTGCCTGCCCTCTCCAAGGAAAGTGTGCCCAATCCATTGACCACAACCCTACAGGTTAGGGAAAAGCTCCAAGGTCCCTGAGGCCATCAATAGTATAGGCCACCCTGGACTAAGAGGGGTTCTCTGACACCAGCGGAGCAACTATCTCCACTTAGACTCTCAGACAGTGTCCCCAGAGACAGAAGGTTGAAATGGACAGGCCCCCAGGCCCTAATCTGAACCTTAGCTTTGGTTTCCATGTTTCCGTTCTCAGAGGACTGTTTTCGTAGACCAGCACATGGGGCTTTTCTGAGGCACCAAACCAAACATCTCTCATCTCCACATGGGCAGCCTTCTTACTGGGATGTATCAAACACTTCAGGTAGGAGAGTTCCGCAGGGCCACTGAACAACCAGCACATTCCAAGGTCTCCATGGACCCAAACGCACATTATGACGCATCCTCAGGAGAGGCCATTTCAACCGAGCCCGCTGGGTCGCGTGTTCCAGAGGCAGCAGATCAAACATATCTTGTCGCTAATAGCCAATGGGAATGCGAGGCATGCAGTACAGGGATCCATCCTTCGAACCCTGCTCTCCAGTCCTTCCATATGATATGTCCTGGAGCCATGCAACAGGACTCGAATGTCCCACAGAAGGAAACCTTGTGGTTTGGGGCAACCTCCAAACTCAGCGTGGGAAAACTTCCTTGGCCTCATGAGGCCCCCACTTCATGAAGGTGCCATCATGGACACATACTCCAGCCTCAGCCAACGTCTGATCCTCAGCCTGACTTCAGATGCAGGGGATTTTGATTCAGCCTCTGCAGAGTGGGCCTGCTCTGCCCTTGGCTCCAATCCTCACACTAGCTTGTGTTTTCAGACTTCCGTCCTCACACTCCTGGCCCACAAACCCTCCCTACTGGGAATTCTGGGGCCACAATGAAGCACTGTGCCTGCCTCCCAGGAGAAAAACCTTGTCTATGGCGCTGCCCAGAAACCCCAAATGAGGATCAAACTGCTTGGCCCTCGGCAACACCCCAATTGCATAGGCTACCTTAAACAGTGATGCTCTGTCGCAAATAGCCTGAGCCCAGACCTTCCAACAGACACCGACAGAGCTGGCTGCACACCCAGCACATTGGACCCGCCACTCCCTAGGCCACCATCCATTCCCAACCTGGGTTTTCAGTCATCGGAACCTAGACCTTATCTCCAATCCCTGCACAGGGGGGAACCTGATGCACAAGTCAGAACCCCTCCTTCCCCATGGCAAGAAACCTTGCTGCTGGCAGTGAGTCAAACCTCCAGTGTAGGAGAAAACGGCATGGCCCATGAGGCCACGCCCAAGCGTGAGGGCCGCCTTGGGCACAAACACACATTGTGACCCTCAGCGTGAGTACCTTATTCAAGTAACGCCTCTCAGTGACTGGACCAAGAGCCCGCATATGTGGCTTGCCATGCCCATAGGCACCCAGGACTAACTAGATGGTGTGTATTCCAGTTGAGGGAACCCACTGCTGTGCTCTAGAGTCCCTCTCCTGGGGTGTCCCCTGTGGCAGAAAACAGTACTCTTCATTCCCACAGAATGAACACAAACACTTGGGAGCTTGGACAATCCCCCGAGAGGAAGTCTCGTCCTCGGCCTCTGAGACAACCCCTACCCTGACCGGACACTGTAAATGCAACACCCAGAGACAAAATCCTGAGTGACTGCCTCCCACTTGCCCTACTTTGATTTCCAGAGGATCTCCCCTCACGGACTAGAGATCAGGCCTGCCATTACATTGGCCCCTAGCTGAGCCAAGTTTGCTTTTTCAGACATCTGTCCCCACAGCCCTGGCAAACACAGCCTCTAGGCTGGGTCCTCTGGAGCCATAGCACAGGACCGTGCCTGCTCTCTCCTGGGAAACTGTGTCCATTCCTTTGGCCACACACCTCCAGAATATGAGAAACCTCAAGGCCTCCGAGGACATCCCACTACTGGGAGCCTCACTGGACTCACAGGGGCATTCGGACACAAGCTGAGCAGCTACATCCATGAATGCATGCACACAGATGTCAACAGAGATAGAAGGTTGAGCCGGACAGGCCTTTAGGCCGTAGTCTCAACTCTTGCTTTGGTTTCCAGGTGACACTCCTCAGAGGCTTTGGTTCGAAGAACAGGGTATGGGGCTTTCCTGAGGCACGGAACAGAACTCCTCTCGTCTCCGCATGGGAAGTTTCCTTGTTGGAGCCGTGTCAAACACCTCATGTTGGAGAATCCTGCAGAGTCCCTGAGCCACCTCCACATTCCAATGTCTCCCAGGCCACCAAGCCACAGTAGGACTCATCTTCAGGAGAGTCCATTTCAACTCTCCCCTCTGGGTAGCTCACCCAGGAGCCCGCAGATTGAGCCTGCCTTGTCCTGACTAAAGAGTGGGAATATGAGGTGGCGTTCCCAGGCATCCATGCTTAGACACCTGCTCTCGAGTCTTTCCATATGGGGCCTCTTGGAACCATCCAATAGGAATCGACTGTCGTGCAGAAGGTAACCTTCAGTTTTGGAGCAGTTCACAAATCCCATCGTAGGCAAAGCTTTCTGGCCTCATGAAGCCCCCACACCCTTCAGAAAGAGGCCATGCTGGACAAGAACTCTAGCCTGAGGCACGTCTCATAGTTGACATGACCTCAGTGCAGGAGATCTCGATTCAGCCTCTGCAGAGTGGGCCTGCCGTGCCCTCGGTCCCAAACCTCACGCTAGCTTGTGTTTTCAGACTTCCTTCCTCCCACTCCTGGCAAACAAGCACTCTGGACTAGGAACTCCGGAACCAAAACCCAGCCCAGTGTCTGCCCAACGGAAGAAAAACGTTTCCCTGTGGGGCTCTCCAGAAAACCCAATGAGGATCAACCTGCTCGGTCCTCGATGGTACCCGAACTGGATAGGCTGCTCTGGGCACTCATGCTCTGCCTGACACAGCCTGAAGCCAGACGTCCAGACAGACAAGGAGACAGCTAGCCGCACACCCAGCACTTCGGACACGCCATGGTCTTATGCCGTCACCTCATCCTAACCTTGGTTTTCAGATATCTGAACCTAGACATTATATCAATTCTCCACACAGCTGGGTATAGCAAGCACAAAACAGAACTCCTCCTTCCCCATGGCTGTCAAGCTTGCTCTTGGCATGGAGTCACACCTTCAGGGTGGGAGAAACCTTCATGGCCCCTGAAGCCACGCCCAAACTTGAGTGCTGCTTGGGCACAAATTCACACTGTGACCCTCAGCATGAGCCCCATGTCAAAGAAAGGCCTGTCAGGCCCTGGACCAAGAGCCCTCATATGGGGCTTGCCAAGCCCCTATGCACCCAATCCTCACCACGGTTTGAATTTTCCAGTCGCCCCGCCCGTACCTGGAGCTCTGCTCTGGAATCCCTTTCTTGGAGAGACCCATGAGCCAGACAACACGACTCCACCCTTCCCACAAAATGACCCCAAAGTCTTGGGAGCTGGGACAAATCCCCAGAGAGGGATACTCGTCCACAGTACCTGAGGCCACCGCTCCAATCCACGGCTATCCCGGACACAACATCCAGAGACAAAAGCCTGAAGGAACGCCTCCCACTCGCCCTTGTTTCAGAGGCCCAGGAGCTCCCTCTCGGGCTGTACATCCGGCCGGCCATACCCTAGGCGCCACTCATAAGCTGAGTTTGTGTATTCAGACTTCTGTGCCCACAGCCTGGACCCACACAACATCCAGGCTAGGGCCTCTGGACCAAACAGCGAAAGATTGTGCCTGCCCTCTCCAAGGAAAGTGTGCCCAATCCATTGACCACAACCCTACAGGTTAGGGAAAAGCTCCAAGGTCCCTGAGGCCATCAATAGTATAGGCCACCCTGGACTAAGAGGGGTTCTCTGACACCAGCGGAGCAACTATCTCCACTTAGACTCTCAGACAGTGTCCCCAGAGACAGAAGGTTGAAATGGACAGGCCCCCAGGCCCTAATCTGAACCTTAGCTTTGGTTTCCATGTTTCCGTTCTCAGAGGACTGTTTTCGTAGACCAGCACATGGGGCTTTTCTGAGGCACCAAACCAAACATCTCTCATCTCCACATGGGCAGCCTTCTTACTGGGATGTATCAAACACTTCAGGTAGGAGAGTTCCGCAGGGCCACTGAACAACCAGCACATTCCAAGGTCTCCATGGACCCAAACGCACATTATGACGCATCCTCAGGAGAGGCCATTTCAACTCAGCCCGCTGGGTCGCGTTTTCCAGAGGCAGCAGATCAAACATATCTTGTCGCTAATAGCCAATGGGAATGCGAGGCATGCAGTACAGGGATCCATCCTTCGAACCCTGCTCTCCAGTCCTTCCATATGATATGTCCTGGAGCCATGCAACAGGACTCGAATGTCCCGCAGAAGGAAACCTTGTGGTTTGGGGCAACCTCCAAACTCAGCGTGGGAAAACTTCCTTGGCCTCATGAGGCCCCCACTTCATGAAGGTGCCATCATGGACACATACTCCAGCCTCAGCCAACGTCTGATCCTCAGCCTGACTTCAGATGCAGGAGATTTTGATTCAGCCTCTGCAGAGTGGGCCTGCTCTGCCCTTGGCTCCAATCCTCACACTAGCTTGTGTTTTCAGACTTCCGTCCTCACACTCCTGGCCCACAAACCCTCCCTACTGGGAATTCTGGGGCCACAATGAAGCACTGTGCCTGCCTCCCAGGAGAAAAACCTTGTCTATGGCGCTGCCCAGAAACCCCAAATGAGGATCAAACTGCTTGGCCCTCGGCAACACCCCAATTGCATAGGCTACCTTAAACAGTGATGCTCTGTCGCAAATAGCCTGAGCCCAGACCTTCCAACAGACACCGACACAGCTGGCTGCACACCCAGCACATTGGACCCGCCACTGCCTTAGGCCACCATCCATTCCCAACCTGGGTTTTCAGTCATCGGAACCTAGACCTTATCTCCAATCCCTGCACAGGGGGGAACCTGATGCACAAGTCAGAACCCCTCCTTCCCCATGGCAAGAAACCTTGCTGCTGGCAGTGAGTCAAACCTCCAGTGTAGGAGAAAACGGCATGGCCCATGAGGCCACGCCCAAGCGTGAGGGCCGCCTTGGGCACAAACACACATTGTGACCCTCAGCGTGAGTACCTTATTCAAGTAACGCCTCTCAGTGACTGGACCAAGAGCCCGCATATGTGGCTTGCCATGCCCATAGGCACCCAGGACTAACTAGATGGTGTGTATTCCAGTTGAGGGAACCCACTGCTGTGCTCTAGAGTCCCTCTCCTGGGGTGTCCCCTGTGGCAGAAAACAGTACTCTTCATTCCCACAGAATGAACACAAACACTTGGGAGCTTGGACAATCCCCCGAGAGGAAGGCTCTTCCTCGGCCTCTGAGACAACCCCTACCCTGACCGGACACTGTAAATGCAACACCCAGAGACAAAATCCTGAGTGACTGCCTCCCACTTGCCCTACTTTGATTTCCAGAGGATCTCCCCTCACGGACTAGAGATCAGGCCTGCCATTACATTGGCCCCTAGCTGAGCCAAGTTTGCTTTTTCAGACATCTGTCCCCACAGCCCTGGCAAACACAGCCTCTAGGCTGGGTCCTCTGGAGCCATAGCACAGGACCGTGCCTGCTCTCTCCTGGGAAACTGTGTCCATTCCTTTGGCCACACACCTCCAGAATATGAGAAACCTCAAGGCCTCCGAGGACATCCCACTACTGGGAGCCTCACTGGACTCACAGGGGCATTCGGACACAAGCTGAGCAGCTACATCCATGAATGCATGCACACAGATGTCAACAGAGATAGAAGGTTGAGCCGGACAGGCCTTTAGGCCGTAGTCTCAACTCTTGCTTTGGTTTCCAGGTGTCACTCCTCAGAGGCTTTGGTTCGAAGAACAGGGTATGGGGCTTTCCTGAGGCACGGAACAGAACTCCTCTCGTCTCCACATGGGAAGTTTCCTTGTTGGAGCCGTGTCAAACACCTCATGTTGGAGAATCCTGCAGAGTCCCTGAGCCACCTCCACATTCCAAGGTCTCCCAGGCCACCAAGCCACAGTAGGACTCATCTTCAGGAGAGTCCATTTCAACTCTCCCCTCTGGGTAGCTCACCCAGGAGCCCGCAGATTGAGCCTGCCTTGTCCTGACTAAAGAGTGGGAATATGAGGTGGCGTTCCCAGGCATCCATGCTTAGACACCTGCTCTCGAGTCTTTCCATATGGGGCCTCTTGGAACCATCCAATAGGACTCGACTGTCGTGCAGAAGGTAACCTTCCGTTTTGGAGCAGTTCACAAATCCCATCGTAGGCAAAACTTTCTGGCCTCATGAAGCCCCCACACCCTTCAGAAAGAGGCCATGCTGGACAAGAACTCTAGCCTGAGGCACGTCTCATAGTTGACATGACCTCAGTGCAGGAGATCTCGATTCAGCCTCTGCAGAGTGGGCCTGCCGTGCCCTCGGTCCCAAACCTCACGCTAGCTTGTGTTTTCAGACTTCCTTCCTCCCACTCCTGGCAAACAAGCCCTCTGGACTAGGAACTCCGGAACCAAAACCCAGCCCAGTGTCTGCCCAACGGAAGAAAAACGTTTCCCTGTGGGGCTCTACAGAAAACCCAATGAGGATCAACCTGCTCGGTCCTCGATGGTACCCGAACTGGATAGGCTGCTCTGGGCACTCATGCTCTGCCTGACACAGCCTGAAGCCAGACGTCCAGACAGACAAGGAGACAGCTGGCCGCACACCCAGCACTTCGGACACGCCATGGTCTTATGCCGTCACCTCATCCTAACCTTGGTTTTCAGATATCTGAACCTAGACATTATATCAATTCTCCACACAGCTGGGTATAGCAAGCACAAAACAGAACTCCTCCTTCCCCATGGCTGTCAAGCTTGCTCTTGGCATGGAGTCACACCTTCAGGGTGGGAGAAACCTTCATGGCCCCTGAAGCCACGCCCAAACTTGAGTGCTGCTTGGGCACAAATTCACACTGTGACCCTCAGCATGAGCCCCATGTCAAAGAAAGGCCTGTCAGGACCTGGACCAAGAGCCCTCATATGGGGCTTGCCAAGCCCCTATGCACCCAATCCTCACCACGGTTTGAATTTTCCAGTCGCCCCGCCCGTACCTGGAGCTCTGCTCTGGAATCCCTTTCTTGGAGAGACCCATGAGCCAGACAACACGACTCCACCCTTCCCACAAAATGACCCCAAAGTCTTGGGAGCTGGGACAAATCCCCAGAGAGGGATACTCGTCCACAGTACCTGAGGCCACCGCTCCAATCCACGGCTATCCCGGACACAACATCCAGAGACAAAAGCCTGAAGGAACGCCTCCCACTCGCCCTTGTTTCAGAGGCCCAGGAGCTCCCTCTCGGGCTGTACATCCGGCCGGCCATACCCTAGGCGCCACTCATAAGCTGAGTTTGTGTATTCAGACTTCTGTGCCCACAGCCTGGACCCACACAACATCCAGGCTAGGGCCTCTGGACCAAACAGCGAAAGATTGTGCCTGCCCTCTCCAAGGAAAGTGTGCCCAATCCATTGACCACAACCCTACAGGTTAGGGAAAAGCTCCAAGGTCCCTGAGGCCATCAATAGTATAGGCCACCCTGGACTAAGAGGGGTTCTCTGACACCAGCGGAGCAACTATCTCCACTTAGACTCTCAGACAGTGTCCCCAGAGACAGAAGGTTGAAATGGACAGGCCCCCAGGCCCTAATCTGAACCTTAGCTTTGGTTTCCATGTTTCCGTTCTCAGAGGACTGTTTTCGTAGACCAGCACATGGGGCTTTTCTGAGGCACCAAACCAAACATCTCTCATCTCCACATGGGCAGCCTTCTTACTGGGATGTATCAAACACTTCAGGTAGGAGAGTTCCGCAGGGCCACTGAACAACCAGCACATTCCAAGGTCTCCATGGACCCAAACGCACATTATGACGCATCCTCAGGAGAGGCCATTTCAACTCAGCCCGCTGGGTCGCGTTTTCCAGAGGCAGCAGATCAAACATATCTTGTCGCTAATAGCCAATGGGAATGCGAGGCATGCAGTACAGGGATCCATCCTTCGAACCCTGCTCTCCAGTCCTTCCATATGATATGTCCTGGAGCCATGCAACAGGACTCGAATGTCCCGCAGAAGGAAACCTTGTGGTTTGGGGCAACCTCCAAACTCAGCGTGGGAAAACTTCCTTGGCCTCATGAGGCCCCCACTTCATGAAGGTGCCATCATGGACACATACTCCAGCCTCAGCCAACGTCTGATCCTCAGCCTGACTTCAGATGCAGGAGATTTTGATTCAGCCTCTGCAGAGTGGGCCTGCTCTGCCCTTGGCTCCAATCCTCACACTAGCTTGTGTTTTCAGACTTTCGTCCTCACACTCCTGGCCCACAAACCCTCCCTACTGGGAATTCTGGGGCCACAATGAAGCACTGTGCCTGCCTCCCAGGAGAAAAACCTTGTCTATGGCGCTGCCCAGAAACCCCAAATGAGGATCAAACTGCTTGGCCCTCGGCAACACCCCAATTGCATAGGCTACCTTAAACAGTGATGCTCTGTCGCAAATAGCCTGAGCCCAGACCTTCCAACAGACACCGACAGAGCTGGCTGCACACCCAGCACATTGGACCCGCCACTGCCTTAGGCCACCATCCATTCCCAACCTGGGTTTTCAGTCATCGGAACCTAGACCTTATCTCCAATCCCTGCACAGGGGGGAACCTGATGCACAAGTCAGAACCCCTCCTTCCCCATGGCAAGAAACCTTGCTGCTGGCAGTGAGTCAAACCTCCAGTGTAGGAGAAAACGGCATGGCCCATGAGGCCACGCCCAAGCGTGAGGGCCGCCTTGGGCACAAACACACATTGTGACCCTCAGCGTGAGTACCTTATTCAAGTAACGCCTCTCAGTGACTGGACCAAGAGCCCGCATATGTGGCTTGCCATGCCCATAGGCACCCAGGACTAACTAGATGGTGTGTATTCCAGTTGAGGGAACCCACTGCTGTGCTCTAGAGTCCCTCTCCTGGGGTGTCCCCTGTGGCAGAAAACAGTACTCTTCATTCCCACAGAATGAACACAAACACTTGGGAGCTTGGACAATCCCCTGAGAGGAAGGCTCTTCCTCGGCCTCTGAGACAACCCCTACCCTGACCGGACACTGTAAACGCAACTCCCAGAGACAAAATCCTGAGTGACTGCCTCCCACTTGCCCTACTTTGATTTCCAGAGGATCTCCCCTCACGGACTAGAGATCAGGCCTGCCATTACATTGGCCCCTAGCTGAGCCAAGTTTGCTTTTTCAGACATCTGTCCCCACAGCCCTGGCAAACACAGCCTCTAGGCTGGGTCCTCTGGAGCCATAGCACAGGACCGTGCCTGCTCTCTCCTGGGAAACTGTGTCCATTCCTTTGGCCACACACCTCCAGAATATGAGAAACCTCAAGGCCTCCGAGGACATCCCACTACTGGGAGCCTCACTGGACTCACAGGGGCATTCGGACACAAGCTGAGCAGCTACATCCATGAATGCATGCACACAGATGTCAACAGAGATAGAAGGTTGAGCCGGACAGGCCTTTAGGCCGTAGTCTCAACTCTTGCTTTGGTTTCCAGGTGTCACTCCTCAGAGGCTTTGGTTCGAAGAACAGGGTATGGGGCTTTCCTGAGGCACGGAACAGAACTCCTCTCGTCTCCACATGGGAAGTTTCCTTGTTGGAGCCGTGTCAAACACCTCATGTTGGAGAATCCTGCAGAGTCCCTGAGCCACCTCCACATTCCAAGGTCTCCCAGGCCACCAAGCCACAGTAGGACTCATCTTCAGGAGAGTCCATTTCAACTCTCCCCTCTGGGTAGCTCACCCAGGAGCCCGCAGATTGAGCCTGCCTTGTCCTGACTAAAGAGTGGGAATATGAGGTGGCGTTCCCAGGCATCCATGCTTAGACACCTGCTCTCGAGTCTTTCCATATGGGGCCTCTTGGAACCATCCAATAGGACTCGACTGTCGTGCAGAAGGTAACCTTCCGTTTTGGAGCAGTTCACAAATCCCATCGTAGGCAAAACTTTCTGGCCTCATGAAGCCCCCACACCCTTCAGAAAGAGGCCATGCTGGACAAGAACTCTAGCCTGAGGCACGTCTCATAGTTGACATGACCTCAGTGCAGGAGATCTCGATTCAGCCTCTGCAGAGTGGGCCTGCCGTGCCCTCGGTCCCAAACCTCACGCTAGCTTGTGTTTTCAGACTTCCTTCCTCCCACTCCTGGCAAACAAGCCCTCTGGACTAGGAACTCCGGAACCAAAACCCAGCCCAGTGTCTGCCCAACGGAAGAAAAACGTTTCCCTGTGGGGCTCTCCAGAAAACCCAATGAGGATCAACCTGCTCGGTCCTCGATGGTACCCGAACTGGATAGGCTGCTCTGGGCACTCATGCTCTGCCTGACACAGCCTGAAGCCAGACGTCCAGACAGACAAGAAGACAGCTGGCCGCACACCCAGCACTTCGGACACGCCATGGTCTTATGCCGTCACCTCATCCTAACCTTGGTTTTCAGATATCTGAACCTAGACATTATATCAATTCTCCACACAGCTGGGTATAGCAAGCACAAAACAGAACTCCTCCTTCCCCATGGCTGTCAAGCTTGCTCTTGGCATGGAGTCACACCTTCAGGGTGGGAGAAACCTTCATGGCCCCTGAAGCCACGCCCAAACTTGAGTGCTGCTTGGGCACAAATTCACACTGTGACCCTCAGCATGAGCCCCATGTCAAAGAAAGGCCTGTCAGGCCCTGGACCAAGAGCCCTCATATGGGGCTTGCCAAGCCCCTATGCACCCAATCCTCACCACGGTTTGAATTTTCCAGTCGCCCCGCCCGTACCTGGAGCTCTGCTCTGGAATCCCTTTCTTGGAGAGACCCATGAGCCAGACAACACGACTCCACCCTTCCCACAAAATGACCCCAAAGTCTTGGGAGCTGGGACAAATCCCCAGAGAGGGATACTCGTCCACAGTACCTGAGGCCACCGCTCCAATCCACGGCTATCCCGGACACAACATCCAGAGACAAAAGCCTGAAGGAACGCCTCCCACTCGCCCTTGTTTCAGAGGCCCAGGAGCTCCCTCTCGGGCTGTACATCCGGCCGGCCATACCCTAGGCGCCACTCATAAGCTGAGTTTGTGTATTCAGACTTCTGTGCCCACAGCCTGGACCCACACAACATCCAGGCTAGGGCCTCTGGACCAAACAGCGAAAGATTGTGCCTGCCCTCTCCAAGGAAAGTGTGCCCAATCCATTGACCACAACCCTACAGGTTAGGGAAAAGCTCCAAGGTCCCTGAGGCCATCAATAGTATAGGCCACCCTGGACTAAGAGGGGTTCTCTGACACCAGCGGAGCAACTATCTCCACTTAGACTCTCAGACAGTGTCCCCAGAGACAGAAGGTTGAAATGGACAGGCCCCCAGGCCCTAATCTGAACCTTAGCTTTGGTTTCCATGTTTCCGTTCTCAGAGGACTGTTTTCGTAGACCAGCACATGGGGCTTTTCTGAGGCACCAAACCAAACATCTCTCATCTCCACATGGGCAGCCTTCTTACTGGGATGTATCAAACACTTCAGGTAGGAGAGTTCCGCAGGGCCACTGAACAACCAGCACATTCCAAGGTCTCCATGGACCCAAACGCACATTATGACGCATCCTCAGGAGAGGCCATTTCAACTCAGCCCGCTGGGTCGCGTGTTCCAGAGGCAGCAGATCAAACATATCTTGTCGCTAATAGCCAATGGGAATGCGAGGCATGCAGTACAGGGATCCATCCTTCGAACCCTGCTCTCCAGTCCTTCCATATGATATGTCCTGGAGCCATGCAACAGGACTCGAATGTCCCGCAGAAGGAAACCTTGTGGTTTGGGGCAACCTCCAAACTCAGCGTGGGAAAACTTCCTTCGCCTCATGAGGCCCCCACTTCATGAAGGTGCCATCATGGACACATACTCCAGCCTCAGCCAACGTCTGATCCTCAGCCTGACTTCAGATGCAGGAGATTTTGATTCAGCCTCTGCAGAGTCGGCCTGCTCTGCCCTTGGCTCCAATCCTCACACTAGCTTGTGTTTTCAGACTTCCGTCCTCACACTCCTGGCCCACAAACCCTCCCTACTGGGAATTCTGGGGCCACAATGAAGCACTGTGCCTGCCTCCCAGGAGAAAAACCTTGTCTATGGCGCTGCCCAGAAACCCCAAATGAGGATCAAACTGCTTGGCCCTCGGCAACACCCCAATTGCATAGGCTACCTTAAACAGTGAAGCTCTGTCGCAAATAGCCTGAGCCCAGACCTTCCAACAGACACCGACAGAGCTGGCTGCACACCCAGCACATTGGACCCGCCACTGCCTTAGGCCACCATCCATTCCCAACCTGGGTTTTCAGTCATCGGAATCTAGACCTTATCTCCAATCCCTGCACAGGGGGGAACCTGATGCACAAGTCAGAACCCCTCCTTCCCCATGGCAAGAAACCTTGCTGCTGGCAGTGAGTCAAACCTCCAGTGTAGGAGAAAACGGCATGGCCCATGAGGCCACGCCCAAGCGTGAGGGCCGCCTTGGGCACAAACACACATTGTGACCCTCAGCGTGAGTACCTTATTCAAGTAACGCCTCCTAGTGACTGGACCAAGAGCCCGCATATGTGGCTTGCCATGCCCATAGGCACCCAGGACTAACTAGATGGTGTGTATTCCAGTTGAGGGAACCCACTGCTGTGCTCTAGAGTCCCTCTCCTGGGGTGTCCCCTGTGGCAGAAAACAGTACTCTTCATTCCCACAGAATGAACACAAACACTTGGGAGCTTGGACAATCCCCCGAGAGGAAGGCTCTTCCTCGGCCTCTGAGACAACCCCTACCCTGACCGGACACTGTAAATGCAACACCCAGAGACAAAATCCTGAGTGACTGCCTCCCACTTGCCCTACTTTGATTTCCAGAGGATCTCCCCTCACGGACTAGAGATCAGGCCTGCCATTACATTGGCCCCTAGCTGAGCCAAGTTTGCTTTTTCAGACATCTGTCCCCACAGCCCTGGCAAACACAGCCTCTAGGCTGGGTCCTCTGGAGCCATAGCACAGGACCGTGCCTGCTCTCTCCTGGGGAACTGTGTCCATTCCTTTGGCCACACACCTCCAGAATATGAGAAACCTCAAGGCCTCCGAGGACATCCCACTACTGGGAGCCTCACTGGACTCACAGGGGCATTCGGACACAAGCTGAGCAGCTACATCCATGAATGCATGCACACAGATGTCAACAGAGATAGAAGGTTGAGCCGGACAGGCCTTTAGGCCGTAGTCTCAACTCTTGCTTTGGTTTCCAGGTGTCACTCCTCAGAGGCTTTGGTTCGAAGAACAGGGTATGGGGCTTTCCTGAGGCACGGAACAGAACTCCTCTCGTCTCCACATGGGAAGTTTCCTTGTTGGAGCCGTGTCAAACACCTCATGTTGGAGAATCCTGCAGAGTCCCTGAGCCACCTCCACATTCCAAGGTCTCCCAGGCCACCAAGCCACAGTAGGACTCATCTTCAGGAGAGTCCATTTCAACTCTCCCCTCTGGGTAGCTCACCCAGGAGCCCGCAGATTGAGCCTGCCTTGTCCTGACTAAAGAGTGGGAATATGAGGTGGCGTTCCCAGGCATCCATGCTTAGACACCTGCTCTCGAGTCTTTCCATATGGGGCCTCTTGGAACCATCCAATAGGACTCGACTGTCGTGCAGAAGGTAACCTTCAGTTTTGGAGCAGTTCACAAATCCCATCGTAGGCAAAACTTTCTGGCCTCATGAAGCCCCCACACCCTTCAGAAAGAGGCCATGCTGGACAAGAACTCTAGCCTGAGGCACGTCTCATAGTTGACATGACCTCAGTGCAGGAGATCTCGATTCAGCCTCTGCAGAGTGGGCCTGCCGTGCCCTCGGTCCCAAACCTCACGCTAGCTTGTGTTTTCAGACTTCCTTCCTCCCACTCCTGGCAAACAAGCCCTCTGGACTAGGAACTCCGGAACCAAAACCCAGCCCAGTGTCTGCCCAACGGAAGAAAAACGTTTCCCTGTGGGGCTCTCCAGAAAACCCAATGAGGATCAACCTGCTCGGTCCTCGATGGTACCCGAACTGGATAGGCTGCTCTTGGCACTCATGCTCTGCCTGACACAGCCTGAAGCCAGACGTCCAGACAGACAAGGAGACAGCTGGCCGCACACCCAGCACTTCGGACACGCCATGGTCTTATGCCGTCACCTCATCCTAACCTTGGTTTTCAGATATCTGAACCTAGACATTATATCAATTCTCCACACAGCTGGGTATAGCAAGCACAAAACAGAACTCCTCCTTCCCCATGGCTGTCAAGCTTGCTCTTGGCATGGAGTCACACCTTCAGGGTGGGAGAAACCTTCATGGCCCCTGAAGCCACGCCCAAACTTGAGTGCTGCTTGGGCACAAATTCACACTGTGACCCTCAGCATGAGCCCCATGTCAAAGAAAGGCCTGTCAGGCCCTGGACCAAGAGCCCTCATATGGGGCTTGCCAAGCCCCTATGCACCCAATCCTCACCACGGTTTGAATTTTCCAGTCGCCCCGCCCGTACCTGGAGCTCTGCTCTGGAATCCCTTTCTTGGAGAGACCCATGAGCCAGACAACACGACTCCACCCTTCCCACAAAATGACCCCAAAGTCTTGGGAGCTGGGACAAATCCCCAGAGAGGGATACTCGTCCACAGTACCTGAGGCCACCGCTCCAATCCACGGCTATCCCGGACACAACATCCAGAGACAAAAGCCTGAAGGAACGCCTCCCACTCGCCCTTGTTTCAGAGGCCCAGGAGCTCCCTCTCGGGCTGTACATCCGGCCGGCCATACCCTAGGCGCCACTCATAAGCTGAGTTTGTGTATTCAGACTTCTGTGCCCACAGCCTGGACCCACACAACATCCAGGCTAGGGCCTCTGGACCAAACAGCGAAAGATTGTGCCTGCCCTCTCCAAGGAAAGTGTGCCCAATCCATTGACCACAACCCTACAGGTTAGGGAAAAGCTCCAAGGTCCCTGAGGCCATCAATAGTATAGGCCACCCTGGACTAAGAGGGGTTCTCTGACACCAGCGGAGCAACTATCTCCACTTAGACTCTCAGACAGTGTCCCCAGAGACAGAAGGTTGAAATGGACAGGCCCCCAGGCCCTAATCTGAACCTTAGCTTTGGTTTCCATGTTTCCGTTCTCAGAGGACTGTTTTCGTAGACCAGCACATGGGGCTTTTCTGAGGCACCAAACCAAACATCTCTCATCTCCACATGGGCAGCCTTCTTACTGGGATGTATCAAACACTTCAGGTAGGAGAGTTCCGCAGGGCCACTGAACAACCAGCACATTCCAAGGTCTCCATGGACCCAAACGCACATTATGACGCATCCTCAGGAGAGGCCATTTCAACTCAGCCCGCTGGGTCGCGTGTTCCAGAGGCAGCAGATCAAACATATCTTGTCGCTAATAGCCAATGGGAATGCGAGGCATGCAGTACAGGGATCCATCCTTCGAACCCTGCTCTCCAGTCCTTCCATATGATATGTCCTGGAGCCATGCAACAGGACTCGAATGTCCCGCAGAAGGAAACCTTGTGGTTTGGGGCAACCTCCAAACTCAGCGTGGGAAAACTTCCTTGGCCTCATGAGGCCCCCACTTCATGAAGGTGCCATCATGGACACATACTCCTGCCTCAGCCAACGTCTGATCCTCAGCCTGACTTCAGATGCAGGAGATTTTGATTCAGCCTCTGCAGAGTGGGCCTGCTCTGCCTTGGCTCCAATCCTCACACTAGCTTGTGTTTTCAGACTTCCGTCCTCACACTCCTGGCCCACAAACCCTCCCTACTGGGAATTCTGGGGCCACAATGAAGCACTGTGCCTGCCTCCCAGGAGAAAAACCTTGTCTATGGCGCTGCCCAGAAACCCCAAATGAGGATCAAACTGCTTGGCCCTCGGCAACACCCCAATTGCATAGGCTACCTTAAACAGTGAAGCTCTGTCGCAAATAGCCTGAGCCCAGACCTTCCAACAGACACCGACAGAGCTGGCTGCACACCCAGCACATTGGACCCGCCACTGCCTTAGGCCACCATCCATTCCCAACCTGGGTTTTCAGTCATCGGAACCTAGACCTTATCTCCAATCCCTGCACAGGGGGGAACCTGATGCACAAGTCAGAACCCCTCCTTCCCCATGGCAAGAAACCTTGCTGCTGGCAGTGAGTCAAACCTCCAGTGTAGGAGAAAACGGCATGGCCCATGAGGCCACGCCCAAGCGTGAGGGTCGCCTTGGGCACAAACACACATTGTGACCCTCAGCGTGAGTACCTTATTCAAGTAACGCCTCCTAGTGACTGGACCAAGAGCCCGCATATGTGGCTTGCCATGCCCATAGGCACCCAGGACTAACTAGATGGTGTGTATTCCAGTTGAGGGAACCCACTGCTGTGCTCTAGAGTCCCTCTCCTGGGGTGTCCCCTGTGGCAGAAAACAGTACTCTTCATTCCCACAGAATGAACACAAACACTTGGGAGCTTGGACAATCCCCCGAGAGGAAGGCTCTTCCTCGGCCTCTGAGACAACCCCTACCCTGACCGGACACTGTAAATGCAACACCCAGAGACAAAATCCTGAGTGACTGCCTCCCACTTGCCCTACTTTGATTTCCAGAGGATCTCCCCTCACGGACTAGAGATCAGGCCTGCCATTACATTGGCCCCTAGCTGAGCCAAGTTTGCTTTTTCAGACATCTGTCCCCACAGCCCTGGCAAACACAGCCTCTAGGCTGGGTCCTCTGGAGCCATAGCACAGGACCGTGCCTGCTCTCTCCTGGGAAACTGTGTCCATTCCTTTGGCCACACACCTCCAGAATATGAGAAACCTCAAGGCCTCCGAGGACATCCCACTACTGGGAGCCTCACTGGACTCACAGGGGCATTCGGACACAAGCTGAGCAGCTACATCCATGAATGCATGCACACAGATGTCAACAGAGATAGAAGGTTGAGCCGGACAGGCCTTTAGGCCGTAGTCTCAACTCTTGCTTTGGTTTCCAGGTGTCACTCCTCAGAGGCTTTGGTTCGAAGAACAGGGTATGGGGCTTTCCTGAGGCACGGAACAGAACTCCTCTCGTCTCCACATGGGAAGTTTCCTTGTTGGAGCCGTGTCAAACACCTCATGTTGGAGAATCCTGCAGAGTCCCTGAGCCACCTCCACATTCCAAGGTCTCCCAGGCCACCAAGCCACAGTAGGACTCATCTTCAGGAGAGTCCATTTCAACTCTCCCCTCTGGGTAGCTCACCCAGGAGCCCGCAGATTGAGCCTGCCTTGTCCTGACTAAAGAGTGGGAATATGAGGTGGCGTTCCCAGGCATCCATGCTTAGACACCTGCTCTCGAGTCTTTCCATATGGGGCCTCTTGGAACCATCCAATAGGACTCGACTGTCGTGCAGAAGGTAACCTTCAGTTTTGGAGCAGTTCACAAATCCCATCGTAGGCAAAACTTTCTGGCCTCATGAAGCCCCCACACCCTTCAGGAAGAGGCCATGCTGGACAAGAACTCTAGCCTGAGGCACGTCTCATAGTTGACATGACCTCAGTGCAGGAGATCTCGATTCAGCCTCTGCAGAGTGGGCCTGCCGTGCCCTCGGTCCCAAACCTCACGCTAGCTTGTGTTTTCAGACTTCCTTCCTCCCACTCCTGGCAAACAAGCCCTCTGGACTAGGAACTCCGGAACCAAAACCCAGCCCAGTGTCTGCCCAACGGAAGAAAAAAGTTTCCCTGTGGGGCTCTCCAGAAAACCCAATGAGGATCAACCTGCTCGGTCCTCGATGGTACCCGAACTGGATAGGCTGCTCTGGGCACTCATGCTCTGCCTGACACAGCCTGAAGCCAGACGTCCAGACAGACAAGGAGACAGCTGGCCGCACACCCAGCACTTCGGACACGCCATGGTCTTATGCCGTCACCTCATCCTAACCTTGGTTTTCAGATATCTGAACCTAGACATTATATCAATTCTCCACACAGCTGGGCATAGCACACAAAACAGAACTCCTCCTTCCCCATGGCTGTCAAGCTTGCTCTTGGCATGGAGTCACACCTTCAGGGTGGGAGAAACCTTCATGGCCCCTGAAGCCACGCCCAAACTTGAGTGCTGCTTGGGCACAAATTCACACTGTGACCCTCAGCATGAGCCCCATGTCAAAGAAAGGCCTGTCAGGCCCTGGACCAAGAGCCCTCATATGGGGCTTGCCAAGCCCCTATGCACCCAATCCTCACCACGGTTTGAATTTTCCAGTCGCCCCGCCCGTACCTGGAGCTCTGCTCTGGAATCCCTTTCTTGGAGAGACCCATGAGCCAGAGAACACGACTCCACCCTTCCCACAAAATGACCCCAAAGTCTTGGGAGCTGGGACAAATCCCCAGAGAGGGATACTCGTCCACAATACCTGAGGCCACCGCTCCAATCCACGGCTATCCCGGACACAACATCCAGAGACAAAAGCCTGAAGGAACGCCTCCCACTCGCCCTTGTTTCAGAGGCCCAGGAGCTCCCTCTCGGGCTGTACATCCGGCCGGCCATACCCTAGGCGCCACTCATAAGCTGAGTTTGTGTATTCAGACTTCTGTACCCACAGCCTGGACCCACACAACACACAGGCTAGGGCCTCTGGACCAAACAGCGAAAGATTGTGCCTGCCCTCTCCAAGGAAAGTGTGCCCAATCCATTGACCACAACCCTACAGGTTAGGGAAAAGCTCCAAGGTCCCTGAGGCCATCAATAGTATAGGCCACCCTGGACTAAGAGGGGTTCTCTGACACCAGCGGAGCAACTATCTCCACTTAGACTCTCAGACAGTGTCCCCAGAGACAGAAGGTTGAAATGGACAGGCCCCCAGGCCCTAATCTGAACCTTAGCTTTGGTTTCCATGTTTCCATTCTCAGAGGACTGTTTTCGTAGACCAGCACATGGGGCTTTTCTGAGGCACCAAACCAAACATCTCTCATCTCCACATGGGCAGCCTTCTTACTGGGATGTATCAAACACTTCAGGTAGGAGAGTTCCGCAGGGCCACTGAACAACCAGCACATTCCAAGGTCTCCATGGACCCAAACGCACATTATGACGCATCCTCAGGAGAGGCCATTTCAACTCAGCCCGCTGGGTCGCGTGTTCCAGAGGCAGCAGATCAAACATATCTTGTCGCTAATAGCCAATGGGAATGCGAGGCATGCAGTACAGGGATCCATCCTTCGAACCCTGCTCTCCAGTCCTTCCATATGATATGTCCTGGAGCCATGCAACAGGACTCGAATGTCCCGCAGAAGGAAACCTTGTGGTTTGGGGCAACCTCCAAACTCAGCGTGGGAAAACTTCCTTGGCCTCATGAGGCCCCCACTTCATGAAGGTGCCATCATGGACACATACTCCAGCCTCAGCCAACGTCTGATCCTCAGCCTGACTTCAGATGCAGGAGATTTTGATTCAGCCTCTGCAGAGTGGGCCTGCTCTGCCCTTGGCTCCAATCCTCACACTAGCTTGTGTTTTCAGACTTCCGTCCTCACACTCCTGGCCCACAAACCCTCCCTACTGGGAATTCTGGGGCCACAATGAAGCACTGTGCCTGCCTCCCAGGAGAAAAACCTTGTCTATGGCGCTGCCCAGAAACCCCAAATGAGGATCAAACTGCTTGGCCCTCGGCAACACCCCAATTGCATAGGCTACCTTAAACAGTGATGCTCTGTCGCAAATAGCCTGAGCCCAGACCTTCCAACAGACACCGACAGAGCTGGCTGCACACCCAGCACATTGGACCCGCCACTGCCTTAGGCCACCATCCATTCCCAACCTGGGTTTTCAGTCATCGGAACCTAGACCTTATCTCCAATCCCTGCACAGGGGGGAACCTGATGCACAAGTCAGAACCCCTCCTTCCCCATGGCAAGAAACCTTGCTGCTGGCAGTGAGTCAAACCTCCAGTGTAGGAGAAAACGGCATGGCCCATGAGGCCACGCCCAAGCGTGAGGGCCGCCTTGGGCACAAACACACATTGTGACCCTCAGCGTGAGTACCTTATTCAAGTAACGCCTCTCAGTGACTGGACCAAGAGCCCGCATATGTGGCTTGCCATGCCCATAGGCACCCAGGACTAACTAGATGGTGTGTATTCCAGTTGAGGGAACCCACTGCTGTGCTCTAGAGTCCCTCTCCTGGGGTGTCCCCTGTGGCAGAAAACAGTACTCTTCATTCCCACAGAATGAACACAAACACTTGGGAGCTTGGACAATCCCCCGAGAGGAAGGCTCTTCCTCGGCCTCTGAGACAACCCCTACCCTGACCGGACACTGTAAATGCAACACCCAGAGACAAAATCCTGAGTGACTGCCTCCCACTTGCCCTACTTTGATTTCCAGAGGATCTCCCCTCACGGACTAGAGATCAGGCCTGCCATTACATTGGCCCCTAGCTGAGCCAAGTTTGCTTTTTCAGACATCTGTCCCCACAGCCCTGGCAAACACAGCCTCTAGGCTGGGTCCTCTGGAGCCATAGCACAGGACCGTGCCTGCTCTCTCCTGGGAAACTGTGTCCATTCCTTTGGCCACACACCTCCAGAATATGAGAAACCTCAAGGCCTCCGAGGACATCCCACTACTGGGAGCCTCACTGGACTCACAGGGGCATTCGGACACAAGCTGAGCAGCTACATCCATGAATGCATGCACACAGATGTCAACAGAGATAGAAGGTTGAGCCGGACAGGCCTTTAGGCCGTAGTCTCAACTCTTGCTTTGGTTTCCAGGTGTCACTCCTCAGAGGCTTTGGTTCGAAGAACAGGGTATGGGGCTTTCCTGAGGCACGGAACAGAACTCCTCTCGTCTCCACATGGGAAGTTTCCTTGTTGGAGCCGTGTCAAACACCTCATGTTGGAGAATCCTGCAGAGTCCCTGAGCCACCTCCACATTCCAAGGTCTCCCAGGCCACCAAGCCACAGTAGGACTCATCTTCAGGAGAGTCCATTTCAACTCTCCCCTCTGGGTAGCTCACCCAGGAGCCCGCAGATTGAGCCTGCCTTGTCCTGACTAAAGAGTGGGAATATGAGGTGGCGTTCCCAGGCATCCATGCTTAGACACCTGCTCTCGAGTCTTTCCATATGGGGCCTCTTGGAACCATCCAATAGGACTCGACTGTCGTGCAGAAGGTAACCTTCAGTTTTGGAGCAGTTCACAAATCCCATCGTAGGCAAAACTTTCTGGCCTCATGAAGCCCCCACACCCTTCAGGAAGAGGCCATGCTGGACAAGAACTCTAGCCTGAGGCACGTCTCATAGTTGACATGACCTCAGTGCAGGAGATCTCGATTCAGCCTCTGCAGAGTGGGCCTGCCGTGCCCTCGGTCCCAAACCTCACGCTAGCTTGTGTTTTCAGACTTCCTTCCTCCCACTCCTGGCAAGCAAGCCCTCTGGACTAGGAACTCCGGAACCAAAACCCAGCCCAGTGTCTGCCCAACGGAAGAAAAACGTTTCCCTGTGGGGCTCTCCAGAAAACCCAATGAGGATCAACCTGCTCGGTCCTCGATGGTACCCGAACTGGATAGGCTGCTCTGGGCACTCATGCTCTGCCTGACACAGCCTGAAGCCAGACGTCCAGACAGACAAGGAGACAGCTGGCCGCACACCCAGCACTTCGGACACGCCATGGTCTTATGCCGTCACCTCATCCTAACCTTGGTTTTCAGATATCTGAACCTAGACATTATATCAATTCTCCACACAGCTGGGTATAGCAAGCACAAAACAGAACTCCTCCTTCCCCATGGCTGTCAAGCTTGCTCTTGGCATGCAGTCACACCTTCAGGGTGGGAGAAACCTTCATGGCCCCTGAAGCCACGCCCAAACTTGAGTGCTGCTTGGGCACAAATTCACACTGTGACCCTCAGCATGAGCCCCATGTCAAAGAAAGGCCTGTCAGGCCCTGGACCAAGAGCCCTCATATGGGGCTTGCCAAGCCCCTATGCACCCAATCCTCACCACGGTTTGAATTTTCCAGTCGCCCCGCCCGTACCTGGAGCTCTGCTCTGGAATCCCTTTCTTGGAGAGACCCATGAGCCAGACAACACGACTCCACCCTTCCCACAAAATGACCCCAAAGTCTTGGGAGCTGGGACAAATCCCCAGAGAGGGATACTCGTCCACAATACCTGAGGCCACCGCTCCAATCCACGGCTATCCCGGACACAACATCCAGAGACAAAAGCCTGAAGGAACGCCTCCCACTCGCCCTTGTTTCAGAGGCCCAGGAGCTCCCTCTCGGGCTGTACATCCGGCCGGCCATACCCTAGGCGCCACTCATAAGCTGAGTTTGTGTATTCAGACTTCTGTGCCCACAGCCTGGACCCACACAACATCCAGGCTAGGGCCTCTGGACCAAACAGCGAAAGATTGTGCCTGCCCTCTCCAAGGAAAGTGTGCCCAATCCATTGACCACAACCCTACAGGTTAGGGAAAAGCTCCAAGGTCCCTGAGGCCATCAATAGTATAGGCCACCCTGGACTAAGAGGGGTTCTCTGACACCAGCGGAGCAACTATCTCCACTTAGACTCTCAGACAGTGTCCCCAGAGACAGAAGGTTGAAATGGACAGGCCCCCAGGCCCTAATCTGAACCTTAGCTTTGGTTTCCATGTTTCCGTTCTCAGAGGACTGTTTTCGTAGACCAGCACATGGGGCTTTTCTGAGGCACCAAACCAAACATCTCTCATCTCCACATGGGCAGCCTTCTTACTGGGATGTATCAAACACTTCAGGTAGGAGAGTTCCGCAGGGCCACTGAACAACCAGCACATTCCAAGGTCTCCATGGACCCAAACGCACATTATGACGCATCCTCAGGAGAGGCCATTTCAACTCAGCCCGCTGGGTCGCGTGTTCCAGAGGCAGCAGATCAAACATATCTTGTCGCTAATAGCCAAAGGGAATGCGAGGCATGCAGTACAGGGATCCATCCTTCGAACCCTGCTCTCCAGTCCTTCCATATGATATGTCCTGGAGCCATGCAACAGGACTCGAATGTCCCGCAGAAGGAAACCTTGTGGTTTGGGGCAACCTCCAAACTCAGCGTGGGAAAACTTCCTTGGCCTCATGAGGCCCCCACTTCAAGGTGCCATCATGGACACATACTCCAGCCTCAGCCAACGTCTGATCCTCAGCCTGACTTCAGATGCAGGAGATTTTGATTCAGCCTCTGCAGAGTGGGCCTGCTCTGCCCTTGGCTCCAATCCTCACACTAGCTTGTGTTTTCAGACTTCCGTCCTCACACTCCTGGCCCACAAACCCTCCCTACTGGGAATTCTGGGGCCACAATGAAGCACTGTGCCTGCCTCCCAGGAGAAAAACCTTGTCTATGGCGCTGCCCAGAAACCCCAAATGAGGATCAAACTGCTTGGCCATCGGCAACACCCCAATTGCATAGGATACCTTAAACAGTGAAGCTCTGTCGCAAATAGCCTGAGCCCAGACCTTACAACAGACACCGACAGAGCTGGCTGCACACCCAGCACATTGGACCCGCCACTGCCTTAGGCCACCATCCATTCCCAACCTGGGTTTTCAGTCATCGGAACCTAGACCTTATCTCCAATCCCTGCACAGGGGGGATCCTGATGCACAAGTCAGAACCCCTCCTTCCCCATGGCAAGAAACCTTGCTGCTGGCATTGAGTCAAACCTCCAGTGTAGGAGAAAACGGCATGGCCCATGAGGCCACGCCCAAGCGTGAGGGCCGCCTTGGGCACAAACACACATTGTGACCCTCAGCGTGAGTACCTTATTCAAGTAACGCCTCTCAGTGACTGGACCAAGAGCCCGCATATGTGGCTTGCCATGCCCATAGGCACCCAGGACTAACTAGATGGTGTGTATTCCAGTTGAGAGAACCCACTGCTGTGCTCTAGAGTCCCTCTCCTGGGGTGTCCCCTGTGGCAGAAAACAGTACTCTTCATTCCCACAGAATGAACACAAACACTTGGGAGCTTGGACAATCCCCCGAGAGGAAGGCTCTTCCTCGGCCTCTGAGACAACCCCTACCCTGACCGGACACTGTAAATGCAACACCCAGAGACAAAATCCTGAGTGACTGCCTCCCACTTGCCCTACTTTGATTTCCAGAGGATCTCCCCTCACGGACTAGAGATCAGGCCTGCCATTACATTGGCCCCTAGCTGAGCCAAGTTTGCTTTTTCAGACATCTGTCCCCACAGCCCTGGCAAACACAGCCTCTAGGCTGGGTCCTCTGGAGCCATAGCACAGGACCGTGCCTGCTCTCTCCTGGGAAACTGTGTCCATTCCTTTGGCCACACACCTCCAGAATATGAGAAACCTCAAGGCCTCCGAGGACATCCCACTACTGGGAGCCTCACTGGACTCACAGGGGCATTCGGACACAAGCTGAGCAGCTACATCCATGAATGCATGCACACAGATGTCAACAGAGATAGAAGGTTGAGCCGGACAGGCCTTTAGGCCGTAGTCTCAACTCTTGCTTTGGTTTCCAGGTGTCACTCCTCAGAGGCTTTGGTTCGAAGAACAGGGTATGGGGCTTTCCTGAGGCACGGAACAGAACTCCTCTCGTCTCCACATGGGAAGTTTCCTTGTTGGAGCCGTGTCAAACACCTCATGTTGGAGAATCCTGCAGAGTCCCTGAGCCACCTCCACATTCCAAGGTCTCCCAGGCCACCAAGCCACAGTAGGACTCATCTTCAGGAGAGTCCATTTCAACTCTCCCCTCTGGGTAGCTCACCCAGGAGCCCGCAGATTGAACCTGCCTTGTCCTGACTAAAGAGTGGGAATATGAGGTGGCGTTCCCAGGCATCCATGCTTAGACACCTGCTCTCGAGTCTTTCCATATGGGGCCTCTTGGAACCATCCAATAGGACTCGACTGTCGTGCAGAAGGTAACCTTCAGTTTTGGAGCAGTTCACAAATCCCATCGTAGGCAAAACTTTCTGGCCTCATGAAGCCCCCACACCCTTCAGAAAGAGGCCATGCTGGACAAGAACTCTAGCCTGAGGCACGTCTCATAGTTGACATGACCTCAGTGCAGGAGATCTCGATTCAGCCTCTGCAGAGTGGGCCTGCCGTGCCCTCGGTCCCAAACCTCACGCTAGCTTGTGTTTTCAGACTTCCTTCCTCACACTCCTGGCAAACAAGCCCTCCGGACTAGGAACTCCAGAACCAAAACCCAGCCCAGTGTCTGCCCAACGGAAGAAAAACGTTTCCCTGTGGGGCTCTCCAGAAAACCCAGATGAGGATCAACCTGCTCGGGCCTCGACGGTACCCGAACTGGATAGTCTGCTCTGGGCACTCATGCTCTGCCTGACACAGCCTGAAGCCAGACGTCCAGACAGACAAGGAGACAGCTGGCCGCACACCCAGCACTTCGGACACGCCATGGTCTTATGCCGTCACCTCATCCTAACCTTGTTTTTCAGATATCTGAACCTAGACATTATATCAATTCTCCACACAGCTGGGTATAGCAAGCACAAAACAGAACTCCTCCTTCCCCATGGCTGTCAAGCTTGCTCTTGGCATGGAGTCACACCTTCAGGGTGGGAGAAACCTTCATGGCCCCTGATGCCACGCCCAAACTTGAGTGCTGCTTGGGCACAAATTCACACTGTGACCCTCAGCATGAGCCCCATGTCAAAGAAAGGCCTGTCAGGGCCTGGACCAAGAGCCCACATATGGGGCTTGCCAAGCCCCTATGCACCCAATCCTCACCACGGTTTGAATTTTCCAGTCGCCCCGCCCGAACCTGGAGCTCTGCTCTGGAATCCCTTTCTTGGAGAGACCCATGAGCCAGACAACACGACTCCACCCTTCCCACAAAATGACCCCAAACTCTTGGGAGCTCGGACAAATCCCCAGAGAGGTATACTCGTCCACAGTACCTGAGACCACCGCTCCAATCCACGGCTATCCCGGACACAACATCCAGAGACAAAAGCCTGAAGGAACGCCTCCCACTCGCCCTTGTTTCAGAGGCCCAGGAGCTCCCTCTCGGGCTGTACATCCGGCCGGCCATACCCTAGGCGCCACTCATAAGCTGAGTTTGTGTATTCAGACATCTGTGCCCACAGCCTGGACCCACACAACAACCAGGCTGGGGCCTCTGGACCAAACAGTGAAAGATTGTGCCTGCCCTCTCCAAGGAAAGTGTGCCCAATCCATTGACCACAACCCTACAGGTTAGGGAAAAGCTCCAAGGTCCCTGAGGCCATCAATAGTATAGGCCACCCTGGACTAAGAGGGGCTCTCTGACACCAGCGGAGCAACTATCTCCACTTAGACTCTCAGACAGTGTCCCCTGAGACCGAAGGTTGAAATGGACAGGCCCACAGGCCCTAATCTGAACCTTAGCTTTGGTTTCCATGTGTCTGTCCTCAGAGGACTGTTTTCGTAGACAGGCACACGGGGCTTTTCTGAGGCATCAAACCAAACCTCTCTCGTCTCCACATGGGGAGATTTCTAACTGGGGATGTATCAAACCCTTCAGGTAGGAGAGTTCCGCAGGGCCACTGAACAACCAGCACATTCCAAGGTCTCCATGGACTCCAAACGCACATTATGACGCATCCTCAGGAGAGGCCATTTCAACTCAGCCCCCTGGGTAGCGTGCCCCAGAGGCAGCAGATCAAACATATTTTGTCGCTTATGGCCAAGGGGAATGTGAGGCATGCTGTACAGGGATCCATCCTTCGAACCCTGCTCTCCAGTCCTTCCATATGGTATGTCCTGGAGCCATGCAACAGGACTCGAATGTCCCGCAGAAGGAAACCTTGTGGTTTGGGGCATCCTCCAAACTCACCGTGGGAACACTTCCTTGGCCTCATGATGCCCCCGCTTCATGAAGGTGCCATCAGGGACACATGCTCCAGCCTCAGCCAACGTCTGATCCTCAGCCTGACTTCAGATGCAGGAGATTTTGATTCAGCCTCTGTAGATTGGGCCTGCTCTGCCCTTGGCTCCAATCCTCACCCTAGCTTGTGTTTTCAGACTTCCGTCCTCACACTCCTGGCCCACAAACCCTCCCTACTGGGAATTCTGGGGCCACACTGAAGCACTCTTCCTGCCTCCGAGGAGAAAAACATTGTCTATGGTGCTGCACAGAAACCCCAAATGAGGATCAAACTGCTTTGCCCTCGGCAACACCCCAATTGCATAGGCTACCTTAAACACTGATGCTCTGTCGCAAATGCCTGAGCCCAGACCTTCCAACAGACACCGACAGAGCTGGCTGCACACCCAGCACATTGGACCCGCCACTGCCTTAGGCCACCATCCATTCCCAACCTGGGTTTTCAGTCATCTGAACCTAGGCCTTATCTCCAATCCCTGCACAGGGGGAACCTGATGCACAAGTCAGAACCCCTCATTCCCCATGGCAAGAAATCTTGCTGATGGCAGTGAGTCAAACCTTCAGTGTAGGAGAAAACGGCATGGCCTATGAGGCCACGCCCAAGCGTGAGGTCCGCCTTGGGCACAAACACACATTGTGGCCCTCAGCGTGAGAACCTTATTCAAGTAACCCCTCTCAGTGACTGGACCAAAAGCCCGCATATGTGGCTTGCCTTGCCCATAGGCACCCAGGACTAACTAGATGGTGTGTATTCCAGTTGAGGGAACCCACTGGTGTGTTCTAGAGTCCCTCTCCTGGGGGGTCCCCTGTGGTAGAAAACAGTACTCTTCCCTTCCCACAGAATGAACCCAAACACTTGGGAGCTTGGACAATTCCCCGAGAGGAAGGCTGTTCCTCGGCCCCTGAAGCAACCCCAACCATGAAGGGCCACTGTGAACGCAACACCCAGATACAAAAGCCTGAGCGACTGCCTCTCACTTGCTCTCCTTTGATATCCAGAGGATCTCCCCTCACGGGTTGGAGATCAGGCCTGCCATTACCTTGGCCCCTAGCTGAGCCATGTTTGCTTTTTCAGCCATCTGACCCCACAGCCCTGGCAAACACAGCCTCTTGGCTGGGTCCTCTGGAGCCATTCCACAGGACTATGCCTCCTGTCTCCTGGGAAACTGTGTCCATTCCTTTGGCCAAACACCTCCAGAATATGAGAAACCTCAAGGCCCCCGAGGACATCCCACTACTGGGAGAGTCACTGGACACACAGGGGCATTCGGACACAAGCTGAGCAGCTACCTCCACGAAGGCATGAACACAGATGTCAACAGAGATAGAAGGTTGAGCAGGACAGGCCCTTAGGCCCTAAACTCAACTCTTGCGTGGTTCCCAGGTGTCACTCCTCAGAGGCTTTGGTTCGAAGAACAGGGTATGGGGCTTTCCTGAGGCACTGAACAGAACTCCTCTCGTCTCCACATGGGAAGTTTCCTTGTTGGAGCCGTGTCAAACACCTCATGTTGGAGAATCCTGCAGAGTCCCTGAGCCACCTCCACATTCCAAGGTCTCCCAGGCCACCAAGCCACAGTAGGACTCAATTTCAGGAGAGTCCATTCCAACTTTCCCCTCTGGGTAGCTCAACCAGGAGCCCGCAGATTGAGCCTGCCTTGTCCTGACTAAAGAGTGGGAATATGAGGTGGCGTTCCCAGGCATCCATGCTTAGACACCTGCTCTCGAGTCTTTCCGTATGGGGCCTCTTGGAACCATCCAATAGGACTCGACTGTCGTGCAGAAGGAAAAACCTTGAGGTTTGGAGCAGTTCACAAATCCCATCGTAGGCAAACCTCCCTGGCCTCATGTAGCCCCCACACCCTTCAGGAAGAGGCCATGCTGGACAAAAACTCCTGCCTGAGGCACGTCTCATGGTTGACATGACCTCAGTGCAGGAGATCTCGATTCAGCCTCTGCAGAGTGGCCCTGCCGTGCCCTCGGTCCCAACCTCATGGTAGCTTGTGTTTTGAGACTTCCTTCCTCACACTCCTGGCAAACAAGCCCTCCGGACTAGGAACTCCAGAACCACAACCCAGCCCAGTGTCTGCCCAACGGAAGAAAAACGTTTCCCTGTGGGGCTCTCCAGAAAACCCAGATGAGGATCAACCTGCTCGAGCCTCGATGGTACCCGATCTGGATAGGCTGCTCAGGGCACTCATGCTCTGTCTGACACAGCCTGAAGCCAGACGTCCAAACAGACAAGGAGACAGCTGGCCGCACACGCAGCACTTTGGACACGCCATGGCCTTATGCCGTCACCTCTTCCTAACCTTGGTTTTCAGATATCTGAACCTAGACATTATATCAATTCTCCACACAGCTGGGTATCGCAAGCACAAAACAGAACTTCTCCTTCCCCATGGCTGTCAAGCTTGCTCGTGGCATGGAGTCACAGCTTCAGGGTGGGAGAATCCTTCATGGCCCCTGATTCCACGCCCAAACTTGAGTGCTGCTTGGGCACAAATTCACACTGTGACCCTCAGCATGAGCCCCATGTCAAAGAAAGGCCTGTGAGGGCCTAGAACAAGAGCCCCCATATGGGTCTTGCCAAGCCCCTATGACCCAATCCTCACCAGGTTTTGAGTTTTCCAGTCGCCCCACCTGTACCTGGGGCTCTGCCCTTGAATCACTTTCTTGGAGAGACCCATGAGCCAGACAACACGACTCCACCCTTCCCACAAAATGACCCCAAACTCTTGGGAACTGGGGCAAATCCCAAGAGAGGGATACCCCTCCACAGATCCTAAGGCCCCCCTCCAATCCACGGCTATCCCGGACACAACATCCAGAGACAAAAGCCTGAAGGAATGCCTCCCACTCGCCCTTGTTTCAGAGGCCCCGGAGCTCCCTCTCGGGCTGTACATCAGGCCTGCCATACCCTAGGCGCCACTCTTAAGCTGAGTTTGTGTTTTCAGACTTCTGTGCCCACAGCCTGGACACACACAACCCCCAGGCGAGGGCCTCTGGAGCCACAGCGAAAAATTGTGACTGCCCTCTCCAAGGAAATTGTGCCCAATCCATGACCACAAGTTAGGGAAAAGCTCCAAGCCCCTGAGGCCATCAATAGTGGAGGCCACCCTGGACTAAGAGGGGCTCTCTGACACCAGCGGATCAACTATCTCCACTTAGACTCTCAGACAGTGTCCCCAGAGACAGAAGGTTTAAATGGACAGGCCCCCAGGCCCTAATCTGAACCTTTCTTTGGTTTCCATGTGTCCGTCCTCAGAGGACTGTTTTCGTAGACCAGCACACGGGGCTTTTCTGAGGCACCAAACCAAACCTCTCTCGTCTCCACATGGGTGCTTTCTTACTGGGGATATATCAAGCCCTTCAGGTAGGAGAGTTCCGCAGGGCCACTGAACAACCAGCACATTCCAAGGTCTCCATGGACTCCAAACGCACATTATGATGCATCCTCAGGAGAGGCTTTTTCAACACAGCCCCCTGGGTAGCGTGTCCCAGAGGCAGCAGATCAAACATATTTTGTCGCTTATGGCCAAGGGGAATGCGAGGCATGCTGTACAGGGATCCATCCTTCGAACCCTGCTCTCCAGTCCTTCCGTATGGTATGTCCTGGAGCCATGCAACAGGACTCGAATGTCCCGCAGAAGGAAATCTTGTGGTTTGGAGCAACCTCCAAACTCAGCGTGGGAAAACTTCCTTGGCCTCATGAGGCCCCCGCTTCATGAAGGTGCCATCATGGACACATACTCCAGTCTCAGCCAACGTCTGATCCTCAGCCTGACTTCAGATGCAGGAGATTTTGATTCAGCCTCTGCAGAGTGGGCCTGCTCTGCCCTTGGCTCCAATCCTCACACTAGCTTGTGTTTTCAGACTTCCGTCCTCACACTCCTGGCCCACAAACCCTCCCTACTGGGAATTCTGGGGCCACACTGAAGCACTCTTCCTGCCTCCCAGGAGAAAAACATTGTCTATGGTGCTGCACAGAAACCCCAAATGAGGATCAAACTGCTTGGCCCTCGGCAACACCCCAATTGCATAGGCTACCTTAAACACTGATGCTCTTTCGCAAAAGCCTGAGCCCAGACCTTCCAACAGACACCGACACAGCTGGCTGCACACCCAGCACATTGGACCCGCCACTGCCTTAGGCCACCATCCATTCCCAACCTGGGTTTTCAGTCATCGGAACCTAGACCTTATCTCCAATCCCTGCACAGGGGGGAACCTGATGCATAAGTCAAAACCCCTCCTTCCCCATGGCAAGAAACCTTGCTGCTGGCAGTGAGTCAAACCTTCAGTGTAGGAGAAAACGGCAAACCTTCCGGGCCTTATGAAGCCCCCATATCCTTCAGGGAGAGGCCATCATGGTCAAAAACTCTAGCTTGAAGCACGTCTCATATTAGACATGACCGCAATGCAGGAGATCTTGATTCAGCCTCTGCAGAGTGGCCTGCCGTGCCCTCGGTCCCAAAACTCGTGCTAGCTTGTGTTTTCAGACTTCCTTCCTCACACTCCTGGCAAACAATCCCTCCAGAGTAGGATTTGCAGAACCACAAGCCTGCCCAGTTACTGCACACCCGTAGAAAACGTTTCCTTGTGGGGCTTTCCATAAAACCCAGATGAGGATCAACCTGCTCTTGCCTCGACGGCACTCAGATTTGATAGGCTGCTCTGGGCACTAATGCTCTGCCTTTCACAGCCTGATGCCAGACGTCCAGACAGGCAAGGAGACAGCTGGCCACACACCTAGCACTTCTGACACGCCATGGTCTTATGCCGTTATCTCTTCCTAACCTTGGTTTTCAGATATTTAAACCCAGATATTATATCAATTCCCCACACAGTTGGGCATCTGAAGCACAAATCAGAACTCCTTCTTCCCAATGGCTGTAAGGCTTGCTCTTGGCATGGAGTCACACCTTCAGGGTGGGAGAAACCTTCATTTCCCCTGAAACCACGCCCAAACTTGAGTGCTGCCTTGGGCACAAATTCACTCTGTGACCCTCAGCATGAGCCCAATATCAAAGAAAGGCCTGTCAGGGCCTTGACCAAGAGCCCTCATATGGGGCGTGCCAAGCCCCTATACACCCAATCCTCACCAGTGTTTGAGTTTTCCAGTCTCCCCCCTGTTCCTGGGGCTCTGCTCTGGAATCACTTTCTTGGAGAGACACATGAGCCAGACAACAGGACTCCACCCTTCCTACAAAATGACCCCAAACTCCTGTTAGCTGGGACAAATCCCCAGAGAGGTTACTCGTCCACAGTCACTGAGGCCACTCCCTACAATCCACGGCTATCCTGGACGCATCCAGACACAAAAGCCTGAAGGAATCTCGCCCTTGATTCACAAGCCAAGGAGCTCACTCTTTATCTGTACATCCGGCCTGCCATACCCTCGGCGCCACTCATAAGCTGAGTTTTTGTTTTCAGACTTATGTGCCCACAGCCTGGACCCACACACCCTCCAGGCTAGGGCATCTGGAGCCACAGTGAAAGATTGTGCCTGCCATCTCCAAGGAAAGTGTGCCCAATCCATTGACCACAACCCTACAGGTTAGGGAAAAGTTCCAAGGCCCCTGAGGCCATCCTGATAGTGTAGGCTGCCCTGGACTAAAAGGGGCACTCTGACTCCAGCTGAGCCATTATCACCACTTAGACTTTCAGACAGTGTCCCCAGAGACAAAAGATTGAAATGGACAGGCCCTTGGGCTTTAATATGAACCTTAGCTTTAGTTTTCATGTGTCTGTCCTCAGAGGACTGGTTTCTTATACCAGCATATTAGGTTTTTTTGAGGCTCCAAACCAAACCTCTCTCGTCTCCACATGGAGTGCTTTCTTACTGGATCTGTATCAAACCCTTCTGGTCGGAGAATTCTGCAGGGCCACAGTACAACCATCACATTCCAAGGTCTCCATGGACAGAAACCCACATTATGACACATCCTCAGGAGAGGCCATTTCAACTCAGCCCACTGGTTAGCTTGCCCCAGAGCCAGCAGAACAAACATATCTTGTCGTTAATGGCCAAAGGGAATGCGAGGCATGTTGTTCAGGGATCCATCCTTTGAACCCTCCTCTTCAGTCCTTCCGTATAGTATGTACTGGAGCCATTCAACAGGACTCGACTGTCTCGCAGAAGGAAACCTTGTGGTTTGTGGCAACCTCCAAACTCAGCGTGGGAAAACTTCGTCAACCTCATGAGGCACCTGCTTCATGAAGGTGCCATCAAGGGCACAATCCAACCTCAGCCAATGTCTGATCCTCAGCCTGACTTCAGATGCATGAGATATCCTTTCAGCCTTTGCAGAGTGGGCCTGCTCCCCACCTCACCCTATGTTTTGTTTTTAGACTCTACCCTAGCACTCCTGGCCCAAACCCTCATGATTGGGAATTCTGGTTCCAGAACGAAGCACTCTGCCTGCCCCCTAAGAAAAACATTGTCTATGGCATTGCTCAGAAACCCCAAATGAAAATCAACCTGCTCAGCCCTCGGCAACACCCCAATTGCATAGGCTACCCTAAACACTATGCTCTGTCTTACATAGCCTGAGCCCAGACCTTGTGAGAGACATTGAGACAGTTGGCTTCACACCCAGCACATCGAAACTGCCTTGGGTTAGGCCATTTCATCCCTTCCCATTGACCTGGGTGTCTTCCTGGAGGTATATTCTGAGGCTGTGTCAGACTATGCATTTTTTCTGGAGCTTCCTATGGAATTGGGGTGGTATTAGGGGCCTTGCAATTTTCTCTTAATCTAGTGGGTTGGGAAAATGAGACAGGCTGACATTCCTTGGGAGAGCTGGCCCAGTGCTGTTGTGTGTTCCTGGAGGCCCCATCCTGGAGGGCATATGGGTCAACACTCTGGGTCCAAAGTCTTCAGACACAAACTCGGGTAAGAGTTAAGCTTGAGGTGATGGCAGACCCAATCTGTAGACCCTGAGCGAAGCATCTCCAGATATGAAATTCGGACGGCTGTGAGGCAGGAGCACAGTCTTTTCTGTCTGACTTGTTTGTCTATGATGGCCACGAAATGGAGGGGTGGCCTCATGGGTCCATGTGAGATTCTACCTCTCTGGGAATTCTGCTCGGCACCCAAGAGTTTGGTGTATTTCTGGGGGATGGGAGGAGCGCAGTTTTATGAGTCAGGGATCCCGTCCAAACAGCCTTTCCAGAGATGGGTCCTGGGTTCTGGAGCCTGGATCACCGCAACAAGGCTTAGGATTTGGGCCTAGGGTCCTGCTCTATGTTTTCCTGGTACAGCTCCCGAGTGTTCTTGTTGGAAATGGGTATCAATCTGAGTGTCACAATGCCTGTTTTTGCCCAGATGCCCATGCTGAGTGGGTGTGACCTCATGGGCTATGCACTTGGCTCCCACTCTGAGGGTTGGACTGCCATCTCAACATTCAGTTTTCCTGCCATGGGGAAGGAGGGGTACTTTTTTATGCTTCAGGTTCCCCCATGGGCAGGAATTTGAGCTAAGTTCTGGGACCGGTGCCTGAATACCCAGTTCACTTTGAGATGAGGTCCTCGGGCCAAGGCAGGACCCACCTGCAGAAAATGAGGCCTGCTTTCTGGGTGGCTGTCAGGAGCTCGGGCTCGAGCTCTGTCAGACAGAACATTCGTGGAGAGTTCGGCCTATGATATTGGGGTGCTTTTGAGAGCTGTGCAACTGGATCCTCATGGGGGATTTTTGCACAGACCCTTTCTTCACTTCTTCTATCTGGTGAGCAGGCAGATGGCTGCATTACGGCTCCAGAATATCCAAGTTGGAGGGTTTGCAGGCGAGGAGTGTGAGGACAGAAGTATGAAAACATAAGCTACAGTTACGCTCAGTGCCGAGCACATGTCTATTCCAATGTACAGCAGTTGTTTCGAGATCTCCAGCACCTGGGCGAGGGGAAGATGTCTGCTCACGCTGGAGTTTGTATCCATGATGGCCAACAAATGGTGGGGAGGCCTCAAGAATTCTTGGAGGTTTTTCCAAGCTGGAGCTTGTGAGCTGCTCCAAACATCAAGGTGTCCTACTAAGGGACAGCAGAAGTCTTCTTACAGGGCTCCAGGGTCCCCCATATGGAAGATTCGATAGCAATGCTCTCTGAATGGAGGCCTGGGAAGCCAATCTCGTGTTACCATTGCAGCTGAGGAACAGGGTAAGCTTGAACCAATGACACTGATTCCAAGTTCCAAGTGATTTTCGTTGATGGAAGTTCTCAGTCTAACAGGTCCCAATGCTGCTTGGTGTCCAGGGAGACCTTAGAATGTGGTGGCGGCTCTCTGACCATTGAGGATTCTCTATCCTTAGGATTAGACCCAGTACCCAGGAGCCAGGTTTCCTTCTTGGGACAGGAGGTGTGCTCTTGTATGGCTCACGGACCACAGGTTGGACCATATGCTTGAATTTCCAGAACAGACCTCTAGGAAGAGAGACCTCAAAACATAAGCTAGGGTTCTGATGAGGTTTTAGGGCCATGGAAGTTTCAATCTTCGGACTAAGTGCCATTGGCCTGCATGTCATCCTGGAGGTAGGTGCTGAGGCTGTGTCAGGCTGTGCACTTTTTCCAGAGTGGCCTATGATATTGGGGTGCAGTCAGGGGCCTTGCAGTTTTCTCCTAATCTGGACATTTTGGGAAACTGAGATGGGCAGGGTTTCCTCAGGAGAGCAGGGCCAGTGATGTCATGTGTTTCTCGAGGCCCCATCCTGGAGGTCATGTGTGTCAGGACTTTGGGACCAAAGACTTTAGACACAACCTCGGATAAGAGATAGGAGTGAGGTGATGGCAGTCCGAATCTGAAGACCCTGAGGGAAGCTCCTCGGGATTTGTAATTCAGGTGGCTGGGAGGGAGGAGCACAGGCTTTTCTGTCTGGATTTTGTGTCTAGGATGGCCACTAAATGGAGGGGTGACCTCATGTGTCCATGGGATATTCTTCCACTCTGGTGATTCTGCTTGGCACCCAAGAGTTTGATTTCTTTCTGGGGAAGAGGAAAAGACTGTATTCCATCTCTGGGATCCTGTCCAAACAGGGATTCCAGAGATGGGTTCTGGGTCCAGACACTGGGAAAACTTAACCAAAGCTTCGATTTGGGATCCTGGTCCAGATCCCAAGGGGGATCTTTGGAAAGGGGTCTCATTCTGAGGGTCACAATGCCTATTTGTGCCCAGCTGCCCATCCTGTGTAGGCATGGTCCAATGGACCATGCACCTGGTTCCCACTCAGGGTTGTACAGCCATCTCAACATTCAGTTTTCTGGCCATGGGGAAGGAGGAGCACTCTTTTGTGCTTCCGAGTCCCCTATGGGCAGGAATTTGAGCTAAGTCTGGGACAGGTACCTGAATATCCAGGTTGCTTCAAGATGATGGCCTCGGGCCAAGGTTGGACCCACCTGGAGGATATGGGGCCCACTATCTGGGTGGCTGACAGGAGGTCGGGGATCAGGCGGTGTCAGACAGACAATTTATGCAGAGGTCGGTCTATTATATTGGGGTGCCATTGAGGGCTGTGCAGGAGGATCCTCATGTGGGTTTCTGCGAAGACCCATAGGGCACTTCTTCTTTCTGGTGGGCAGGCAGAAAGCTGCACTGTGGCTTCAGAATTCCCAATATGGAGGGCTTTTAGGCGAGGAGTGTGAAGACAGAAGTCTGAAAACACAAGCCACGGATAAGCTCAGTGCCGACCACAGGACCATTCCATTGTGCAGTGGTTGTTTCGAGATTTCCAGCACCTGAGTATGGGCGAGGGTCAGATGTCTGCTCACGCTGGCTTTGCATCCATGATGGTCAACGAATTGTGGGGTGGCCTCAAGAATTCTTGGAGATTTTCCCAAGCAGGACCTTGTGAGCTGCTCCAAACAGCAAGGTGTCCTACTGTGGGACAGGGGAAGTCCGCTTACAAGGCTCCAGGGTCCCCCATATAGAAAGATTCGACAGCAGAGGTCTCTGAATGGGGGCCTGGGAAGTCTTCCTTGCATGACCATTGCAGCTGAGGAACATTGCAGGCTTGATCTGCTGGTTTTTGTTCAAATTTCCAAGTGATCTAAGTTGACGGATGTTCTCAGTCTAATGAGTCACAATGCTGCTTGGTGTCCAGGGAGACCTTAGAATGTGGTGGTGAGGGTGCCTGGGTGGCTCACTGGGCTAAGCCGCTGCTTTCGGCTCAGGTCATGATCTCAGGGTCCTGGGATTGAGTCCCGCATCGGGCTCTCTGCTCAGCAGGGAGCCTGCTTCTTCCTCTCTCTCTCTCTGCCTTCCTCTATGCCTAATTGTGATCTCTCTCTGTCAAATAAATAAATAAAATCTATATAAAAAAAAAGAATGTGGTTGTGGGTCTGTGGCCATGCAGGATTCTCCTACCTGAGGGTTAGACCCAGTTCCCAGGAGCCAGGTTCCCTTCTCGGGACAGGAGGGGTTCTCTTGTATGGCTCAGGGACCACATGTCGGATCATATGTTGGATTTCAAGACCAGGCCTCTGGGCACAGAGGCCTGAATATCTAGGCTAGGGTTCTTATGAGGTTGTAGGGGCATGTCATCCTCAACCTTCGGACTTAGGGACTTTGACCTGTGAGTTTTCCTGGAGGTAGATGCTCAGGCTGTGTCAGACTGTGCATTTTTTCCAGAGTGGCCTATGAAATTGGGGTGGGCTCAGGGGCCTTGCAGGCTTTTCCTAATCTGGAGGGTTTGTGCAACTGAGACGGCAGAATTTCATCCAGAGATCAGGCCCAGTGATGTAGTGTGGTTCTGTCAGCCCCATCCTGCAGGGAATGTGGTTAAGGGCTCTGGGACCAAAGTCTTCAGACACAAAATTGTGTATCAATTAGGAGGGAGGTGATGGCAGCCCCGATCTGCAGACGCTGAGGGCAGCTCCTCAGGATTTGAAATTCGTGTGGCTGGGAGGCAGGAGCAAAGGCTTTTCTGTCTGGATTGTGTCTAGGATGGCCTTGGAATGGTGGGGTGTCCTCATGTGTCCATGGAATATTCTACCTCTCTGGGGATTCTGCCCAGCACCCAAGAGTTTGGTGTCTCACTGAGAAGGAGAGAGCGTGGTTTACTGTTTCACGGTTCCCGTCAACACAGGGATTCCAGAGATGGGTTATAGGTCCCTGTGCCTGGATAACCCTACAAAGGCTTAGTATTTGGGCCTAGAGGCTTGACTGCCTGGCTCTGTGGGGCTTTGGTTCAGCTCCCATGGAGACTTGTTGGAAATGGGTCTCAGGGTAAGGGTCACAATGCCTGTTTGTGCCCAGATGCCCATCCTGAGTGGGCATTGGCTCTTGTTCCATGCACCTGGATCCCAATATGAGGGTTGGACCACCATATCAACATTTAATTTTCCTTCTATGAGGAAGGAGGAGTACTCTTTTGTGCTTCAGATTCCCCCATGAACAGTAATTTGAGCTATGTTCTGGGACTGGTACGTGAATAACCAGGTTGGTTTGAGATGAAGGACTCAGGTCAAGGCAGGTCACACCTGCCAGATATGGGTCCCGCTATCTAGGTGGCTACCAGGAGGTCGGGGCTCGAGCTGTGTCAGACAGAGCATTAGTTCACAAGGTGGCCTATGATATTGTGGTGCTATAGAGGGCTGTGCTGGTGGAACCTTATATGGAGTTTCACGCAGACCCATAGGGCACCTCTTTTTTCTGGTGGGCAGGCAGAAGGCTGCATTGTGGCTCCCAAATTCCCAATATAGGGGACTTGAAGGCGAGGAGTGTGAGAACAGAAGGCAGAAAACACAATCTATGCTTAATCTCAGTGCCGAGAACATGGCCGTTCCAATGTGCAGTGGTTTTTTTCGAGATCTCCAGCATCTGAGTACAGGCGAGGGTCAGATGTCTGCTCATGATAGAGTTTGTATCTATCGTGGCCAACAAATGAAATATCCAGCACCTGAGTAAAGGTGGATTTCAGATGTTTACGCACACTGGAGTTTGTGTCTCTGATGACCGAATGGAGGAGTGGCATCAAGAGGCTGATGCATGTGAGATGCTCCAAACAGCAAGGTTGTTTTTTCTACTGGACAGTTAGAGTCTGGTATGTTTTCTGCAGGGCCCCCCATGTGAAAAGTATGGGTAGCAGAGCCCTTCCACATGGAGGTCTGGAAAGCACACCTCCATTGACCAATGCAGCTGAGGAACATGCAGGTTCTTTACGGTGCTTCTGGGGCGAAGCACCAAGGTCTTGAGTTGACATGGAATCTCTTTAAGATGGGTTACAATGCTGTTTTTTTTTTTTACCAGGTAGATCTTAGAATGTGTTGGTGGCTAAGGTGCCTGCAGGATTCTCCTACCCTGAGGGTTTAACACAGGTCGAAGAGCACGGTTACCTTCTGGGGACAGGAGATGTAGTGTTTTGTGGCTCAGGGACCACATGCCGTATCATAAGTTCCTATTCAAGAACAGGCCTCTGAAGACAGATGCCCGACAACCTAATCTAGGGTTCCAATGAGTCCCAGGGGCATGAGAGGTTCAATCTTCAGACTTAGGACAGTTGACTTGGGTGTCTGCCAGGATGTAGGTGATCAGGGCGTTTCAGACTGTGCACTTATGTCCAGAGTAACCTCCAATATTGGGGTGGCCACAGGGGCCTTGAATGTTTCAACCAACTCTGGAGGGTTTGGTTAACTGACATGCACAATTTCCATGGGGATGGCAAGCACAGTCCTGTGGTGTGGCTCCAGAGACTCCACCCTGGAGGGCATGTGAGCCATGTTTCTGGGAGGGAAGTCTGCAAACACAAACTTGGGTTAGGTTTAGTGGCTAGGTTATCGCAGGGCAATGTGTAGACCTGGAAGGCTACTCGACAGGAACAGTAACTGGAATGACCCGAAGGCGGAAGCACAGGCTTTTATATCTGGATTGTGTGTCTAGGGTGACGTCAGAATGTAGCTGTGGCCTCATGGGTCCATGGGAGATTTTTCCTCTAAGGATACAGGCGGCTCCCAATATTTTGATGACTTTTTGGTATGGGAAGACTGCTATTTTCGATCTTAGGTGTGCCCCAAAACAGAGATTCCAGAGATGGGCTCTGGGTCTAGGCGCCTGGAAAATCCCACCAAGGGTTGGGATTTGGGCTTATGGGCAGACCAGGCCTGCAATGCAGGATCTTGGTGGTGCAACTGAGAGGGCTTGTTTGGAAACATGCTCAGGCTGAGCATTACAATGCCTGTTTGTGCCCAGGGTGGCCCTCAGGAGTGGGCGTGGTCCCATTGTCCATTTTCTGGCTCCCACACTGAGGGATGGACACACATTCCAATGGCCAGGTTTCCAGCCATGGGGAAGGAGGAAATATCTATTGTGCTTCATGTTCCCCCATAGGCAGGGATTACAGCAAAGGTCTGGGGACAGATGCCTGAATACCAAGGATGCATAGAGATGACAGATTTGGGCCATGGCCGTTCTCACATGCTGGATATGGGCCCCGCTCTCTGGGTGGCTGACACGAGGTCTGGGCTCAGGCTGTGTCAGACACAGCACTAGTGGCCAGAGAAGTCTATATATTGGGGTTCTCTCCAGGGCCGAGTAAATTGATCCTCATGTAGGGTTTCTGGCGAGACTCACGAAGCACTTCTTTCTGTGGGGCAGGCAGAATGCTGCCTTATGGATCCAGAATTCCCTATCAAGAGGGTTTGGGGACAAATAGGGTGAGAATGCAATTATAAACACCAGCTATGCTTAAATTGAGTGCCAAGCGGAAGTCAGTTTCAATGTGCAGCAGCTTATACGAGATATCCAGCACCTGAGTAAGGGCAGATGTCAGATATTTGCTCACACTGGAGTTTGTGTCTAGGATGACGACTAATGGAGGGGTGGCTTCAGGAGGCAATGGAGGATTACCCACGCTTAAGATTGTGAGATGCTCCAAACAACAAGGTTTCCTTCTAATGGACAGGAGGAGTCTGTTTTTTTTTCCTCCAGGGTCCCTCAAGTGGAAGTTTGCGTAGCAGAGCCCTCCCGCATGGATGACTGGAAAGCACACGTCCAATGACCATTGCAGCTGAGGAACATGACAGGTTCGTTTTGGTGGTTCTGGTGCCAAGTACCAAGGCCTTGAGTTGACTTGGAATCTCTTACAGATGTGTCCCAAAACTGGTTTGTTACAAGGGAGGTCTTAGAATGTATTGGTGGCTATGGGCCACGCTGAGGGTTTGGCACAGGTCGATGTGCACAGTTTCCATCTTGGGAGAGGAGATGTTCTGTTTTGTGGCTCAGGGTACATATGTTGTATCCTGACTTGGTATTCAAGAACAGGCCTCTGAGGATTGATGCTGGCAACCTAATCTAGAGATCCAATGATGTCCTTGGTGCCCATCAGGTTCAATTTTCTTACTAAGGACCATTGATATGGTTGTCTGACTGGATGTAGGTGATCAGGGTGTTTCAGACTGTGCATTTGCATCCAGAGCCACTTCCAATATTGGGGTGGGCTCAGGGGCCTTGCAGGTTTCTCCTAACTTGGAGGCTTTGGGGAACTGTGATGGGCACAGTTTCCTTGGGGATGGCAGGCCCAGTCCTGTGGTAAGGCTTCAGAGACCACCTCCTTGAGGATATGAGAGCCATGGTTTTGGGAGGGAAGTCTGCAAACACAAATTTGGGTCAGGGATAGTGGCAAGGTGATGGCAGGTCCAATGCCTAGACCTAGAAGGCATCACGTCAGGAACTGTAATTAGGGTGACTGAAAGCTGGTAGCACAGGCTTTTCTATCTGGATTGTGTGTCCAGGATGGGCTCTGAATGTAGACGTGGTCTCATGGTTCAATGGGAGACTTTTCCTCTCTAAGGATCCTGGTGGATCTCCATAGATTGGTGGTTTTTCAGAGAAGAAAAGAGTGCTCTTTTCCATCTTAGGGGTGCTCCAAAACAGGGAAGAATGCTGTTTTCCAACTTAGGCTTATGCCAAAACAGGGATTCCAGAGACGGGCTCTGGGTCTGGGTGCCCGGATATCCCACCAAGTGTTAGGATTTGGGCCTAGGGGCATTCCAGGCCTGCAATGCAGGATCCTAATGGTGTAACAGAGAGGGCTTGTTTGAAAGCATGCTCAGGCTGAGGGTCATCATGCCTCTTTGTGCCCAGGGGGGCCCTCAGGAGAGGGCGTAGTCTCATTGGCCATATAGCTGGATCCCACTTTGAGGGTTGGACACCCATTGCAACAGCCAGGCTTCCTGCAATGGAAAGAGGAGTTCTCTATTGTGCTTCAGGTTCCCCCATTGGCAGGGTTACAGGAAAGGTCTGTGGAAAGTTGCCTTAATACCAAGGATGTGTACAGATGACAGGCTAAGAATTCCCAGGTAACAAAACAGCATTGTTACCCATGTTCATGACATTCCATGTAAAAATAAGCCCTTATTACTTCGCCCCAGAGCCACCAGAATGAACTTGCCATGTTCCTAAGCTGCAATGGTCAGTGGAGGTGTGGTTTCCAGGCAACCATACGGGGGTGCTCTGCTACACGAACTTTGCAATTGGCGGGGACCCTTGAGACAAAAAAAACAGAATGCCCCTGTCCGGTAGAAGGAAACCTTCTGTTTGGAGCATCTCACAAGCCCCAGCTTGGGAAATCCTCCATTTCCTCTTGAAGCCACCACTCCATTTGTCAGTAATCATAGACACAAACTCCAGCATGAGCAAACATCTGACATCTGCCCTTACCAGGTGCTGGATTTCAATTCGATCGCTGCACACTGGAATTGCCTTTAGTTTGACTGAATTAAGCCATAGCTTGGGTTTACAATTCCATCCTCAGCCTACTGGTCCACAAGCCCTATTGTGAGGGAATTCTGGAGCTACAACACAATATTCTGCCTTCCCCATAGAAAGAAAAAGGGCCTGGAGAGTCTGCCCAGAAACTCCATATGATGGTCAATCTTCTCGGTGCTAGACGGAACCCTGATTCATAGGCTGCCCTGGGCACTAGTGCTGTGTCTGACATAGCCGGAGCCAGGACCTAGTGTCAGCCACTGAGAGATCAGGGCCCATATACATCATGTAAGACCAGCTATGGCCCAAGTCTGTCTTCTCTTCTATTCTTGGTATTCAGGCATCTGTACCCACACCTTTGCTGAAATCCTTGCCATTGGGGGAACCTGAAGCACAATAGAGAACTCCTCCTTCCCCATGGAAGGTATTCTGACAGTTGGGATAGTTGCTCAACCCTCAAAGTGGAAGGCAGCTCCATGGCCAAGGAGACCATGTGCACTCATGATGGCTTCCCCGGGCACAAGCAGGCATTGTGACCTCAGCCTGAGCATGCTTTCAACCAAACGCTCTCAATTGCATCTCTGGGATCCCGAATTGCAGGCCTAGTACACACCTAGGCCCAAATCCTAACCCTGGTGGGATTTTACAGGGGCCCAGACACAGAGCCCATCTCTGGAATCCCTATTTTGGGGGACCCTTAAGATGGAAAACAGCACTCTTCCCTTCCCCGAGATAGTCACCAAACTCTTGGTAGCCACCAGGATCCTTGAGTGGAAAAATCTGCCATAGACCCATGAGAACACACCTGCATTCCGAGGCCATCCTGGACATACAATCCAGATACATATCATGTGCTATCACCTTTGAGTCATCGGATTTACAGTTCCTGACGAGCTGCCTTCCAGGTCTATGCATTGGGCCTGCAATCACCTTGCCATTAACCTAAACTGAGTTTGTGTTTGCAGACTTCCTTCCTAAAACCATGGCTCACATGACCTCCAGGTTCTGGCATCTGAAGCCACACCACAAGACTGTGCATGAGATCCTCAAGGAAACTGTGCCCATCACTTTTGCCCGATACCTTTAGATTAGGAGAAACCTGCAAGGCCCCTGAGCGCAGCCAAATAATGGAGGCCGCTCTGGGCACAAATGCACAGTCTGAGACACCCTGATCACCTCCATACAGGCAGACACCCAAGTCAATGCTCGTGAGTCAGAAGATTGAACCTGACATGCCCCGAGGACTTCATTGGCACACTAGATTAGGTTTACAGGTATCTGTCATCAGAGGCCTGCTCTGGAATATCAACTTATGATAAAATATATAGTCCCTGAGCCACAGAACAGAATATATCCTCCCCAAAAAGGAAGCCATGCTCCTGGAATTGTGTCATACCCTTAGGGTATTTGGATCCTGAATGGCCCCTTAGCAACCAGCACATTCTGATATTCCTGGTAACAAACCATCATTGTGCCCCATCTTCATGAGACTCCATGTCAACTTAAGGTCTCGATATATTGCCCCAGAGCCACCAAAATGCACCTGCCATGTTCCTCAGGTGCAATGGTCAATAGAGGGGTGATTTCCAGGCATCCCTGTGGGGTTCTCTGCTACAAAACTTTCCACATGGAGAAACCAGAGAAAACAAACCAGACTTCTCCTGTCCGGTAGAAAGAAACTTTGCTATTTGGAGCATCTCACAAGCCCCAGCATGGGAAATCCTCCATGGCCTCTTGACGCCACCCTTCCATTTGTGGGTAATCACAGACACAAACTCCAGTGTGAGCAAACATCTGACATCCACCCTTACTCAGGTGCTGGATATTCGAAACGGCAGCTGCACACTGGAACTGCCTTTTGCTTTTCACTGAACTTAACCATAGCTTTGTATTACTATTCTATCCTCACCACACTGCTCCACAATATCTCTTGATAGGGAATTCTGGAGCCACAACGCAGTATTCTGCCTTCCACATAGAAAGAAGAAGGACCTGTTGAGTCTGCCCAGAAACTGCACATGAGGGTCAATCTACTCAGACCACAAGGAAACCCTGATTAATAGATTTCCCTGACCACTAGTGCTGTGTCTGACAGAGTCTAAGCCCCGACCTCGTGTCAGCCACCCAGAGGTGAGGGCCCATATATAGCATGAAGATCGGCCATGGCCCTGGGCCATCATCTGTACCCATCCTTGGTATCCAGTCATCTGTCCCCCAAACTTTGCGGGAATTCCTGCCAATGGCGAACCTGAAACACAATAGAGAACACCTCCTTCCCCATGGCAGGAATATTGGCTGTTGGGATGGTTGTCCAACAGCGTGGGAGCCAGCTGCATGGCCAAGGAGACCATGCCCACTCCTGAGGGCCGACATGGGCACAGGCAGGCATGGTGATCCTCAGCCTGAGCATGTTTTCAAACAAACACTCTCAGTTGCTCCTCCAGTACCAGCATTGCAGGCCTGGTATGCCCCTAGGCCCAAATCCTAACCCTTGGTGGGATTTTCCAGGTGCCCAGACCCAGAGTCCATCTCAGAATCCCTGTTTGGGGCACCATTAAGATGGAAAACAGCACTCTTCCCTTCCCTGAGAAAGGCACCAAACTATTGGGAGCCTCCAGGATCCTTAGAGAGAAAAAATCTCCCATGGACCCATGAAAACAAACCTGCATTCCGAGGACATCCTGTCCACACAATCCAGAGAGAAAAGTCTTTGCTACCGCCTTCGAGTCATCCTATTTACATTTCCTGACGAGCTGCCATCCATGTCTATGCATTGGGCCTATGATCATCTCGACACTAACCCTAACCCCAGTTTGTGTTTGCCGACTTCTCTCCCAAAACCATGGCTTACATGCCCACCAAGATGTGGTCCCTCAAGCCACATCACAGGAAAGTTCCTGCCATCCCCAAGAAAACTGTGCCCATCAGGTTGTCCAAACCCTCCAGATTAGGAGAAACCTGCCAGGCCCCTGAACCCACCCCAATATTGGCGGTTGCTCTGGATGCAAACGTGCATTCTGAAACACCCTGAACACCTCCATCGAGGCAGAAAGCCAAGTCAATGGTTCTGAGTCAGATGATTGAACCTGACATGCCCCTAGGACTTCACTGGAACCCTAGATTGGGTCTTCAGACATCTGTTCTCAGAGTCCTGTTCTGGAATACCAAGTTATGATACAACATGTGGTCCCTGATTCCCACAACAGAACATCTCCTGTCTCCAGAAGGAAAATGTGCTCTTGGATCTATGTCCAACTTTCAGGGTAGATGGATCCTGCATGACCCATTAGCCCCAGCACCTTCTATGATCTCCCTGGTAACAAACCAGCATTGTGACCCAACTTCCTGAGACTTGATGCCAACTCAAGGTGTTGGTACTTTGCCCAAGAGCCATGGAACGAATCTGCCATGTTCCTCAGGTACAAAGGTCAATGGACGTGTGCTTTCTAGGCATCCAAGAGGTAGTTCTCTGCTACACAAAAATTCCACATAGGGAACCCTAGAGCAAACAAATAAGACTGCTCCTGTCAGGTTGAAGGAAACCTTGGTTGTTTGGAGCATCTCACAAGCCCCAGCCTGGGAAGTCCTCCACATTCTCTTGATGCCAACCCTCCATTTGTTAGTCATCATAGACACAAATTCCAGCATGAGCAAACATCTGACATCTGCTCTTACTCAGGTGCTGGATATTCGAATCAGTCACGCACACTGGAAATACCTTTCACTTGACACTGTATTCTTGCATAGTTTGGGTTTACAATTCCATCCTCACCCTACTGGACCGCAAGTCCTCTTGAGAGGGAATTAGGGAGACAAAACGCAACATTCTGCCTTCCCCATAGAAAGAAGGGCCTGGTGAGTCTGCCCAGAAACTCCCCATGAAGATCAATCTACTTGGCCCTCGAGGGAACCCCGATTTATACTTTGCGCTGGCCACTAGCGCTGTGTCTGAGAGAGCCTGAGCCCCAACCTCGTGTCAGCCACCCAGAGTGTGGGGCCCTTATCCAGCATGTGGGACTGGCCATGGCCCAGTCATCTCTACCCATCCTTGGTATTCCGGCAACTATCCCAGACCTTTGCTGGAATCCCTACCAGTGGGGGAATCTGAAGCACAATTGAGAACTCCTCCTTCCCCATGGCAGGAAGCCTGGCTGTTGCTATGGGTGCCCAACCCTCAGAATTAGAACCAGGTGCATGGCCAATGAGACAACGCCCAATCATAAGGGCCGCCTGGGCCAAAGCAGGCATTGTGTCCCTCAAACTTAGCATGCATTCAAACAAATGCTCTCAGTTGTTTCTGCAGGGTCCCGCATCGCAGGCCTGGTATGCCCTTAGGACCAAATCCTAACACTTCGTGGGATTTTCCATGCCAACATAACCAGAGCCCGTCTCTGGAATCTCTGTTTTGAAGCACCCCTATGATGGAAAACAGCAGTCTTCCCTCCCCTGAGAAAACTATTAGGAGCTGCCAGGATGCGTAGAGAGGAAAAATCTCCCAGGGCTCCATAAGACCACACCTTCATTCCGAGGCCATCCTGGACACACAATCCTGATACAAGAGACTGTGCTACCACCTTCGAATCACCTGGTTTACAGTTCCAGACGAGCTGCCCTACAGACCTATGCATTGGGCCTGTGATCACCTCGCCATTAACCCTACCCCAAGTTTGTGTTTGCAGACTTCTTTCCCAAAACCATGGCTCACATGCCCTCTATGATGGGTCTCTGTAGCCACACCACAGGAAAGATCCTGCTATACCCAATGAAACTGTGTCAATCACAGTTGCCCAAACCCTCCAGATTAGGAGAGACCTGCAAGTCCCCTGAGCCCAGTCCAATATTGGAGGCCACTCTGGACACAAATGCACAGTGTGCAACACCCTGATCACCTCCATCCAGGAAGACACCCAAGTCAATGGTCCTGAGTCAGAAGATTGGTCCCTGAACCCCACAATAGAATATCTCCTGTCCCCAGATGGAATTCGTGCTCTTCAACTTGTGTCAAGGGTCGGGGTATATGAATTATGCACAGCCCCTTAGCCCCCAGCACATTCTAAGATCTCTCTGGTAACAAACAAACAGCATTGTGATCCATCTTCATGAGATTCCATGTCACTTCAAGTCCTTGGTAATTCGCCCCAGAGCCACCAGAATGAACCTGCCATGTTCCTCACCTGATATGGTCAGTGGAGGTGTGCTTTCCAGGCATCCATGTGGGAGTGCTCTTCTACTTATTCTTTCCACATGTGGGACCCTGGAGCAAACAAACCAGACTGCCACTGACCAGTAGAAGGGAACCCTCTGTTTGGAGCATCTCAGAAGCACCAGCAGGAGAAATCCTCCATGGCCCTTGACACAACCCCTCCATTTGTCAGTCATCATAGACAAAAACTCCAGCATGAGAAAACATCTGAAATCTGCCGTTATTTAGATTCTGCATTTTCTTTTCCACCACTGCACACTGGAACTGCGTTTCACTTGACACTGAATTTATCCATAGCTTGGGTTTAGAATTCCATCCTCAGCCTCCTGGTCTGCAAGCCCTCTAGAGAGGGAATTTGGAGCCACAAGGCAACATTCTGCATTCCCACTAGAAAGAAATAGGGCCTGGTGAATCTTCCCAGAAACTCCACATGAGGATCAATCTACTTGGCACTCGATGGAACCTTGATTTATAGGCTGTCCTGGGCACTAGTACTAGTACTAGTACTAGTACTGTGTCTGACAGAGCCTGAGCCAAGACCTAGTTTCAGGCACCCAGAGATATGAGCCCATATCCAGCATGTGAGATTGGCCAGGGCCCAATTACATCATCTCTACCCATCCTTGGTATTCAGGCACCTGTCCCCAGACCTTTTATGTAATCCCTACCAATGGGGTAACCTAAACCACAATAGAGAACTCCTCCTTCCCCATGGTAGGAATCCTGGCTGTTGATATGGGTGTCCAAACCTCAAAGTGGGAGCCAGCTGCATGGCCAAGGAGACAATGCCCACTCATGAGGGCTGCCCTGGGCACAAGTAGCCATTGTAACCCTCAGCTTGATCAAGCCTTCAAAAAAATGCTCTTAGTTGCACCTCCAGGATCCTGCATTGCAGGCCTGATATGCCCTTAAGCCCAAATCTTAACACATCGTGGGATGTTCCATGTGCACATACCCAGAGCCCGTCACTGGAATCCCTGTTTTGAGGCACCCCTAAGATGGAAAACAGCACTCTTCACTTCCCTGAGAAAGCCACCAAACTAATGGGATCCCCCAGGATCCTTGAGAAGAAGAATCTCCCATGGTCCCATGAGTCCACACCTGTATTCCAAGGCCAGCGTGGATATGCTATCCAGATACAAGAGACTGTGCTACTGGCTTCGAGTCACCTGATTTACAGTTCCTGACGTGCTGCCCTCCAGATCTTTGGATTGGGGCTGTGAACACCTCTCCATTAACCTTATCCCGAGTTTGTGTTTGCAGATCTCTCTCTAAAAACCATTGCTCACATGTCCTCCAGGATGGGGCCCCTAGAGTCACACCACAAGACTGTGCTTGCCATCCCCAAGGAAACTGGGCCCATCACAGTTGCCCAAACCCTCCTGATTAGGAGAAACCTGGAAGGCTCCTGAGCACATCCCAATATTGGAGGCTGCTCTGGATGCAAATGCACAGTCTGAAACACCCTGATCACCTCCATCCAGGCAGACACCCAAATCAATGGTCCTGAGTCAGATAATTGAACCTGACATGGCCCTAGGACCTCATTGGAAGAGGGATTAACTTTTCAGGCACCTGTCCTCAGAGGCCTCTTCTGGAATACCAACTTATGATACAAATTATGGCCCCTGAGCCCCAGGGTGGGAAATCCTCCATGGCCTCTTGAAGCCACCTCTCCATTTGTTGGTCATCATAGACACAAACTCCAGCCTGAGCAAACATCTGACATCCGCCCATATTCAGGCGCTGATATTGGAATCAGCTGCTGCACACTGGAACTGCCTTTCGCTTTGCAATGAATTTAAGCCTAGCTTCAGACTACAATTTCATCCTCACCCTACTGGTCTGCCATATCTCTTGATAGGGAATTCTGGAGCCACAACGCAACATTCTGCCTTCTTCATAGATAGAAGGACCTGGTGAGTCTGCCCATAAACTGCACATGAAGATCAATATACTCAGCCCAGGAGGGAACCCCTATTTATAGTTTGCCCTAGCCACTAGTGCTGTGTCTGACAGAGCCTGAGCCCCTACCTCGTGTCAGCAACCCAGAGGGTGGGGCCCACATTAACCATGTGAGACCGGCCATGGCCCAGGGCTGTCATTACTACCCATCCTTGGTATTCAGGCATCTGTCCCCTAGATCTTAGCTGGAATCCCTACCAATGGGGGGACCTGAAGCACAATAGAGAATTCATCCTTCGCCATGGCAGGAATCCTGGCTTTTGGATGGGTGTCCAACCCTAGGAATGGGAACTGGCTGCATGGCTGAGTAGACATCGCCCAATCCTGATGGCCTCCGGGGCACAAGCAGGCATTGGGACCCTCAGCTTGACCATACTTTCAAACAAACGCTCTCAGTTGCACCTCCAGGATCCCGCATTGCAGGCCTGGTATGGCCCTAGGCCTAAATATTAACCCTTGGTGGGATTTTCCAAGCACTTAGACCCAGAGCTCATCTCTGGAATGCCTGTTTTGGGGCACGCCTAAGCTGGAAAACAGTACTCATCCCTTCCCGGAGAAATCCAACAAACTATTGAGAACCGCCAGGATCCTTGAGAGGAGAAATCTCCCATGGACCCTTGAGACAACACCTGCAATAAAGGCCATTCTGGAAATTAAATCCAGATACAATTACCTGTGCTACCACCTTTGAGTTACGTGATTTACAGTTCCAGACTTGCTGCCCTCCTGGTCTATGGATTGGGACTATGATCACCTTGCCACTAACCCTAACCTAAGTTTGTGTTTGCAGACTTCTCTCTCAAAATCATGGCGCACATGTCCTCCAGGATGGGGTCTCTGGAGTCACACCACAGGACAGTTCCTGCAATCCCCAAGGAAACTGCCCATCACAGTTGTCCAAAAACCCCATATAAGGAGAAACCTGCAAGGAACCTGAGCCAACCCTATTATTGGATGCCACTCTGGACACAAATGCACAGTCTGAAACACCCTCATCACCTGCATCCAGTCAGACACCAGAGTCAATGATCCTGAGTCAGAAGATTGAATGACATTCCCCTAGGGCCTCATTCAAACCCTTTATTAGGTTTTCAGGCTTCTGTCCTCAGAGACCTGTTCTGGATTACCAATTTATGATACAACATATGGCCGCTGAGCCCCACAACAGAATATCTCCTGCCCCCAGAAGCAATCCGGGCTCTTGGGCCTGTGTCAAATCCTCAGGCTAGATGAATCCTGCATGGCCCATTAACCACCAGCACATTCTAAGATCTCCCTGGTAACAAACCAACATTTTGACCCATCTTCATGAGGTTCCATGTCCAATCCAGTCTTTATTTCTTCGCCTCAAAGCCACCAGATGCCATGTTCCTTCGCTGTCATGGTCAATGAAGGTGTGCTTTCCAGTCACCCATGTGGGAGATCTATGTTATCCGATCTTTTGACATGGGGAACCATGGAGGAAACAAATCAGACTGCCCCTGTCTGGTAGAAGGAAACCTTGCTGTTTGGAGCATCTCAAAAACACCAGATTGGGAAATCCTCCATAACCTCTTGACGCCACCCCTCCATTTTTGTGTCATCATAGACACAAACTCCAGCATGAGCAAATATCTGACATCCACCCTCACTCAAGTGCTGAATATTGGATTCAAACATTGCACACTGGAAATTCCTTTTGCTTGATACAGAATGTAACCATAGCTTAGGTTTACAATTCCATCCTCAGCCTCCTGGTCCACAAGCCCTCTTGATAGTGAATTCTAGAGCCACAAAGCAGCATTCTGCCTTCCCCTTACAAACAAGAAGGGCCTGGTGAGTCTGCCCAGAAACCATACATGAGGATCAATCTGCTCGGCACTTGAGGGAACCCCAATTTATAGGCTGCCCTGGGCACTAGTGCTGTGTCTGACAGAGCCTGAGCCAAGACCTAGTGTCAGCCACCCAGTGATCGGGGCCCATATCCACGATTTGATACTGGCCATGGCCCATGTCCATCATCTTTACCCATCCTTGGTATTCAGGCCTCTGTCCCCAGACCTTTGCTGGAATCCCCGCTAATGGGGGAACCTGAAGCACTATAGAGAACTCCTCTTTCCCCATGGCAGGATTCTGGCTGTTGGGATGGTTTTCCAACCCTCAAAGTGGGAGCCAGCTGCATGGCCAATATGACCACGCCCACTCATGAGGGCCACCTGGGCATAAGCAAGTATTGTGACCCTCAGCCTGAGAATGATTTCAAACAAGCCCTCTCAGTTGCACCTCCAGGATCCTGCATGCAGGCCTGGTAAGCCACTAGGCCCAAATCCTAACACTTGGTGGGATTTTCCAGGGGACCAAACCCAGAGTCCGTCTCTGGAATCCATATTTTGGGGCACCCCTAACATGAAAAACAGCACTCTTCCCTTCCCCGAAAAAGCCACCAACTATTGGGAGCCACCAGGATCCTTAGAGAGGAAAAATCTCCCATGGACCCATGAGGCCACAACTGCATTCTGAGGCCATCCTGCACACAATACAGAGAAAAAAGCCCGTGATTCTGCCTTTGAGTCACCCGATTAACAGTTCCTGAAGAGCTGCCATCCATGTCTATGCATTGGGCCTGTGATAACCTTGCCACTAACCCTAACCCAAGTTTGTGTTTTCAGACTTCCCTCCCAAAACCATGGCTCACATGCCCTCCAGTTTGTGATAACTGGAGCCACACCACGGGATTGTACCTGTCTTCCCAAAGGAAACTGTGATTGTCACTATTAAACAAACCCTCTAGATTAGGAGAAACCTGCAAGGCCCCTAAGCCCAGCCCAATATTGGAGGCCACTCTGGACGCAAATGCACAGTCTGACACACCATATCACCTACATCCAGGCTGATATCCAAGTCAATGGTCCTCAGACAGAAGATTGAACCTGACATGCTCCTAGGATTCACTGGAACACTAGAATAGGTTTTCAGGTATCTGTACTCAGAAGGCTGTTCTGAATATCAATGTATGATACAATATGGTCACTGAGCCACACAAAAGAACATCTCCTGTCCTTAGAAGAAAGCTGTGCTCTGGACCTGTGTCAAACACTCTGGGTAGATGAATCCTTCAAGGCCCCCTGACAACCAGCACATTCTATGATCTCCCTGACAACATACCAGCATTGTGACCCATCTTCATGAGACTCCATGACAACTCCAGCCCTTGGTACTTCGGCCCAGAGCCACCAGAATGAAACTGCCATGTTCCTCTGCTGCCATGGTCAATGTAGGTGTACTTTCCAGGCATCCAGCGGGAGTGCTCTGATACCAACTTTCCACATGGGGAACCCTGGAGGAAACAAACCAGACTCCCCTGTACGGTAAAAGGAATCTTTGCTGTATGGAGTATCTCAAGCCTGAGGGTGGGTAATCCTCCATGGCCTCTTGAGGCCACCCATCCATTTGTTGGTCATCATAGACACTAACTCCAGCGTGAGCAATCAACTGACATCTGCACTTACTCAAGTGCTGGATATTTGAATCAGCTGCTACACACTGGAATTGCCTTATGCTTGGCACTGAATTTAAAAGTAGCTTGGCGGGACGCCTGGGTGGCTCAGTTGGTTAAACAGCTGCCTTCGGCTCAGGTCATGATCCCAGCGTCCTGGGATCGAGTCCCACATCAGGCTCCTTGCTCCGCAGGGAGCCTGCATCTCCGTCTGACTCTGCCTTCCACTCTGTCTACCTGTGCTTGCTCTCGCTCGCTCTCTGACAAATAAATAAAATCTTGAAAAAAAAAAAAGTAGCTTGGGTTTGCAATTCCATCCTCACCCTGGTGTTCAGTAAGCTCTCTTGATAGGGAATTCTGAAGCCACAACACAGCATTCTGCCTTCCCCATAGCAAGAAAAAAACAGCCTGGAGAGACTGCCCAGAAACCCTACATGAGGATAAATCTACTCGACCCTCGAGTGAACCCCATTTATAGGTTTACCTGGCCACTAGCGCTGAGTCTGACAGAACCTCGTCTCTGACCTCGTGTCAGGACCCAGAGACTGGGCTCCAACTCCAGAATGTGAGACCAGCCATGTCCCAGGGCTGTCATCTCTACCCATTCTTGATTCAGGCATCTGTCCCCAGACATTTGCTGAAATCCCTGCCAATGGGGGAACCAGAAGCACAATAGGGAAATCCTCCTTCCCCATGGCAGGAATGATGGCTCTTGGGATGGGTTTCCAGACCTCAGAGTGGTAGCCAGCTGAATGGCCAATGATAACCCGCCCACTCATGAGGGCCGCCCTGGACACAAGCAGGCATTGTGACCCCCAACATGAGCATGCTTTCAAACAAACACTCTCAGTTGCATTCCAGAATCCAAATTTGCAGGCCTGATATGCCCCTAAGCACAAATCCTAACACCTGGTGGGATTTTTCAGGGGCCCAGAAACACAGCCTGTCTCTGGAATCCCTGTTTTGGGACACCCCTAAGATGGAAAATAGCACTCTCCCCTTCGCCAAGAAAGCCACCATAGTATAGGGAGCCGCTAGGATCCTTGAGAGGAAAAATCTCCCATGGATCCATGAGACCACACCTGTATTCCGAGGCCATCCTGGACACAAAAGCCAGATACACAAGCCTGTGCTACCACCTTCAAGGCAACTAATTTATAGTTCCAGACGAGCTGCCCTCCAGGTCTATGCATTGGGCCTGCGATCACCTCACCGCTAACCTTAACCCGAGTTTGTGCTTACAGACTTCTATCCCGAAACCATGGCTCATATTTCCTCCAGGATGGGGTCTCTGGAGCCACACCAAAGGACTGTGCCTGCCATCCCCAAGGAAAATGTGTCCGTCACATTTGCCTAAAACTTCGAGATAAGGAGAAACCTGCAAGGCCCCTGAGCCCACCCCAATACTGGAGGCCCCTCTGGACACAAATGTGCAGTCTGAAATACGCTGATCACCTGAATCCAGGCAGATACCCAAGTCAGTGTTTCTCAGTCAGAAGATTGAACCTGACATGCTCCTATGACCTCATTGTAACCCCTGATTAGGTTTTCAGGCATCTGTAATCAGAGACCTGTTCTGGAGTACCAACTTAAGATACAACATATGGTCCCTGATCCCCACAACAGAACATCTCCTTTCTCTAGATGGAAGCCGTGCTCTTGGAACTGTGTCAAACCCTCAGGGTAGATGAATCCTACTTGGCCCGTAGCCACCAGCAGATTCTAAGATCTCACTGGTAACAAGCCAGCATTGTGAGCCATCTTCATGAGATTCCATGTCAACTACAGGTTTTGGTACTTCACCCCAGAGCCTTCAGAAAGAACCTGTCATGTTCCTCAGCTGCAATGTTCAGTGGAAGTGTGCTTTCCAGGCATCCATGTGGGAGTGCTCTGCTACCCAAACTTTCCACATGGGGGACTCTCGAGCAAACAAATCTGACTGCCCTGTCCTGTAGAAGGAAACCTGGCTGTTTAAAGCATCTCACAAGCTCAAGTGTGGGAAATCCTCTATGACCTCTTTTCAACTCCTCTCCATTTGTCGGTCATTATAGACACAAACTCCAGCTTGAGCAAACATCTGACGTCTGCGCTTACTCAGGTGCTGGATATTCGAATCAGCCGCTGCACACTGGAAATGCCATTCGCTTGTCACTGAATTTATTCATAGCTTGGGTTTACAATTCCATCCTCACCCTACTGGTCCACAAGCCCTCATGATAGGGAATTCTGCAGCCACAACACAGCATTCTGCCTTCCCAATAGAAAGAAGAAGGGCCTGGTGAGTCTGCCCAGAAACTCCACATTATGATCAGTCTCCTTGTCCCTTGAGGGAACCCTGAATTATAGACAGCCCTGGCCCCTAGTGTTGTGTCTGACAGAGCCTAAGCCCCGACCTCGTGTCAGCCACCTAGAAGGCGGGGCCCATATCCCGCATGTTAGACTGGCCACGGAACAGAGCCGTCATCTTTACCCATCCTTGGTATTCAGGCATGTGTCCCCAGACCTTTCCTGGAATCCCTACCAATGAGGGAACCTGAATCACAATAGAGAAATCCTCATTCCCCATGGCAGGATTCCTGTAAGTTCGGAAGGGTGTCCAACACTCAGAGTTTTAGCCTACTGAATGGCCATTGAGACCACCCCCATTCCTGAGGGCCACCCTATGCAAAAGCTTGCATAGTGACCCTCAGCCTGAGCATGCTTTCAAACAAACGCTCTCAGTTGTATCTCCAGGACTTGCATTGGAGGCCTGGTAAGCCCCTATGCCCAAATCATAACCCTTGGTGGGTATTTCCAGGTGCCCAGAGCCAGAGCACTTCTCTGCAATCCCTGTTATGGGACACCCTTAATATGGAAAACAGAACTCTTTCCTCTCTGAGAAAGCCACCACATTATAAGGAGCCGCCAGGATATTTGAGAGGAAATATCACCCATGGACACCTGAGACCACACCTGCATTCTTAGTCCATCGTGGATACACAATCCAGATAAAAAAGCCTGTGCTACCTCCTTTGAGGCATGCGATTTACATTTCACACGGAGCTTCCCTCCAGGAGTATGCATTGGGCCTACAATCACTTCGCCACTAAACCTAACCCGCATTTGTGTTTGCAGACTTCCCTCCGAAAACCATGGCTCTCATGCCCTCCAGCATGGGGTCTCTGGAGCCACACCACAGGACTGTGCCCACCATTGCCAAGGAAACTGTGCCCATCAAATTGCCCTATCTTTCCAGATTAGGAGAAACCTGCAAGGCCCCTGAGCCCACCCCAATACTGGTTGCCACTCTGTACACAAATGCACAGTCTGGAACACCCTGATCACCTACATCTAGGCAGACTTTGAAGTCAATGATAATGAGTCAGAGGATTGAACCTGACATTCCGTTAGGATTTTATTGGAACCCTAGATTAAATTTTCAGGCATCTATCCTCAGAGGCCTGTTCTGCAATACCAAATTATGATACATTTGTTCCGTTAGCCCCACATCAGAACATCTCTGGTCCGAGAAGGAAACCGTGCCCTTTGACCAGTGTCAAACCCTCAGGGTAGATGAATCCTACATGGTCCCTTAGCCACCAGCACACTCTAAGGTCTCCATGGTAACAAACCTGCATTATGACCCATCTTCATGAGACTTCATGTCAACTCCAGGCCTTGGTAATTCGCCCAAGAGCCACCAGAACGAATTGGCCATGTTTCTCAGCTGCTATTTTAATGGAGGTGTGCTTTTCAGGCATCCACGTGGGAGTGCTCTGCTACCCAAACTTTCCACATGGGGGACCCTGGAGCAAATAAACCAGACTCCCCCTGTGTGGTAGAAGGAAACTTTGCTGTTTGAAGCATCTCACAAGCCCCAGCATGTGAAATCCTCCATGGCCTCTTGACGCCACCCCTCCATTCATCGGTCATCATAGACATAAACTCCAGCATGAGGAAATGTCTGACTTTCACCTTTACTCAGGTGCTGGATATCTGGAATCAGACACTACACAATGGAACTGCCTTTTGCTTGGCAATGAATTGAACCTTAGCTTGAGTTTACAATTCCATCCTCACCCTACTGGTCCCCAAGCCCGCTTGATAGGGAATTCTGGGGCCACAACGCAGCTTTTTGCCTTCCCCTTAGAAAGAAGAAGGGCATGGTGATTCTGCCCAGAAACTCTGCATGAGGATCAATCTGCTCAGCCCTTGAGGGATCCCTGATTCATACTCAGCCCTGACCACTAGTTCTGTTTCTGACAGAGCCTGAGTGCTCAATTCATGTCAGCTACTCAGAGAGTCAGGCATGTGAGACTGGCCATGTCTCAGGTCCCTCATCTCTACCCATCCTTGGTATTCAGGCATCTGTCCCCAGACATTTGCTAGAATACCTGCTAATGGGGGAACCTGAGGCACAATAGAGAATTCTTCCTTTTCCATGGCAGGAATCCTGGTAGTTTGGATGGGTGTCCTACATTAAAGTGGTAGCCAGCTGCATGGCCAAGGAGACAACTCCCACTCATAAGGGCTGCCCTAATCACATCAGGCATTGTGACACTCAGACTAGCATGCTTTCAAACAAACGCTCTCAGTTGTACCTCCAAGTCTCACATTGTAGGCCTGGTACACCCCTAGGCCCAAATCCTAATCCTGGTGGGATTTTCCAAGCACCCAGACTCACAGCCCTTCTCTGGAATCCCTTTTTGGGGAACATCTAAGATTGAAAACAGCACTCTTCCATTCAAACGAGAAAGCCACCATACTATTGGGAGCTTCCAGGATCCGTAGAGAGGAAAATACTCTCATGGAAACATTAGAACACACCTGCATTCCAAGGCTATCATGGACACACAATCCAGATACAAAAGCCAGTGCTAGTGCCTTCGAGGTACGTGATTTACAGTTCCTGACGATCTGCCATCCAGGTCTATGCATTGGGCCTACGATCACCTCGCAACTCAACCTAATCCGAGCTTGTGATTGCAGACTTCTCTCCCAAAACCATGGCTTACATGCCCTCCACGATGGAGTCTCTGGAGCCACACCACAGGACTGTGCCTGCCACCCCCAAGGAAACCGTGCCCACAAATTTGCCTAAACCTTCAAGATTAGGAGAAACCTGCAAGGCCCCAGAGCCCACCCCAATATTGGAGGCCACTCTGTACACAAAGGCACAGTCAGAAACACCCTGGTTGCCTACATATAGGCAGACACCGAAGTCAATGGTCCTGAGTCTGATGATTCAACCTGAAATTCCCCTTGGACTTCATTGGAACCCTAGATGAAGTTTTTAGGCATCTGTCCTCAGAGGCCTGTTCTGGAATACCAACGTATGATACAACATTTGGTCCGTGAGCCCCACAACAGAACATCTCCGATACCCAGAAAAAAACCCTGTTCTTCGACCGGTGTCAAACCATCAGGATAGACTAATCATACATGGCCCCTTAGCCACCAGCACATAGTAAGATTTCCGTGGTAACAAAACTGCATTGTGACCCAACTTCATTAGAATCCAGGCCTTGGTACTTTGCCCTAGAGCAACCAGAAAGAACCTGCCATGTTCCTTAGGTGCAATGGTTAATGTAGGTGTGCTTTCCAATATCCACATGCGAGTACTATGCTACCCAAACTTTGCACATGGGGGAACCTGGTGTAAACAAACCAGACCTCCCCTGTCCAGTAGAAGGAAACCTTATGTTTGGATCAACTCACAGGCCTCAGCGTGTAAACTGCTCCATGGCCTCTTGATGCCACCACTCCATTGGTCGGTCATCATAGACACAAACTCCAGTCTAAGCAAACATCTGACATGCACCCTTATCCCAGTGCTGGATGTCTTGAATAAACCACTGCACATTGGAACTGCCTTCCACTTGGCACTGAATTGAACCATAGCTTGTGTTTACAATTCCATCCTCACCTGACTGGTCCCTAAGCCCTCTTGATAGGGAAATCTGGGGCCACAACGCAGCATTCTGCCTTCCCCATCGAATGAAGAAATGCCTGGTGAGTCTGCCCTGAAAACCCACATGAGGATCAATCAGGTCGGCCCTCGAGTCAACACCGATTTATAGGCTGCCATGGCCACTAGTGCCGTGTCTGACAGAGCCTGAGCTCGACTGAGTTTCAGCCACTAAAGAGCAGGCCCCATATCTAGCATTTGGGATTGCCATGGCCAAAGTATGTCATCTCTACCCATCCTTGATATTCAGGCACCTGTCCCCAGACCTTGGCAGGGATCCCTGCCAATTAGGGAACTTGAAGCACAATAGAGAACTCTTCTTTCCCCATGGCAATAAACCTGGCTTTTGGGATGGGTGTTCTACCCTCAAAGGGGGAGCCAGTTACAACATCAATGACACCACACACACTCCTGAGGACTACCCTTGGCACAAACAGGCATTGTGACCCTCACCCTGAGCATGCTTTCAAAAAATCCCTCTCAGATTCACCACAATGATCCCTCATTTCAGGCCTGGTATGCCTGTAGGTTCAAATCATAAAACTTGGTGGGATTTTCGAGGTGCCCAGACCCAGAGACCATCTCTGGAATTTTTGTTTTGGTGCACCCTTCAGATGGAAAACAGCACTCATCCCTTCCCCAAAAATGTCACCAAATTATGAGGAGCCACCAGGATCCATAGAGAGGCAATGTCTCCCATGGACCCATGAGAACACACCTGCATTCCGAGGCCATCCTGGACACACAATCCAGAGAGAAAAGCCTGTGCTACTGCCTTCCATTCACCCTAATTACAGTTCCAGATGAGCTGCTCTCAAGGTATATGCATTGGGCCTGTGATCACCTCGCCACTCACCCTAATTCGAATTTGTGTTTGCAGACTTATCTACCAAAACCATGGCACACATGCCCTCCAGGATGGGGTCTCCGGATCCACACTGCAGGACTGTCCCTGCCATCCACAAGGAAACTGTTTCCATCACAGTTGCCCAAACTGTCTAGATTAGGAGAAACCTACAAGGCCTCTGGGCCTACCGCAATTTCGGCGGCCGCTCTGAACACAAATGCACAGTCTGAAATACCCTGATCTCCTACATCCAGGAACACAGCCAAGTCAATGGTCCTGAGTCAGAATAATGAACCTAACATGCCCCTAGGACGTCATTGGAACCATTGATTCGGTTTTCAGACATGTGTCCTCAGAGGCCTGTTCTAGAATGCGAACTTATGATACAACATGTGGTGGCTGGGCCACACAACAGAACATCTCCTGTCCCCAGAAGGAAACCGTGCCCTACAATCTGTGCAAAATCCCAGAGTAGTAGATTCCTGCACAACTACTAAGCCACCAGCACATTCTAAGATCTACCTGGTAACAAACCAGCTGTGTGGCCCATCTGCAAGAGATTCCATGTCAAATCAAGGACTTGGTACTTTGCTACAGAGACACCAGAATAAAGCTGCCATGTTCTTCAGTTGCAATGGTCAATGAAGTTGAACATTCCAGGCATCCATGCGGTAGAGCTCTGCTACCCAAACTTTCCACATGGGGGACCCTGGAGCAAATAAACCACACTCCACCTGTCCAGTAGAATGAAACCTTGCTATTTGGAGCAGCTCATGAGTCTCAACGTGAAAATCCCTCCATGGCTTCTTGACGCCACCCCTCCATTTGTCAGTCATCATAGACACAAACTCCAGTGTGAGCAAATATCCGACGTCCTCCCTTACTAAGGTGCTGGATATCTCGAAAAAGCTGCTGGACACAGGAACTGCCTTCCGCTTGGCAGTGAATTGAACTGTAGCTTGTGTTTACAATTCCTTCCTCACCCGACTGGTCCCCAAGCCTTCTTGATAGCGAATTATGGACACACAACACAGCATTCTGCCTTCCCGATAGAAACAAGTGCCTGGTGAGTCTGGCCAGAAACCCCACATGAGGATCAATCTGCTCGGCCCTATATCGGAGGGACCCTGATTTATAGGTTGCCCTGGCCACTAGTGCTGTGTCTGACAGAGCCTGAGCCCAGACCTAGTGTCAGTCACCAGAGTTTGAGCCCCACATCTAGTATTTGGGAATGCCATGGCTCAAGTATTTCATCTCTACCCATCCTTGGTATTCAGGCACCTGTCCCCAGACCTTTGCTGGAATCCCTGATAATGGGGCATCCTGAAGCACAATAGAGAACTCCTCCTTCTTCATATCAGGAAATTTGGCTGTTAGGATGGGTGTTCAACCCTGAAAGGGGGAGTCATTTACAAGTCCAGTGAGACCACACAAACGCCTCAGGGATGCCCTGGAGGCAAACAGGCCTTGTGACCCTCAGCCTGAGCATGCTTTCAAACAATCCTTCTCTGTTGCACCACCATGAACCCGCATTGCAGGCCTAATATGCCCTAAGCCCAAATCCTAGCACTTGTTGTGATGTCCCAGATGCCATGAACCAGAGCCCGTCTCTGGAATCCCTGTTTTGGGGCACCCATAAGGTGGAAAACATCACTCTCCCCTTCCCCGAAAAAGCCACCAAACTATGGAGAGCCACCAGGATCCATAGAGAGGAAAAGACTCCCATGGACCCATGAGACCACACCTGCATTCCAAGGCCATCCTGGACACACAATCCAGAGAGAAAAGCCTGTGCTACTGCCTTCCAGTCTCCCTAATTATAGTTCATGACGAGCTTCCCTCCAGGTCTACGCATTGGGCCTGTGATCACCTCGCCACTCACCCTAATTTGTATTTGTGTTTGCAGACTTCTCTCCCAAAACCATGGCTCACATGCCCACCAGAATGTTATCTCTGGAGCCACACCACAGAACTCTGGCTGCCAACCCCAAGGACACTGTGCATATCAGATTTGCCCAAACCTTCCAGATTAGGAGAAACCTGTGTGGCCCCTGAGCCCACACCAATATTGCCGGCCACTCGGGATGGAAATGCGCAGTCTGAAACACCCTTATCACCTACATCCAGGGAAATAGCCAAGTCAATGATCGTGAGATAGACGATTGAACCTAAAATGCCCCTAGGCTCTCAATGGAACCCCATTAGGTTTTCAGGCATCTGTCCTCAGGGGCCTGTTCTAAAATACCAATCTATGACACATCATGTTTTCTCTGAGCCACACGACAGAACATCCCCTGTCCCCAGAAGAATACCATGCTCTTCGACCTGTGCCAAACCCTCAGGGTAGGAGAATCCTGCATGGCACCTTAGCAACCAGCACATTCTAAGTTCTCCCTGGTAACAAACAAGCATTGTGACCCATCTGCAAGAGATCCCATGTCAACTCAAGGCCTTGGCACTTTGTCCCAGAGCCACCAGAACGAATCTGCCATGTTCCTCACCTGCAGTTGTCAATGGAGGTGTGCTTTCCTGGCATCCATGCCGGAGAGCTCTTCTTCACAAACTTTCCACATGGGGAAACCTAGAGTAAACAAACCAGACTTCACCTACACTGTACAAAGAAATGTTACTTTTTGCAGCAGTTCACAGGCCTCAGCATGTGAACTCCTCCATGGCCTCTTTATACCACCCCTCCACTTGTCGGTCATCATAGACAAAAACTCTAGTGTGAGCAAGCATCTGACATCCACCCTTATTCCAGTGCTGGATGTCTCGAGTAAACTGCTACAAATTGGAACTGCCTTCTGCTTGGCACTGAATTGAACCATAGCTTTTGTTTACAATTCCACCCAAAACTGACTGGTCCCCAAGCTCTCGTGATTGGGAAATCTGGAGCCACAACACAGCATTCTGCCTTCCCTATTGAATGAACAAATGCCTGGGAATCTTCCCAAGAAACTCCACATGAGGATCAATCTGCTCCGCCCTCGAATCTACTCTGATATAAAGGCTGCCATGGCCACTAGCGCTGTGTCTGACAGAGCCTGAGCCCCGACCGAGTTTTAGGCCTCATATCTAGCATTTGGGATTGCTATGGCCCAAGTACGTCATCTCCACCCATCCTTGATATTCAGGCACCTATCTCGAGACCTTGCTGGAAACCCTGCCAATGGGGCAACCTGAAGCACAGAGGAACCTGACGGAAGAGAACTCATCCTTCCTCATGGCAGGACATTTGGCTGTTGGGTTGGGTGTCCAACTCTCTAAGAGGGAGCCAGATATATGACCAATGAGACCACTCCCACTCCTGAGGGCCGCCATGGGAGCAAACAGGCATTGTGAGACTCAGCCTGAGCAAGCTTTCAAACAATCCCTCTCAGTTGCACCATCATGATCCCGCATTGCAGGCCTCATACACACCTAGGTGCAAATCCTAACCCTTGGTGGGAAGTCCCAGATACCCAGAAAAAGAGCCTGTATCTGGAATCCCTGTTTTGGGGCACCCATAAGATGGAAAACAACACTCTTCCCTTCCCCACAAAAGCCACCAAACTATGAGCTGCACAGATCCATAGAGAGGAAAAGTTTCCCATGGACCCATGAGACTATACCTGCATTCCGAGGCCATCCTGGACACACAATATAGAGAGAAAAGCCTGTGCTACTGCCTTCCAGTCACCCTAATTACAACTCCTGACAAGCTGCACTCCAGATCTACTCATTGGGCCTGTGATCACCTTTCCACTAACCATAACCCACATTTGTGTTTGCAGACTTCTCTCCCAAAACCATGGCTCATATGCCCTCCAGGACAGGGTCTCTGGATCCACAACACATGACTAGGCCTGCCATCCCCAAGGAAACTGTGCCCGTCAAACCTGCCCAAACCTTCCAGTTTAGGAGAAACACGCAAGAGCCCTAAGCCCAACCCAATATTGTCGGCAGCACTGGACACAAATGCCAGTCTGAAACGCCCTGATCACCTACATCCAAGCAGACAGCCATTTCAATGTTCCTGGGTCAGAAGATTGTACCTGACATGCTCCTAGGACGTCATTGGAACACTAGATTAGGTTTTCAGGCATCTGTCCTCAGGGTCCTGTTCTGAAATACCAACTTAGGATACAACATGTGGTCCCTGAGCCACACAATAGAATATCTCCTGTCCCCAGTAGGAAACCATGCCCTTCGACCTGTGCCAAACCCTCAAGATTGGAGAATCCTGCACAGCACCTTAGACACCAGCACAAACTCTAGTTTGTGCGTTGACCCATACCACAAGCTTTCCAATTGCTGGATAGTCGAGTCCTGTGGAATGGCTCCAGGATGTCCCATACGGAAAGACTGGAGAGCAGGATTCGAAGGATGGATGCCTGTACAGCATACCTCACATTCCCATTGGCTCTTTGTGACAAGACATGTTTGAACTACTGGTTCTGGGGCGAGCTAACTAGGGGGCTGAATTGAAATGGACTCTCCTGCGGATGGGTCATAATGTGGGTTTGTGTGCATGGAGACCTTGGAATATGTTGGCAGCTCAGGGGCCATGAAGTATTCGCCTAACCGAAGGGTGTAATATTGCTCCAATTAAAAAGAGATCCCTATGTCGAGATGAGACAGGTTCTCTTTGGTGCCTCAGAAAAGCCCCAGATACTGGTCTTCAAACCAGTTCTCTGAGTAGAGACACCTGGAAACCAAAGCTAGGGTTCAGATTAGAGCCTAGATGCCTGTCCGTTTCAATCTTCTGTCTCTGGGGACACTGTCTGAGTATCTAAGTGGAGATAGTTGCTCAGCTGGTGTCAGAGTGCCCCTCTTAGTCCATGGCCGAGGCATGGCCTTGGAGACCTTATTGGATTCTCCTAATCTCTAGGGTTGTGGCCAATGGATTGGGTACAGTTTTCTTGGAGAGGACTGGCACAGTCCTTCAGTGTGTCTCCATAGGCCCTAGCCTGGAGGGTGTGTGGGTCCGGGCTGTGGGCACAGAAGTATGAAAACACAAACTCGGCTTGGGTGCGCAGCCGAGAGCATTGCAGGATGGACCCACAGACCGTGAGAGGAGATCCTCAGCTTATGAAAGAAGGGCAAATGGGAGGCAGTCACGCAAGCTTTTGTCTTTGGATGTTTTGTCTCCCATAGCCGTGGAATGTGGGTGACCTCAGGGGCTATGGAAGAGTCACCCTCTCTGAGAAGTTGGTCCAGCTCTTAAGATTTTGGGGACATTTTGTGGGAAGGGTGGAGTCCTGCTGTCTGGCTCAGGTGTTCTTCCAGGAGAGGGACTCCAGATCACAGTCCTGGGTTCGAGCAAATGGAATACTCGAGCTCTTGTGAAGATTGGGATCATAGGGGCTTGGCAAGCCCCATATGCGGGCTCTTAGTCCAGGTCCTGAGAGACCTTACTTCGACATGGGGCCCATGCTGATGGTCCCAATGCGAGTTTGTACCCAAGGAGGCACTCAAGTTTAGACTTGGCCTCAGGGGCCATGAAGGTTTCTCCTACACTGAAGGTATGACTCCATGCCAACAGCAAGCTTTCCAGCCATGGGGAAGGAGAAGATCTGATTTGTGCTTCAGTTACCCACGTTTGCCAGGATTTGATATAATATCTAGGGTCAGATGTCTGAAAACCCAGGTTGGGAAGAGATGACAGCATAAGGCCATGGCCTGTCTGATGTGCTTAGTGTGCAGCCAGCTGTTTCCTTGTCTGTCGGGACGTCAGGCTGTGTCAGACAGAGCAATACTGACCAGGGTAGCTTTTCCAGTTAGGGTGCGGTCGAGGCCAGAGCAGATTGGTTCTCATTTGTGGTTTCTGGAGAGCCCCATAGGGCAACGTTTTTCTTCTGGTGGGCAGGCAGAAAACTGTGTTGTGGTTCTGGAATTCCCAGTCTGGAGGGCTTGTTTGCCAGGAGTGTGAAGAGGGAAGTCTGAAAACACAAGCTAGCATTAGGTTTGGGGCATGGCAGGCCCACTCTGCAGAGACTGAATCAAGATCTCCTGCATCTGAGGTCAGGGCGAGTATCAGACGTTGCCTCAGGTTGGAGTTTGTGTCCATTATGGCCCCTTCCTGAAGGGGGTGGGGCGTCATGAGGCCAGGGAGGTTTCCCAACGCTGGGAGTTATGAGCTGCCCCAAACATCAAGGTTTCCTCTGTAGGACAGTCGAGTACTATGAGATGGTTCTAGGATGACCCCTACAGAAAGACTCGAGAGAAGGGGTCTAAGCATGAATGTCTGCAAATGCCACCTCACATTCCCACTGGCTGCTTCGGGCAAGGCAGGCTCAATCTGCAGGCTCTTGGGCGGGTTTCTCAGAGGGCTGAGTTGAAATGGACTCTCCTGAGGATGAGTCATACTGTGGGTTGGTGGCCATGGAGACCTTGGAATGTGGCGGTGGCTCAGGGACTCTGCAGGTTTCTCCAAACCGAAGGGTTTGACACAGCTCCAACAATGAAGCTTCCCATGTGGAGACGATAGTTGTTCTGTTTGGTGTCTCAGGAAAGCCCCAGATGCTGGTCTTCAAACCCAGGCCTCTGAGGAGTGACACCTGGAAACCAAAGCAAGAGTTCAGATTAGGGCCCAGGGGCCTGTCTGGTTCAATCTACTGTCTCTGCCGACATCTGTCTGTGTTTCTGCATGGAGGTAGTTGCTCAGCTAGTGTCAGGATGCCTTTGTCCAGAGAGGCTTATAGTAGTGGGATGTCCTCGGGGGCCTTGAGGTTTCTCCTATTCTGTGGGGTTATGGGCAATGGAATGGGCATAGTCTCCTTGGAGAGAGCAGGACAGTCCTGTGGTGTGGCTCCAGAGGCCCCGGCCTGGCGGCTGTGTGGGCCAGGGCTGTGGGGACAGACATCCAAAAACACAAACTCGGCTGAGGTTTGGGGCTGAGGTTATGGCAGGAGTGATCTACAGTCCGTGAGGGGAGCTCATTGTGATTAGAAAGTAAGGCGAGTGAGAGGCGGTCGTTCAAGCTTATGTCTCTGGATGTTGTATTCATGATGGTCATTTAATGTAAGCATGGTCTCATGGGCCATGGAAGTCTCCCTCTCTGGTGATTTGTCCGGCTCCCAAGAGATTGGGGTCATTTTGTGGGAAGGGAGGAGTCCTGTTTTCTGCCTCATGTGTTCCCACAATAGAGGGATTCTAGAGCAGAGCACTGGGTACATACAACTGGAATACCCACCCTCTGGTTAGGCCTGGGGTCCTATGGGCATGGCAAGCCCATATGCAGATTCTTGGTCCAGCCACTGAGAGACGTTACTTGAATAGTGGACTCATGCTGAGGGTCACAATGTGTGTTTGTGCCCAAGGTGGTCCTCAATATTGGGCGGGACTTCATTGAGCTTGCAGGTTTCTCCTACACTGAACCTTGGACATGCCAACCTCAGGGTTTCTTGCCATGGGGAAGGAGGAGTTTTGATTTCTGCATCACGTTCACCTCTGGGCACTAATTGGAGATAAGGTCTAGGTTCTGAAGCCTGAAAACCGAGGTTTGGAAGAGATGACGACCTAAGGCCATGGCGGGTCCGATGTGTTCAGTTTGGGGCCAGCTTTCTAGGTGTCGTTCAGGAGGTCTGCACTCAGGCTGTGCCAGACAGGGCATTCGTGCCCAGATACGCTGTATAATTGGGGTACAGTTGAGTGGCATGCAGAAGATAATTATTTGGGGTTTCTCCGTAGCCCCATAGGGCAAAGTCTTTCTTCTGGAGGGCAGGCAGAGTGCTGCATTCTGGCTCCGAAACTGCCAAACTGGAGTCCTTGGGGCCAGGAATGCAAGGATGTAAGTCTGAGAACTGAAGCTTTGCTTTGGTTTCAGGGCGAGGACATGGCAGGCACACTCTGCAGAGCTGAATTTAGATTTCATGCATCTGAGGTCAGGGCGAGGTTCATATGTTGGCTCAGGTTGGAGTTTCTGTCCATGATGGCCCCTTCATGAAGGGGGGTCATCACACCGCCATTGGTGTTTTCCCATGATGGCAGTAGTGAAATGCTCCAAACCACAAGGATTTTCTGCGGGTCAGTTGAAACCTGTTGGATGGCTCCAGGGCATCCCATATGGAACAATTGCAGAGCAGGGTTCTAAGGATGGATGCCTGGGCATCCGGCCTTGCATTCCAATTGTCTCCTAGCGAAATGGCACGTTTGATTGCTGCCTATGATGTAGCAGCCGAGGGGGCTGAGTTGAAATGCATTCTCCTGAGGATCGGTCATAATGTGGGATTGTGTCCATGGAGACCTTGGAATGGGGCAGTGGCACCAGGGCTCTGAAGGATGCTCCTAACCAGAGGTTTTGACACAGCTCCAAGAAGCATTTTTCCCATGGGGAAACAAGATTTGTTCTCATTGGTGCTTCAGTAACCCCCAATATGCTGGTATTGGAAACCAGAACTCTGAGGAGAGATGCCTGGAAACCAAGGCAATGGATCTGATTAGGGCCTGGGGCCTGTCTGGTTTAATCTTCTTCTCTCGGTTCATCTGTCTATGGGATTGAGTGGAGGTAGTTCCTCAGCTGGTGTCAGATTGCCCCTATTTGTCCTGGGCAGTCTACACTATTGGGATGGCCACTTTGACTTTGGAGGTTTCTCCTAATTTGCAAGTTTGTGGCCAATGAAATGGGCAGAATTCCTTTGGGGAGGGAAGGCACAATCCTGAGGTGTGGCTCTAGGGGCTCAAGCATGGAGGGTGTGTGGGTCAGAGCTGTGGGGACAGAAGTCTGAAAACAGAAACTCGTCTTAGGTTTGGGGACATAGGTATGGGAGGCCCGATCTACAGACCTTGAGGAGAACTCTTCAGGATATGAACAAAGAGTGAGTGTGAGGCACTTGCTCAGGCTTTTGACTCTGGATTTTGTGTCACTGATGGCCGTGGAATGTAGGGGCGTCCTCATGGACCATGGGTGAGAGTTCCTCTATGGGGATTTGGATGATCCCAATATTTTGGGGTCATTCCGTGGGATGGGAGGAGTCCATTCTGTTTTTTTTTTTTTTTTACCTCAGGTGTGCCACTAAAGAGGGATTCCAGAGCAGAACCCTGGGAAGGGGCGACTGGACAACCCGAACTCTGTATAAGATTGGGGGCCTAAGGGCATGGCAATCCCCATATGGGGTACCTTGGTCCAGCCACTGAGAGGTCTTACTTGAGTACAGTGCTCACACTGAGGGTCACAATGCATGTTTGTGCCCAATGTAGGCATCAAGCATGGGCGGGGACTCATGGGCCATGCTTGATTCTCCTACACTGAACTTTGGACAACATACGAACCACAAGGTTTCTTTCCATGGGGAAGGAGGAATTCTGATTTCTGCATCATGTTCACCCCTGGGCAGTGACTGGAGATAAGATCTAAGTTCTGAATCCAGAAAATCGAGGTTGGGATGAGATGATAACCTAAGGTCATTGAGGGTCCGATGTGCTCAGTGTGCGGTCAGCTTTCTGGGTGTTCTTCAGGAGGTATGGATTCAGGCTGTGTCAGACAGTGCATTAGTGCCCAGGTTAGACTGTATAATTTGGGTACAGTTGAGTTCCATGTAGGTTCATCCTCATTTATTGTGTCAGGGAAGCTCACTGGGGCAACATTTTTCTTCTGGTGGGCATGCAGAGTGCAGCATTGTGGGTCCAGAATTGCCAAACTTAAGGGCGTCGGGACCAGGAGTGTGAGGACGTAAGTCTGAGATCATAAGCTAGACTTAAGTTTCAGGGCGAGGGCACGGCAGGCACCCTCTGCAGATCCGAATCAAAATCTCATTCATCTGAAGTCAGGACGAGGATCAGACTTAGGCGCAGGTTGGAGTTTCTGTCCATGATGGCCTCTTCATCAAAGGGGTGGAATCTCGAGGCCATGGAGGTTTTCCCACGTTGGGAGTTGTGGGATGCTCCAAACTGCAAGGATTCCTTCTGCGGGAAAATTGAGAACTGTTGGATGGCTCCAGGACATCCCATATGGAATGACTCCAGAGCCGGGTTCTAAGGATGGATGCCTGAGCAGACTGCCTCTTACACCAATTGTCTCCCTGCCACAAGACAGGTACGATCTGATGGCTATGCAGGAGCAATCGTGGGAGCTGAGTTGAAATGGACTCTCCTGAAGATGGGTCTTAATGTGTGTTTGTGTCCATGAGGACGTTGGAATGGGGTGGTGGCCCCAGGGCTCTAAAGGATTCTAACCGGAGATTTTGAAACAACTCGAAAGAGCAAGTTTTCCATGTGGAGACAAGATTTGTTCTAATTGGTGCCTCAGGAAACCCACATATGCTGGTATTAGAACCAGGCCTCTGAGGAGAGATACATAGAAACCGCAAAAATGCATCCAATTAGGTCCTAGGAGCCTCTCTGGTTCAATCTTCTTCTCTGTCGACATCTGTCTATTTTATGAAATGGAGGTAGTTGCTCAGCTGGTGTCAGACCGCTCCTGTTTGTCCGGGCGGCCTACACTATAGGGATGGCCTCGGGGACTTTGGAGGTTTCTCCTAAATTGTATGATTATGGACAATGGAATGGGCAGAATTCCTGTGGTGTGGGCAGGCACAGACCTGATGTGTGGCTCCAAGGGCCCAGCCTTGAGGGTGTGTGGGCAAGGACTGTGGGGACAGATGTATGAAAACACAAACTCAGCTTAGGTTTTGGGACGTAGGTATGGCAGGTCCGATTTACAGACTATGAGGAGAACTTTTTGGGATATGAATAAAGGGTGAAAGTGTGACACTTGTCAGGCTTTTGCCCCTGGATTTTGTGTCAATGATGGCTGTGGAATGTCGAGGAGTCCTCATGGGCCATGGAAGAGTCTTTCTCTCTGTGGATTTGGCCAGATCCCAATTGTTTTGGGTTAATCTGTGGGATTCAGTTTTGTTAACTAAGGTGTCCCACCAAAAGAGGGATTCCAGAGCAGAGCCCTGGACAACAAGAAATCTAACTAAAAATACGGGCCTAGGGGCATGGCAAGCCCAATATGCCTTCTAATGGTCCAGCCACTGAGAGGCCTTCATTGAGGACAGAACTCATGCTGAGGGTCACAATGCGTGTTTATGCCCTTGTGGTACTCAAGCATGGGTGGGGACTCATGGTGCATGCTTGTTTCTCCTACACTGAATGATAGTCAACATGTCAACCACATGAGTTCTTGCCATGGGGAAGTATTAATTCTGATTTCTGCATGTCATTCACCCCTGGGCAGTGATTGGAGATAAGGTCTAGGTTGTGAAGTCTGAAAACCGAGGTTGGGAAGAGATGACGACCTAAGACCATGTCGGGTCCGATATGCTCAGCGTGGAGCCAGCTGTCTGGGTGTTGGTCGGGAGGTCCAAGCTTGGGCTGTGTCAGACAGGGCATTAGTGCCCAGGGAAGATTGTATAATTGGGGTACAACTGAGTGCCGTGCAGGTTGATCTTTATTTGGCATTTCTGGGTAGCCCCAAAAGCAATGTTTTTCTTCTGGAGAACAGGCAGAGTGCTGCATTGTGGCTCCGGAATTTCCAAAGTGGATGCCTTGTGGACGGGGAGTGTGAGAACGGAAGTCTGAGAACACATGTTAGGCGTAGGTTCTGGGCGAGGGCACGGCAGGCACCCTCTGCAGATCTGCATCGGGATATCATGAATCTGAAGTCAGGGCAAGGTTCAAACCTAGGCTTAGGTTTGAATTTCTGTCCATTCTGGCCACTTTATGAAGGGGACAGCATCTCCAGTCCATGGAGGTTTACCCACAATGGGAGTTGTGAGATGCTCCAAACAACAAGGATTCCTTCTGATCAACAATTGAGACCTTTTGTATCACTCCAGTACATACCATACAGAATGACACCAGAGCAGGGATCTTAGGATGGATGCATGGGAAGCCCGCCTCACATTGCAGTTGTCTCCTAGCAAATAGACAGGTTTGATATGCTGGCTCTGTCAGAGCAACCAAGGGGGCTGAGTTGAAATGGACTCTCCTGAGGATGGATGCTAATGTGGGTTTGTGTCCATGGAGACCTTGGAATGGGGCGTTGGTGCATGGGCCCTGAAGGATTCTCCTAACCGGAGGTTTTGAGACATCTCCAAAGGACAAGTTTCCCATGTGGAGACGAGATTTGTTCTGATTGGTGCCTCAGGAAACCCCCATATACTGTTATTGGAATATAGGCCTCTGAAGAGAGATAACTGGAAACCAAAGCAATGGCTCCGTTTAGAGCCTAGGGGCCTGTCCGGTTGAATCTTCTTCTCTGTGTACATCCATCTAAGGTATTAGTGGAGTTAGATGCTCAGCTGGTGTCAGATGGCCCTTGTTTGTCCCAGGCGGCCTACACTATTGTGAAGGCCTTGGGGACTTTGGAGGTTTCTCCTAATTTTATGATTATGGACAATGGAATGGGCAGAATTCCCGTGGAGAGGGAAGGCACAGTTTTGATGCGGCTCCAGGGGCCCCAGCCTGCAGGGTGTGTGCCTCAGGACTGTGGAGACAGAAGTCTAAAACACAAACTCAGTTTAGGTTTAGGGACGTAGGTATGGCAGGCCCGATCTACAGACCGTGAGGAGAATTCTTCCAGATATGAAGAAAGAGAGATTGTGAGGCACTTGTTCAGGCTTTTGTTTCTGGATTTTGTGTCAACGATGGGCGTGGAATGTCCAGGAGGCCTCATGGGCCATGGACGAGTCTTCCACTCTGTGGATTAGGCCCGATTCCAATTGTTTTGGGTCAAACTGTGGGATGGGAGGAGTCCTTTCAGTTTTGTTACCTCAGGTGTCCCACCAAAAGAGGGATTCCAAAGCCGAGCCCTGGGGAGGGGAGACTGGACAACCAGAAATCTGGTTAAAAATTGGGGCCTAGGGGCATGACAAGCCCAATATGCTGTCTTTTGGTCCAGCCACTGAGAGGCCTTACTTGAGAACTGGGCTCACGTTGAGGGTCAGAATGCATGTTTGTGAACGACTTGGTCCTCAAGCATCTGCAGGGCCTCATGGGCCACACTGGTTTCAACTACATTTTACGTTGGACAACATGCCAACCACAAGGTTTCTTGCCATGGGGAAGGAGTTCTGATTCCTGCATCATGTTCAACCCTGGGTGGTGACTGGAGATAAGGTTTAGGTTCTGAAGCCTGAAAACCGAGGTTGGAAAGAGATGATGACCTAAGGCCATGGCGGGTCTGATGTGCTCAGTGTGTGGCTAGCTGGGTGGGTGCGAGCCAGGAGGTTCAGTCTCAGGCTGTGCCAGAAAGGGCAGTAGTGCCCAGGGCAGCCTGTATAATTGGGGTCCAGTCAAGTGGCATGCAGGTTGATCCTCATTTGGGGAATCTGGGTAGCCCCAGAGGGCAATGTTTTTCTTCCGGAAAGCAGGCAGAGTGCTGCCTTGTAGTTCTGGAATTGCCAAACTGGAGGGCTTGTGGGCCAGGAATGTGAGGATGGAAGTTGAGAACACAAACTAGACTTACGTTTCTGGGCAAGGGCATGGCAGACACAATCTGCAGAGCTGAATCAAGATGTCCTGCATCTGAAGTCAGGGCGAGGATCAGACGATCGCTCAGGTTGGAGCTTCTGTCCCTGATGGCCCCTTCATGAAGCACAGGGGGCGGGATCACGAGGCCATGGAGGTTTGCCAACGATGGGATTTGTGAGATGCTCCAAACAGTAAAGATTCTTCTGCGGGACTATTGAGACCTGTTGGTTGGCTCCAGGACTTCCCATACAGCATAATTCTGCGAATGGTTCTAAGTATGGAGGTCTGGGAAGCCTGCCTCTCATTCCAATCATCTCCTAGCGACAAGACGGATTAGATCTGCTGGATCAGGGGGAGCAACTGAGGGGGCTGAGTTGAAATGGACTCTCCTGTGGATGGGTCCTAATGTGGGTGTGTCTCCATGGAGACCTTGGAATGAGGCGCTGGCACCGGGAACCTGAAATGTCCTTCTAACCAGAGGCTTTGAGAGAGCTCCAACATGCAAGTTTCCCATGTGTAGACGAGATTTGTTCTGATGGGTGCCTCAGGAGAAGCCCTCAGCTGGTATTGGAAACCAGGCTTTTGAGGAGACATGCCTGTTAATCAAAGCTATGGATCCCATTATGGCCTGGGGTCCTGTCTGGTCAATCTTCTTCTCTGGGGACATCCATCTATGGTATGAGTGGAGGTAGATGCTCAGCTGGTGTCAGACGGCCCTTTTTTGTCCCAGACAACCTACACCATTGGTATGGCTTCAGGGAATTTGGAGGTTTCTCCTAATTTGTACGGTTTTGGATAATGGAATGGGCAGAATTCCCATGGATTGGTTAGGCACAGTCTTAATGTGTGGTTCCAGGGGCCCAGCCTGGAGGGTGTGTGGCCCAGGACTTTGAGGACAGAACTCAAAAAACACAAACTCAGCTTAGGTTTGGGAACGTAGGTATGGCACGGCCGAACTACAAATCATGAGAAGAACTCTTCAGGATATGAAGAAAGAGCGAGTCTGAGGCGCTTAGTTAGGCTTTTGTCTCTGGATTTTGTATCAGCGATGGCCGTGGAATGTCGGAGAGGCCTCATGGGCCATGGACGAATCTTCCTCTCTGTGGATTTGGCCCTATCCCAATTCTTTTTCGTGAATCTGTGGGATGGGAGGACTCCTTTAAGGTTTGTTACCTGAGGTGTCCCACCAAAAGAGGAATTCCAAAGCAGAGCCCTGCGCAAGAGTGAAGGGACAACCCGAAATATGGTTAAAAATTAGGGTCTAGGGGCATGGCAAGCCCAATATGCTGTTTCTTCATGCAGCCACTGAGAGGCCTTGCCTGAGGACCGGGCTCAGGCTGAGGGTCACAATGTGTGTTTGAGACCAATGTGGCCCTCAAGCATGGGCTGGGTCTCATGTGCCACACTGGTTTCAACTACACTGAACGTTGGACAACATGCCAACCACGAGGTTTCATGCCAAGGGAACGAGTTCGGATTTCTGCAACATTTTGAAACCTGGGCAGTGATTGGAGATAAGGTCAAGGTTCTGAAGCCTGAAAACCGAGGTTGGGTAGAGATGACGACCTAAGGCCATGGCAGGTCCGATGTGCTCATTGTGCGGCCAGCTGTCTGGGTGGGGCCAGGAGTTCCAGGCTCAGGCTGTGTCAGAATGGGCAATTGTGCCCACTTCAGCCTATATATTTGGTGTACAGCCAAATGGCGTGCAGGTTAATCCTCATTTGGGGTTTCTGGGTAGCCCCAGAGGGCAATGTTCTTCTTCCAGGGAGCAGGCAGAGTGCCGCATTGTACTTCTGGATTGCCAAACTGGAGGGCTTGTGGGCCAGTAGTCTGAGGACTGAAGTCTGAGAACACAAGCTAGGCTTAGTTTTTATGGGTGAGGACATGGCAGGCACAATCTACAGACCTGAATCGAGATCTCGTGCATCTGAAGTTAGGGTGAGGATCAGACGATCTTCAGGTTGGACTTTCTGTCCCTGATGGCCCCTTCATGAAGGGGGGGAATCACGAGGCCATGGGGGTTTTCGCACGATGGGAGTTGTGAGAAGCTCCAAACTACAAAGATTCTTCTCCAGGACAATTGAGACCTGTTAGTTGGCGCCAGGCCAAGGATTCCAAGCATGGTTCTGAGGATGGATGGCTGGGTACCCCACCTGGCATTCCAATTTTCTCCTAGCTACAAGAAAGGTTAAATCTGCTGGATCTGGGGGAGCAACTGAGGAGGCTGAGTTGAAATTGACTCTCCTGTGGATGTGTCCTAATATGTTTTTGTGTCTATGGAGACCTTGGAATGAAGCGGTGGCACTGGGTCCCTGATGGGTTCTTCTAAACAGAGACTTTGACACAGCTCCACCGTGCAAGTTTCCCATATGTAGATGAGATTTGTTCTGATGGGTGAGTCAAGAAACAGCCATATGCTGGTATTGAAATCCAGGCCTCTGAGGAGACATGCCTGGAAACCATAGCAATGGATCCGATTAGTGCCTAGTGGTCTGTTCATTCCTTTTTTCCTCTGGGGACATCAGTCTATGGGTCTGAGTGCGGGTAGGTGCTCTGATGTGCTCAGATTGCTCCTGTTTGTCCTGGGAAGCCACCACTATTGGGATGGCCTCAGGAACTTTGGAGGTTTATCCTATTAGTAGGATTGCGGCCATTGGAATGGGTACACACAATTCCCTTGGAGAGGGCAAGTACAGTCCTCAGGTTTGGCTCCAAGGGCCTGAGCCTTTGGGGTGTGTAGGCCACGGCTGTTTGGACAGTTGTCTGAAAACACAACCTCGGCTTATGTTTCGGGTCATAGGTATGGCAGGACTGATCTACAGAACATGAGAAGAACTCTTCGGGATATGAAAAAAGGGTGAGTGTGAGGCTCTTGCTCAAGTTTATCTCTGGATATCGTGTGACTCATGGTCGTGAAATTTCCGGGTGACTTCATGGGAAATGGACGAGTCTTACTCTTTAGAAGGTTGGCCTCGTCCAAAGAGTTTGGTGTGTTTATGCCCTCGTCGCACTTGAGAATGGGCTGGGCCTCAGGGTGAATGCTGGTTTCTCCTACACTGAACGTTGGACAACATGCCAACCACAAGGTTTCTTGCCATGGGTAAGGAGGAGTTCTGATTTCTACATACCATCACCCCTGGGCAGTGATTGGAGAAAAGGTAGGTTCTGAAGCCTGAAAACTGAGGTATGGAAGAGATGATGTCCGAGGGCCATGGCTGGACTGTTGTGCTCAGTGTGTGGTCAGCTGTCTGTGTGTTAGTCAGGAGGTCCGGGCTCAGGTGTGTCAGACCGTGCATTAGTGCACAGCTTAGAGTATATAATTTACGTACAGTCAAGTGGAGTGTAGGTTTATCCTCATATGATGTGCCTGGGCAGCTCATGAGGCATTTTTTTTCTAGAGGGCAGGCAGAGTGCTGCACAGTGGGTTCGGAATTGCCAAACTTGAGGTCTTCTGGGCCAGGAGTGTGAGGACGGAAGTCTGAGAACACAAGCTAGTCTTGGGTTTCAGGTCGAGGGTACGGCAGGTACCTCGGCAGATCTGAACCAATATCTCATGCATCTGAATTCAGGGCGAGGATCAGACATTGGCTCTGGTTGGAGTTTCTGTACATGATGGCCCATTCATGAAGGGAGTGGAATCTCTAGGCCATGGAGGTTTTCCCACGTTGGGAGTTGTGAGATGGCCCTTCAAAGATTCCTTCTGCGGGACAATTGAGACCTGTTGGACAGCTCCAGGACATCACATATGGAATGACTCGAGAGCACCATTCGAGGATGAATGCCTGGGAAGCCCGCCTCGCATTCCAATTTTCTTCTAGCAACAAGACAGTATAGATCTGATGGCTCAGCAGGTGTTACCGGGGTGGCTGAGTTGAAATGGACTTTCCGGAGGATGGGTCCTAATGTTTGTTTGTGTCCCTGAGGGCCTTGGAATGGGGCGGTGGCACCGGCACCCTGAAGTATTCTCCTAAGCCTTTGACATAGCTCCCATGCACAAGTTTCCTTGTGGAGACGAGATTTGTTCTGATGGGTGCCTCAGGAGAAGCCCTATGCTGGTATTGGAATCCAGGCTTTTGAGGAGACATGCCTGTAAACCAAAGCTATGGATCCCATTATGTCCTAGGGTCCTGCCTGGTTCAATCTTCTTCTCTGGGGACATCCATCTATGGTATGAGTGGAGGTTGATGCTCAGCTGGTGTCAGACGGCCCTTGTTTGTCCGGGACAACCTACACCATTGGGATGGCCTCAGGGACTATGGAGGGTTCTCCTAATTTGAACGGTTTGAGACAATGGCATGGGCAGAATTCCCATGGATTGGGTAGGCACAGTACTAATGTGTGGCTCCAGGGGCTCAGTCTGGAGGGCATGTGGCCCAGGAATTTGAGGACAGAAAATAAAAAACACAAACTCATCTTAGGTTTGGGAACGTAGGTATGGCAAGCCCGACCTACAAACCAGGAGAAGAACTCTTCAGGATATGAAGAAAGCGAGTCTGAGGAGCTTGCTCAGGCTTTTGTCTCTGGATTTTGTATCAGCGATGGCCGAGGAATGTCGGGGAGGCCTCCTGGGCCATGGACGGATCTTCCTCTCTGTGGATCTAGTCCGATCACAATTCTTTTTCGTGAATCTGTGGGATGGGAGGACTCCTTTCAGGTTTGTTACCTGAGGTGTCCCACCAAAAGAGGAATTCCAAAGCAGAGCCCTGGGCAAGAGTGAAGGGACAACCCGAACTATGGTTAAAAATTGGGGTCTAGGGGCATGGCAAGCCCAATATGCTGTTTCTTCATGCAGCCCCTGAGAGGCCTTGCCTGAGGACCGGGCTCAGGCTGAGGGTCACAATGTGGGTTTGAGACCAATGTGGCCCTCAAGCATGGGCTGGGTCTCATGTGCCACACTGGTTTCAACTACACTGAACGTTGGACAACATGCCAACCACGAGGTTTCTTGCCAAGGGAACGAGTTCTGATTTCTGCAACATTTTCAAACCTGGGCAGTGATTAGAGATAAGGTCTAGGTACTGAAGCCTGAAAACCGAGGTTGGGAAGAGATGACGAACTAAGGCCATGGCGGTTCCAATGTGCCTAGTGTGCGGCCAGCTGTCTGGGTGGGGCCAGGAGGTCCAGCTCAGGCTGTGTCAGAGAAGGCAATGATGCCCAGATCAGCCTATATATTTGGTGTACAGCCAAATGGCGTGCAGGTTGATCTTCATTTGGGGTTTCTAGGTAGCCCCAGAGGGCAATGTTTTTCTTGGAGGGCCTACAGAGTGCTGCATTTTACTTCCGGATTGCCAAACTGGAGGGCTTGTGGGCCGGTAGTCTGAGGACGGAACTCTGAGAACACAAGCTAGGCTTAGTTTTTATGGTGAGGACATGGCAGGCACAATCTACAGACCTGAATCGAGATCTCGTGCACCTGAAGTCAGGTTGAGCATCAGACGATGCCTCAGGTTTGACTTTCTGTCCCTGATGGCCCCTTCATAAAGGGGGGGATTCACGAGGCCGTGGGGGTTTTCCCACCATGGGAGTTGTGAGAAGCTCCAAACTGCAAAGATTCTACTGTGGGACAATTGAGACCAGTTGGTTGGCTCCAGGCCAACGATTCTGAGCAGGGTTCTAAGGATGGATGGCTGGGTAGCCCACCTCGCATTCCAATATTCTCCTAGCTACAAGACAGGCTAGATCTGTTGGATCTCGGGGAGCAACCGAGGAGGCTGAGTTTAAATGGACTCTCCTGTGGATGGTTCCTAATATGTTTTTGTGTCTATGGAGACTGTGGCATTAAGCGGTGGCACTAGGGCCCTGAAGGCTTCTCCTAAACAGAGGTTTGACACAGCTCCACCATGCAAGTTTCCCATGTGTAGAGGAGATTTGTTCTGATGGGTGAGTCAAGAAACAGCCATATTCTGGTATTGAAATCCAGGCCTCTGAGGAGAGATGCCTGGAAACCAAAGCAATGAATCCGATTAGTGCCTAGGGGCCTGTTGGTTTCTTTTTACCTCGGGCGACATCTATCTATGGGTCAGAGTGCAGGTAGGTGCTCAGATGAACTCAGATTGCCCGTGTTTGTCCTTGGAAGCCAACACTATGGGATGGCCTCAGGGAATTTAAAGGTTTATACTTTTAGTTGCGTTGTCGCCATTGGAATGGGCTCACACAATTCCCTTGCGAGGGCAAGAACAGTCCTCAGGTTTGGCTTCAGGGGCCTGAGCCTATAGGGTGTGTAAGCCAGGGCTGTTTGGACAGTTGTCTGAAAACACAAACTCGACTTCTGTTTCGGGTCATAGGTAGGGCATGACTGATCTACAGACCATGAGGAGAACATTTTGGTATATGAAAAAAAAGCGAGTGTGAGGCTATTGCTCATGTTTTTGTCTCTGCATATCATGTCACTCATGGTCGTGAAATTTCCGGGTGACTTCATGGGAAATGGACGAGTCTTACTCTCTGGGTATTTGGCCCCTTCCAAAGAGGTTGGGGTCATTCTGTGGGATGGAAGAAGTCGTTTTTTTTGTTGTTGTTGCTTTGTTTTGTTTCATTTTTTAACCTCCGTTGTCCCACCAAATGAGGAATTCCAGAGTAGAGCTCTGGGGAGGGGTGACTGGACAAACAGAAATCTGGTTAAAAATTGGGGCCTAGGGCTATGTCAAGCCCATTATGACATCTAGTGATCCAGGCTCTGAGAGGACTTACTAGAGGACAGGACTCACCCTGAGGGTCACAATACATATTTATGCCCTCGTCGCACTCAAGAATAGGCGGGCCTCAGGGTGAATGCTAGTTTCTCCTACAATGAACGTTGGACAACATGCCAACCACAAGGTTTCTTGCCATGTGTAAGGAGAAGTTCTGATTTCTGCATCACACTCACCCCTGGGCAGTGATTGGAGATAAAGTCTAGTTTCTGAGGCCTGAAAACTGAGGTAGGGAAGAGATGATGACCTAAGGCCATGGCGGTTCTGATGTGCTCAGTGTGCGGTCAGCTGTCTGGGTGTTGGTCAGGAAGTCCGGGCTCAGGTTGTGTCAGACAGTGCATTAGTGCCCAGGTTAGACTATATAATTCGGGCAAAGTCGAGTACCGTGTAGGTTTATCTTCATATAAGGTGCCTTGGCAGCTCTTTAGGCAATATTTTTTTTCCAGAAAGCAGGCCATGTGCTGCATTGTGGGACCGGATTTACCAATCATGAGGGCTTTGAGGCCAGGAGAGTGAGGTCGGAATTCTGAGAACAAAAGCTATACTTGGGCTCAGGGCAAGGGCACGGCAGGTACCCCCTGCAGATCTGAACCAATATCTCATCCATTTCAAGTCAGGGAGAGAATTAGACTTTGGCTTAGGTTGGAGTTTCTGTGCCTGACGGCCCCTTCATGAAGGGAGCTGGAATCTCGTGTCCATGGAGTTTTTCCCACGTGGGAGTTGTGGGTTGCCCCCTTCAAGAATTCCTTCTGCGGGACAATTGAGACCTTTGGGCAGCTCCAGGACATCCCATATGGAATGACTCCAGAGCACCGTTCGAGGGAGGATGCCTGGGAAGCCAGCCTCGCATTCCAATTGTCTCCTAGCAACAAGCCAGTTTAGATCTGATGGCTCTGCAGGAGCAACCGGGGTGGCTGACTTGATATGGACTTTCCTGAGGATGGGTCCTAATGTGTGTTTGTGTCCATGGGGCCTTGGAATGGGGCCGTGGCACCAGGACCCTGAAGTATTCTCCTAAGCTTTTGACATAGCTCGATGCACATGTTTCCTTGTGGAGACGAGATTTGTTCTGATTGCTGCCTCAGGAAAACCCCTATGCTGGTATTGGAATCCAGGCTTTTGAGGAGACATGCCTGTAACCAAAGCAATGGATCCGATATGGCCAGGGTCCTGTCTGGTTCAATCTTCTTCTCTGCAGACATCCATCTATGGTATGAGTGGAGGTTGATGCTCAGCTGCTATCAGACCGCGCTTGTTTGTCACGGGCGACCTGCACAATTGGGATGGCCTCAGGGATTTGGAGGGTTCTCCTAATTTCACGGTTTTGGACAATGGAATGGGCAGAGTTCCCATGGATTGGGTAGGCACAGTCCTTATGTGTGGCTCCAGGGACCGCAGCGTGGAGGGTGTGTGGCCCAGGACTTTGAGGACAGAAGTCTGAAAACATAAACTCAGCTTAGGTTTGGAGACGTAGGTATGGCAGGCCCGATCTATAAACCATGAGAAGAACTCTTCAGGATATGAAGAAAGAGCGAGTCTGAGGTGCTTGTTCAGTCTTTTGTCTCTAGATTCGGTATCCGTGATGGCCGTGGATTGTCTGGGAAACCTCATGGGACATTGACGAATCTTCCTCTCTGTGGAATTGGCCCGATCCCAATTCTTTTTTGTCAATCTGTGGAATGGGAGGTCTCCTTTCAGTTTGGTTACCTTAGGTGTCCCGCCAAAAGAGGAATTCCAAAGAAGAGCCCTGGGGAAAAGCGAAGGGACAACCCGAACTATGGGTAAAATTTGGGGCCTAGGGGCATGGCAAGCCCAATATGCTGTCTCTTCATCCAGCCACTGAGAGGCCTTACCTGAGGACTGGGATCAGGCTGAGGGTCACAATGTGTGTTTGTGACCAATGTGGCCCATAAACATGGGCGGGGCCTCATGGGCCACACTGGTTTCAACTACACTGAACATTGGAAAACATGCCAACCACATGGTTTCTAGCCACGGGGAAGGAGTTGTGATTTCTGCATCACTTACAAGCCTGGGCAGTGATTGGAGATAAGGTCTAGGTTCTGAAACTTGACAATTGAGGTTGGGAAGAGATGACGACCTAAGGACATGGCTCATCCGGCGTGCTCAGTGTTCGACCAGCTTTCTGGGTGGGGCCAGGAAGTCCAGGCTCAGGCTGTGTAGAAAGGGCAATAGTGCCCAGGTCAGCCTATATATTTGGGGTACAGTCGAATGGCGTGCAGGTTGATCCTCATTTGGAGTTTCTGGGTAGCCCCACAGGGCAATGTTTTTCTTCCTGAAGGCTGGAAGAGTGCTGCATTATAGTTCTGGTTTGCAAACTGGAGGCTTGTGGGCCAGTAGTCTGAAGACGGAAATCTGAGAACACAAGCTAGGCTTAGGTTTCTGGGTGAGGACAAGGCAGGAACAATCTACAGACCTGAATCGAGATCTCGTGCTTCTGAAGTCAGGGCGAGGATCAGAAGATCGCTCAGGTTGGTGTTTCTGTCCCTGATGGCCCCTTCATGAAGGGGCGGGGGGGTCAAGAGGCCATGGGGGTTTTCCCACGATGTTAGTTGTGAGAAGCTCCAAACTGCAAAGATTCTTGTGCAGGACAATTGAGACATGTTGGTTGGCTCCAGGGCAACGATTCCGAGCAGGGTTCTAAGGATGGATGCCTGGGTAGCCCACCTTGCATTCCAATTGTGTCCTAGCAACAAGACAGGTTATATCTGCTGGATCTGGGCGAGCAATCTGGATCTGAGTTGAAATGGACTCTCCTGTGGATGGATCCTAATATGTTTTTGTGTCTATGGAGACCTTGGAATGAAGCGGTGGCACTGGGGTCCTGAAGGGTTTTTTCAAACAGAGGCTTTGACACAGCTCCAACGTGCAAGTTTCCCATATATAGATGAGATTTTTTATGCCGGATGAGTCAGGAAACAGCCATATGCTGGTATTGAAATCCAGGCCTCTCAGGAGAGATGACTGGATACCACAACAATGAATCCGAATAGTGCCTAGGGGCCTGTTCGTACCTTTTTACCTCTGGGAACATCAGTCTATGCGTCTGAGTGCATGCAGGTGCTCAGATGGGCTCAGATTGCCCGAGTTTGTCCTGGGAAGCCACCACTATTGGGATGGCCTCAGGGAGTTTGCAGGTTTATCCTATTAGTAGGTTGTGGCCATTGGAATGGGCACATACAATTCCCTTGGAGAGGGCAAGTACAGTCCTCAGGTTTGGCTCCAGGGGCCTGAGCCTGTAGGGTGTGTAGGCAGAGCTGTTTGGACAGTCATCTGAAAACACAAACGCGGCTTCTGTTTCAGGTCATAGATATGGCAGGATTGATCTACAGACCATGAGGAGAACTCTTCGGGATATGAATAAGGGGCGAGTGTGAGGCTCGTGCTCAAGTTTTTGTCTCTGGATATCGTGTCACTCATGGTCGTGAAATTCCCTGGTGACTTCATGGGAAATGGACGAGTCTTACACTCTGGGGGTTTGGCCCCATCCAAAGAGTTTGGGGTCATTCTGTGGGATGGAAGAAGTCCGTTTTGTTGTTGTTGTTGATTTGCCATGTTTTGTTTTTTAACCTCAGGTGTCCCACCAAATGAGTGATTCCAGAGTAGAGCCCTGGGGAGGGCCGAACGGACAACCAGAAATCTGGTTAAAAATCATGGCCTAGGGACATGTCAAGCCCATTATGACATCTAATAGTCGAGCCACTGAGAGGACTTACTAGAGGACAGGACTCACGCTGAGGGTCACAATGCGTGTCTATGCCCACTTCGCAAACAAGAATGGGCAGGGCCTCATGGTGAATCCTGGTTTCTCCTACACTGAACGTTGGACAACATGCCAACCACATGGTTTCTTGCCATGGGTAAGGAAGAGTTCTGATTTCTGCATCACAGGCACCCCTGGGCAGTGATTGGCGATAAGGTCTAGGTTCTGAAGCCTAAAAACTGAGGTAGGGAAGAGATGATGACCTAAGGCCATGGCAGGTCTGATGTGCTCAGTGTGCGGTCAGCTGTCTGGGTGTTGGTCAGAAGGTCCGGGCTCAGGTTGTGTCAGACAGTGCATTAGTGCCCAGGTTAGACTATATACTTTGGGTACAGTCGAGTGCCATGTAGATTTATCCTCATATAAGTTGTCTGGGCAGCTCATTAGGCAAAATTTGTTTTCTAGAGGGCAGGCAGAGTGCTTCATTGTCAGTCCGGAATTGCTAAACTTGAGGGCTTCGTGTAGAGGAGTGTGAGGACAGAAGTCTGAGAACACAAGCTAGACTTGGGTTTCAGGGCAAGGACACGGCAGGTACCACTGTAGATCTGAACCAATATCTCATGCATCTGAAGTCAGGGCGAGGATCAGACGTTGGCTCAGGTTGGAGTTTCTGTGCATGACGGACCCTTCATGAAGGGAGCGGAATCTCAAGGCCATGGAGTTTTTCCCACGTTGGGAGTTGTGGGATGCCCCCTTCAAGGATTCCTTCTGCGGGACAATTGAGACCTGTTGGGCAGCTTCAGGACATCAGGGCACTGTTCGAGGATGGACGCCTGGGAAGCCGGCCTCGCATTCCAAATGTCTCCCAGCAACAAGACAGTTTAGATCTGATGGCTCTGCGGGAGCAACCGGGGTGGCTGACTTGATATGGACGTTCCTGAGGATGGGTCCTAATGTGTGTTTGTGTCCATGAGGGCCTTAAAAAGGGGCGGTGGCACCGGGACCCTGAAGTATTCTCCTAAGCTTTTGACATAGCTCGATGCACAAGGATCCTTGTGGAGACGAGATTTGTTTTGATGGCTGCCTCAGGAAAACTTCTATGCTGGTATTGGAATCCAGGCTTTTGAGGAGACATGCCTGTAATCCAAAGCAATGTATCCGATTATGGCCTAGGGTCCTGTCTGGTTCAATCTTCTTCTCAGGGGACATCCATTTATGGTATGAGTGGAGGTAGATGCTCAGCAGGTATCAGACCGCCCTTGTTTGTCCCGGGCAACCTGCACTATTGGATGGCCTCAGGGATTTGTAGGGTTCTCCAAATTTTACTGTTTTGGACAATGGCATCGGCAGAATTCCCATGGATTGGGTTGGCACAGTCCTAATGTGTGACTCCAGGGGCCCCAGCCTGGAGGGTGTGTGGCCCAGGACTTTGAGGACAGAAGTCTGAAAACACAAACTCAGCTTAGGTTTGGGGACGTAGGTATGGCAGGCCCGATCTATAAACCATGAGAAGAACTCTTCCGGATATGAAGAGAGAGCGAGTCTGAGGCGCTTGCTCAGGCTTTTGTCTCTGGATTTTGTATCAGAGATGGCCGTGGAATGTCGGGGAGGCCTCATGGGCCATGGACGAATTTTCCACTCTGTGGATTTGGCCCGACCCCAATTGTTTTTCATCAATCTGTGGAATGGGAGGACTCCTTTCAGGTTTGTTACCTCAGGTGTCCCGCCAAAAGAGTTATTCCAAAAAAGAGCCCTGGGGAAAAGTGAAGGGAGAACCCGAACTATGGGTAAAATTTGGGGCATAGGGGCATGGCAAGCCCAATATGCTGTCTCTTCATCCAGCCACTGTAAGGCCTAACCTGAGGCCTGGGATCAGGCTGAGGGACACAATGTGTGTTTGTGACCAATGTGGCCCATAAACATGGGCGGGGCCTCATGGGCCACACTGGTTTCAACTACACTGAATGTTGGAAAACATGCCAACCACTAGGTTTCTTGCCAAGGCGAAGGAGAAGTTCTGATTCTTGCATCACGTTCACTCCTGAACAGTGAGTGGAGATAAGGTCTAGGTTCTGAAGGTGAAAACTGAGGTTGGGTAGAGATGATGGCCTAAAGCCATTGTGGGTGTGATATGCTCTGTGTATGGCCAGCTGTCTGGGTGTTGGACTGGAGGTCTGCCCTCAGGCTGTGTCAGACAGGGCTTTAGTGCACAGGCTAGACTGTATAATTGGGGTATGGTCGAGTGGCATGGAAGTTGTTACTAATTTGGCGTTTCTGGTTAGCCCTATAGGGCAACATTTTTCTTCTGGAGGGCAGGCAGAGTGCTGCATTGTGTCTCCAGAATTGCCGAACTGGAGGGGTGTGGCCAGGATTGTGAGGAAGGAAGTCTGAAAACACAAGCTAGCATGAGTTTTGGGGCCAAGAGCATGGCAGGCCCACTCTGCAGAGGCTGAATCGAGATCTCCTGCAGGTGAGGTCAGGGCGAGTATCAGATGTTGCCTCAAGCTGCAGTTTGTGTCCATGACGGCCCTTACATGAAGGGGGTGGGGGCGTCATGAGGCCAGGGAGGTTTCCCTACGCTGGGAGTTGTGAGCTGCTCCAAACTTCAAAGTTTCCTTCTTCAGGACAGTCGAGTACTATTGGATGGTCCCTTGATGCCCCATACAGAAAGACTCGAGAGCAGGGGCCTAAGCATGGATGCCGAGAAACGCCAACTCACTTTTCCCATTTCCTGGTCGAGACAAGGCACGCTCAATCTGCGGGCTCTTGTGTGAGCTACCCAGAAGGCTGAGTTTAAATGGACTCTCCTGAGGATGAGTCATAATGTGGGTTGGTGGCCATGGATACCTTGGAATATGGCAGTAGATAAGGAACTCTGCAGGATTCTCCAACCCGAAGGGTTGACACAACTCCAACAAGGAAGCTTCCCATGTGGAGATGAGAGGTCTTCTGTCTGGTGCCTCAGGAAAGCCCCGTATGCTGGTCTTCGAACCCAGGCCTCTGAGGAGTGATACCTGGACACCAAAGCAAGAGTTCATAATAGGGCCTAGGGGCCTGTCTGGTTCAATCTTCTGTCTCTGCGGATATCTGTCTGTGTGTCTGCATGGAGGTAGTAGTTGCTCAGCTTGTGTCATAATGCCCCTATTTGTCCAGTGCGGCTTGCGGTAGTGGGATGTCCTTGGGGACCTTGAGGTTTCTACTAATTTGTAGAGTTGTGGCCAATGGAATGGGCAGTTTCTTAGGAGAGAGCAGGCACAGTTCTGTGGTGTGGCTCCAGAGACCCCAGCCTGGAGGCTGTGTGGGCTATGGCTGTGAAGACAGACATCCAAAAACCCTAACTCAGCTCAGGTTTGGGGCCGAGGTTATGGCAGGCCTGATCTATAGTCCATGAGGGGAGCTCCTCTGGATATGAAAGAAGGGTGAGAGGGAGGCAGTCGCTCAGGCTTTTGTCTCTGGATGTTTTGTCCACAATGGCCGTTTAATGTAGGAGTTGCCTCACGGGTCGTAGAAGTCTCCCTCTCTGGTAGTTTGTCCAGCCCCCAAGAGTTTGGGTTCATTCTGTGGGAAGGGAAGTGTCCTGTTTTCTGCTTCATGTGTCCCCCCAGTAGAGGGATTCTAGAGCATAGCAGTAGGTACTGAAAACTGGAATACTCGCCCTCTGGTTAAGCCTGGGGGCCTATGGATATGACAAGCCCCATATGCAGGATCTTGGTCCAGCCACTGAGAGGCGTTACTTTAATACGGGACTCACGCTGCAGGTCACAATGCATGTCTGTGCCCTAGGCGGCCCTCAAGCACTGGCGTGGCCTTTCGGACAATGCAGGTTTTCCCACATTGAACGTTGGACATCATGCCAACCACAAGGTTTCTGGCCATGGGGAAGGAGGAATTCTAATTTCTGCATCACGTTCACCCCTGGGCAGTGATTGGAGATAAGGTCTAGGTTCTGAAGCCTGAAAACCGAGGTTGGGAAGAGATGACGACCTACAGCCATAGCGGGTCCTATGTGTCCAGGTTGGGGCCAGCTGTCTGGGTGTCGTTTGGGATGTCTTGTCTCAGGCTGTGCCAGACAGGGCATTAGTATACAGGGTGGGCTGTATAATTGCTTTACAATCGAGTGGCATGCATTAGAAAATCATTTGGGGTTTCTTATTAGCAGCATAGGGCAAAGATTTTCTTCTGGAGGGCAGGCAGAGTGCTGCATTGTGGCTTCGGAATTCCCAAACTGGTGGGCTTGTGGGCCAGGAGAGTGAGGACAGAATTCTGAGAACACAAGCCTGGCTTAGGTTTTGTGGCAAGGACATGGCAGGCACACTCTGCAGAGCTGAATTGAGATCTCATGCGTCTGAAGTCAGGTCGAGGTTCAGACTTTGGCTCAGGTTTGAGTTTCTGTCCATGTTGGCCCCATCAGGAAGGGGCGGCATTATGAGGCCATGGGGGTTTTCCCACTATTGGAGTTGTGAGATGCTCCAAACCGCAAGGATTCCTTCTGTGGGACAATTAAGATTTGTTGGATGGCTCCAGGACGTCTTATAAGGTATTTTTCCAGAATAGGGTTCTAAGTATGGATGCCTGGGCAGCCAGCCTCACATTCCAATTGTCTCCTAGCAACAAGAAACGTTTGAACTGCTGACTTGGGGTAGCAACAGAGGGGGCTGAGTTGAAATGGACTTTCCTGAGGATGGTCTTAATGTTGGTTTGAGTCCATGGAGACCTTGGTATGGGGTAGTGGCACCAGGTCCCTGAAGGATTCTCCTAACCAGAGGTTATGACAAAGCTCCAATGAGCAAGTTTCCATGGGGAGACGAGATTTGTTCTTATTGGTGCCTCAGGAAACCACCATATGCTGGTATTGGAAACGAGGCCTCTGAGGAGAGATGCCTGGAAACCAAAGCAATGGATCTGATTAGGGCCTAGGGGCCTGTCCGGTTCAATATTCTTCTCTGGGGACATCTGTTGTCTGAGTGGAGTTAGTTGCTCAGCTGGTTTGAGATCACCCCTGTTTGTCATGGGCGGCCTACACTATTGGGATGGCCTCGGTGACTTTGGAGGTTTTTCCTAATTTGCAAGGTTGTGGCCAATGGAATGGGAAGAATTCCCTTGAAAGGGAAGCACAGTCCTGAGGTGTGGCTCCAGGGACCCAAGTGTGGAGCGTGTGTGGTCCAGGGCTATTTGGACAAAAGTCTGAAAACACAAACTCCACTTAGGTTGGGGGATGTAGGTATGGCCGGCCCGATCTATAGACCGTGAGGAGACCTCTTCGGGATATGAACAAAGGGCGAATGAATGTGATGTGCATGCTCATGCTTTTTTTTTTTTTTTTTCTGGAAATGTGTCACCGATTGCCATGGAATGTCGGGGTGTCCTCATGGGCCATCGATGAGGCTCCCTTTCTGGGGATTTGACCCGAACCCAAGAGTTTGGGGTCATTCTGTGGGAAGGGAGGAGGCCTTTCTGGTTTTTTTTGTTTATTTTTTTTGTTTTTGTTTTTTCTGTTTTTACCTCAGGTGGACCACCAAAAGAGGGATTCCAGAGCAGAGTCGTGGGTGGGGGCAACTGCACAACCATAACTATGGTTAACATTGGGACCTAAGAACATGGCAAGCCCCATATGTGGGCTCTTGGTCCAGACACTGAGAGGCCTTCCTTGAGGATAGGTCTCACACTGAGTTTCACAATGTGTTTTTGTGCCCAAGGAGCCCCTCAAGTCAAGGCGTGGCCTAATGTACCATGCTGGTTTCTCCTACACTGAACGTTGCACAGTATGGGAACCACAAGTTTTCTGGCAATGGGGAAGATGGAGTTCTAATTTCTGCAACAATTTCACTCCTGGACTGTGATTGTATTTAAGGTCTAGGTTCTGAAGCCTGAAAACTGAGGTTGGGAAGAGATGAAGCCCTAAGGCCATGGTGTGTCTGATGTGCTCAGTGTTCGGCCAGCTGTTGAGTGTGGGTTGGGAGGTGCAGGCTCAGGCTGTGGCAGACAGGGAATTAGTGCCCAGGCTAGACTGTATCATTGGGGTGCAGTCGAGTTTCGTGCAGGATAGTACTCATTTGTGGTTACTCGGTAGCCCCAGAGGGCAAAGTTTTTCTTCTGGAGGGAAGACCCAGTGCCACATAGTGTCTCCAGAATTCCCAAACTGGAAGGCTTGTGGGCCAGGAGTGTGAGGAAAAAATTCTGAGAACACAAGCCAGACTTAGATTTCGGGGTGAGGGGACGGCAGGCACCCTCTGCAGAGATGATTTGAGATCCCGGATACCTGAAGACAGAGCTAGGATCAGACGTTGGCTTAGATCGGAGTCTCTGTCCACGACGGCCCCTTCATGAAGGGGAGGGTGTAACGAGGACATGGAGGTTTTCCCACGATGGGAATTGTGAGATGCTCCAAACCGCAATGATTCCTTCTGTGGAACAGTCGAGAACTGTTGGATGGCTCCAGGACATCCCATAAGGAAATTATCCAGAGCAGGGTTCTAAGGATGGATGCCTGGGCAGCCTGCCTCCCATTCCAGGTGTCTCATAGAGCCAAGGCATATTCGATCTGCTGGATCAGGGGAGCAACCGAGGCGGGTGTTTTGAAATGGGTGAGTTGAGGATGGGTCATAATGTGCATTTGTGTGTATGTAGACCTTGGAATGGGGTGCTTGATCCGGGGCCTTGAGGGATGTTCATAACCGGAGGTTTTGATGGAGCACTAAAGAGTATGTTTCCTATGTAGAGAAGAGAATTGTTTTGATGAGTGCCTAAGGTATCTCCCATATGCTGGTATTGGAAACCAGGCCTCTGAGGAGAGATGACTGGAATCAAAAGCAATGGATCTGATTAGGACATAAGTGCCTGTCCAGTTCAATCTAATTCTATGGGGATATCTGTTTCTGGGTCTGAGTGGTGGTAGTTTCCTAACTTGTGAAAGATCATCCCTGTTTGTCCTGGTCAGCCAACACAATTCGGATAGCCTGGGGGAGTTTGGAGGATTCTCCTAATCTATAGGGTTGTGGCCAATGGAAATGGCAGAATTCCCCTGGAAAGGGAAGCCACAGTCCTGAGGTGTGGCTCCAGGGGCCCCAGCTTGGATGGTCTGTGGGCCAGGACTGTGGGGACAGAATTCTGAAAACACAAACTCAGCTTAGGTTTGGGGATGTATGTATGAAGGCTCGATCTACAGACCGTGAGAATTTTCCGGGCTATGAACAAAGGGCGAGTATGTGGCGCTTGCTCAGGGTTTTGTCTCTGGATTTTGTGTCAATGGTGGCCGTGGAATTTCGGGATGTCCTCAAGGGCCATGGACAATTCTTTCTCTGGTGATATGGCCTGATCCCAAGTGGTTGGGATCATTCTGTGGATTGGAAGAGTCCTTTCTGTATATATATATATATATATATATATATATATATATATATTTTTTTTTTTTTTTTTACCTCAGGTGTCCCACCAAAGAGGGATTCCAGAGAAGAGCCCTGAGTAGGGGTGACTAGACATCTCGAACTCTGGTTGAGATTGGGGGACTAGGGGACTGGCAAGCCCCATATGTGGGCTGTTGTTCCAGTCACTAAGAGGCTTTACATGAGGATAGGGCTCACGCTGAGGGTCACAATGTGTGTTTGTGCAAATTATGGCCCTCAGGGATAGGTGGGGCCTCATAGTCCATGCTGCTTTCTCCTACAATGAACATTGGACAACATGCCAACCACTAGGTTTCTTGCCAAGGCGAAGGAGAAGTTCTGATTCTTGCATCAAGTTCACTCCTGAGCAGTGAGTGGAGATAAGGTCTAGGTTCTGAAGGTGAAAACTGAGGTTGGGTAGAGATGATGGCCTAAAGCCATTGTGGGTGTGATATGCTCTGTGTACGGCCAGCTGTATGGGTGTTGGACTGGAGGTCTGCCCTGAGGCTGTTTCAGACAGGGCTTTAGTGCACAGGCTAGACTGTATAATTGGGGTATGGTCGAGTGGCATGCAGGTTGTTACTCATTTGGCGTTTCCGGTTAGCCCTATAGGGCAACATTTTTCTTCTGGAGGGCAGGCAGAGTCCTGCATTGTGTCTCCAGAATTGCCAAACTGGAGGGGTGTGGCCAGGATTGTGAGTAAAGAAGTCTGAAAACACAAGCTAGCACGAGTTTTGGGGCCAAGAGCATGGCAGGCCCACTCTGCAGAGGCTGAATCGAGATCTCCTGCAGGTGAGGTCAGGGCGAGTATCAGATGTTGCCTCAAGCTGGAGTTTGTGTCCATGACGGCCCCTTCCTGAAGGGGGTGGGGGCGTCATGAGGCCAGGGAGGATTCCCTACGCTGGGAGTTGTGAGCTGCTCCAAACTTCAAAGTTTCCTTCTTCAGGACAGTCGAGTACTATTGGATGGTTCCAGGATGCCCCATACAGAAAGACTCAAGAGCAGGGGCCTAAGCATGGATGCCGAGAAAAGCCAACTCACCTTCCCATTGCCTGGTCGAGACAAGGCACGCTCAATCTGCGGGCTCTTGGGTGACCTACCCAGAAGGCTGAGTTTAAATGGACTCTCCTGAGGATGAGTCATAATGTGGGTTGGGGGCCATGGAGACCTTGGAATGTGGCAGGAGCTAAGGGACTCTGCAGGATTCTCCAACCCGAAGGGCTTGACACAACTCCAACAAGGAAGCTTCCCATGTGGAGATGAGAGGTCTTCTGTCTGGTGCCTCAGGAAAGCCCCGTATGCTGGTCTTCGAACCCAGGCCTCTGAGGAGTGATACCTGGACACCAAAGCAAGAGTTCATAATAGGGCCTAGGGGCCTGTCTGGTTCAATCTTCTGTCTCTGCGGATATCTGTCTGTGTGTCTCCATGGAGGTAGTAGTTGCTCAGCTTGTGTCATAATGCCCCTATTTGTCCAGTGCGGCTTGCGGTAGTGGGATGTCCTTGGGGACCTTGAGGTTTCTACTATTTTGTAGAGTTGTGGCCAATGGAATGGGCAGTTTCTTAGGAGAGAGCAGGCACAGTTCTGGGTGTGGCTCCAGAGACCCCAGCCTGGAGGCTGTGTGGGCCATGGCTGTGCAGACAGACATCCAAAAACCCTAACTCAGCTCAGGTTTGAGGCTGAGGTTACGGCAGGCCTGATCTACAGTCCATGAGGGGAGCTCCTCTGGATATGAAAGAAGGGTGAGAGGGAGGCAGTCGCTCAGGCTTTTGTCTCTGGATGTTTTGTCCACAATGGCCGTTTAATTTAGGAGTTGCCTCATGGGTCGTAGAAGTCTCTCTCTCTGGTAGTTTGTCCAGCCCCCAAGAGTTTGGGGTCATTCTGTGGGAAGGGAAGTGTCCTGTTTTCTGCTTCATGTGTCCCTCCAGTAGAGGGATTCTAGAGCATAGCAGTGGGTACTGACAACTGGAATACTCGCCCTCTGGTTAAGCCTGGGGGCCTATGGATATGACAAGCCCCATATGCAGGATCTTGGTCCAGCCACTGAGAGGCGTTACTTTAATACGGGACTCACGCTGCAGGTCACAATGCATGTCTGTGCCCTAGGCGGCCCTCAAGCACTGGCGTGGCCTTTCGGACAATGCAGGTTTTCCCACATTGAACGTTGGACAACATGCCAACCACAAGGTTTCTGGCCATGGGGAAGGAGGAATTCTAATTTCTGCATCACGTTCACCCCTGGGCAGTGATTGGAGATAAGGTCTAGGTTCTGAAGCCTGAAAACCGAGGTTGGGAAGAGATGACGACCTACAGCCATAGCGGGTCCTATGTGTCCAGGTTGGGGCCAGCTGTCTGGGTGTCGTTTGGGATGTCTTGTCTCAGGCTGTGCCAGACAGGGCATTAGTATACAGGGTGGGCTGTATAATTGCTTTACAATCGAGTGGCATGCATTAGAAAATCATTTGGGGTTTCTTATTAGCAGCATAGGGCAAAGTTTTTCTTCTGGAGGGCAGGCAGAGTGCTGCATTGTGGCTTCGGAATTCCCAAACTGGAGGGCTTGTTGGCCAGGAGAGTGAGGACAGAAGTCTGAGAACACAAGCTAGGCTTAGGTTTCGGGGCAAGGACATGGCAGGCACACTCTGCAGAGCTGAATTGAGATCTCATGCGTCTGAAGTCAGGTCGAGGTTCAGACTTTGGCTCAGGTTTGAGTTTCTGTCCATGTTGGCCCCATCAAGAAGGGGGGGCATTATGAGGCCATGGGGGTTTTCCCACTATTGGAGTTGTGAGATGCTCCAAACCGCAAGGATTCCTTCTGTGGGACAATTAAGATTTGTTGGATGGCTCCAGGACGTCTTATAAGGTATTTTTCCAGAACAGGGTTCTAAGTATGGATGCCTGGGCAGCCAGCCTCACATTCCAATTGTCTCCTAGCAACAAGAAACGTTTGATCTGCTGGCTTGGGGTAGCAACAGAGTGGGCTGAGGTGATATGGACTTTCCTGAGGATGGTCTTAATGTTGGTTTGAGTCCATGGAGACCTTGGTATGGGGTAGTGGCACCAGGGCCCTGAAGGATTCTCCTAACCAGAGGTTATGACAAAGCTCCAATGAGCAAGTTTCCATGGGGTGACGAGATTTGTTCTTATTGGTGCCTCAGGAAACCACCATATGCTGGTATTGGAAACGAGGCCTCTGAGGAGAGATGCCTGGTAACCAAAGCAATGGATCTGATTAGGGCCTAGGGGCCTGTCCGGTTCAATATTCTTCTCTGGGGACATCTGTTGTCTGAGTGGAGGTAGTTGCTCAGCTGGTTTGAGATCACCCCTGTTTGTCCTGGGCAGCCTACACTATTGGGATGGCCTCGGTGACTTTGGAGATTTTTCCTAATTTGCAAGGTTGTGGCCAATGGAATGGGAAGAATTCCCTTGAAAGGGAAGCACAGTCCTGAGGTGTGGCTCCAGGGACCCAAGTGTGGAGAGTGTGTGGTCCGCGCTATTTGGACAAAAGTCTGAAAACACAAACTAAACTTAGGTTGGGGGATGTAGGTATGGCCGGCCCCATCTATAGACCGTGAGGAGACCTCTTCGGGATATGAACAAAGGGCGAATGTGATGTGCATGCTCATGGTTTTTTTTTGTTTTTTTTTTTCTGGAAATGTGTCACCGATTGCCATGGAATGTCGCGGTGTCCTCATGGTCCATCGATGATGCTCCCTTTCAGGGTATTTGACCCGATCCCAAGAGATTGGGGTCATTCTTTGGGAAGGGAGGAGGCCTTTTTTTTGTTTGTTTATTTTTTTTTGTTTTTTGTTTTTTGTTTTTTTAACCTCAGGTGGTCCACCAAAAGAGGGATTCCAGAGCAGATTCGTGGGTGGGGGCAACTGCACAACCAGAACTCTGGTTAACATTGGGACCTAAGAACATGGCAAGCCCTATATGTGGGCTATTAGTCCAAACACTGAGAGGCCTTCCTTGAGGATAGGTCTCACACTGAGTTTCACAATGTGTTTTTGTGCCCAAGGAGCCCCTCAAGTCAGGGCGTGGCCTAATGTACCATGCTGGTTTCTCCTACACTGAACGTTGCACAGTATCGGAACCACAAGTTTTCTGGCAATGGGGAAGAAGGAGTTCTAATTTCTGCAACAATTTCACTCCTGGACTGTGATTGGATTTAAGGTCTAGGTTCTGAAGCCTGAAAACTGAGGTTGGGAATAGATGAAGCCCTAAGGCCATGGTGTGTCTGATGTGCTCAGTGTTCGGCCAGCTGTTGAGTGTGGGTTGGGAGGTGCAGGCTCAGGCTGTGGCAGACAGGGAATTAGTGCCCAGGCTAGACTGTATCATTGGGGTGCAGTCGAGTTTCGTGCAGGATAGTACTCATTAGTGGTTACTGGGTAGCCCCAGAGGGCAACGTTTTTCTTCTGGAGGGAAGACACAGTGCCACATAGTGGCTGCAGAATTCCCAAACTGGAAGGCTTGTGGGCCAGGAGTGTGAGGAAAAAATTCTGAGAACACAAGCCAGACTTAGATTTCGGGGTGAGGGGACGGCAGGCACCCTCTGCAGAGATGATTCGAGATCCCGGATACCTGAAGACAGAGCTAGGATCAGACGTTTTCTTAGGTCGGAATTTCTTTCCATGACGGCTCATTCATGAAGGGAAGGGTGTCACGAGGACATGGAGGTTTTCCCACGATGGGAATTGTGAGATGCTCCAAACCACAATGATTCCTTCTGTGGGACAGTCAAGACATGTTGGATGGCTCCAGGACATCTCATAAGGAAGTTATCCAGAGCAGGGTTCTAAGGATGGATGCCTGGGCAGCCTGCCTCCCATTCCAGGTGTCTCATAGAGCCAAGGCAAGTTCGATCTGTTGGATCTAGGGGAGCAACCGAGGCGGGTGTTTTGAAATCGGTGAGTTGAGGATGGGTCATAATGTGCATTTGTGTCCATGTAGACCTTGGAATGGGGTGCTTGATACGGGGCCGTGAGGGATGATTATAATCGGAGGTTTTGATGGAGCTCTAAAGAGTATTTTTCCTATGTAGAGAAGAGAATTGTTTTGATGAGTGCCTAAGTAATCTCCCATATGCTGGTATTGGAAACCAGGCCTCTGAGGAGAGATGACTGGAATCAAAAGCAATGGATCTGATTAGGGCCTAAGTGCCCGTCCAGTTCAATCTTATTCTATGGGGAATTCTGTCTCTGGGTCTGAGTGGAGGTGGTTTCCTAACTTGTGAAAGATCATCCCTGTTTGTCCTGGGCAGCCAACACAATTCGGATGGCCTGGGGGAATTTGGAGGATTCTCCTAATCTATAGGGTTGTGGCAAATGGAAATGGCAGAATTCCCCTGGAGAGTGAAGCCACAGTCCTGTGGTGTGGCTCCAGGGGCCCAGCTTGGATGGTGTGTGGGCCAGGAATGTGGGGACAGAAGTCTGAACACAAACTCAGCTTAGGTTTGGCGATGTATGTATGAAGGCTCGATCTACAGACCGTGAGAATTTTCCGGGCTATGAACAAAGGGCAAGTATGTGGCGCTTGCTCAGGGTTTTGTCTCTGGATTTTGTGTCAACGGTGGCCGTGGAATGTCGGGGTGTCCTCAAGGGACATGGACAATTCTTTCTCTGGTGATTTGGCCTGATCCCAAGGGTTTGGGATCATTCTGTGGATGGGAAGAGTCCTTTCTGTATTTTTTTTTTACCTCAGGTGTCCCACCAAAGACGGATTCCAGAGTAGAGCCCTGAGTAGGGGTGACTAGACATCTCGAACTCAGGTTGAGATTGGGGGACTAGGGTCTTGGCAAGCCCCATATGTGGGCTGTTGTTCCAGTCACTAAGAGGCTTCACATGAGGATAGGGCTCACGCTGAGAATCACAATGTGTGTTTGTGCAGATTGTGGCCATCAGGGATAGGTGGGGCCTCATAGTCCATGCTGCTTTCTCCTACAATGAACATTGGACAACATGCCAACCACTAGGTTTCTTGCCAAGGCGAAGGAGAAGTTCTGATTCTTGCATCACGTTCACTCCTGAGCAGTGAGTGGAGATAAGGTCTAGGTTCTGAAGGTGAAAACTGAGGTTGGGTAGAGATGATGGCCTAAAGCCATTGTGGGTGTGATATTCTCTGTGTATGGCCAGCTGTCTGGGTGTTGGACTGGAGGTCTGCCCTCAGGCTGTGTCAGACAGGGCTTGGTGCACAGGCTAGACTGTATAATTGGGGTATGGTCGAGTGGCATGCAGCTTGTTACTCATTTGGCGTTTCTGGTTAGCCCTATAGGGCAACATTTTTCTTCTGGAGGGCAGGCAGAGTGCTGCATTGTGTCTCCAGAATTGCCAAACTGGAGGGGTGTGGCCAGGATTGTGAGGAAGGAAGACTGAAAACACAAGCTAGCACGAGTTTTGGGCCCAAGAGCATGGCAGGCCCACTCTGCAGAGGCTGAATCGAGATCTCCTGCAGGTGAGGTCAGGGCGATTATCAGATGTTGCCTCAAGCTGGAGTTTGTGTCCATGACGGCCCCTTCCTGAAGGGGGTGGGGGTGTCATGAGGCCAGTGAGGTTTCCCTACGCTGGGAGTTGTGAGCTGCTCCAAACTTCAAAGTTTCCTTCTTCAGGACAGTCGAGTACTATTGGATGGTTCCAGGATGCCCCATACAGAAAGACTCGAGAGCAGGGCCCTAAGCATGGATGCCGAGAAACGCCAACTCACCTTCCCATTGCCTGGTCGAGACAAGGAACGCTCAATCTGCGGGCTCTTGGGTGAGCTACCCAGAAGGCTGAGTTTAAATAGACTCTCCTGAGGATGTCATAATGTGGGTTGGTGGCCATGGAGACCGTGGAATGTGGCAGTAGCTAAGGGACTCTGCAGGATTCTCCAACCCGAAGGGCTTGACACAACTCCAACAAGGAAGCTTCCCATGTGGAGATGAGAGGTCTTCTATCTGGTGCCTCAGGAAAGCCCTGTATGCTGGTCTTCGAACCCAGGCCTCTGAGGAGTGATACCTGGACACCAAAGCCAGAGTTCATAATAGGGCCTAGGGGCCTGTCTGGTTCAATCTTTTGTCTCTGCGGATATCTGTCTGTGTGTCTGCATGGAGGTAGTAGTTGCTCAGCTTGTGTCATAATGCCCCTATTTGTCCAGTGCGGCTTGCGGTAGTGGGATGTCCTTGGGGACCTTGAGGTTTCTACTATTTTGTAGAGTTGTGGCCAATGGAATAGGCAGTTTCTTAGGAGAGAGCAGGCACAGTACTGTGGTGTGGCTCCAGAGACCCCAGCCTGGGGGCTGTGTGGGCCATGGCTGTGCAGACAGACATCCAAAAACCCTAACTCAGCTCAGGTTTGGGGCCGAGGTTACGGCAGGCCAGATCTACAGTCCATGAGGGGAGCTCCTCTGGATATGAAAGAAGGGTGAGAGGGAGGCAGTCGCTCAGGCTTTTGTCTCTGGATGTTTTGTCCACAATGGCCGTTTAATGTAGGAGTTGCCTCATGGGTCGTAGAAGTCTCCCTCTCTGGTAGTTTGTCCAGCCCCCAAGAGTTTGGGGTTATTCTGTGGGAAGGGAAGTGTCCTGTTTTCTGCTTCATGTGTCCCCCCAGTAGAGGGATTCTAGAGCATAGCAGTGGGTACTGACAACTGGAATACTCGCCCTCTGGTTAAGCCTGGGGGCCTATGGATATGACAAGCCCCATATGCAGGATCTTGGTCCAGCCATTGAGAGGCGTTACTTTAATACAGGACTCACGCTGCAGGTCACAATGCATGTCTGTGCCCTAGGCGGCCCTCAAGCACTGGTGTGGCCTTTCGGACAATGCAGGTTTTCCCACATTGAACGTTGGACAACATGCCATCCACAAGTTTTCTGGCCATGGGGAAGGAGGAATTCTAATTTCTGCATCACGTTCACCCCTGGGCAGTGATTGGAGATAAGGTCTAGGTTCTGAAGCCTGAAAACCGAGGTTGGGAAGAGATGACGACCTACAGCCATAGTGGGTCCTATGTGTCCAGGTTGGGGTCAGGTGTCTGGGTGTCGTTTGGGATGTCTTGTCTCAGGCTGTGCCAGACAGGGCATTAGTATACAGGGTGGGCTGTATAATTGCTTTACAATCGAGTGGCATGCATTAGAAAATCATTTGGGGTTTCTTATTAGCAGCATAGGGCAAAGTTTTTCTTCTGGAGGTCAGGCAGAGTGCTGCATTGTGGCTTCGGAATTCCCAAACTGGAGGGCTTGTGGGCCAGGAGAGTGAGGACGGAAGTCTGAGAACACAAGCTAGGCTTAGGTTTCGGGGCAAGGACATGGCAGGCACACTCTGCAGAGCTGAATTGAGATCTCATGCGTCTGAAGTCAGGTCGAGGTTCAGACTTTGGCTCAGGTTTGAGTTTCTGTCCATGTTGGCCCCTTCAGGAAGGGGGGGCATTAGGAGGCCATGGGGGTTTTCCCACTTTTGGAGTTGTGAGATGCTCCAAACCGCAAGGATTCCTTCTGTGGGACAATTAAGATTTGTTGGATGGCTCCAGGACGTCTTATAAGGTATTTTTCCAGAACAGGGTTCTAAGTATGGATGCCTGGGCAGACAGCCTCACATTCCAATTGTCTCCTAGCAACAAGAAACGTTTGATCTGCTGGCTTGGGGTAGCAACAGAGGGGGCTGAGTTGAAATGGACTTTCCTGAGGATGGTCTTAATGTTGGTTTGAGTCCATGGAGACCTTGGTATGGGGCAGTTGCACCAGGGCCCTGAAGGATTCTCCTAACCAGAGGTTATGACAAAGCTCCAATGAGCAAGTTTTCCATGGGGAGACGAGATTTGTTCTTATTGGTGCCTCAGGAAACCACCATATGCTGGTATTGGAAACGAGGCCTCTGAGGAGAGATGCCTGGAAACCAAAGCAATGGATCTGATTAGGGCCTAGGGGCCTGTCCGGTTCAATATTCTACTCTGGGGACATCTGTTGTCTGAATGGAGGTAGTTGCTCAGCTGGTTTGAGATCACCACTGTTTGTCCTGGGCGGCCTACACTATTGGGATGGCCTCGGTGACTTTGGAGGTTTTGCCTCATTTGCAAGGTTGTGGCCAATGGAATGGGAAGAATTCACTTGAAAGGGAAGCACAGTCCTGAGGTGTGGCTCCAGGGACCCAAGTGTGGAGTGTGTGTGGTCCAGGGCTATTTGGACAAAAGTCTGAAAACACAAACTCCACTTAGGTTGTGGGATGTAGGTATGGCCGGCCCGATCTATAGACCGTGAGGAGACCTCTTCGGGATATGAACAAAGGGCGAATGTGAGGTGCTAGCTTATGCTTTTTTTTTTTTTTTCTGGAAATGTGTCACCGATTGCCATGGAATGTAGGGGTGTCCTCATGGGCCATCGATGAGGCTCCCTTTCTGGGGATTTGACCCGATCCCAAGAGTTTGGGGTCATTCTGTGGGAAGGGAGGAGGCCTTCTGTTTTTTTTTTGTTTATTTATTTATTTATTTATTTATTTATTTATTTTTACCTAAGGTGGACCACCAAAAGAGGGATTCCAGAGCAGATTCGTCGGTGGGTCAACTGGACAACCAGACCTCTGGTTAACATTGGGACCTAAGAACATGGCAAGCCCCTTATGTGGGCTCTTGGTCCAGACACTGAGAGGCCTTCCTTGAGGATAGTTCTCACACTGAGTTTCACAATGTGTTTTTGTGCCCAAGGAGCCCCTCAAGTCAGGGCGTGGCCTAATGTACCATGCTGGTTTCTCCTACACTGAACGTTGCACAGTATGGGAACCACAAGTTTTCTGGCAATGGGGAAGATGGAGTTCTAATTTCTGCAACACTTTCACTCCTGGACTGTGATTGGATTTAAGGTCTAGGTTCTGAAGCCTGAAAACTGAGGTTGGGAAGAGATGAAGCCCTAAGGCCATGGTGTGTCCGATGTGCTCAGTGTTAGGCCAGCTGTTGAGTGTGGGTTGGGAGGTGCAGGCTCAGGCTGTGGAAGACAGGGAATTAGTGCCCAGGCTAGACTGTATCATTGGGGTGCAGTCGAGTTTCGTGCAGGATGGTACTCATTTGTGGTTACTGCATAGCCCCAGAGGGCAACGTTTTTCTTCTGGAGGGAAGACACAGTGCCACATAGTGGCTCCAGAATTCCCAAACTGGAAGGCTTGTGGGCCAGGAGTGTGAGGAAAAAATTCTGAGAACACAAGCCTGACTTAGATTTCGGGCAGGCACCCTCTGCAGAGATGATTCGAGATCCCGTATACCTGAAGACAGAGCTAGGATCAGACGTTGGCTTACGTCGGAGTTTCTGTCCATGAAGGCCCCTTCATGAAGGGGAGGATGTCACGAGGACATGGAGGTTTTCCCACGATGGGAATTGTGAGATGCTCCAAACCACAATGATTTCTTCGGTGGGACAGTCGAGACCTGTTGGATGGCTCCAGGACATCCCATATGGAAGTTATCCAGAGCAGGGTTCTAAGGATGGATGCCTGGGCAGCCTGCCTCCCATTCCAGGTGTCTCATAGAGCCAAGGCAAGTTCGATCTGCTGGATCTAGGGGAGAAACCGAGGCGGGTGTGTTGAAATGGGTGAGTTGAGGATGGGTCATAATGTGCATTTGTGTCCATGTAGACCTTGGAATGGGGTGCTTGATCCGGGGCCTTGAGGGATGTTCATAACCGGAGGTTTTGATGGAGCTCTAAATAGTATGATTCCTATGTAGAGAAGAGAATTGTTTTGATGAGTGCCTAAGGAATTTCCCATATGCTGGTATGGGAAATCAGGCCTCTGAGGAGAGATGACTGGAATCAAAAGAAATGGATCTGATTAGGGCCTCAGTGCCCGTCCAGTTCAATCTTATTCTATGGGGATATCTGTCTCTGGGTCTGAGTGGAGGTGGTTTCCTAACTTGTGAAAGATCATCCCTGTGTGTCCTGGGCAGCCAACACAATTCGGATGGCCTGGGGGAGTTTGGAGGATTCTCCTAATCTATAGGGTTGTGGCCAATGGAAATGGCAGAATTCCCCTGGAGAGGGAAGCCACAGTCCTGAGGTGTGGCTCCAGGGTCCCCAGCTTGGATGGTGTGTGGGCCAGGACTGTGGGGACAGAAGTCTGAAAACACAAACTCAGCTTAGGTTTGGGGATGTATGTATGAAGGCTCGATCTACAGACCGTGAGAATTTTCCGGGCTATGAACAAAGGGCGAGTATGTGGCGCTTGCTCAGGGTTTTGTCTCTGGATTTTGTGTCAATGGTGGCCGTGGAATGTCGGGGTGTCCTCAAGGGCCATGGACAATTCTTTCTCTGGTGATTTGGCCTGATCTCAAGTGGTTCGGATCATTCTGTGGATGGGAAGAGTCCTTTCTGTTTTTTTTTTTTTTTTTTATCTCCGGTGTCCCACCAAAGAGGGATTCCCGAGTAGAGCCCTGAGTAGGGGTGACTAGACATCTCGAACTCTGGTTGAGATTGGGGGACTAGGGGCTTGGCAAGCCCCATATGTGGGCTGTTGTTCCAGTGACTAAGAGGCTTTACATTAGGATAGGGCTCACGCTGAGGGTCACAATGTGTGTTTGTGCAAATTGTGGCCCTCAGGGAATGGTGGGGCCTCCTAGTCCATGCTGCTTTCTCCTACAATGAACATTGGACAACATGCCAACCACTAGGTTTCTTGCCAAGGCGAAGGAGAAATTCTGATTCTTGCATCACGTTCACTCCTGAGCAGGGAGTGGAGATAAGGTCTAGGTTCTGAAGGTGAAAACTGAGGTTGTGTAGAGATGATGGCCTAAAGCCGTTGTGGGTGTGATATGCTCTGTGTTACGGCCAGCTGTCTGGGTGTTGGACTGGAGGTCTGCCCTCAGGCTGTGTCAGACAGGGCTTAGTGCACAAGCTAGACTGTATAATTGGGGTATGGTCGAGTGGCATGCAGGTTGTTAATCATTTGGCGTTTCTGGTTAGCCCTATAGGGCAACATTTTTCTTCTGGAGGGCAGGCAGAGTGCTGCATTGTGTCTCCAGAATTGCCAAACTGGAAGGGTGTGGCCAGGATTGTGAGGAAGGAAGTCTGAAAACACAAGCTAGCACGAGTTTGGGGGCCAAGAACATGGCAGGCCCACTCTGCAGAGGCTGAATCGAGATCTCCTGCAGGTGAGGTCAGGGCGATTATCAGATGATGCCTCAAGCTGGAGTTTGTGTCCATGACGGCCTTTTCCTGAAGGGGGTGGGGGCGTCATGAGGCCAGGGAGGTTTCCCTAAGCTGGGAGTTGTGAGCTGCTCCAAACTTCAAAGTTTCCTTCTTCAGAACAGTCGAGGACTATTGGATGGTTCCAGGAAGCCCCATACAGAAAGACTCGAGAGCAGGGGCCTAAGCATGGATGCCGAGAAACGCCAACTCACCTTCCCATTGCCTGGTCGAGACAAGGCACGCTCAATCTGCGGGCTCTTGGGTGAGCTACCCAGAAGGCTGAGTTTAAATGGACTCTCCTGAGGATGAGTCATAATGTGGGTTGGTGGCCATGGAGACCTTGGAATGTGGCAGTAGCTAAGGAACTCTGCAGGATTCTACAACCCGAAGGGCTTGACACAACTCCAACAAGGAAGCTTCCCATGTGGAGATGAGAGGTCTTCTGTCTGGTGCCTCAGGAAAGCCCCGTATGCTGGTCTTCGAACCCAGGCCTCTGAGGAGTGATACCTGGACACCAAAGCAAGAGTTCATAATAGGGCCTAGGGGCCTGTCTGGTTCAATCTTCTGTCTCTGCGGATATCTGTCTGTGTGTCTCCATGGAGGTAGTATTTGCTCAGCTTGTGTCATAATGCCCCTATTTGTCCAGTTTGGCTTGCGGTAGAGGGATGTCCTTGGGGACCTTGAGGTTTCTACTATTTTGTAGAGTTGTGGCCAATGGAATGGGCAGTTTCTTAGGAGAGAGCAGGCACAGTTCTGTGGTGTGGCTCCAGAGACCCTAGCCTGGATGCTGTGTGGGCCATGGCTGTGCAGACAGACATCCAAAAACCCAAACTCAGCTCAGGTTTGGGGCCGAGGTTACAGCAGGCCTGATCTACAGTCCATGAGGGGAGCTCCTCTGAATATGAAAGAAGGGTGAGAGGGAGGCAGTCGCTCAGGCTTTTATCTCTGGATGTTTTGTCCACAATGGCCGTTTAATGTAGGAGTTGCCTCATGGGTCGTAGAAGTCTCCCTCTCTGGTAGTTTGTCCAGCCCCCAAGAGTTTGGGGTCATTCTGTGGGAAGGGAAGTGTCCTGTTTTCTGCTTCATGTGTCCCCCCAGTAGAGGGATTCTAGAGCATAGCAGTGGGTACTGACAACTGGAATACTCGCCCTCTGGTTAAGCCTGGGGGCCTATGGATATGACAAGCCCCATATGCAGGATCTTGGTCCAGCCACTGAGAGGCGTTACTTTAATACGGGACTCACGCTGCAGGTCACAATGCATGTCTGTGCCCTAGGCGGCCCTCAAGCACTGGCGTGGCCTTTCGGACAATGCAGGTTTTCCCACATTGAACGTTGGACAACATGCCAACCACAAGTTTTCTGGCCATGGGGAAGGAGGAATTCTAATTTCTGCATCACGTTCACCCCTGGGCAGTGATTGGAGATAAGGTCTAGGTTCTGAAGCCTGAAAACCGAGGTTGGGAAGAGATGACGACCTACAGCCATAGCGGGTCCTATGTGTCCAGGTTGGGGCCAGCTGTCTGGGTGTCGTTTGGGATGTCTTGTCTCAGGCTGTGCCAGACAGGGCATTAGTATACAGGGTGGGCTGTATAATTGCTTTACAATCGAGTGGCATGCATTAGAAAATCATTTGGGGTTTCTTATTAGCAGCATAGGGCAAAGTTTTTCTTCTGGAGGGCAGGCAGAGTGCTGCATTGTGGCTTCGGAATTCCCAAACTGGAGGGCTTGTGGGCCAGGAGAGTGAGGACGGAAGTCTGAGAACACAAGCTAGGCTTAGGTTTCGGGGCAAGGACATGGCAGGCACACTCTGCAGAGCTGAATTGAGATCTCATGCGTCTGAAGTCAGGTCGAGGTTCCCACTTTGGCTCAGGTTTGAGTTTCTGTCCATGTTGGCCCCTTCAGGAAGGGGTGGCATTATGAGGCCATGGGGGTTTTCCCACTATTGGAGTTGTGAGATGCTCCAAACCGCAAGGATTCCTTCTGTGGGACAATTAAGATTTGTTGGATGGCTCCAGGACGTCTTATAAGGTATTTTTCCAGAACAGTGTTCGAAGTATGGATGCCTGGGCAGCAAGCCTCACATTCCAATTGTCTCCTAGCAACAAGAAACGTTTGATCTGCTGGCTTGGGGTAGCAACAGAGGGGGGTGAGTTGAAATGGACTTTCCTGAGAATGGTCTTTATGTTGGTTTGAGTCCATGGAGACCTTGGTATGGGGCAGTGGCACCAGGGCCCTGAAGGATTCTCCTAACCAGAGTTTATGACAAAGCTCCAATGAGCAAGTTTTCCATGGGGAGACGAGATTTGTTCTTATTGGTGCCTCAGGAAACCACCATATGCTGGTATTGGAAACGAGGCCTCTGAGGAGAGATGCCTGGTAACCAAAGCAATGGATCTGATTAGGGCCTAGGGGCCTGTCCGGTTCAATATTCTTCTCTGGGGACATCTGTTGTCTGAGTGGAGGTAGTTGCTCAGCTGGTTTGAGATCACCCCTGTTTGTCCTGGGCGGCCTACACTATTGGGATGGCCTCAGTGACTTTGGAGGTTTTTCCTAATTTGCAAGGTTGTGGCCAATGGAATGGGAAGAATTCCCTTGAAAGGGAAGCACAGTCCTGAGGTGTGGATCCAGGGACCCAAGTGTGGAGCGTGTGTGGTCCAGGGCTATTTGGACATAGTCTGAAAACACAAACTCCACTTAGGTTGTGGGATGTAGGTATGGCCGGCCCGATCTATAGACCGTGAGGAGAACTCTTCGGGATATGAACAAAGGGCGAATGTGAGGTGCTTGCTCATGCTTTTTTTTTTTTTTCTGGAAATGTGTCACCGATTGCCATGGAATGTCGGGGTGTCCTCATGGGCCATCGTTGAGGCTCCCTTTCTGGGGATTTGACCCGATCCCAAGAGTTTGGGGTCATTCTGTGGGAAGGGAGGAGGCCTTTCTTGTTTTTTTGTTTATTTTTTTATTATTATTTTTTTTTTACCTAAGGTGGACCACCAAAAGAGGGATTCCAGAGCAGAGTCCTGGGAAGGGGCGACTGGACAAACAGACCTCTGGTTAACATTGGGACCTAAGAACATGGCAAGCCCCATATGTGGGCTCTTGGTCCAGACACTGAGAGGCCTTCCTTGAGGATAGGTCTCACACTGAGTTTCACAATGTGTTTTTGTGCCCAAGGAGCCCCTCAAGTCAGGGCGTGGCCTAATGTACCATGCTGGTTTCTCCTACACTGAACGTTGCACAATATGGCAACCACAAGTTTTCTGGCCATGGGGAAGAAGGAGTTCTAATTTCTGCAACACTTTCACTCCTGGACTGTGATTGGATTTAAGGTCTAGGTTCTGAAGCCTGAAAACTGAGGTTGGGAAGAGATGAAGACCTAAGGCCATGGTGTGTCTGATGTGCTCAGTGTTCGGCCAGCTGTTGAGTGTGGGTTGGGAGGTGCAGGCTCAGGCTATGGAAGACAGGGAATTAGTTCCCAGGCTAGACTGTATCATTGGGGTGCAGTCGAGTTTCGTGCAGGATGGTACTCATTTGTGGTTACTGCGTAGCCCCAGAGGGCAACGTTTTTCTTCTGGAGGGAAGACACAGTGCCACATAGTGGCTCCAGAATTCCCAAACTGGAAGGCTTGTGGGCCAGGAGTGTGAGGAAAAAATTCTGAGAACACAAGCCAAACTTAGATTTCGGGGTGAGGGGACGGAAGGCACCCTCTGCAGAGATGATTCGAGATCCCGTATACCTGAAGACAGTGCTAGGATCAGACGTTGGCTTACGTCGGAGTTTCTGTCCATGAAGGCCCCTTCATGAAGGGGAGGGTGTCACGAGGACATGGAGGTTTTCCCACGATGGGTATTGTGAGATGCTCCAAACCGCAATGATTCCTTCTGTGGGACAGTCGAGACCTGTTGGATGGCTCCAGGACATCCCATAAGGAAGTTATCCAGAGCAGGGTTTTAAGGATGGATGCCTGGGCAGCCTGCCTCCCATTCCAGGTGTCTCATAGCGCCAAGGCAAGTTCGATCTGCTGGATCTAGGGGAGCAACCGAGGCGGGTGTGTTGAAATGGGTGAGTTGAGGATGGTTCATAATGTGCATTTGTGTCCATGTAGACCTTGGAATGGGGTGCTTGATCCGGGGCCTTGGGGATGTTCATAACCGGAGGTTTTGATGGGCTCTAAAGAGTACGTTTTCTATGTAGAGAAGAGAATTGTTTTGATGAGTGCCTAAGGAATCTCCCATATGCTGGTATTGGAAACCAGGCCTCTGAGGAGAGATGACTGGAAACAAAAGCAATGAATATGATTAGGGCCTAGGTGCCTGTCCGGTTCAATCTCTTTCCTGAGGATATGTTTCTACGGATCTGAGGGGATGTAGTTGCTCAGCTTGTGTCAGATCGCCCCTGTTTGTCCTGGGCAACCCATAATATTTGGATGGCCTCGGGACTTTGGAGTTTCTCCTAATCTATAGGGTTGTGGCCAATGGAATGGGCAGAAATCGCCTGGAGAGGTCAGGCACAGTTCTGAGTTTGGCTCTAGGGGCCCAGCCTTGAGGCTGTGTGGGCCAGGCCTGTGGGGACAAAAGTCTGAAAACACAAACTCCGCTTAGGAATGGGGACATAGGTATGGCACGCCCAATCTACAGACCGTGATAACACTTCGGGATATGAAAAAGGGTGTGTTTGAGGTGCTTGCTCAGGTTTTGTCTCTGGATTTGTGTCAACAATGTGGGTGGAATGCTGGCGTGGCCTCATGGGTTGTGGACGGCTTTCCTTCTCTGAGGATTTGACCCGATCCCAAGAGTTTGGGTACATTCTGTGGGATGGGAGGAGTCCTTTCTGTTTTTTATTTTATTTTATTTTATTTTAATTTATTTATTTTATTTTATTTTATATTTTATTTTATGTACCTCAAGTGTCCCAATAAAAGAGGGATTCCAGAGCAGAGTCCTTGGGAGGGACAACTGGATAACCCCACCTCTGTTTAAGTTTGGGGGCCTAGGGGCATGGCAAGTCCAATATGTGGGCTCTTGATTCAGACACTGGGAGGCCTTCCTTGAGGACAGGGCTCATGCTGAGGGTCACAATGCCTATTTGTGCCCAACAAGGCCCTCAAGCATGGGAAGTGCCTCATGGGCCATGCTGGATTCTCCTACACTGAACGTTGGAGAATATGCCAACCACAAGATTTCCAGCCATGGCGAAGGAAGAGTTGTGATTTCTGCATCACGTTCACCCCTGGACAGTGATTGGAGTTTAGGTCTTGGTTCTGAAACCTGAAAACTGAGGTTGGGAAGAGATGAAGACCTAAGGACCTGATGGGTCCAATGAGCTCATTGTGCGGCCAGCTGTTGAGCATAGGTCTGGAGGTGTGGGCTCATGCTGTGTCAGACAAGGCATTAGACAGGGTAGACTGTATATTTGGGGTTCAGTCGAGTGGCGTTCAGTTGATCCTCATTCGGGTTTCTAGGTAGCTCCATAAGGCAACTTTTTTCTTCTGGAGGGCAGGCAGAGTGCTGCATTGTGGCCCCAGTATTGCCAAACTGTAGGGCTTTTGGGCCAGGGGTGTGAGGACGGTAGTCTGAGAACCCAAGCTAGGCTTAGTTTTTGGGGTGAGGGCACAGAAGGCACACTCTGCAGAGCTGAATCAAGATCTCATGCACCTGAAGTCAGGGCGAATATCAGACGTTTGCTCAGGTTGGAGTTTCTGTCCAAGATGGCCCCTTTATAACGTGGAGCGTCTCAAGAGGCCATGTAGATTTTCCCACAATGGGAGTTGTGAGATGCTCCAGACTGCAAATATTCCTTCTGTGGGACACTTGAGACCTGTTGGATGGCTCTAGGATGTCCCATGTTGAACGACTCCAGAGTAGGGTTCTAAGGATGGATGCCTGGGCAGCCCGCCTCCCATTCTAGTTGTCTCCTAGCAACAAGGCAGGTTTGATCTGCAGGCCCTGGGGGAGAAACCAAGGGGGTTGAGTTGACATGGACTCTCCCGAGGATAGATCATAATGTGGTTTTAAGTCCATGGAGACCTTGGAATGGGGCCCTTGATCCGGGGCCCTGAAAGATTCTCCTAAACAGAGGTTTTTATAGAGCTCCAAAGAGTACATTTCCTATGTGGAGACGAGATTTTTCTGATGAGTGCCTCAGTAATCCCCCGTATGCTGGTATTGGAAAACAGGCCACTGAGGAGAGATGCCTGGAAACAAAAGCAATGGATCTGATTAGGGCCTAAGTGCCTGTCCAGTTCAATCTTATTCTATGGGGATATCTTTCCCTGGGTCTGAGGGGAGGTAGTTTCCTAACTTGTGAAAGATCATCCCTGTTTGTCCTGGGCAGCCAACACTATTGGGATGGCCTCGGGGAGTTTGGAGGATTCTCCTAATCTATAGCGTTGTGGCCAAAGGAAATGGCAGAATTCCCCTGGAAAGGGAAGCCACAGTCCTTAGGTGTGGCTCCAGGGGCCCCAGCTTGGATGGTGTGTGTGCCAGGACTGTGGGGACAGAAGTCGGTAAACACAAACTCAGCTTAGGTTTGGGGATGTATGTATGAAGGCTCGATCTACAGACCGTGAGAATTTTCCGGGCTATGAACAAAGGGCGAGTATGTGGCGCTTGCTCAGGCTTTTGTCTCCGGATTTTGTGTCAACGGTGGCCGTGGAATGTCGGGTTGTCCTCAAGGGCCATGGACAATTCTTTCTCTGGTGATTTGGCCTGATCCCAAGGGGTTGGGATCATTCTGTGGATGGGAATAGTCCTTTCTGTATTTTTTTTTTTTACCTCAGATGTTCCACCAAAGAGGGATTCCAGTGTAGAGCCCTGAGTAGGGGTGACTAGACATCTCGAACTCTGGTTGAGATTGGGGGACTAGGGGCTTGGCAAGCCCCATATGTGGGCTGTTGTTCCAGTCACTAAGAGGCTTTACATGAGGATAGGGCTCACGCTTAGGGTCACAATGTGTGTTTGTGCAAATTGTGGCCCTCAGGGATAGGTGGGGCCTCCTAGTCCATGCTGCTTTCTCCTACAATGAACATTGGACAACATGCCAACCACTAGGTTTCTTGCCAAGGCGAAGGAGAAGTTCTGATTCTTGCATCACGTTCACTCCTGAGCAGTGAGTGGAGATAAGGTCTAGGTTCTGAAGGTGAAAACTGAGGTTGGGTAGAGATGATGGCCTAAAGCCATTGTGGGTGTGATATGCTCTGTGTACGGCCAGCTGTCTGGGTGTTGGACTGGAGGTCTGCCCTCAGGCTGTGTCAGACAGGGCTTTAGTGCACAGGCTAGACTGTATAATTGGGGAATGTTCGAGTGGCATGCAGGTTGTTACTCATTTGGCGTTTCTGGTTAGCCCTATAGGGCAACATTTTTCTTCTGGAGGCCAGGCAGAGTGCTGCATTGTGTCTCCAGAATTTCCAAACTGGAGGGGTGTGGCCAGGATTCTGAGGACGGAAGTCTGAGAACACAAGTTAGGCTTAGGTTTCAGGGCGAGGGCCCAGCAGGCACACTCTCAAGTGCTGAATCGAGATCTCATGCTTCTGAATTCAGGGCGAGGATCAGACTTTGGCTTAGGATGGAGTTTCTGTCCGTGATGGCCCATTTATGAAGGTGTGGGGCATCATGAGGAAATGGTGGTTTTCTCACAGTGTTATTGTGTGATGATTTAAACCACAAGGATTCATTCTGCGAGACAGTCAAGACAGGTTGGTTGGATTCAAGACGTCCCATAAAGAAGTTCTCCAGAGCAGGGTTCTAAGGATGGATGCCTGGGAAGCCCGCCTCCCATTCTAACTGTCTCCTAGTGACAAGGAAGGTTTGATCTGCTGGCTCTGGGTGAGCAGCCGAGGGGGCTGATTTGAAATGGACTCTCCTGAGAATGGATCATAATGTAAGTTTGTGTCCTTGGAGACCTTGGGATTGGGCCATGGTGCCAGCGCCCTGAAGGATCCTCCTAACCTGAGGTATTGACACAGCTACAAAGAGCAAGTTTCCCATGTGGAGATGAGATCTGTTCTGATTGTTTCCTTAGGAAACCCCCATATTCTGATATTGGAAACCAGGCCTCTGAGGAGAGATACCTAGAAACCAAAGCAATGCATCAGAAGTTGGCTCAGGTTGGAGTTTCTGTCCATGATGGCCCCTTTATAAAGGGGAGCATCTCATGAGGCCATGTAGGTTTTCCCACGATAGGAGTTGTGAGATGCTCCCATCTGCAAGGATTCCTTCTGTGGGACAGTCAAGACCTGTTGGAAGGCTCCAGGACATCCCATATGGAATGGCGCCAGAGCAGGATTCCAAGGATGGATGCCTAGAGAGTCTGCTTTGCATTCCAGTTGTCTCCTAGCGACAAGGCAGGTTTGATATTCTGCCTCTGGGGGAGTAATCGACGGGGCTGCGTTGAAATGTACTCTCCTGCCGAATGGTCATAATGCGGGTATGTGTCCATGGAGACCTTGGAATAGGACGGTTGCTCCGGCTACCTGAAGTTTTCTCCTAACTGGAGGCTTTTACAGAGCTCCAAAGGATAAGTTTCCCATGTGAAGACAAGATTTGTTCTGATTGGTATCTCTGGAATCCCCCATATGCTGGTATTGGAAAACAGGCCTCTGAGGAGAGATGCTTAGAAAAAAAAGCAATGGAACCAATTACATTCTAGGGGCCAGTCCAGTTTAATCTTCTTCTCTTGGGTTATCTGTCTACGGGTGAGTTGACGTCGTTGCTCAGCTTGTGAGAGATCGCCCCTCTTTGTCCTGGGTGGCCTACACTATTGGAATGGCCTCTGGGACTTTGGAGGTTTCTCCTTATATGTAGGGTTGTGGCCAATGGAATGGGAAGAATTTCCTTGGAGAGGGCAGGCACAGTCCTGAGGAGTGGCTCCAGGGGCCTCAGTCTGGAGGGTGTGTGGGACAGGGATGTCAGGATAGAAGTCTGAACACACAAACTCGGCTTAGGTTTGGGGACGTAGGTATGGCAGGCCCAATCTAAAGACTATGAGGAGAATTTTTTGGGCTATGACCTAAGGGTGAGTGTGAACGCTTGCTGAAGCTTATGTCTCTGGATTTTGTGTCAATAGTGGCCGTGGAATGTCGGGCTGGCCTCATGGGCCATGGACGAGTCTTTCTCTCTGGACCCCAATCACTTGGGATGGCCCAATCCCAAGTGATTGGGGTCATTCTGTGAGTGGGAGGAGTCCTTTCTGTGTTTATTTACCTCAAATGTCCCACCAAAGAGGGATTCCAGAGCAGAGCCCTGAGTAGGGGTGACTAGATGTCTCTACCTCTGGGTAAGATTGGGTGACTTGGGGCATGGCAGGCCCCATATGCGGGCTCATGGTCCAGCCACTGAGAGGCTTTACTTGAGGACAGGGCTCAAACTGAGGGTCCCAATGTGTGTTTGAGCCCACCGCAGCTCTTAAGCATAGGCAGGGCCTCAGGGACCCTACACTACCCTCAGGGGCCCTACTACTACCCCTGTAGGCCCTACAGGGGTCCTACACTGAACGTTGGACAAGATGCCAACCACAAGATTCTGGCGAGAGGGAAGGAGGAGTTCTGATTTCTGCATCACGTTCACCCATGGGAAGTGAGTAGAGATAAGGTCTAGGATTCTGTAGCATGAAAACCGAAGTTGGAAAGAGATGGCGACCTAAGGCCATGGCGGTTCTGATGTTCTCAGTGTACTGCAAGCTGTCTGGGTGTCGGTTGGGAATTCAGGCCGCAGGTTCTGTCAGACAGGGCATTAGTGCACAGGCTAGACTATATAATTGGTGTACAGTTGAGTGACGTGCAGGTTTATCCTCATTTGAGGTTTCTGGGTAGACCCATAGGGCAATATTTTTCTTCTAGAGGGCAGGCAGAGTGCAGCACTGTGTCATCGGAAATCCCAAAATAGAGGGCGTGTGGTCCAGGAGAGTGAGGACGGAAGTCGGAGAACACTAGCTACGCTTAGGTTTTGGGGTGAGGGCACAGCAGGTACACTCTGAAGAGCTGAATCAAGATCTCGTGCATCTGAAGTCAAGGCGAAGATCAGCTGTTGGCTCAGGTTGGAGTTTCTTTCCATGATCTGCCTTCATGAAGATTGGGGGCATCATGTGACCTTGGAAGCTTTCCATGATATGAGTTGTTAGGTGGTCCATGCACAAGGACTCCTGTGGGACAGTCGAGACCTGTTGGATGGCTCAAGGATGTCCCATAAGGAACGACGCAAGAGCAGGGTTCTAAGGATGGATGCCTGAAGAGCCCAACTCGCATTTCAATTGTCTCCTAGCGACAAGGCAGGTTCAATCTGCTGGCTCTGGAGTAGCAACCGAGGGGGTTTAGTTGAAATGGACTCTCCTGAGGATGGGTCATAATTTGGGATTGTGTCCATGGAGATATTCAAATGGCGCAGTGGCTCCAGTGACCTGAAGTTTTCTCCTAACTGGAGGTTATGACACAGCTCCATAGAGCAAGATTCCCATGTGGAGACGAGATTTTTTCTGATAGGTAGCTCTGGAAACCCCCTTATGCTGGTATTGGAATCCAGGCCTCTGAGGAGAGATGCCTGAAAACAAAAGCAATGGATCCAATTAGGGCCTAGGTGCCTGTCTTGTTTAATATTCTTTTCTATGGATATCTGTCTAAGGTTCTGATTGGAGGTAGTGGCTCAGCTTGTGCCAGAGGGTCCCTGTATGTCCAGGACATCCGACACTATTGGGATGGCCTCAGAGATTTTGGATGATTCTCCTAATCTGTCAGGTTTTGCCAAATGAATGAGCAGAATTCCCTTGAAGAGGGCAGGCACAGTCCTGAGGTGTGGCTCCATGGGGCTCAGCCTTTAGAATGTGTGGGTGAGGACAATGGAGACAGAAATCTGAAAACACAAACTCGGCTTAGGTTTGGGGACATAGGTATGACAGGCCCGATCTACAGACCTTGAGAATTTGGGGGGCTCTGAACAAAGGGCAAGTGTGTGGCGCTTTTTCAGGTTTTTGTCTCCGGATTTTGTGTCAATGGAGGCCGTGGAATGTCAGGCTGGCCTCATCGACCATGGACGAGTATTTCTCTCTGTGGATTTGGCCAGATTCCAATTGTTTGGGGTCATTCTTTGGATGGTAGGAGTCCTTACTTTTTTTTTTTCTTTATCTTGGTTTTTTTTTTTTTTTTTTTTTTTTTTTTTTTTTTACCTTATGTGTCCCACCAAAGAGGGATTCCAGAAAAGAGCTCTGAATAAGGTTGACTAGACTTCTCAAGCTCTGGCTAGGATTGGGGGAGTAGGGGCATGGCAAGTCCCATATGCAGGCTCTTGGTCCAGCCCCGCAGAGGCTTTACTTGAGGCCAGGGTTCATGCTTAGGGTCCTAATGTGTGTTTGTGCCCATCGCAGCCCTCAAGCGTGTCTGAGGCCTCATGGGCCATGCTGGGTTCTCATATACTGAACGTTGGACAACATGCCAACCACAAGGTTTCTGGTCATGGTGAAGGTGAAGTTCTGATTTCTGCATCACGTACATCACTTAGTTGTGAGTGGAGATAATGTCTAGGTTCTGAAGCCTGAAGACCAAGGTTGGGAAGAGATGATGACCTAAGGCCATGGCATGTTCGATGTGTTCAGTGTGAGGCCAGGTGTCTGGGTGTCGGTCACGAGGTCTGGGGTCAGGCTGTTTCAGACAGGGCATTAGTGCCCAGGCTAGACTGTATAATTGGGGTACAGTCTAGAGAATTGCAGGTTGATCCTCATTTGATGTTTCTGGGTAGACCCCTAGGGCAAAGTCTCTTTTCTGGAGGGCAGGCAGAGTGCTGCATTTTGTCTCCAGAATTCCCAAAGTGGAAGGCTTGTGGGCCAGGAGTGTGAGGATGGAAGTCTGAGAATGCGAGCTGGCTTAGGTTTTGGGGCGAGGGCAAGGCAGGCACACTCTGCAGAGCTGAATTGAGATCTCATGCATCTGAGGTCAGGGCGAGGATCAGACGGGAGTTTCTGTCCATGATGTCCTCTACCTGAAGGTGGAGGCATCACGAGGCCATGGAGGTTTTCCCACGGTGCGAGTGTGTGATGCTGCAAACCACAAGGATTCCTTCTGCAGGACAGTTGAGACCTGTTGAATGGATCAAGGACACCCCATTAGGAATTTCTCCAGAGCAGAGTTCTAACATGGATACCTGGGCAACGAACTCGCATTCCAATTGTCTCCTAGTGACAAAGCAGGTTTGATCTGCTGGCACTGGGTGAGCAACCGCCAGGTTTGTGTTGAAATGGACTCTCCTGAGGATGGGTCATAATGTGGGATTGTGTCCATTGAGACATTGGAATGGGGCGGTGGCTCCAGTGACGTGAAATTTGCTCCTAACTGGAGGTTTTGACACAGTTCCATATAGCATGATTCCCATGTGGCATGCGATTTGTTCTGATTGGTAGCTCCAGAAACCCCCATGTGCTGGTATGGGAATCCAGGCCTCTGAGGAGAGATACATGAAAACAAAAGCAATGAATTCGTTTAGGGCCTAGGTGCCTGTCCTCTTCAATCTTCTTTTCTATGGATATCTATCTACAGGTCTGATTGGAGGTAGTGGCTCAGCTTGTGGCAGATGGTCCCTGTTTGTCCCGGACATCCTACAATATTGGGGTGGCCTCGGGGACTTCGGATGTTTCTCCTAATCTGTCAGGTTGTGCCAAACGAATGAGCAGAATTCCCATGGAGAGGGCAGGCACAGTCCTGAGGTGTGGCTCCATGGGGCCAAGCCTTGAGGGTGTGTGGTCCAGGACAATGGAGACAGAAGTCTGAAAACACAAACTTGGCTTAGGTTTGGGGACATAGGTATGGCAGGCCCGATCTACAGACCGTGAGAATTTTTCAGGCTTTGAACAAAGGGCGAGTGTGTGGCGCTTTTTCAGGCTTTTGTCTCCGGATTTTGTGTCAATGGTGGCCGTGGAATGTCAGGATGGCCTCATCAGCCATGGACGAGTATTTCTCTCTGTGAATTTGGCCCAATTCCAAGTGTTTGCGGTCATTCTTTGGACGGTAGGAGTTCTTTCTCTATTTTTTTTTTAACCTCATGTGTCCCACCAAGGAGGGATTCTAGAGAAGAGATCTGAGTAGGGGTGACTAGACTTCTCAAGCACTGGTTAAGGTTTGGGGAGTAGGGGCATGGTAATCTCCATATGTGGGCTCTTGGTCCAGCCTCGGAGAGGCTTTACTTGAGGCCAGGGTTCATGCTTAGGGTCCTAATGTGTGTTTGTGCCCATTGCAGCCCTCAAGCATGTCTGAGGCCTCATGGGCCATGCTGGTTTCTCCTACACTGCACGTTGGACAACATGCCAACCACAGGGTTTCTGGTCATGGGGAAGGAGGAGTTCTGATTTCTGCATCACGTACACGGCATGGCAGTGAGTAGAGATAAGGTCTAGATTCTGAAGCCTGAAAACCGAGGTTGGTAAGAGATGACGACCTAAGGCCATGGTGGGTCCGATGCACTTAGTGTGCGGCCAGATGTCTGTGTCCATCATGAGGTCTGGGCTCAGGCTGTGTCAGGCAGGGCATTAGTCCCCAGGCTAGACTGTATAATTGGGGTACAGTCGAGTGATGTGAAGGTTGGTCCTCATTTGGGGTTTCTGGTTGGCCCCATAGGGCAAAGATTTTCTTCTGGAGGGCAGGCAGAGTGCTGCATTCTGGCTCCAGAAATGCCAACTTCAGGGCTTGTGGGCCAGGTGTTTTAGGACAGAAGTCTGAGAACACAAGTTCAGCTTAGAATTCGCAGCGGTGACATGGCAGGCACACTCTACAGACCTGAAATGAGATCTCGTGCATCTGAAGTCAGGGCGAGGATCAGATGTTGGCTTAGGTTGGAGTTTCTGTACATGATGTCTCCTTCATGAAGGTGGGGGGCATCAGGAAACCATGGAAGATTTCCAACTTTGTGAGTGTGTGATGCTCCAAACCACAAGGATTCCGTCAGCGGGACAGTCACGACCTTTTGGATGGATCAAGGACGTCCCATAAGAAATGCTCCAAAGCACAGTTCTAATGATGGATGCCTGGGCAGTCCAACTTGCGTTCCAGTTGTGTCCTAGTGAAAAGGAGGATTCGATCTGCTGTCACTGGGGGAACAACCGAGGGGGCTGAATTGAAATGGACTCTCATGAGGATCAGTCATGATGTGGATTTGTGTCCATGGATCCCTTGGAATGGGGCAGTGGCTCTGTTGCCCTGAAGAATTCTCCTAACCTGAGGTTTTGATGCAGCTCCAAAGAGCAAGTTTCCCATGTAGAGACGAGATTTGTTCTGAAACCCCCACAACCTGGTATTGGAAACCAAGCATCTGGGGAACAATGCCTGGAATCCAAAGCAATGGATCTGATTACGGTCTAGGGCCTGTCCTTTTCAATATTCTCCTCTGAGTGTCTCTGTCTAAGATTCAGAATGGAGGTCACTGCTCAGCTTGTGTCAGATCACCCATGTTTGTTGGGGGAGGCCAACACTATTGGGCTCGTCTTGGGAATTGGAGGTTTCTCCTAATCTGTAAGGTTGTGGCAAATGAAACGGGCAGAGTTCCCTTGGAGAGCACTGGCACAGTCCTTAGGTGTGACACCACCTTTCTGGGTGTCATCCAGGAGGTCCAGGCTCAGGCTGTGTCAGACAGGGCATTAGTGCCAAGCTTAGACTGTATAATTGGAGTAAAGTTGAGTGGCATGCAGGTTGATCCTCATTTGGCGTTTCTGGGTAGCCCCAGGGGCAACGTTTTTCTTCTGGAGGGAAGGAAGAGTGCTGCATTGTGGCGACGGAATTCTCACACTGGAGGGCTTGTGGGCCAGAATTGTGAGGAAGGAAGTGAGAGAACACAAGCTAGGCTTAGGTTTTGGGTCAAGATCATGGCAGGCACACTCTGTAGAGCTAAATCTAAATCTCATGCATCTGAAGTCAGGGCGAGGATCAGACGTAGGCTCAGGTTGAAGTTTCTGTTCAGGATGGCCCCTTCATGATGGTGGGGGGCATCATGGGGCTATGGAGACTTTCCCACGATTGGCATTGTATGTTGCTCCAATCGGCAAGGATTCCTTCTACGGGACAGTCGAGACCGGTCAGATTGCTCCAGGACGTCCCATGCGGAACCACGGCAGTGCAGGGTTCTAAGGATGGATTCCTGGAGTGCCCGCCTCACATTCCTATTGTCTCCTAGTGACAAGGCAGGTTCGATCTGCTTCTTTTGGGGAGCAACCAAAGGGGATGTGTTGAAATGGACTCGCCTGCGGATGGGTCATAATGCGGGTTTGTGTCCATGGAGACCTTGGAATGGGGTGTTGGCTGCTGGGACCTGAAGGTTTCCCTTAACTGGAGGTTGTGACACAGCTCCAAAATGCATGTTTCCCATGTGGAAATGAGATTTGTTCAGACTGGTACCTCTTGAAGAACACATATGCTGGTATTGGAAACCAGGCCTCTGAGGAGAGATGCCTGGAATCAAAAGCAATGGATCTGATTAGGGCCTAGGTGCCTGTCCGGTTCAATCTTCTTCTCTGGGGTTATCTGTCTATGGATCTGAGTTGAGGTAGTTGCTCATCTTGGGACAGATCACCCTGTTTGCCCTGAGTGGCCAACACTATTGGGAAGGCCTCAGGGACGTTGGAGTGTTCTCCTAATCTTTAGGGTTGTGGCCAATGGAATAGGCAGAATTTGCTTGGAGAAGGCAGGCACAGTCCTGAGGCATGGCTCCAGGGGCCCCAGCCTGGAGGGTGTGTGGGCCAGGACAGTGGGGACAGAAACCTGAAAACCCAAACTCAGCTTAGATTTGGGGACGTAGGTATGACATGCCTGATCTATAGACCGTGAGAAGAATTTATCAGGCTATGAACAAAGGGCAAGTGTGAGGCATATCTCCAGGCTTTTGTCTCTAGATTTTGTGTCAATGGTGGCCATGGAATGACGGGATGGCCTCTTTGGCCATGGATGATTCTTTCTCTTTTAAGATTTGGTCAGATCCCAAGTTTTGGGGCTCATTCCGGGGATGGAGGAGACCCTTCAATATTTTTTTTCCTCAGGGGTTCCAGAGCAGAGACCTGAATAGGGGTGATTAGAACTCTCAACCTCTCATTAATATTGGGGGACTAGGGATGGCAATGCGGGTTCTTGGTCCAGACCCTGAGAGGCTTTACTTGAGGACAGGGCTCACACTGAGGGTCCCAATGTGTTTGTGCCCATTGCGGTTTTTCAAGCATGGGCGGGGACTCATGGGCTACACTGGATTCTCCTACACTGAACGTTGGAAAACATGCCAACCACAAGGTTTCTTGCCTTGAGGAAGAAGGAGTTTCATTTCTGCATCACGTTCACCCCTGGGTAGTGAGTATATATAAGGTCTAGGTTCTGAAGCCTGAAAACCAAGGTTGAAAAGAGATGATGACCTAAAGCCATGGCGGGTCTGATGTGCTCAGTGTACAGCCAGCTGTCTGGGTGTCGGTTGAAAATTCAGACCTCAGGCTGTGCAAGACAGGGCATTAACGCCGAAGCGAAACTGTATAATTGGGGTAGAGTCAAGTGGCATGCAGGTTGATCCTCATTTGGTGTTTCTGGTTAGCCCCATAGGACAACGTTTCCCTTCTGGAGGGCAGTCAGAGTGCTGCATTGTGTCTCTCCAGAATTCCCTAACTGGAGGGCTGGTGGGCTCGGAGTGTGAGGACGAAGTCTGAGAACAATAGCTAGGTTTTGCTTCGGGGCGGGGTTTCGGCAGGCACACTCTGCAGAGTTGAATCAAGATTTCGTGCATCTGAAGTCAGGGCGAGGATTAGACGTTGGCTCAGGTTGGAGTTTCTGTCCAAGATGGCTCTTTCATGAAGGGGACGGTGCACCACGAGGCCACAGAGCTTTTCCCATGATGGGAGTGGTGAGGTGCTCCAAAGCGCAAGGATTCCTTCTGCAGGACAGCTGTGACCTGTTGGATGGCTCCAGGACGTCCCATATGGAATTACTTCAGAGTAGTTTTCTACAGATGGATGCCTAGCCAGCCCGCCTCACATTCCAATTGTCTCCTAGTGACAAGATAGGTTCGATCTGCTGGCTCTAGGGGAGCACCCAAGGGCACTGAGTTGAAATAGACTCTCCTGCAGATGGGTCCTAATGTGGGATTGTGTCCATGGAGACCTTGGAATGAGGTGGTGGCACCGGGGCCCTGAAGGAATTTCCTAGCCGGAGGTTTTGACACAGCTTGAAAGAGCACGTTTCCCATGTGGAGAAGACATTTGTTCTACTGATGCCTCAGGAAACCCCCATATGGTGGTATTGAAAACCAGGCCTCTGAGGTTCTGACATAGCTCCTCGAGCAAGTTTCCAATGTGCAGACAAGACTTGCTCTGAAGGAGCCTATGGAAACCCCATAGGCTGGTATTGGAAACCAGGCCTCTGAGAAGAGATGCCTGGAAACCAAAGCAATGGATCTGATTAGGGCCTAGGGGCCTGTCCAGTTCAATGTTCTTCTCTGGGGACATCTGTCTCCGAGTCTGTGTGGAGCTAGTTGCTCAGCTAGTGTCAGATCACCCCGGTTTGTTCCGAGCAGCCTACAATATTGGGATGGTCCCAGGGACATTGGAGATTTCTCCTGATTTATATGGTTGTGGCCAATGGAATATGAAGAATTCCCTTTGAGAGGGCAGGAACAATCCTGATGTGTGGTTCCAGGGGCCCTAGCATGGAGGGTGTGTGTTTTCACACAACTGTCCAAACAGCCCTGGCCTACACAACCTACAGGCTCAGGCCCCTGGAGCCAAACCTGAGGACTGTACTTGTCCTCTCAGAGGGAAATGTGTGTGCCCATTCCAAAGGCCACAACCCTTCTAATAGGATAAACCTCCAAAGTCCCTGATCCATCTCAATAGTGGTGGCTTCCCAGGAAAAACAGGGGCAATCTGAGCCCTACAGAGCACCTACCTGCACTCAGACCCATAGACAGATGTCCCCAGAGGTAAAAAGGAAAGAACAGGCCCCTAGGCACTAATCAGATCCATTGCTTTGGTTTCCAGGCATCTCTCCTCAGATTCCTGGATTTCAAAAGCAGCATATAGCTGTTTCTTGACTCACCCATCAGAAAACATCTCATCTACACATGGGAAACTTGCACGTTGGGGCTGTGTCAAAGCCTCTGTTTAGGAGAACCCTTTAGGGCCCCAGTGCCACCGCTTCATTCCAAAGTCTCCATAGACACAAAAGCACATTAGGACCCATCCCCAGGGGTGTCCATTTCAACTCAGCGTCCACGGTTGCTCCCCACAGATCCAGATCTAACCTGTCTTGTTGCTGGGAGACAATTGAAATGCGAGGTGGGCTACCCATCCAACCATCCTTAGAACCCTGCTCAGAATCATTGACCTGGAGCCAAACAACAGGTCTCAATTGTCCTGCAGAAGACTTTCTGCAGTTTGGAGATTCTCACAACTCCCATCGTGGGAAAACACCCATGGCCCCGTGATGCCCCCCCCCCATTCATGAAGGGGCCATCAGGGACAGAAACTCCAACCTGAGCGATCGTCTGATCCTCGCCCTGACTTCAGATGCACGAGATCTCGATTCAGGTCTGTAGATTGTGCCTGCCATGGCCTCACCCAGAAACCTAAGCCTAGCTTGTGTTCTCAGACTTTTGTCGTCAGACTACTGGCCCACAAGACCTCCAGTTTGGCAATCCAGAACTACAATGCAGCACTCTGCCGGCCCTCCAGAAGAAAAACATTGTCCTCTGGGGCTACCCAGTAACCCCAAATGAGGATCAACCTGCACCGACATTGGCTGTACCCCAAATACATAGGCTGACCAGGGCACTAATGCCCTTTCTGACACAGCCTGAGCCTGGACCCCGTGGACCCTCCCAGACAGCTGGCCGCAAACTGAGCCCATCGAGCCACCATGGCCTTAGGTCGTCATCTCTTCCCAACCTCGGTTTTCAGGTTTCAGAACCTAGACATTATCTCCAATCACTGCCCAGGGTTGAAGGTGATGCAGAAATCAGAACTCCTTCCTCATGGCAAGAAACCTTGTGGTTGGCATGTTGTCCAACGTTCAGTGTAGTTGAAACCAGTGTGGCCCATGCTCGCGGCCCACATTGGTCACAAACACACATTGTGATGCTCAGGCTGAGCCCAGTCCTCAAGTAAGGCCACTCAGTGGCTGGATGAAGAGATAGCATATTGGACTTGCCATGCCCCTAGGCCCCAATTTTTAACCATAGTTCGGGTTGTCCCTTCAGTCTTCCCCACGGCTTGGCTTTGGAATTCCTCTTTTGGTGGGACACCTGAGGTAACAAAACTGAAATGAGTCCTCCCATCCCACAGATTGACGAAAAGCAATTGGGAATCGGGCCAAATCCTCAGAGAGGAAGATTCGTCCATGGCAGGAGCCTCACACTCGCCCTTCTTTCAAATCCCGAAGAGTTCTCCTCATGGTCTGTAGATCAGTAATGCCATACCTATGACCCGAAACATAAGCCGAGTTTGTGTTTTCAGACAACTGTCCAAACAGCCCTGGCCTACATAACCTACAGGCTCAGGCCCCTGGAGCCAAACCTAAGGACTGTACTTGCCCTCTCCAAGGGAATTGTGTGTGCCCATTCCAATGGCCACAGCCCTTCTAATAGGATAAACCTCCAAAGTCCCTGATCCATCTCAATAGTGGTGGCTTCCCAGGAAAAACAGGGGCAATCTGAGCCCAACTGAGCACCTACCTGCACTCAGACCCATAGACAGATGTCCCCAGAGGTAAAAAGGAAAGAACAGGCCCCTAGGCACTAATCAGATCCATTGCTTTGGTTTCCAGGCATCTCTCCTCAGATTCCTGGATTTCAAAAGCAGCATATAACTGTTTCTTGACTCACCCATCAGAAAACATCTCATCTACACATGGGAAACTTGCACGTTGGAGCTGTGTCAAAGCCTCTGTTTAGGAGAACCTTTAGGGCCCCAGTGCCACCGCTTCATTCTAAAGTCTCCATAAACAAAAAAGCACGTTAGGATCCATCCCCAGGGGTGTCCATTTCAACTCAGCGTCCTCGGTTGCTCCCCACAGATCCAGGAGATCTAACCTGTCTTGTTGCTAGGAGACAATTGGAATGCGAGGTGGGATACCCAGCCATCCATCCTTAGAACCCTGCTCAGAATCATTGGCCTGGAGCCAAACAACAGGTCTCAATTGTCCTGCAGAAAACTCTCTGCAGTTTGGACCTTCTCACAACTCCCCTCGTGGGAAAACACCCATGGCCTCGTGATGCCTCCCCCAATCATGAAGGGGCCATCAGGGACAGAAACTCCAACCTGAGCGATCCTCTGATCCTCGCCCTGACTTCAGATGCACGAGATCTCGATTCAGGTCTGTAGATTGTGCCTGCCATGGCCTCACCCAGAAACCTAAGCCTAGCTTGTGTTCTCAGACTTTTGTCGTCAGACTACTGGCCCACAAGCCCTCCAGTTTGGCAATCCAGAACTACAATGCAGCACTCTGCCGGCCCTCCAGAAGAAAAACATTGTCCTCTGGGGCTACCCAGTATCCCCAAATGAGGATCAACCTGCACCGACCTTGGCTGTACCCCAAATATTTAGGCTGACCAGGGCACTAATGCACTTTCTGACACAGCCTGAGCCTGGAACCCGTGGACACTCCCAGACAGCTGACCGCACACTGAGCACATCGAGCCGCCATGGCCTTAGGTCCTCATCTCTTCCCAACATCGGTTTTCAGGTTTCAGAACCTAGACCTTATCTCCAATCACTGCCCAGGGTTGAAGGTGATGCAGAAATCAGAACTCCTTCCCCCCATGGCAAAAAACCTTGTGGTTGGCATGTTGTCCAACGTTCAGTGTAGTTGAAACCAGTGTGGCCCATGAGGCCCCGCCCATCTCGCGGGCCACATTGGTCACAAACACACATTGTGATGCTCAGGCTGAGCCCAGTCCTCAAGTAAGGCCACTCAGTGGCTGGATGAAGAGATAGCATATTGGACTTGCCATGCCCCTAGGCCCCAATTTTTAACCATAGTTCGGGTTGTCCCTTCAGTCTTCCCCACGGCTTGGCTTTGGAATTCCTCTTTTGGTGGGACACCTGAGGTAACAAAACTGAAATGAGTCCTCCCATCCCACAGATTGACGAAAAGCAATTGGGAATCGGGCCAAATCCTCAGAGAGGAAGATTCGTCCATGGCTCATGAGGCCTCCCCGACATTCCACGGCCATCGCTGATACAAAATCCAGAGACAAAAGCCTGAGCAAGCGCCTCAGACTCGCACTTTCTTCATATCCTGAAGAGTTCTTCTCATGTTTGTCGATCGGGCCTGCCATACCTACGTCCCCAAACATAAGCTGAGTTTGTGTTTTCGACTAATGTCCTCAAAGTCTTGGGCCACACACCCTCCAGGCTGGGCCCCTGGAGCCACACATTAGGACTGTGCCTACCAATCCATGGGAATTCTGCCCATTCCATGGTCCAAAATCATACAAATTAGGAGAAACCTCCAAAGTCCCTGAGGCCATCCCAATATATTTGGTCGCCCTGAACAAACAAGGGCTGTCTAACGCCAGCTGATAATCGACCTCCACTCATACCATAGATGGAAGTCCCCAGAGAAGAAGATTGAACCAGACAGGACCCTAGGCCATAATAGGATCCATTGCTTTGGGTTACAGGCATGTGTCCTCAAAAGCCTGATTCCAATACGAGCATAGGGGTTTTCCTGAGGCACCCATCAGAACTCATCTCGTCTCCACAAGGAAACCTGTGCATGGGAGCCATGTCCAAAGCTTAGGAGAGTACTTCAGGGTCCCGGTGCCACCGCCCCATTCCAAGGCCCTCATGGACACAAAAACACATTAGGACACATCCTCAGGAAAGTCCATTTCAAGTCAGCCACCCCGGTTGACCAGGCAGAGCCATCAGATCTAAACTGTCTTGTTGCTAGGAGAATATTGGAATGCGAGGCGGGCTACCCAGGCATCCATCCGCGAACGGTGCTCTGGAGTCATTCCATATGGAATGTCCTGGAGCTGTCCAACAGGTCTCAATTATCCCGCAGAAGAAATCCTTGAAGGGGGCATCCCACAACTCCCAACGTGGGAAAACCTCAATGGCCTCGAGATTCTGCTCCCTTCATGAAGCGGCCGTCATGCTCAGAAACTCCAACCTGAGCCAACGTCTCATCCTCGCCATGACTTCACATGGATGAGATATTGGTCAGATATGCAGGGGGTAACAGCCATGCCCCCCCGAAACCCAAGTCTAGCTTGTCTTCTCAGACTTCCGTCCTCACACTCCTGGCCCCGAAGCCCTCAAGTTTGGCTATTCCGGACCCACAATGCAGCACTCTGCCTGCCCTCTAGAAAAAAAAATTATTGCCTCATGAGCTGCCCAGGCACCTTAAATGAGGGTAAACCTACACAGCACTCGACTTTACCCAAATTATATAGTCTAACCTGGGCACTAATGCACTGTCGAACACAACCTGAGCCCGGACCTCCTGACCAACACCCAGAAAGCTGACCGCACACTGAGCACATAAAACCCGCCATGGCCTTAGGTCATCATCTCTTCCCTACCTCAGTTTTCAGGCTTCAGAACGAGACCTTATCTGCAATCACTGCCCAGGGGTGAGTGTGATGCAGAAATCAGAACTCCTCTTTACCCATGGCAAGAACCCTTGTGGTTGGCACGTAGTTCAACGTTCAGTTTAGGAGAAACCAGCATTCACCCTGAGGCCCCACCCATTCTTGAGTGTTATGAGGGCATACACACGCATTGTGACCCTCAGCATAAGTCCTGTCCTCTAGTAAGTCCTCTCAGTGGCTGGACCATTAGATGTCATAATGGGCTTGACATGTCCCTAGGCCCCAATTTTTAACCAGATTTCTTATTGTCCAGTCGCCCCTCCCCAGGGCTCTACTCTGGAATCCCTCAATTGGTGGGACACCTGAGGTTAAAAAAGAAAACAACAACAACAACAACAACAACAAAAAAAACGAACTTCTTCCAGCCCACAGAATGACCCCAAACTCTTTAGACGGGGCCAAACCACCAGAGAGTAAGACTCGTCCATTTCCCATGAAGTCACCCAAAAATTCCACGACCATGAGTGACACGATATCCACAGACAAAAACTTAATCAGGAGCCTCACACTCGCCCTTCTTTCAAATCCCGAAGGGTTCTCCTCATGGTCTGTAGATCAGTCATGCCATACCTATGACCCGAAACATAAGCCGAGTTTGTGTTTTCAGACAACTGTCCAAACAGCCCTGGCCTACATAACCTACAGGCTCAGGCCCCTGGAGCCAAACCTAAGGACTGTACTTGCCCTCTCCAAGGGAATTGTGTGTGCCCATTCCAATGGCCACAGCCCTTCTAATAGGATAAACCTCCAAAGTCCCTGATCCATCTCAATAGTGGTGGCTTCCCAGGAAAAACAGGGGCAATCTGAGCCCAACTGAGCACCTACCTGCACTCAGACCCATAGACAGATGTCCCCAGAGGTAAAAAGGAAAGAACAGGCCCCTAGGCACTAATCAGATCCATTGCTTTGGTTTCCAGGCATCTCTCCTCAGATTCCTGGATTTCAAAAGCAGCATATAACTGTTTCTTGACTCACCCATCAGAAAACATCTCATCTACACATGGGAAACTTGCACGTTGGAGCTGTGTCAAAGCCTCTGTTTAGGAGAACCCTTTAGGGCCCCAGTGCCACCGCTTCATTCTAAAGTCTCCATAAACAAAAAAGCACGTTAGGATCCATCCCCAGGGGTGTCCATTTCAACTCAGCGTCCTCGGTTGCTCCCCACAGATCCAGGAGATCTAACCTGTCTTGTTGCTAGGAGACAATTGGAATGCGAGGTGGATTACCCAGCCATCCATCCTTAGAACCCTGCTCAGAATCATTGGCCTGGAGCCAAACAACAGGTCTCAATTGTCCTGCAGAAAACTCTCTGCAGTTTGGACCTTCTCACAACTCCCCTCGTGGGAAAACACCCATGGCCTCGTGATGCCTCCCCCAATCATGAAGGGGCCATCAGGGACAGAAACTCCAACCTGAGCGATCCTCTGATCCTCGCCCTGACTTCAGATGCACGAGATCTCGATTCAGGTCTGTAGATTGTGCCTGCCATGGCCTCACCCAGAAACCTAAGCCTAGCTTGTGTTCTCAGACTTTTGTCGTCAGACTACTGGCCCACAAGCCCTCCAGTTTGGCAATCCAGAACTACAATGCAGCACTCTGCCGGCCCTCCAGAAGAAAAACATTGTCCTCTGGGGCTACCCAGTATCCCCAAATGAGGATCAACCTGCACCGACCTTGGCTGTACCCCAAATATTTAGGCTGACCAGGGCACTAATGCACTTTCTGACACAGCCTGAGCCTGGAACCCGTGGACACTCCCAGACAGCTGACCGCACACTGAGCACATCGAGCCGCCATGGCCTTAGGTCGTCATCTCTTCCCAACATCGGTTTTCAGGTTTCAGAACCTAGACATTATCTCCAATCACTGCCCAGGGTTGAAGGTGATGCAGAAATCAGAACTCCTTCCCCCCATGGCAAAAAACCTTGTGGTTGGCATGTTGTCCAACGTTCAGTGTAGTTGAAACCAGTGTGGCCCATGAGGCCCCGCCCATGCTCGCGGGCCACATTGGTCACAAACACACATTGTGACGCTCAGGCTGAGCCCAGTCCCCAAGTAAGGTCACTCAGTGGTTGGATGAAAAGATAGCATATTGGGCTTGCCATGCCCCTAGGCCCCAATTTTTTACCATAGTTCAGGTTGTCCCTTCAGTCTTCCCCACGGCTTGGCTTTGGAATTCCTCTTTTCTTGGGACACCTGAGGTAACAAAACTGAAATGAGTCCTCCCATCCCACAGATTGACGAAAAGCAATTGGGAATCGGGCCAAATCCTCAGAGAGGAAGATTCGTCCATGGCCCCTGAGGCTTCCCCGACATTCCACGGCATTCGCTGATACAAAATCCAGAGACAAAAGCCTGAGCAAGCGCCTCAGACTCGCACTTTCTTCATATCCTGAAGAGTTCTTCTCATGGTTTGTCGATCGGGCCTGCCATACCTACGTCCCCAAACATAAGCTGAGTTTGTGTTTTCGACTTCTGTCCTCAAAGTCTTGGGCCACACACCCTCCAGGCTGGGCCCCTGGAGCCACACATTAGGACTGTGCCTACCAATCCATGGGAATTCTGCCTATTCCATGGTCCAGAATCGTACAAATTAGGAGCAACCTCCAAAGTCCCTGAGGCCATCCCAATAGTGTGGTTCGCCCGGAACAAACAAGGGCTGTCGGACACCAGCTGATAATCGACCTCCACTCATACCATAGATGGATGTCCCCAGAGAAGAAGATTGAACCAGACAGGACCCTAGGCCATAATAGGATCCATTGCTTTGTGTTACAGGCATGTATCCTCAAAAGCCTGATTCCAATACGAGCATAGGGGTTTTCCTGAGGCACCCATCAGAACTCATCTCGTCTCCACAAGGAAACCTGTGCATGGGAGCCATGTCCAAAGCTTAGGAGAGTACTTCAGGGTCCCGGTGCCACCGCCCCATTCCAAGGCCCTCATGGACACAAAAACACATTAGGACCCATTCTCAGGAAAGTCCATTTCAACTCAGCCACACCGGTTGCTCCCGATGAGCCATCAGATCTAAACAGTCTTGTTGCTAGGAGACAATTGGAATGCGAGGCGGGCTTCCCAGGCATCCATCCGCAAACAGTGCGCTGGAGTCATTCCATATGAAATGTCCTGGAGCTGTCCAACAGGTCTCAATTGTCCCGCAGAAGGAATCCTTGAAGGGGGCATCCCACAACTCCCAACGTGGGAAAACCTCAATGGCCTCGAGATTCCGCTCCCTTCATGAAGCGGCCGTCATGCTCAGAAACTCCAACCTGAGCCAACGTCTGATCTTCTCCCTGACTTCAGATGGATGAGATATTGGTTCCGATTTGCAGGGGGTACCTGCCGTGCCCTCGCCCTGAAACCCAAGTCTAGCTTGTCTTCTCAGACTTCCGTCCTCACACTCCTGGCCCCAAAGCCCTCAAGTTTGGCAATTCCGGACCCACAATGCAGCACTCTGCCTGCTCTCTAGAATAAAAATTATTGCCTCATGAGCTGCCCAGGCACCTTAAATGAGGGTAAACCTACACAGCACTCGACTTTACCCAAATTATATAGTCTAACCTGGGCACTAATGCACTGTCGAACACAACCTGAGCCCGGACCTCCTGACCAACACCCAGAAAGCTGACCGCACACTGAGCACATAAAACCCGCCATGGCCTTAGGTCATCATCTCTTCCCTACCTCAGTTTTCAGGCTTCAGAACCGAGACCTTATCTCCAATCACTGCCCAGGGGTGAGTGTGATGCAGAAATCAGGGCTCCTTCTTACCTACGGCAAGAACCCTTGTGGTTGGCACGTTGTCCAACGTTCAGTGTAGGAGAAACCAGCATTCACCCTGAGGCCCCGCCCATTCTTGAGTATTACGAGCACATACACACGCATTGTGACCCTCAGCATGAGTCCTGTCCTCTAGTAAGTCCTCTCAGTGGCTGGACCATTAGATGTCATAATGGGCTTGACATGTCCCTAGGCCCCAATTTTTAACCAGATTTCTTATTGTCCAGTCGCCCCTCCCCAGGGCTCTACTCTGGAATCCCTCATTTGGTGGGACACCTGAGGTTAAAAAAGAAAACAACAACAACAACAACAAAAAAAAAACGAACTTCTTCCAGCCCACAGAATGACCCCAAACTCTTTAGACGGGGCCAAACCACCAGAGAGTAAGACTCGTCCATTTCCCATGAAGTCACCCAGAAATTCCACGACCATGAGTGACACGATATCCAGAGACAAAAACTTGAGCAGGAGCCTCACACTCGCCCTTCTTTCAAATCCCGAAGAGTTCTCCTCATGGTCTGTAGATCAGTCCTGCCATACCTATTACCCGAAACATAAGCCGAGTTTGTGTTTTCAGACAACTGTCCAAACAGCCCTGGCCTACACAACCTACAGGCTCAGGCCCCTGGAGCCAAACCTGAGGACTGTATTTGCCCTCTCCAAGGGAATTGTGTGTGCCCATTCCAATGGCCACAACCCTTCTAATAGGATAAACCTCCAAAGTCCCTGATCCATCTCAATAGTGGTGGCTTCCCAGGAAAGACAGGGGCAATCTGAGCCCAACTGAGCACCTACCTGCACTCAGACCCATAGACAGATGTCCCCAGAGGTAAAAAGGAAAGAATAGGCCCCTAGGCACTAATCAGATCCATTGCTTTGGTTTCCAGGCATCTCTCCTCAGAGGCCTGGACTTCAAAAGCAGCATATAGCTATTTCTTGACTCAACCATCAGAAATCATCTCATCTACACATGGGAAACTTGCACGTTGGAGCTGTGTCAAAGCCTCTGTTTAGGAGAACCCTTTAGGGCTCCAGTGCCACCGCTTTATTCCAAGGTCTCCATAGACACAAAAGCACGTTAGGACCCATCCACAGGGGTGTCCATTTCAACTCAGCGTCCTCGGTTGCTCCCCACAGATCCAGGAGATCTAACCTGTCTGGTTGCTAGGAGACAATTGTAATGCGAGGTGGGCTACCCCGCCATCCATCCTTAGAACCCTGCTCAGAATCATTGGCCTGGAGCCAAACAACAGGTCTCAATTGTCCTGCAGAAGACTCTCTGCAGTTTGGAGCTTCTCACAACTCCCATCGTGGGAAAACACCCATGGCCTCGTGATGCCCCCCCCATTCATGAAGGGGCCATCAGGGACAGAAACTCCAACCTGAGCGATCGTCTGATCCTCGCCCTGACTTCAGATGCACGAGATGTCGATTCAGGTCTGTAGATTGTGCCTGCCATGGCCTCACCCAGAAACCTAAGCCTGGCTTGTGTTCTCAGACTTTTGTCGTCAGACAACTGGCCCACAAGCCCTCCAGTTTGGCAATCCAGAACTACAATGCAGCACTCTGCCGGCCCTCCAGAAGAAAAACATTGTCCTCTGGGGCTACACAGTAACCCCAAATGAGGATCAACCTGCACCGACCTTGGCTGTACCCCCAATACATAGGCTGACCAGGGCACTAATGCCCTTTCTGACACAGCCTGAGCATGGACCCGCTGGACCCTCCCAGACAGCTGGCCGCACACTGAGGACATCGAGCCGCCATGGCCTTAGGTCGTCATCTCTTCCCAACCTCGGTTTTCAGGTTTCAGAACCTAGACCTTATCTCCAATCACTGCCCAGGGTTGAAGGTGATGCAGAAATCAGAACTCCTTCCCCATGGCGAGAAACCTTGTGGTTGGCATCTTGTCCAACGTTCAATGTCGTTGAAATCAGTGTGGCCCATGAGGCCCCGCCCATGCTCGCGGGCCTCATTGGTTACAAACACACATTGTGATGCTCAGGCTGAGTCCAGTCCTCAAGTAAGGCCACTCAGTGGCTGGATGAAGAGATAGCATATTGGGCTTGCCATGCCCCTAGGCCCCAATTTTGAACCATAGTTCGGGTTGTCCCTTCAGTCTTCCCCACGGCTTGGCTTTGGAATTCCTCTTTTGGTGGGAAACCTGAGGTAACAAACCTGAAATGAGTCCTCCCATCCCACAGATTGATGAAAAGCAATTGGGAATCGGGCCAAATCCTCAGAGAGGAAGATTCGTCCATAGCCCATGAGGCCTCCCCGACATTCCACGGCCATCGCTGATACAAAATCCAGAGACAAAAGCCTGAGCAAGCGCCTCAGACTCGCACTTTCTTCATATCCTGAAGAGTTCTTCTCATGGTTTGTAGATCGTGCCTGCCATACCTACATCCCCAAACCTAAGCTGAGTTTGTGTTTTCAGACTTCTGTCCTCAAAGACTTGGGCCACACACCCTCCAGGCTGGGCCCCTGGAGCAACACATTAGGACTGTGCCTACCAATCCATGGAAATTCTGCCCATTCCATGGTCCAAAATCGTACAAATTAGGAGAAACCTCCAAAGTCCCTGAGGCCATCCCAATAGTGTAGGTCTCCCGGAACAAACAAGGGCTGTCTGACTCCAGCTGATAATCGACCTCCACTCATAACATAGATGGATGTCCCCAGAGAAGAAGATAGAACCAGACAGGACCCTAGGCCATAATAGGATCCATTGCTTTGGGTTACAGGCATGTGTCCTCAAAAGCCTGATTCCAATACGAGCATAGGGGTTTTCCTGAGGCACCCATCAGAACTCATCTCGTCTCCACAAGGAAACCTGTGCATGGGAGCCATGTCCAAAGCTTAGGAGAGTACTTCAGGTTCCCGGTGCCACCGCCCCATTCCAAGGCCCTCTTGGACACAAAAACACATTAGGACTCATCCTCAGGAAAGTCCATTTCAACTCAGCCACCCCGGTTGCTCCCGCAGAGCCATCAGATCTAAACTGTCTTGTTGCTAGGAGACAATTGGAATGCGAGGCGGGCTTTCCAGGCATCCAACCACGAATGGTGCTCTAGAGTATTTCCATATGGGATATCCTGGAGCTGTCCAACAGGTCTCAATTGTCCCGCAGAAGGAATCCTTGAAAGGGGCATCCCACAACTCCCAACGTGGGAAAACCTCAATGGCCTCGAGATTCCGCTCCCTTCATGAAGCGGCCGTCATGCTCAGAAACTCCAACCTGAGCCAACGTCTGATCCTCGCCCTGACTTCAGATGCATGAGATATTGTTTCAGATCTGCTGGGGGTACCTGCCGTGCCCTCACCCTGAAACCCAAGTCTAGCTTGTCTTCTCAGACTTCGGTCCTCACACTCCTGGCCCCGAAGCCCTCAAGTTTGGCAATTCCGGACCCACAATGCAGCACTCTGCCTGCCCTCTAGAAAAAAAATTATTGCCTCAACCTGCCCAGGCACCTTAAATGCGGGTAAACCTACGCAGCACTCGACTTTACCCAAATTATATAGTCTAACCTGGGCACTAATGCACTGTCGAACACAACCTGAGCCCGGACCTCCTGAGCAACACCCAGAAAGCTGACCGCACACTGAGCACATAAAACCCGCCATGGCCTTAGGTCATCATCTCTTCCCTACCTCAGTTTTCAGGCTTCAGAACCGAGACCTTATCTCCAATCACTGCCCAGGGGTGAGTGTGATGCAGAAGTCAGAATTCCTCCTTACCCATGGCAGGAACCCTTGTGGTTGGCACGTTGTCCAACGTTCAGTGTAGGAGAAATCAGCATTCACCCTGAGGCCCCGCCCATTCTTGAGTGCGACGAGTGCATACACACGCATTGTGACCCTCAGCATGAGTCCTGTCCTCTAGTAAGTCCTCTTGTGGCTGGACCATTAGATGTCATAATGGGCTTGACATGTCCCTAGGCCCCAATTTTTAACCAGATTTCTGATTGTCCAGTCGCCCCTCACCAGGGCTCTACTCTGGAATCCATCATTTAGTGGGACACCTGAGGTTAAAAAAGAAAACAACAACAACAACAACAACAACAAAAAAACGGACTTCTTCCAGCCCACAGAATGACCCCAAACTCTTTGGACGGGCCAAACCACCAGAGAGTAAGACTCGTCCATTTCCCATGAAGTCACCCAGAAATTGCACGACCATGAGTGACACGATATCCAGAGACAAAAACTTGAGCAGGAGCCTCACACTCGCCCTTCTTTCAAATCCCGAAGTGTTCTTCTCATGGTCTGTAGATCAGTCCTGCCATACCTATGACCCGAAACATAAGCCGAGTTTGTGTTTTCAGACAACTGTCCAAACAGCCCTGGCCTACACAACCTACAGGCTCAGGCCCCTGGAGCCAAACCTGAGGACTGTACTTGCCCTCTCCAAGGGAATTGTGTGTGCCCATTCCAATGGCCACAACCCTTCTAATAGGATAAACCTCCAAAGTCCCTGATCCATCTCAATAGTGGTGGCTTCCCAGGAAAGACAGGGGCAATCTGAGCCCAACTGAGCACCTACCTGCACTCAGACCCATAGACAGATGTGCCCAGAGGTAAAAAGGAAAGAACAGGCCCCTAGGCACTAATCAGATCCATTGCTTTGGTTTCCAGGCATCTCTCCTCAGAGGCCTGGATTTCAAAAGCAGCATATAGCTGTTTCTTGACTCACCCATCAGAAAACATCTCATCTACACATGGGAAACTTGCACGTTGGAGCTGTGTCAAAGCCTCTGTTTAGGAGAACCCTTTAGGGCCCCAGTGCTACCGCTTCATTCCAAGGTCTCCATAGACACAAAAGCACGTTAGGACCCATCCCCAGGGGTGTCCATTTCAACTCAGCGTCCTCGGTTGCTCCCCACAGATCCAGGAGATCTAACCTGTCTTGTTGCTGGGAGACAATTGGAATGCGAGGTGGGCTACCCAGCCATCCATCCTTAGAACCCTGCTCAGAATCATTGGCCTGGAGCCAAACAACAGGTCTCAATTGTCCTGCAGAAGACTCTCTGCAGTTTGGAGCTTTTCACAACTCCCAACATGGGAAAACACCCATGGCCTCGTGATGCCCCCCCCATTCATGAAGGGGCCATCAGGGACAGAAACTCCAACCTGAGCGATCGTCTGATCCTCGCCCTGACTTCAGATGCACGAGATCTCGATTCAGGTCTGTAGATTGTGCCTGCCATGGCCTCACCCAGAAACCTAAGCCTAGCTTGTGTTCTCAGACTTTTGTCGTCAGACTACTGGCCCACAAGCCCTCCAGTTTGGCAATCCAGAACTACAATGCAGCACTTGCCGACCCTCCAGAAGAAAAACATTATCCTCTGGGGCTACCCAGTAAACCCAAATGAGGATCAACCTGCACCGACCTTGGCTTTTCCCCAAATACATAGGCTGACCAGGGCACTAATGCCCTTTCTGACACAGCCTGATCTGGACCCCCTAAACCTCCCAGACAGCTGGCCGAACACTGAGCACATCCAGCCGCCATGGCCTTAGGTCGTCATCTCCTCCCAACCTCGGTTTTCCGGTTTCAGATCCTAGACCTTATCTCCAATCACTGCCCAGGGTTGAAGGTGATGTAGAAATCAGAACTTCTTCCCCATGGCAAGAAACCTTGTGGTTGGCATGTTGTACAACGTTCAGTGTAGTTGAAACCAGTGTGGCCCATGAGGCCCCGCCCATGCTCGCGGGCCACATTGGTCACAAACACACATTGTGACGCTCAGGCTGAGCCCAGTCCTCAAGTAAGGCCACTCAGTGGCTGGATGAAGAGATAGAATATTGGGCTTGCCATGCCCCTAGGCCCCAATTTTTAACCATAGTTCGGGTTGTCCCTTCAGTCTTCCCCACGGCTTGGCTTTGGAATTCCTCTTTTGTGGGACACCTGAGGTAACAAAACTGAAATGAGTCCTCCCATCCCACAGATTGACGAAAAGCAATTGGGAATCGGGCCAAATCCTCAGAGAGGAAGGTTCGTCCATGGCCCATGAGGCCTCCCGACATTCCACGGCCATCGCTGATACAAAATCCAGAGACAAAAGCCTGAGCAAGCACCTCAGACTCGCACTTTCTTCATATCCTGAAGAGTTCTTCTCATGGTTTGTAGATCGGGCCTGCCATACCTACGTCCCCAAACCTAAGCTGAGTTTGTGTTTTCAGACTACTGTTCTCAAAGTCTTGGGCCACACATCCTCCAGGCTGGGCCCCTGGAGCCACACATTAGGACTGTGCCTACCAATCCATGGGAATTCTGCACATTCCATGGTCCAAAATCGTACAAATTAGGAGAAACCTCCAAAGTCCCTGAGGCCATCCCAATAGTGTAGGTCGCCCGGAACAAACAAGGGCTGTCTGACACCAGCTGATAATCGATCTCCACTCATACCATAGATGGATGTCCCCAGAGAAGAAGATTGAACCAGACAGGACCCTAGGCCATAATAGGATCCATTGCTTTGGGTTACAGGCATGTATCCTCAAAAGCCTGATTCCAATACGAGCATAGGGGTTTTCCTGAGGCACCCATCAGAACTCATCTCGTCTCCACAAGGAAACCTGTGCATGGGAGCCATGTCCAAAACTTAGGAGAGTACTTCAGGGTCCCGGTGCCACCGCCCCATTCCAAGGCACTTATGGACACAAAAATACATTAGGACCCATCCTCAGGAAAGTCCATTTCAACTCAGCCACCCCGGTTGCTCCCGCAGAGCCATCAGATCTAAACTGTCTTGTTGCTAGGAGACAATTGGAATGCGAGGCGGGCTTCCCAGGCATCCATCCGCGAACGGTGCTCTGGAGTCATTCCATATGGGATGTCCTGGAGCTGTCCAACAGGTCTCAATTGTCCCGCATGAGGAATCCTTGAAGGGGGTATCCCACAACTCCCAACGTGGGAAAACCTCAATAGCCTCGAGATTCCGCTCCCTTCATGAAGCGGCCGTCATGCTCAGAAACTCCAACCTGAGCCAACGTCTGATCCTCGCCCTGACTTCAGATGCATGAGATATTGGTTCAGATCTGCAGGGGGTACCTGCCGTGCCCTCGCCCTGAAACCCAAGTCTAGCTTGTCCTCTCAGACTTCCGTCCTCACACTCCTGGCCCCGAAGCCCTGAAGTTTCGCAATTCCGGACCCACAATGCAGCACTCTTCCGGCCCATAGAAAAAAAAATTATTGCCTCATGAGTTGCACAGGCACCTTAAATGAGGGTAAACCTACACAGCACTCGACTTTACCCAAATTATATAGACTAACCTGGGCACTAATGCACTGTCGAACACAACCTGAGCCCGGACCACCTGACCAACACCCAGAAAGCTGACCGCACACTGAGCACATAAAACCCGCCATGGCCTTAGGTCATCATCTCTTCCCTACCTCAGTTTTCAGGCTTCAGAACCGAGACCTTATCTCCAATCACTGCCCAGGGGTGAGTGTGATGCAGAAGTCAGAACTCCTCCTTACCCATGGCAAGAACCCTTGTGGTTGGCACGTTGTCCAACGTTCAGTGTAATAGAAACCAGCATTCACCCTGCGGCCCCGCCCATTTTTGAGTGCGACGAGTGCATACACACGCATTGTGACCCTCAGCATGAGTCCTGTCCTCTAGTAAGTCCTCTCAGTGGCTGGACCATTAGATGTCATAATGGGCTTGACATGTCCCTAGGCCCCAATTTATAACCAGATTTCTGATTGTCCAGTCGCCCCTCCCCAGGGCTCTACTCTGGAATCAATCATTTGGTGGGACAGCTGAGGTTAAAAAAGAAAACAACAACAACAACAACAACAACAACAAAACGGACTTCTTCCAGCCCACAGAATGACCCCAAACTCTTTGGACGGGGCCAAACCACCAGAGAGTAAGACTCGTCCATTTACCATGAAGTCACCCAGAAATTCCACGACCATGAGTGACACGATATCCAGAGACAAAAACTTGAGCAGGAGCCTCACACTCGCCCTTCTTTCAAATCCCGAAGAGTTCTCCTCATGGTCTGTAGATCAGTCCTGCCATACCTATGACCCGAAACATAAACCGAGTTTGTGTTTCCAGACAACTGTCCAAACAGCCCTGGCCTACACAACCTACAGGCTCAGGCCCCTGGAGCCAAACCTGAGGACTGTACTTGCCCTCTCCAAGGGAATTGTGTGTGCCCATTCCAATGGCCACAACCCTTCTAATAGGATAAACCTCCAAAGTCCCTGATCCATCTCAATAGTGGTGGCTTCCCAGGAAAGACAGGGGCAATCTGAGCCCAACTGAGCACCTACCTGCACTCAGACCCATAGACAGATGTGCCCAGAGGTAAAAAGGAAAGAACAGGCCCCTAGGCTCTGATCAGATCCATTGCTTTGGTTTCCAGGCATCTCTCCTCAGAGGCCTGAATTTCAAAAGCAGCATATATCTGTTTCAGGACTCACCCATCAGAAAACATCTCATCTACACATGGGAAACTTGTACGTTGGAGCTGTGTCAAAGCCTCTGTTTAGGAGAAAACTTTAGGGCCCCAGTGCCACCGTTTCATTCCAAGGTCTCCATAGACACAAAAGCACGTTAGGACCCATCCCCAGGGGTGTCCATTTCAACTCAGCGTCCTCGGTTGCTCCCCACAGATCCAGGAGATCTAACCTGTCTTGTTGCTGGGAGACAATTGGAATGCGAGGTGGGATACCCAGCCATCCATCCTTAGAACCCTGCTCAGAATCATTGGCCTGGAGCCAAACAACAGGTCTCAATTGTCCTGCAGAAGACTCTATGCAGTTTGGAGCTTTTCACAACTCCCATCGTGGGAAAACACCCATGGCCTCGTGATGCCCCCCCCATTCATGAAGGGGCCATCAGGGACAGAAACTCCAACCTGAGCGATCGTCTGATCCTCGCCCTGACTTCAGATGCACGAGATCTCGATTCAGGTCTGTAGATTGTGCCTGCCATGGCCTCACCCAGAAACCTAAGCCTAGCTTGTGTTCTCAGACTTTTGTCGTCAGACTACTGGCCCACAAGCCCTCCAGTTTGGCAATCCAGAACTACAATGCAGCACTCTGCCGGCCCTCCAGAAGAAAAACATTGTCCTCTGGGGCAACCCAGTAACCCCAAATGAGGATCAACCTGCACCGACCTTGGCTTTACCCCAAATACATAGGCTGACCAGGGCACTAATGCCCTTTCTGACACAGCCTGTGCCTGGAGCCCTTGGACCCTCCCAGACAGCTGGCCGCACACTGAGCACATCAAGCCGCCATGGCCTTAGGTCTTCATCTCTTCCCAACCTCTGTTTTCAGGTTTCAGAACCTAGACCTTATCTCCAATCAATTCCCAGGGTTGAAGGTGATGCAGAAATCAGAACTCCTTCCCCATGGCAAGAAACCTTGTGGTTGGCATGTTGTCCAACGTTCAGTGTAGTTGAAACCAGTGTGGCCCATGAGGCCCCGCCCATGCTCGCGGGCCACATTGGTCACAAACACACATTGTGACGCTCAGGCTGAGCCCAGTCCTCAAGTAAGGCCACTCAGTGGCTGGATGAAGAGATAGAATATTGGGCTTGCCATGCCCCTAGGCCCCAATTTTTAACCATAGTTCGGGTTGTCCCTTCAGTCTTCCCCACGGCTTGGCTTTGGAATTCCTCTTTTGGTGGGACACCTGAGGTAACAAAACTGAAAGGAGACCTCCCATCCCACAGATTGACGAAAAGCAATTGGGAATCGGGCCAAATCCTCAGAGAGGAAGATTCGTCCATGGCCCATGAGGCCTCCCCGACATTCCACGGCCATCGCTGATACAAAATCCAGAGACAAAAGCCTGAGCAAGCGCCTCAGACTCGCACTTTCTTCATATCCTGAAGAGTTCTTCTCATGGTTTGTAGATCGGGACTGCCATACCTACGTCCCCAAACCTAAGCTGAGTTTGTGTTTTCAGACTTCTGTCCTCAAAGTCTTGGGCCCCACACCCTCCAGGCTGGGCCCCTGGAGCCACACATTAGGACTGTGCCGTCCAATCCATGGGAATTCTGCCCATTCCATGGTCCAAAATCGTACAAATTAGGAGAAACCTCCAAAGTCCCTGAGGCCATCCCAATAGTATAGGTCGCCCGGAACAAACAAGGGCTGTCTGACACCAGCTGATAATCGACCTCCATTCATACCATAGATGGATGTCCCCAGAGAAGAAGATTGAACCAGACAGGACCCTAGGCCATAATAGGATCCATTGCTTTGGGTTACAGGCATGTATCCTCAAAAGCCTGATTCCAATACGAGCATAGGGGTTTTCCTGAGGCACCCATCAGAACTCAACTCGTCTCCACAAGGAAACCTGTGCATGGAGCCATGTCCAAAGCTTAGGAGAGTACTTCAGGGTCCCGGTGCCACCGCCCCATTCCAAGGCCCTCATGGACAAAAAAACACATTAGGACCCATCCTCAGGAAAGTCCATTTCAACTCAGCCACCCAGGTTGCTCCCGCAGAGCCATCAGATCTAAACTGTCTTGTTGCTAGGAGACAATTGGAATGCGAGGCGGGCTTCCCAGGCATCCATTCGCGAACGGCGCTCTGGAGTCATTCCATATGGGATGACCTGGAGCTGTCCAACAGGTCTCAATTGTCCCACAGAAGGAATCCTTGAAGGGGGCATCCCAAAACTCCCAACGTGGGAAAACCTCAATGGCCTCGAGATTCCGCTCTCTTCATGAAGTGGCCGTCATGCTCAGAAACTCCAACCTGAGCCAACGTCTGATCCTCGCCCTGAATTCAGATGCATGAGATATAGGTCAGATCTGCAGGGGGTACCTGCCGTGCCCTCACCCTGAAACCCAAGTCTAGCTTTTCTTCTCAGACTTCCGTCCTCACACTCCTGGCCCCGAAACCCTCAAGTTTGGCAATTCCGGACCCACAATGCAGCACTCTGCCTGCCCTCTAGAAAAAAAAAAATTATTGCCTCATGAGCTGCCCAGGCAACTTAAATGAGGGTAAACCTACACAGCAGTCGACTTTACCCAAATTATATAGTCTAACCTGGGCACTAATGCACTGTCGAACACAACCTGAGCCCGGACCTCCTGACCAACACCCAGAAAGCTGACCGCACACTGAGCACATAAAACCCGCCATGGCCTTAGGTCATCATCTCTTTCCTACCTCAGTTTTCAGACTTCAGAAACGAGACTTAATCTCCGATCACTGCCCAGGGGTGAGTGTGATGCAGAAGTCAGAACTCCTCCTTACCCATGGCAAGAACCCTTGTGGTTGGCACGTTGTCCAACGTTCAGTGTAGGAGAAACCAGCATTCACCCTGCGGCCCCGCCCATTCTTGAGTGCGACGAGTGCAAACACACGCATTGTGACCCTCAGCATGAGTCCTGTCCTCTAGTAAGTCCTCTCAGTGGCTGGATCATTAGATGTCATAATGGGCTCGACATGTCCCTAGGCCCCAATTTTTAACCAGATTTCTGATTGTCCAGTCGCCCCTCCCCAGGGCTCTACTCTGGAATCCATCATTTGGTGGGACACCTGAGGTTAAAAAAGAAAACAACAACAACAACAACAACAACAAAATAAAACGTACTTCTTCCTGCCCACAGAATGACCCCACACTCTTTGGACGGGGCCAAACCACCAGAGAGTAAGACTCGTCCTTTTCGCATGAAGTCACCCAGAAATTCCACGACCATGAGTGACACGATATCCAGAGACAAAACCTTGAGCAGGACCTCACACTCGCCCTTCTTTCAAATCCCGAAGAGTTCTCCTCATGGTCTGTAGATCAGTCCTGCGATACCTATGAACCGAAACATAAGCCGAGTTTGTGTTTTCAGACAACTGTCCAAACAGCCCTGGTCTACACAACCTACAGGCTCAGGCCCCTGGAGCCAAACCTGAGGACTGTACTTGCCCTCTCCAAGGGAATTGTGTGTGCCCATTCCAATGGCCACAACCCTTCTAATAGGATAAACCTCCAAAGTCCCTGATCCATCTCAATAGTGGTGGCATCCCAGGTAAAACAGGGGCAATCTGAGCCCAACTGAGCACCTACCTGCACTCAGACCCATAGACAGATGTCCCCAGAGGTAAAAAGGAAAGAACAGGCCCCTAGGCACTAATCAGATCCATTGCTTTGTTTTCCAGGCATCTCTCCTCAGAGGCCTGGATTTCAAAAGCAGCATATAGCTGTTTCAGGACTCACCCATCAGAAAACATCTCATCTACACATGGGAAACTTGTACGTTGGAGCTGTGTCAAAGCCTCTGTTTAGGAGAAACCTTTAGGGCCCCAGTGCCACCGTTTCATTCCAAGGTTTCCATAGACACAAAAGCACGTTAGGACCCATCCCCAGGGGTGTCCATTTCAACTCAGCGTCCTCGGATGCTCCCCACAGATCCAGGAGATCTAACCTGTCTTGTTGCTGGGAGACAATTGGAATGCGAGGTGGGATACCCAGCCATCCATCCTTAGAACCCTGCTCAGAATCATTGGCCTGGAGCCAAACAACAGGTCTCAATTGTCCTGCAGAAGACTCTATGCAGTTTGGAGCTTTTCACAACTCCCATCGTGGGAAAACACCCATGGCCTCGTGATGCCCCCCCCATTCATGAAGGGGCAATCAGGGACAGAAACTCCAACCTGAGCGATCGTCTGATCCTCGCACTGACTTCAGATGCACGAGATCTCGATTCAGATCTGTAGATTGTGCCTGCCATGGCCTCACCCAGAAACCTAAGCCTAGCTTGTGTTCTCAGACTTTTGTCGTCAGACTACTGGCCCACAAGCCCTCCAGTTTGGCAATCCAGAACTACAATGCAGCACTCTGCTGGCCCTCCAGAAGAAAAACATTGTCCTCTGGGGCAACCCAGTAACCCCAAATGAGGATCAACCTACACCGACCTTGGCTTTACCCCAAATACATAGGCTGACCAGGGCACTAATGCCCTTTCTGACACAGCCTGAGCCTGGACCTTCTGGCCCCTCCCAGACAGCTGGCCGCACACTGAGCACATCGAGCCGCCATGGCCTTAGGTCTTCATCTCTTCCCAACCTCGGTTTTCAGGTTTCAGAACCTAGACCTTATCTCCAATCACTGCCCAGTGTTGAAGGTGATGCAGAAATCAGAACTCCTTCTCCATGGCAATAAACCTTGTGGTTGGCATGTTGTCCAACGTTAAGTGTAGTTGAAACCAGTGTGGCCCATGAAGCCCCGCCCATGCTCATGGGCCACAATGGTCACAAACACATATTGTGACGCTCAGGCTGAGCCCAGTCCTCAAGTAAGGCCACTCAGTGGCTGGATGAAGAGATAGCATATTGGGCTTGCCATGCCCCTAGGCCCCAATTTTTAACCATAGTTCGGGTTGTCCCTTCAGTCTTCCCCAAGGCTTGGCTTTGGAATTCCTCTTTTGGTGGGACACCTGAAGTAACAAAACTGAAATGAGTCCTCCCATCCCACAGATTGACGAAAAGCAATTGGGAATCGGGCCAAATCCTCAGAGAGGAAGATTCGTCAATGGCCCAGGAGGCCTCCCCGATATTCCACGGCCATCGCTGATACAAAATCCAGAGACAAAAGCCTGAGCAAGCGCCTCAGACTCGCACTTTCTTCATATCCTGAAGAGTTCTTCTCATGGTTTGTAGATCGGGCCTGCCATACCTACGTCCCCAAACCTAAGCTGAGTTTGTGTTTTCAACTTCTGTCCTCAAAGTCTTGGGCCCCACACCCTCCAGGCTGGGCCCCTGGAGCCACACATTAGGACTGTGCCTACCAATCCATGGGAATTCTGCCCATTCCATGGTCCAAAATCGTACAAATTAGGAGAAACCTCCAAAGTCCCTGAGGCCATCCCAATAGTGTAGGTTGCCCGGAACAAACAAGGGCTGTCTGACACCAGCTGATAATCGACCTCCACTCATACCATAGATGGATGTCCCCAGAGAAGAAGATTGAACCAGACAGGACCCTAGGCCATAATAGGATCCATTGCTTTGGGTTACAGGCATGTGTCCTCAAAAGCCTGATTCCAATACGAGCATAGGGGTTTTCCTGAGGCACCCATCAGAACTCATCTCGTCTATACAAGGAAACCTGTGCATGGGAGCCATGTCCAAAGCTTAGGAGAGTACTTCAGGGTCCCGGTGCCACCGCCCCATTCCAAGGCCCTCATGGACACATTAGGACCCATCCTCAGGAAAGTCCATTTCAACTCAGCCACCCCGGTTGCTCCGGCAGAGCCATCAGATCAAAACTGTCTTGTTACTAGTAGACAATTGGAATGCGAGGCGGGCTTTCCAGGCATCCAACCGCGAATGGTGCTCTAGAGTATTTCCATATGGGATGTCCTGGAGCTGTCCAACAGGTCTCAATTGTCCCACAGAAGGAATCCTTGAAGGGGGCATCCCACAACTCCCAACGTGGGAAAATCTCAATGGCCTCGAGATTCCGCTCCCTTCATGAAGCGGCCGTCATGCTCAGAAACTCCAACCTGAGCCAACGTCTGATCCTCGCCCTGACTTCAGAAGCATGATATATTGGTTCAGATCTGCAGGGGGTACCTGCTGTGCCTTTGCCCTGAAACCCAAGTCTAGCTTGTCTTCTCACACTTCCGTCCTCACACTCCTGTCCCCGAAGTCCTAAAATTTGGCAATTCCGGGCCCACAATGCAGCACTCTGCCGGCCCTCTAGAAAAAAAAAAAATATATTGCCTCATGAGCTACCCAGGCACCTTAAATGAGGATAAACCTACACAGCACTCGACCTTACCCAAATTATATAATCTAACCTGGGCACTAATGCACTTTCGAACACAACCTGAGCCTGGACCTCCTGACCAACACCCAGAAAGCTGACCGCACACGGAGCACATAAAACCCGCCATGGCCTTAGGTCATCATCTCTTCCCTACCTCAGTTTTCAGGCTTCAGAACAGAGAACTTATCTCCATTCACTGCCCAGGGTTGAATGTGATGCAGAAATCAGTACTCCTCCTTACACAAGGCAAGAACCCTTGTGGTTGGCACGTTGTCCAACGTTCAGTGTAGGAGAAACCAGCATTCACCCTGAGGCCCTGCCCATTCTTGAGTGCGACGAGGGCATACACACGCATTGTGACCCTCAGCATGAGTCCTGTCCTCTAGTAAGTCCTCTCAGTGGCTGGATCATTAGATGTCATAATGGGCTTGACATGTCCCTAGGCCCCAATTTTTAACCAGATTTCTGATTGTCCAGTCGCCCCTCCCTAGGGCTTTACTCTGGAATCCCTCATTTAGTGGGACACCTGAGGTTAAAAAAGAAAACAACAACAACAACAACAACAAAAAAAAAAAAAAACGGACTTCTTCCAGCCCACAGAATGACCCCAAACTCTTTGGACGGGGCCAAACCACCAGAGAGTAAGACTCGTCCATTTCCCATGAAGTCACCCAGAAATTCCACGACCATGAGTGACACGATATCCAGAGACAAAAACTTGAGCAGGAGCCTCACACTCGCCCTTCTTTCAAATCCCGAAGAGTTCTCCTCATGGTCTGTAGATCAGTCCTGCCATACCTATGACCCGAAACATAAGCCGAGTTTGTGTTTTCAGACAACTGTCCAAACAGCCCTGGCCTACACAACCAACAGGCTCAGAACCCTGGAGCCAAACCTGAGGACTGTACTTGCTCTCTCCAAGGGAATTGTGTGTGCCCATTCCAATGGCCACAACCCTTCTAATAGGATAAACCTTCAAAGTCTCTGATCCATCTCAATTGTGGTGGCTTCCCAGGTAAAACAGGGGCAATCTGAGCCCAAACGAGCACCTACCTGCACTCAGACCCATAGACAGATGTCCCCAGAGGTAAAAAGGAAAGAACAGGCCCCTAGGCACTAATCAGATCCATTGCTTTGGTTTCCAGGCATCTCTCCTCAGAGGCCTGGATTTCAAAAGCAGCATATAGCTGTTTCATGACTCACCCATCAGAAAACATCTCATCTATACATGGGAAACTTGCACGTTGGAGCTGTGTCAAAGCCTCTGTTTAGGAGATCCATTTAGGGCACCAGTGCCACCGCTTCATTCCAAGGTCTCCATAGACACAAAAGCACATTAGGACCCATCCTTAGGGGTGTCCATTTCAACTCAGCGTCCTCGGTTGCTCCCCACAGATCCAGGAGATCTAACCTGTCTTGTTGCTAGGAGACAATTGGAATGCGAGGTGGGCTACGCAGCCATCCATCCTTAGAACCCTGCTCAGAATCATTGGCCTGGAGCCAAGCAACAGGTCTCAATTGACCTGCAGAAGAGTCTCTGCTGTTTTGAACTTCTCACAAATCCCATAGTGGGAAAACCCCCATGGCCTCGTGATGCCCCCCCCCCATTCATGAAGGGGCCATCAGGGACAGAAACTCCAACCTGAGCGATCGTCTGATCCTCGCCCTGACTTCAGATGCACGAGATCTCGATTCAGGTCTGTAGATTGTGCCTGCCATGGCCTCACCCAGAAACCTAAGCCTAGCTTGTGTTCTCAGACTTTTGTCGTCAGACTACTGGCCCACAAGCCCACCAGTTTGGCAATCCAGAACTACAATGCAGCACTTGCCGGCCCTCCAGAAGAAAAACATTGTCCTCTGGGGCTACCCAGTAACCCCAAATGAGGATCAACCTGCACCGACCTTGGCTTTACCCCAAATACATAGGCTGACCAGGGCACTAATGCCCTTTCTGAGACAGACTGAGCCTGGACCCCCTGGCCCCTCCCAGACAGCTGGCCGACACTGAGCACATCCAGCCGCCATGGCCTTAGGTCGTCATCTCTTCCCAAACTCGGTTTTCAGGTTTCAGAACCTAGACCTTATCTCCAATCACTGCCCAGGGTTGAAGGTGATGTAGAAATCAGAACTCCTTCCCCATGGCAAGAAACCTTGTGGTTGGCATGTTGTCCAACGTTCAGTGTAGTTGAAACCAGTGTGGCTCATGAGGCCCCGCCCATGCTCGCGGGCCACATTGGTCACAAACACACATTGTGACGCTCAGGCTGAGCCCAGTCCTCAAGTAAGGCCACTCAGTGACTGGATGAAGAGATAGAATATTGGGCTTGCCATGCCCCTAGGCCCCAATTTTTAACCATAGTTCGGGTTGTCCCTTCAGTCTTCCCCACGGCTTGGCTTTGGAATTCCTCTTTTGGTGGGACACCTGAGGTAACAAAACTGAAAGGAGACCTCCCATCCCACAGATTGACGAAAAGCAATTGGGAATCGGGCCAAATCCTCAGAGAGGAAGATTCGTCCATGGCCCATGAGGCCTCCCCGACATTCCACGGCCATCGCTGATACAAAATCCAGAGACAGAAGCCTGAGCAAGCGCCTCAGACTCGCACTTTCTTCATATCCTGAAGAGTTCTTCTCATGGTTTGTAGATCGGGCCTGCCATACCTACGTCCCCAAACCTAAGCTGAGTTTGTGTTTTCAGACTTCTGTCCTCAAAGTCTTGGGCCCCACACCCTCCAGGCTGGGACCCTGGAGCCACACATTAGGACTGTGCCTACCAATCCATGGGAATTCTGCCCATTCCATGGTCCAAAATCGTACAAATTAGGAGAAACCTCCAAAGTCCCTGAGGCCATCCCAATAGTATAGGTCGCCCGGAACAAACAAGGGCTGTCTGACACCAGCTGATAATCGACCTCCATTCATACCATAGATGGATGTCCCCAGAGAAGAAGATTGAACCAGACAGGACCCTAGGCCATAATAGGATCCATTGCTTTGGGTTACAGGCATGTATCCTCAAAAGCCTGATTCCAATACGACCATAGGGGTTTTCCTGAGGCACCCATCAGAACTCATCTCGTCTCCACAAGGAAACCTGTGCATGGGAGCCATGTCCAAAGCTTAGGAGAGTACTTCAGGGTCCCGGTGCCACCGCCCCATTCCAAGGCCCTCATGGACAAAATAACACATTAGGACCCATCCTCAGGAAAGTCCATTTCAACTCAGCCACCCAGGTTGCTCCCGCAGAGCCATCAGATCTAAACTGTCTTGTTGCTAGGAGACAATTGGAATGCGAGGCGGGCTTCCCAGGCATCCATTCGCGAACGGCGCTCTGGAGTCATTCCATATGGGATGACCTGGAGCTGTCCAACAGGTCTCAATTGTCCCACAGAAGGAATCCTTGAAGGGGGCATCCCAAAACTCCCAACGTGGGAAAACCTCAATGGCCTCGAGATTCCGCTCTCTTCATGAAGTGGCCGTCATGCTCAGAAACTCCAACCTGAGCCAACGTCTGATCCTCGCCCTGAATTCAGATGCATGAGATATAGGTCAGATCTGCAGGGGGTACCTGCCGTGCCCTCGCCCTGAAACCCAAGTCTAGCCTTTCTTCTCAGACTTCCGTCCTCACACTCCTGGCCCCGAAACCCTCAAGTTTGGCAATTCCGGACCCACAATGCAGCATCTGCCTGCCCTCTAGAAAAAAAAAAATTATTGCCTCATGAGCTGCCCAGGCAACTTAAATGAGGGTAAACCTACACAGCACTCGACTTTACCCAAATTATATAGTCTAACGTGGGCACTAATGCACTGTCGAACACAACCTGAGCCCGGACCTCCTGACCAACACCCAGAAAGCTGACCGCACACGGAGCACATAAAACCCGCCATGGCCTTAGGTCATCATCTCTTTCCTACCTCAGTTTTCAGACTTCAGAACCGAGACTTAATCTCCGATCACTGCCCAGGGGTGAGTGTGATGCAGAAGTCAGAACTCCTCCTTACCCATGGCAAGAACCCTTGTGGTTGGCACGTTGTCCAATGTTCAGTGTAGGAGAAACCAGCATTCACCCTGCGGCCCCGCCCATTCTTGAGTGCGACGAGTGCAAACACACGCATTGTGACCCTCAGCATGAGTCCTGTCCTCTAGTAAGTCCTCTCAGTGGCTGGACCATTAGATGTCATAATGGGCTTGACATGTCCCTAGGCCCCAATTTTTAACCAGATTTCCGATTGTCCAGTCGCCCCTCCCCAGGGCTCTACTCTGGAATCCATCATTTGGTGGGACACCTGAGGTTAAAAAAGAAAAAAACAACAACAACAACAACAAAATAAAACGTACTTCTTCCTGCCCACAGAATGACCCCACACTCTTTGGACGGGGCCAAACCACCAGAGAGTAAGACTCGTCCTTTTCCCATGAAGTCACCCAGAAATTCCACGACCATGAGTGACACGATATCCAGAGACAAAAACATGAGCAGGACCTCACACTCGCCCTTCTTTCAAATCCCGAAGAGTTCTCCTCATGGTCTGTAGATCAGTCCTGCCATACCTATGACCCGAAACATAAGCCGAGTTTGTGTTTTCAGACAACTGTCCAAACAGCCCTGGCCTACACAACCTACAGGCTCAGGCCCCTGGAGCCAAACCTGAGGACTGTACACGCCCTCTCCAAGGGAATTGTTTGTGCCCATTCCAATGGCCACAACCCTTCTAATAGGATAAACCTCCAAAGACCCTGATCCATCTTAATAGTGGTGGCATCCCAGGTAAAACAGGGTCAATCTGAGCCCAACTGAGCACCTACCTGCACTCAGACCCATAGACAGATGTCCCCAGAGGTAAAAAGGAAAGAACAGGCCCCTAGGCACTAATCAGATCCATTGCTTTGTTTTCCAGGCATCTCTCCTCAGAGGCCTGGATTTCAAAAGCAGCATATAGCTGTTTCAGGACTCACCCATCAGAAAACATCTCATCTACACATGGGAAACTTGTACGTTGGAGCTGTGTCAAAGCCTCTGTTTAGGAGAAACCTTTAGGGCCCCAGTGCCACCGTTTCATTCCAAGGTCTCCATAGACACAAAAGCACGTTAGGACCCATCCCCAGGGGTGTCCATTTCAACTCAGCGTCCTCGGTTGCTCCCCACAGATCCAGGAGATCTAACCTGTCTTGTTGCTGGGAGACAATTGCAATGCGAGGTGGGATACCCAGCCATCCATCCTTAGAACCCTGCTCAGAATCATTGGCCTGGAGCCAAACAACAGGTCTCAATTGTCCTGCAGAAGACTCTATGCAGTTTGGAGTTTTTCACAACTCCCATCGTGGGAAAACACCCATGGCCTCGTGATGCCCCCCCCATTCATGAAGGGGCCATCAGGGACAGAAACTCCAACCTGAGCGATCGTCTGATCCTCGCCCTGACTTCAGATGCACGAGATCTCGATTCAGGTCTGTAGATTGTGCCTGCCATGGCCTCACCCAGAAACCTAAGCCTAGCTTGTGTTCTCAGACTTTTGTCGTCAGACTACTGGCCCACAAGCCCTCCAGTTTGGCAATCCAGAACTACAATGCAGCACTCTGCCGGCCCTCCAGAAGAAAAACATTGTCCTCTGGGGCAACCCAGTAACCCCAAATGAGGATCAACCTACACCGACCTTGGCTTTACCCCAAATACATAGGCTGACCAGGGCACTAATGCCCTTTCTGACACAGCCTGAGCCTGGAGCCCTTGGACCCTCCCAGAAGCTGGCCGCACACTGAGCACATCGAGCCGCCATGGCCTTACCTCTTCATCTCTTCCCAACCTCGGTTTTCAGGTTTCAGAACCTAGACCTTATCTCCAATCACTGCCCAGTGTTGAAGGTGATGCAGAAATCAGAACTCCTTCTCCATGGCAAGAAACCTTGTGGTTGGCATGTTGTCCAACGTTAAGTGTAGTTGAAACCAGTGTGGCCCATGAAGCCCCGCCCATGCTCATGGGCCAATTGGTCACAAACACATATTGTGACGCTCAGGCTGAGCCCAGTCCTCAAGTAAGGCCACTCAGTGGCTGGATGAAGAGATAGCATATTGGGCTTGCCATGCCCCTAGGCCCCAATTTTTAACCATAGTTCGGGTTGTCCCTTCAGTCTTCCCCAAGGCTTGGCTTTGGAATTCCTCTTTTGGTGGGACACCTGAAGTAACAAAACTGAAATGAGTCCTCCCATCCCACAGATTGACGAAAAGCAATTGGGAATCGGGCCAAATCCTCAGAGAGGAAGATTCGTCCATGGCCCAAGAGGCCTCCCCGACATTCCACGGCCATCGCTGATACAAAATCCAGAGACAAAAGCCTGAGCAAGCGCCTCAGACTCGCACTTTCTTCATATCCTGAAGAGTTCTTCTCATGGTTTGTAGATCGGGCTGCCATACCTATGTCCCCAAACCTAAGCTGAGTTTGTGTTTTCAGACTTCTGTCCTCAAAGTCTTGGGCCCCACACCCTCCAGGCTGGGCCCCTGGAGCCACACATTAGGACTGTGCCTACCAATCCATGGGAATTCTTCACATTCCATGGTCCAAAATCGTACAAATTAGGAGAAACCTCCAAAGTCCCTGAGGCCATCCCAATAGTGTAGGTCGCCCGGAACAAACAAGGGCTGTCTGACACCAGCTGATAATCGACCTCCACTCATACCATAGATGGATGTCCCCAGAGAAGAAGATTGAACCAGACAGGACCCTAGGCCATAATAGGATCCATTGCTTTGGGTTACAGGCATGTGTCCTCAAAAGCCTGATTCCAATACGAGCATAGGGGTTTTCCTGAGGCACCCATCAGAACTCATCTCGTCTCCACAAGGAAACCTGTGCATGGGAGCCATGTCCAAAGCTTAGGAGAGTACTTCAGGGTCCCGGTGCCACCGCCCCATTCCAAGGCCCTCATGGACACATTAGGACCCATCCTCAGGAAAGTCCATTTCAACTCAGCCACCCCGGTTGCTCCGGCAGAGCCATCAGATCAAAACTGTCTTGTTACTAGTAGACAATTGGAATGCGAGGCGGGCTTTCCAGGCATCCAACCGCGAATGGTGCTCTAGAGTATTTCCATATGGGATATCCTGGAGCTGTCCAACAGGTCTCAATTGTCCCGCAGAAGGAATCCTTGAAGGGGGCATCCCACAACTCCCAACGTGGGAAAATCTCAATGGCCTCGAGATTCCGCTCCCTTCATGAAGGGGCCGTCATGCTCAGAAACTCCAACCTGAGCCAACGTCTGATCCTCGCCCTGACTTCAGAAGCATGATATATTGGTTCTGATCTGCAGGGGGTACCTGCTGTGCCTTTGCCCTGAAACCCAAGTCTAGCTTGTCTTCTCACACTTCCGTCCTCACACTCCTGGCCCCGAAGTCCTAAAATTTGGCAATTCCGGGCCCACAATGCAGCACTCTGCCGGCCCTCTAGAAAAAAAAAAATATATTGCCTCATGAGCTACCCAGGCACCTTAAATGAGGATAAACCTACACAGCACTCGACCTTACCCAAATTATATAATCTAATCTGGGCACTAATGCACTTTCGAACACAACCTGAGCCTGGACCTCCTGACCAACACCCAGAAAGCTGACCACACACGGAGCACATAAAACCCGCCATGGCCTTAGGTCATCATCTCTTCCCTACCTCAGTTTTCAGGCTTCAGAACCGAGACCTTATCTCCAATCACTGCCCAGGGGTGAATGTGATGCAGAAATCAGTACTCCTCCTTACACATGGCAAGGACCCTTGTGGTTGGCACGTTGTCCAACGTTCAGTGTAGGAGAAACCAGCATTCACCCTGAGGCCCTGCCCATTCTTGAGTGAGACGAGGGCATACACACGCATTGTGACCCTCAGCATGAGTCCTGTCCTCTAGTAAGTCCTCTCAGTGGCTGGATCATTAGATGTCATAATGGGCTTGACATGTCCCTAGGCCCCAATTTTTAACCAGATTTCTGATTGTCCAGTCGCCCCTCCCTAGGGCTTTACTCTGGAATCCCTCATTTAGTGGGACACCTGAGGTTAAAAAAGAAAACAACAACAACAACAACAACAAAAAAAAACGGACTTCTTCCAGCCCACAGAATGACCCCAAACTCTTTGGACGGGGCCAAACCACCAGAGAGTAAGACTCGTCCATTTCCCATGAAGTCACCCAGAAATTCCACGACCATGAGTGACACGATATCCAGAGACAAAAACTTGAGCAGGAGCCTCACACTCGCCCTTCTTTCAAATCCCGAGGAGTTCTCCTCATGGTCTGTAGATCAGTCCTGCCATACCTATGACCCGAAACATAAGCCGAGTTTGTGTTTTCAGACAACTGTCCAAACAGCCCTGGCCTACACAACCTACAGGCTCAGAACCCTGGAGCCAAACCTGAGGACTGTACTTGCTCTCTCCAAGGGAATTGTGTGTGCCCATTCCAATGGCCACAACCCTTCTAATAGGATAAACCTCCAAAGTCCCTGATCCATCTCAATTGTGGTGGCTTCCCAGGTAAAACAGGGGCAATCTGAGCCCAAATGAGCACCTACCTGCACTCAGACCCATAGACAGATGTCCCCAGAGGTTAAAAGGAAAGAACAGGCCCCTAGGCACTAATCAGATCCATTGCTTTGGTTTCCAGGCATCTCTCCTCAGAGGCCTGGATTTCAAAAGCAGCATATAGCTGTTTCAGGACTCACCCATCAGAAAACATCTCATCTATACATGGGAAACTTGCACGTTGTAGCTGTGTCAAAGCCTCTGTTTAGGAGGACCATTTAGGGCACTAGTGCCACCGCTTCATTCCAAGGTCTCCATAGACACAAAAGCACATTAGGACCCATCCTTAGGGGTGTCCATTTCAACTCAGCGTCCTCGGTTGCTCCCCACAGATCCAGGAGATCTAACCTGTCTTGTTGCTAGGAGACAATTGGAATGCGAGGTGGGCTACGCAGCCATCCATCCTTAGAACCCTGCTCAGAATCATTGGCCTGGAGCCAAGCAACAGGTCTCAATTGACCTGCAGAAGAGTCTCTGCTGTTTTGAACTTCTCACAACTCCCATAGTGGGAAAACCACCATGGCCTCGTGATGCCCCCCCCCCATTCATGAAGGGGCCATCAGGGACAGAAACTCCAACCTGAGCGATCGTCTGATCCTCGCCCTGACTTCAGATGCACGAGATCTCGATTCAGGTCTGTAGATTGTGCCTGCCATGGCCTCACCCAGAAACCTAAGCCTAGCTTGTGTTCTCAGACTTTTGTCGTCAGACTACTGGCCCACAAGCCCACCAGTTTGGCAATCCAGAACTACAATGCAGCACTTGCCGACCCTCCAGAAGAAAAACATTGTCCTCTGGGGCTACCCAGTAACCCCAAATGAGGATCAACCTGCACCGACCTTGGCTGTACCCCAAATACATAGGCTGACCAGGGCACTAATGCCCTTTCTGACACAGCCTGAGCCTGGACCTTCTGGCCCCTCCCAGACAGCTGGCCGCACACTGAGCACATCCAGCCGCCATGCCGTTAGGTCGTCATCTCTTCCCAACCTCGGTTTTCAGGTTTCAGAACCTAGACCTTATCTCCAATCACTGCCCAGTGTTGAAGGTGATGCAGAAATCAGAACTCCTTCCCCATGGCAAGAAACCTTGTGGTTGGCATGTTGTCCAACATTCAGTGTCGTTGAAACCAGTGTGGCCCATGAGTCCCCGCCCATGCTCACGGGCCACATTGGTCACAAACACACATTGTGACCTTCAGGCTGAGCCCAGTCCTCAAGTAAGGCCACTCAGTGGCTGGATGAAGAGATAGCATATTGGGCTTGCCATGCCCCTAGGCCCCAATTTTTAACCATAGTTCGGGTTGTCCCTTCAGTCTTCCCCACGGCTTTGCTTTGGAATTCCTCTTTTGGTGGGACACCTGAGGTAACAAACCTGAAATGAGTCCTCCCATCCCACAGATTGACGAAAAGCAATTGGGAATCGGGCCAAATCCTCAGAGAGGAAGATTCGTCCATGGCCCATGAGGCCTCCCCGACATTCCATGGCCATCGCTGATACAAAATCCAGAGACAAAAGCCTGAGCAAGCGCCTCAGACTCGCACTTTCTTCATATCCTGAAGAGTTCTTCTCATGGTTTGTCGATCGGGCCTGCCATACCTACGTCCCCAAACCTAAGCTGAGTTTGTGTTTTCAGACTTCTGTCCTCAAATTCTTGGGCCACACACCCTCCAGGCTGGGCGCCTGGAGCCACACATTAGGACTGTGCCTACCAATCCATCGGAATTCTGCCCATTCCATGGTCCAAAATCGTACAAATTAGGAGAAACCTCCAAAGTCCCTGAGGCCATCCCAATAGTGTAGGTCGCCGGGAACAAACAAGGGCTGTCTGACACCAGCTGATAATCGACCTCCACTCATACCATAGATGGATGTGCCCAGAGAAGAAGATTGAACCAGACAGGACCCTAGGCCATAATAGGATCCATTGCTTTGGGTTACAGGCATGTGTCCTCAAAAGCCTGATTCCAATACGAGCATAGGGGTTTTCCTGAGGCACCCATCAGAACTCATCTCGTCTCCACAAGGAAACCTGTGCATGGGAGCCATGTCCAAAGCTTAGGAGAGTACTTCAGGGTCCCGGTGCCACCGCCCCATTCCAAGGCCCTCATGGACACATTAGGACCCATCCTCAGGAAAGTCCATTTCAACTCAGCCACCCCGGTTGCTCCGGTAGAGCCATCAGATCAAAACTGTCTTGTTGCTAGGAGACAATTGGAATGTGAGGCGGGCTTTCCAGGCATCCATCCGTGAATGGTGCTCTAGAGTAATTCCATATGGGATGTCCTGGAGCTGTCCAACAGGTCTCAATTGTCCCGCAGAAGGAATCCTTGAAGGGGGCATCCCACAACTCCCAACGTGGGAAAATCTCAATGGCCTCGAGATTCCGCTCCCTTCATGAAGCGGCCGTCATGCTCAGAAACTCCAACCTGAGCCAACGTCTGATCCTCGCCCTGACTTCAGAAGCATGATATATTGGTTCTGATCTGCAGGGGGTACCTGCTGTGCCTTTGCCCTGAAACCCAAGTCTAGCTTGTCTTCTCACACTTCCGTCCTCACACTCCTGGCCCCGAAGTCCTAAAATTTGGCAATTCCGGGCCCACAATGCAGCACTCTGCCGGCCCTCTAGAAAAAAAAAAAAATATTGCCTCATGAGCTACCCAGGCACCTTAAATGAGGATAAACCTACACAGCACTCGACCTTACCCAAATTATATTGTCTAACCTGGGCACTAATGCACTGTCGAACACAACCTGAGCCTGGATCTCCTGACCAACACCCAGAAAGCTGACCGCACACGGAGCACAAAAAACCCGCCATGGCCTTAGGTCATCATCTCTTCCCTACCTCAGTTTTCAGGCTTCAGAACCGAGACCTTATCTCCAATCACTGCCCAGGGGTGAATGTGATGCAGAAATCAGTACTCCTCCTTACACATGGCAAGAACCCTTGTGGTTGGCACGTTGTCCAACGTTCAGTGTAGGAGAAACCAGCATTCACCCTGAGGCCCTGCCCATTCTTGAGTGAGACGAGGGCATACACACGCATTGTGACCCTCAGCATGAGTGCTGTCCTCTAGTAAGTCCTCTCAGTGGCTGGATCATTAGATGTCATAATGGGCTTGACATGTCCCTAGGCCCCAATTTTTAACCAGATTTCTAATTGTCCAGTCGCCCCTCCCTAGGGCTCTACTCTGGAATCCCTCATTTAGTGGGACACCTCAGGTTAAAAAAGAAAACAACAACAACAACAAAAAAAAAAAAACGGACTTCTTCCAGCCCACAGAATGACCCCAAACTCTTTAGACGGGGCCAAACCACCAGAGAGTAAGACTCGTCCATTTCCGATGAAGTCACCCAGAAATTCCACGACCATGAGTGACACGATATCCAGAGACAAAAACTTGAGCAGGAGCCTCACACTCGCCCTTCTTTCAAATCCCGAGGAGTTCTCCTCATGGTCTGTAGATCAGTCCTGCCATACCTATGACCCGAAACATAAGCCGAGTTTGTGTTTTCAGACAACTGTCCAAACAGCCCTGGCCTACACAACCTACAGGCTCAGAACCCTGGAGCCAAACCTGAGGACTGTACTTGCTCTCTCCAAGGGAATTGTGTGTGCCCATTCCAATGGCCACAACCCTTCTAATAGGATAAACCTCCAAAGTCCCTGATCCATCTCAATTGTGGTGGCTTCCCAGGTAAAACAGGGGCAATCTGAGCCCAAATGAGCACCTACCTGCACTCAGACCCATAGACAGATGTCCCCAGAGGTTAAAAGGAAAGAACAGGCCCCTAGGCACTAATCAGATCCATTGCTTTGGTTTCCAGGCATCTCTCCTCAGAGGCCTGGATTTCAAAAGCAGCATATAGCTGTTTCAGGACTCACCCATCAGAAAACATCTCATCTATACATGGGAAACTTGCACGTTGGAGCTGTGTCAAAGCCTCTGTTTAGGAGGACCATTTAGGGCACTAGTGCCACCGCTTCATTCCAAGGTCTCCATAGACACAAAAGCACATTAGGACCCATCCTTAGGGGTGTCCATTTCAACTCAGCGTCCTCGGTTGCTCCCCACAGATCCAGGAGATCTAACCTGTCTTGTTGCTAGGAGACAATTGGAATGCGAGGTGGGCTACGCAGCCATCCATCCTTAGAACCCTGCTCAGAATCATTGGCCTGGAGCCAAGCAACAGGTCTCAATTGACCTGCAGAAGAGTCTCTGCTGTTTTGAACTTCTCACAACTCCCATAGTGGGAAAACCACCATGGCCTCGTGATGCCCCCCCCCATTCATGAAGGGGCCATCAGGGACAGAAACTCCAACCTGAGCGATCGTCTGATCCTCGCCCTGACTTCAGATGCACGAGATCTCGATTCAGGTCTGTAGATTGTGCCTGCCATGGCCTCACCCAGAAACCTAAGCCTAGCTTGTGTTCTCAGACTTTTGTCGTCAGACTACTGGCCCACAAGCCCACCAGTTTGGCAATCCAGAACTACAATGCAGCACTTGCCGACCCTCCAGAAGAAAAACATTGTCCTCTGGGGCTACCCAGTAACCCCAAATGAGGATCAACCTGCACCGACCTTGGCTGTACCCCAAATACATAGGCTGACCAGGGCACTAATGCCCTTTCTGACACAGCCTGAGCCTGGACCTTCTGGCCCCTCCCAGACAGCTGGCCGCACACTGAGCACATCCAGCCGCCATGCCGTTAGGTCGTCATCTCTTCCCAACCTCGGTTTTCAGGTTTCAGAACCTAGACCTTATCTCCAATCACTGCCCAGTGTTGAAGGTGATGCAGAAATCAGAACTCCTTCCCCATGGCAAGAAACCTTGTGGTTGGCATGTTGTCCAACATTCAGTGTCGTTGAAACCAGTGTGGCCCATGAGTCCCCGCCCATGCTCACGGGCCACATTGGTCACAAACACACATTGTGACCTTCAGGCTGAGCCCAGTCCTCAAGTAAGGCCACTCAGTGGCTGGATGAAGAGATAGCATATTGGGCTTGCCATGCCCCTAGGCCCCAATTTTTAACCATAGTTCGGGTTGTCCCTTCAGTCTTCCCCACGGCTTTGCTTTGGAATTCCTCTTTTGGTGGGACACCTGAGGTAACAAACCTGAAATGAGTCCTCCCATCCCACAGATTGACGAAAAGCAATTGGGAATCGGGCCAAATCCTCAGAGAGGAAGATTCGTCCATGGCCCATGAGGCCTCCCCGACATTCCATGGCCATCGCTGATACAAAATCCAGAGACAAAAGCCTGAGCAAGCGCCTCAGACTCGCACTTTCTTCATATCCTGAAGAGTTCTTCTCATGGTTTGTCGATCGGGCCTGCCATACCTACGTCCCCAAACCTAAGCTGAGTTTGTGTTTTCAGACTTCTGTCCTCAAATTCTTGGGCCACACACCCTCCAGGCTGGGCGCCTGGAGCCACACATTAGGACTGTGCCTACCAATCCATCGGAATTCTGCCCATTCCATGGTCCAAAATCGTACAAATTAGGAGAAACCTCCAAAGTCCCTGAGGCCATCCCAATAGTGTAGGTCGCCGGGAACAAACAAGGGCTGTCTGACACCAGCTGATAATCGACCTCCACTCATACCATAGATGGATGTGCCCAGAGAAGAAGATTGAACCAGACAGGACCCTAGGCCATAATAGGATCCATTGCTTTGGGTTACAGGCATGTGTCCTCAAAAGCCTGATTCCAATACGAGCATAGGGGTTTTCCTGAGGCACCCATCAGAACTCATCTCGTCTCCACAAGGAAACCTGTGCATGGGAGCCATGTCCAAAGCTTAGGAGAGTACTTCAGGGTCCCGGTGCCACCGCCCCATTCCAAGGCCCTCATGGACACATTAGGACCCATCCTCAGGAAAGTCCATTTCAACTCAGCCACCCCGGTTGCTCCGGTAGAGCCATCAGATCAAAACTGTCTTGTTGCTAGGAGACAATTGGAATGTGAGGCGGGCTTTCCAGGCATCCATCCGTGAATGGTGCTCTAGAGTAATTCCATATGGGATGTCCTGGAGCTGTCCAACAGGTCTCAATTGTCCCGCAGAAGGAATCCTTGAAGGGGGCATCCCACAACTCCCAACGTGGGAAAATCTCAATGGCCTCGAGATTCCGCTCCCTTCATGAAGCGGCCGTCATGCTCAGAAACTCCAACCTGAGCCAACGTCTGATCCTCGCCCTGACTTCAGAAGCATGATATATTGGTTCTGATCTGCAGGGGGTACCTGCTGTGCCTTTGCCCTGAAACCCAAGTCTAGCTTGTCTTCTCACACTTCCGTCCTCACACTCCTGGCCCCGAAGTCCTAAAATTTGGCAATTCCGGGCCCACAATGCAGCACTCTGCCGGCCCTCTAGAAAAAAAAAAAATATTGCCTCATGAGCTACCCAGGCACCTTAAATGAGGATAAACCTACACAGCACTCGACCTTACCCAAATTATATTGTCTAACCTGGGCACTAATGCACTGTCGAACACAACCTGAGCCTGGATCTCCTGACCAACACCCAGAAAGCTGACCGCACACGGAGCACAAAAAACCCGCCATGGCCTTAGGTCATCATCTCTTCCCTACCTCAGTTTTCAGGCTTCAGAACCGAGACCTTATCTCCAATCACTGCCCAGGGGTGAATGTGATGCAGAAATCAGTACTCCTCCTTACACATGGCAAGAACCCTTGTGGTTGGCACGTTGTCCAACGTTCAGTGTAGGAGAAACCAGCATTCACCCTGAGGCCCTGCCCATTCTTGAGTGAGACGAGGGCATACACACGCATTGTGACCCTCAGCATGAGTGCTGTCCTCTAGTAAGTCCTCTCAGTGGCTGGATCATTAGATGTCATAATGGGCTTGACATGTCCCTAGGCCCCAATTTTTAACCAGATTTCTGATTGTCCAGTCGCCCCTCCCTAGGGCTCTACTCTGGAATCCCTCATTTAGTGGGACACCTCAGGTTAAAAAAGAAAACAACAACAACAACAAAAAAAAAAAACGGACTTCTTCCAGCCCACAGAATGACCCCAAACTCTTTAGACGGGGCCAAACCACCAGAGAGTAAGACTCGTCCATTTCCGATGAAGTCACCCAGAAATTCCACGACCATGAGTGACACGATATCCAGAGACAAAAACTTGAGCAGGAGCCTCAGACTCGCCCTTCTTTCAAATCCAGAAGAGTTCTCCTCATGGTCTGTAGATCAGTCCTGCCATACCTATGACCCGAAACATAAGCCGAGTTTGTGTTTTCAGACAACTGTCCAAACAGCCCTGGCCTACACAACCTACAGGCTCAGGCCCCTGGAGCCAAACCTGAGGACTGTACTTGCCCTCTCCAAGGGAATTGTGTGTGCCCATTCCAATGGCCACAACCCTTCTAATAGGATAAACCTCCAAAGTCCCTGATCCAAACCAATAGTGGTGGCTTCCCAGGAAAAACAGGGGCAATCTGAGCCCAACTGAGCACCTACCTGCACTCAGACCCATAGAAAGATGTCCCCAGAGGTAAAAAGGAAAGAACAGGCCCCTAGGCACTAATCAGATCCATTGCTTTGGTTTCCAGGCATCTCTCCTCAGAGGCCTGGATTTCAAAAGCAGCATATAGCTGTTTCATGACTCACCCATCAGAAAACCTGTCTTCTATACATGGGAAACTTGCACGTTGGATCTGTGTCAAAGCCTCTGTTTAGGAGAACCATTTAGGGCACCAGTGCCACCGCTTCATTCCAAGGTCTCCATAGACACAAAAGCACATTAGGACCCATCCTTAGGGGTGTCCATTTCAACTCAGCGTCCTCGGTTGCTCCCCACAGATCCAGGAGATCTAACCTGTCTTGTTGCTAGGAGACAATTGGAATGCGAGGTGGGCTACGCAGCCATCCATCCTTAGAACCCTGCTCAGAATCATTGGCCTGGAGCCAAGCAACAGGTCTCAATTGACCTGCAGAAGACTCTCTGCTGTTTGGAACTTCTCACAACTCCCATAGTGGGAAAACCCCCATGGCCTCGTGATGCCCCCCCCATTCATGAAGGGGCCATCAGGGACAGAAACTCCAAACTGAGCGATCGTCTGATCCTCGCCCTGACTTCAGATGCACGAGATCTCGATTCAGGTCTGTAGATTGTGCCTGCCATGGCCTCACCCAGAAACCTAAGCCTAGCTTGTGTTCTCAGACTTTTGTCATCAGACTACTGGCCCACAAGCCCACCAGTTTGGCAATCCAGAACTACAATGCAGCACTCTGCCGGCCCTCCAGAAGAAAAACATTGTCCTCTGGGGCTACCCAGTAACACCAAATGAGGATTAACCTGCACCGACCTTGGCTGTACCCCAAATACATAGGCTGACCAGGGCACTAATGCCCTTTCTGACACAGCCTGAGCCTGGACCCCCTGGTCCCTCCCAGACAGCTGGCCGCACACTGAGCACATCGAGCCGCCATGGCCTTAGGTCGTCATCTCTTCCCAACCTCGGTTTTCAGGTTTCAGAACCTCGACCTTATCTCCAATCACTGCACAAAGTTGAAGGTGATGCAGAAATCAGAACTCCTTCCCCATGGCAAGAAACCTTGTGGTTGGCATGTTGTCCAACGTTCAGTGTGGTTGAAACCAGTGTGGCCCATGTGGCCCCGACCATGTTCGCGGGCCACATTGGTCACAAACACACATTGTGACCCTCAGGCTGAGCCCAGTCCTCAAGTAAGGCCACTCAGTGGCTGGATGAAGAGATAGCATATTGGGCTTGCCATGCCCCTAGGCCCCAATTTTTAACCATAGTTCGGGTTGTCCCTTCAGTCTTCCCCACGGCTTGGCTTTGGAATTCCTCTTTTGGTGGTACACCTGAGGTAACAAAACTGAAATGAGTCCTCCCATCCCACAGATTGACGAAAAGCAATTGGGAATCGGGCCAAATCCTCAGAGAGGAAGATTCATCCATGGCCCATGAGGCCTCCCCGACATTCCACGGCCATCGCTGATACAAAATCCAGACAAAAGCCTGAGCAAGCGACTCAGACTCGCACTTTCTTCATATCCTGAACAATTCTTTTCGTGGTTTGTAGATCGGGCCTGGGATACATACGTCCCCAAACCTAAGCTGAGTTTGTTTTCAGACAACTGTCCAAACAGCCCTGGCCTACACAACCTACAGGCTCAGGCCCCTGGAGCCGAACCTGAGGACTGTACTTGCCCTCCCAAGGGAATTGTTTGTGCCCATTCCAATGGCCACAACCCTTCTAATAGGATAAACCTCCAAAGTCCCTGATCCATCTCAATAGTGGTGGCTTCCCAGGAAAAACAGGGGCAATCTGAGCACTACAGAGCACCTACCTGCACTCAGACCCATAGAGAGATGTCCCCAGAGGTAAAAAGGAAAGAACAGGCCCCTAGGCACTAATCAGATCCATTGCTTTCGTTTCCAGGCATCTCTCCTCAGAGGCCTGGAATTCAAAAGCAGCATATAGCTGTTTCTTGACTCACCCAACAGAAAACATCTCATCTACACATGGGATACTTGCACGTTGGAGCTGTGTCAAAGCCTCTGTTTAGTATAACTCTTTAGGGCCCAGGTGCCACCCCTTCATTCCAAGGTCTCCATAGACACAAAAGCACATTAGGACCCATGCCCAGGGGTGTCCATTTCAATGCACCGTCCTCGGTTGCTCCCCACAGATCCAGGAGATCTAACCTGTCTTGTTGCTAAGAGACAATTGGAATGCGAGGTGGGCTACCCAGCCATCCATCCTTAGAACCCTGCTCAGAATCATTGGCCTGGAGCCAAACTACAGGTCTCAATTGTCCTGCAGAAGACTCTCTGCAGTTTGGAGCTTCTCACAACTCCCATCGTGGGAAAACCCCCATGGCCTCGTGATCCCCCCCCCATTCATGAAGGGGCCATCAGGGACAGAAACTACAACCTGAGCGATCGTCTGATCCTCGCCCTGACTTCAGATGCATGAGATCTCGATTCAGGTCTGTAGATTGTGCCTGCCATGGCCTCACCCAGAAACCTAAGCCTAGCTTGTGTTCTCAAACTTTTGTCGTCAGACTACTGGCCCACAAGCCCTCCAGTTTGGCAATCCAGAACTACAATGCAGCACTCTGCCGGCCCTCCAGAAGAAAAACATTGTCCTCTGGGGCTACCCAGTAACCCCAAATGAGGATCAACCTGCACCGACCTTGGCTGTACCCCAAACACTTAGGCTGACCAGGGCACTAATGCCCTTTCTGACACAGCCTGAGCCTGGACTCCCTGGCCCGTCCCTGACAGCTGGCCGCACACTGAGCACATCGAGCCGCCATGGCCTTAGGTCATCATCTCTTCCCAACCTCGGTTTTCAGGCTTTAGATTCTAGACCTTACCTCCAATCACTGCCCAGGGTTGAACGGGATGCAGAAATCAGAACTCCTTCCCCATGGCAAGATACCTTGTGGTTGGCATGTTGTCCAACTTTCAGTGTAGTTGAATCCAGTGTTGCCCATGAGGCCCCGCCATGCTCGGAGGCTACATTGGTCACAAACACACATTGTGACCCTCAGCCTGACCAAAGTCCTCAAGTAAGGCCTCTCAGTGGCTGGATGAAGAGATAGCATATTGGGCTTGCCATGCCCCTAGTCCCCAATTTTGAACCATAGTTCTGGTGGTCCCTTCAGTCTTCCCCACGGCTTTGCTTGGAATTCCTCTTTTCGTGGGACACCTGAGGTAACAAAACTGAAAGGAGTCCTCCCATCCCACAGTTTGACGAAAAAAAATTGGGAATCGGGCGAAATCCTCATAGAGGTAGATTCGTCCATGGCCCATGAAGCATCCGCGACATTCTACGGCCATTGCTGATACAAATTCCAGAGACAAATGCCTGAGCAAGCGCCTCAGACTCGCTCTATATTCAAATCTTCATGAGTTCTTCTCATTGTTTGTATATTGGGCCTGCCATACCGACGTCCCCAAAAAAAGCTGAGTTTGTGTATCGGAATCACAATCAGAACTCTGCCTTCCACATGGCTGTAATGCTTGTTCTTCACATGGAGTCAACCTTCACGTGGGGAACCCTTCATGGCCCCTGATGCCACGCCAAACCATGAGTGCTGCTTGGGCACAAATTCACACTGTGACCCTAGCATGAGCCCCATGTCAAAGAAAGGCCTGTCAGGTTCGTGACAAAGATCCTGCATATAGTCCCTGCCATGCCCATAGGCACTCAAAACTAACTAGATGGTGTGTATTCCAGTTGAAGGAACCCACTGCTGTGCTCTAGAGTCCCTCTCCTGGGGGGTCCTTTCTGGCAGAAAACAGTACTCTTCACTTCCCACAGAATGAACCCAAACACATGGGAGCTTGGACAATCCCCCGAGAGGAAGGCTCTTCCTCGGCCCCTGAGGCAACCCCTACCCTGACTGGACACTGTGAACGCAACACCCAGAGACAAAAGCCTGAGCAACTGCCTCCCACTTGCCCTCCTTTGATATCCAGAGAATCTCCCCTCACGGACTGGAGATCAGGCCTGCCATTACCTTGGCCCCTTCCTGAGCCAAGTTTGCTTTTTCAGACATCAGTCCCCACAGCCCTGGCAAACACAGCCTCTAGGCTGGGTCCTCTGGAGCCATACCACAGGACCGTGCCTGCTCTCTCCTGGGAAACTGTGTCCATTCCTTTGGACACACACCTCCAGAATATGAGAAAGCTCAAGGCCCCCGAGGACATCCCACTACTGGGAGCCTCCCTGGACACACAGGGGCATTCGGACACAAGCTGAGCAGCTACCTCCACGAAGGCATGCACACAGATGTCAACAGAGATAGAAGGTTGAGCCGGACAGGCCCTTAGGCCATAATCTCAACTCTTGCTTTGGGTTCCAGGTGTTAATCCTCAGAAACTTTGGTTCGAAGAACAGGATATGGGGCTTTCCTGAGGCACTGAACAGAACTCCTCTCGTCTCCACATGGGGAGCTTTCTTACTGGGGATGTATCAAACCCTTCAGGTAGTGCCCAAGCAGCACTTGAGTGCTGATTGGGAACAAATTCACACTGTGACCATAGCATGAGCCCCATGTCAAAGAAAGGCCTGTCAGGGCCTGGACAAAGAGCCCGCATATGGGGCTTGCCAAGCCCCTATGCACCCAATCCTCACCAGGGTTTGAGATTTCAGTCACCCCGCCCGTACCTGGGCCTCTGTTCAGGAATCCCTTTCTTGGAGAGACACATGAGCCAGACAACACGACTCCACCCTTCCCACAAAATGACCCCAGTCTTGGAAGATGGGACAAATCCCCAGAGAGGGATACTCATCCACAGTCCCTGAGGCCACCCCTCAAATTCACGGCTATCCCGGACACAGCATCCAGAGACAAAAGCCTGAAGGAACGCCTCCCACTCGCCCTTGTTTCAGAGGCCCAGGAGTTCCCTCTCGGGCTGTACATCCGGCCTGCCATACACTAGGCACCACTCATAAGCTGAGTTTGTGTTTTCAGACTTCTGTGCCCACAGCCTGGACCCACACACCTCCAGGCTAGGGCCTCTGGAGCCACAGCGAAAGTTTGTGCCTGCCCTATCCAAGGAAAGTGTGCCCAATCCATTGACCACAGCCCTACAGGTTAGGGAAAAGCTCCAAGGCCCCTGAGGACATCAATAGTGTAGGCCACCCTGGACTAAGAGGGGCTCTCTGACACCAGCAGAGCAACTATCTTCATTTAGACTCTCAGAAAGTGTCCCCAGAGGCAGAAGGTTGAAATGGACAGACCCCCAGGCCCTAATATGAACCTTAGCTTTGTACCATGTGTCCGTTCTCAGAGGACTGTTTTCGTAGACCAGCACATGGGGCTTTTCTGAGGCACCAAACCAAGGATCTCTCGTCTCCACATGGGCAGCTTTCTTACTGGGGATGTATCAAACCCTTCAGGTAGGAGAGTTCCGCAGGGCCACTGAACAACCAGCACATTCCAAGGTCTCCATGGACCCAAACGCACATTATGACGCATCCTCAGGAGAGGACATTTCAACTCAGCCCCCTGGGTCGCGTGTTCCAGAGGCCCCAGATCAAACATATCTTATCGCTAATGGCCAATTGGAATGCGAGGCATGTTGTACAGGGATCCATCCTTCGAACCCTGCTCTCCAGTCCTTCCGTATGGTATGTCCTGGAGCCATGCAACAGGACTCGAATGTCCCGCAGAAGGAAACCTTGTGGTTTGGGGCAACCTCCAAACTCAGCGTGGGAAAAATTCCTTGGCCTCATGAGGCCCCCGCTTCATGAAGGTGCCATCATGGACACATACTCCAGCCTCAGCCAACGTCTGATCCTCAGCCTGACTTCAGATGCAGGAGATTTTGATTCAGCCTCTGCAGAATGGGCCTGCTCTGCCCTTGGCTCCAATCCTCACCCTAGCTTGTGTTTTCAGACTTCCGTCCTCTCACTCCAGGCCCACAAGCCCTCCCTACTGGGAATTCTGGGGCCACAATGAAGCACTCTGCCTGCCTCCCAGGAGAAAATCATTGTCTATGGTGCTGCCCAGAAACCCCAAATGAGGATCAAACTGCTTGGCCATCGGCAACACCCCAATTGCATAGGCTACCTTAAACACTGATGCTCAGAGGCAAATAGCCTGAGCCCAGACCATCCAACAGACACCGACACAGCTGGCTGCACACCCAGCACATTGGACCCGCCACTGCCTTAGGCCACCATCTATTCCCAACCTGGGTTTTCAGTCATCGGAACCTAGACCTTATCTCCAATCCCTGCACAGGGGGGACCCCCTCTGATGCACACAAGTCAGAACCCCTCCTACCCCATGGCAAGAAACCTTGCTGCTGGCAGTGAGTCAAACCTTCAGTGTTGGAGAAAACGGCATGACCCATGAGGCCACGCACATGCGTGAGGGCCGCCTTGGGCACAAACACACATTGTGACCCTCAGCGTGAGTACCTTATTCAAGTAACGCCTCTCAGTGACTGGACCAAGAGCCCTCATATGTGGTTTGCCATGCCCATAGGCACCCAAGACTAAATAGATGGTGTGTATTCCAGTTGAGGGAACCCACTGCTGTGCTCTAGAGTCCCTCTCCTGGGGGGTTCCCTGTGGCAGAAAACAGTACTCTTCATTCCCACAGAATGAACACAAACACTTGGGAGCTTGGACAATCCCCCGAGAGGAAGGCTCTTCCTCGGCCTCTGAGACAACCCCTACCCTGACCGGACACTGTAAATCCTGAGTGACTGCCTCCCACTTGCCCTACTTTGATATGCAGAGGATCTCCCCTCACGGACTGGAGATCAGTCCTGCCATTACCTTGGCCACTAGCTGAGCCAAGTTTGCTTTTTCAGACATCTGTCCCCACAGCCCTGGCAAACACAGCCTCTAGGCTGGGTCCTCTGGAGCCATACCACAGGACCGTGCCTGCTCTCTCCTGGGAAACTGTGTCCATTCCTTTGGCCACACACCTCCAGAATATGAGAAACCTCAAGGCCCCCGAGGACATCCCACTACTGGGAGGCTCCCTGGACACACAGGGGCATTCGGACACAAGCTGAGCAGCTACCTCCACGAAGGCATGCCCACAGATGTCAACAGAGATAGAAGGTTGAGCCGGACAGGCCCTTAGGCCGTAATCTCAACTCTTGCTTTGGGTTCCAGGTGTTACTCCTCAGAGGCTTTGGTTCGAAGAACAGGATATGGGGCTTTCCTGAGGCACTGAACAGAACTCCTCTCCTCTCCACATGGGAAGCTTCCCTGTTGGAGATGTGTCAAACACCTCAGTTTGGAGAACCCTGCAGAGTACCTGAGCCACCTCCACATTCCAAGGTCTCCCAGGCCACCAAGCCACAGTAGGACTCATCTTCAGGAGAGTCCATTTCAACTCTCCCCTCTGGGTAGCTCACCCAGGAGCCTGCAGATTGAGCCTGACTTGTCCTGACTAAACAGTGGGTATATGAGGTGGCGTTCCCAGGCATCCATGCTTAGACATCTGCTCTCGAGTCTTTCCGTATGGGGCCTCCTGGAACCATCCAATAGGACTCTACTCTCGTGCAGAAGGAAACCTTGAGGTTTGGAGTAGTTCACAAATCCCATCGTAGGCAAACCTCCCTGGCCTAATGAAGCCCTCACCCTTCAGGAAGAGGGCATGCTGGACAAAAACTCTAGCCTGAGGCACGTCTCATAGTTGACATGACCTCAGTGCAGGAGATCTCGATTCAGCCTCTGCAGAGTGGGCCTGACGTACCCTCGGTCCCAAACCTCATGCAACCTTGTGTTTTCAGACTTCCTTCCTCACACTCCTGGCAAACAAGCCCTCCGGACCAGAAACTCCAGAACCAAAACCCAGCCCAGTGTCTGCCCAACGGAAGAAAAACGTTTCCCTGTGGGGCTCTCCAGAAAACCCAGATGAGGATCAACCTGCTCGGGCCTCGACGGTACCCGAACTGGATAGGATGCTCTGGGAACTCATGCTCTGTCTGACACAGCCTGAAGCCAGACGTCCAGACAGACAAGGAGACAGATGGCCGCACACCCAGCACTTCGGACACGCCATGGTCTTATGCCGTCACCTCTTCCTAACCTTGGTTTCAGATATCTGAACCTAGACATTATATCAATTCTCCACACAGCTGGGTATCGCAAACACAAAACAGAACTCCTCCTTCCCCATGGCTGTCAAGCTTGCTCTTGGCATGGAGTCACACCTTCAGGGTGGGTGAAACCTTCATGGCCCCTGAAGTCACGCCCAAACTTCAGTGCTTCTTGGGCACAAATTCACACTGTGACCCTCAGCATGAGCCCCATGTCAAAGAAAGGCCTGTCAGGACCTGGACCAAGAGCCCGCATATGGGGCTTGCCAAGCCCCTATGCACCCAATCCTCACCAGTGTTTGAGTTTTCCAGTCGCCCCACCTGTACCTGGGCTCTGCTCTGGAATCCCTTTCTTGGAGAGACACATGAGCCAGACAACACGACTCCACCCTTCCCTCAAAATGTCCCCAAACTCTTGGGAGCTGGGACAAATCCCCAGAGAGGGATACTCGTCCACAGTCCCTGAGGCCACCGCTCCAATCCACGGCTATCCCGGACACAGCATCCAGAGACAAAAGCCTGAAGGAACGCCTTCCACTCGCCCTTTTTTCAGAGGCCCAGGAGTTCCCTCTCGGGCTGTACATCCGGCCTGTCATACCCTAGGCGCCACTCATAAGCTGACTTTGTGTTTTAAGACTTCTGTGCCCACAGCATGGACCCACACAACCTCCAGGCTAGGGCCTCTGAAGCCACAGCGAAAGATTGTGCCGGCCCTCTCTAAGGAAAGTGTGTCCAATCCATTGACCACAACCCTACAGTTTAGGGAAAAGCTCCAAGGCCCCTGAGGCCATCAATAGGTAGGCCACCCTGGACTAAGAGGGGCTCTCTGACACCAGCAGAGCAACTATCTCCACTTAGATTCTCAGACAGTGTCCCCAGAGACAGAAGGTTGAAATGGACAGGCCCCCAGGCCCTAATATGAACCTTAGCTTTGTTTCCATGTGTCCGTTCTCAGAGGACTGTTTTCGTAGACCAGCACATGGGGCTTTTCTGAGGCACCAAACCAAGCATCTCTCGTCTCCACATGGGCAGCTTTCTTACTGGGGATGTATCAAACCCTTCAGGTAGGAGAGTTCCGCAAGGCCACCGAACAACGAGCACATTCCAAGGTCTCCATGGACCCAAACGCACATTATGACGCATCCTCCGGAGAGGCCATTTCAACTCAGCCCCCTGGGTAGCGTGACCCAGAGGCAGCAGATCAAACATATCTTGTCGCTAATGGCCAATTGGAATGCGAGGAATGCTATACAGGGATCCATCCTTCGAACCCTGCTCTCCAGTCCTTCCATATGGTATGTCCTGGAGCCATGCAACAGGACTCGAATGTCCCGCAGAAGGAAACCTTGTGGTTTGGGGCAACCTCCAAACTCAGCGTGGGAAAACTTCCTTGGCCTCATGAGGCCCCCGCTTCCTGAAGGTGCCATCATGGACACATACTCCAGCCTCAGCCAACGTCTGATCCTCAGCCTGACTTCAGATGCAGGAGATTTTGATTCAGCCTCTGCAGAGTGGGCCTGCTCTGCCCTTGGCTCCAATCCTCACCCTAGCTTGTGTTTTCAGACTTCCGTCTCACACTCCTTGCCCACAAACCCTCCCTACTGGGAATTCTGGGGCCACACTGAAGCACTCTGCCTGCCTCCCAGGAGAAAAACATTGTCTATGGTGCTGCCCAGAAACCCCAAATGAGGATCAAACTGCTTGGCCCTCGGCAACACCCCAATTGCATAGGCTACCTTAAACACTGATGCTCTGTCACAAATAGCCTGAGCCAAGACCTTCCAACAGACACCGACACAGCTGGCTGCACTCCTAGGACATTGGACCCGCCACTGCCTTAGGCCACCATCCATTCCCAACCTGGGTTTTCAGTCATCGGATCCTAGACCTTATCTCCAATCCCTGCACAGGGGGGAACCTGATGCACAAGTCAGAACCCGTCCTTCCCCATGGCAAGAAAACTTGCTGCTGGCAGAGAGTCAAACCTTCAGTGTAGGAAAAACGACATGGCCCATGAGGCAACGCCCAAGCTTTAGGGCCGCCTTGGGCACAAACACACATTGTGACCCTCAGCGTGAGTACCTTATTCAAGTAACGCCTCTCAGTGACTGGACCAAGAGCCCGCATATGTGGCTTGCCATGCCCATAGGCACCCAGGATTAACTAGATGGTGTGTATTCCAGTTGAGGGAACCCACTGCTGGGCTCTAGAGTCCCTCTCCTGGGGGGTCCCCTGTGGCAGAAAACAATACTCTTCCCTTCCCACAGAATGAACCCAAACACTTGGGAGCTTGGACAATCCCCCGAGAGGAAGGCTCTTCCTCGGCCTCTGAGACAACCCCTACCCTGACCGGACACTGTGAACGCAACACCCAGAGACAAAATCCTGAGTGACTGCATCCCACTTGCCCTCCTTTGATATCCAGAGGATCTCCCCTCACGGACTGGAGATCAGTCCTGCCATTACCTTGGCCACTAGCTGAGCCAAGTTTGCTTTTTCAGACATCTGTCCCCACAGCCCTGGCAAACACAGCCTCTAGGCTGGGTCCTCTGGAGCAATACCACAGGACCGTGCCTGCTCTCTCCTGGGAAACTGTGTCCATTCCTTTGGACACACACCTCCAGAATATGAGAAACCTCAAGGCCCCAGAGGACATCCCACTACTGGGAGGCTCCCTGGACACACAGGGGCATTCGGACACAAGCTGAGCAGCTACCTCCACGAAGGCATGCCCACAGGTGTAAACAGAGATAGAAGGTTGAGCCGGACAGGCCCTTAGGCCGTAATCTCAATTCTTGCTTTGGGTTCCAGGTGTCACTCCTCAGAGGCTTTGGTTCAAAGAACAGGATATGGGGCTTTCCTGAGGCACTGAACAGAACTCCTCTCGTCTCCACATGGGAAGCTTCCCTGTTGGAGCTGTGTCAAACACCTCAGTTTGGAAAACCCTGCAGAGTCCCTGAGCCACCTCCACATTCCAAGGTCTCCCAGGCCACCAAGCCACAGTAGGACTCATCTTCAGGAGAGTCCATTTCAACTCTCCCCACTGGGTAGCTCACCCAGGAGCCTGCAGATTGAGCCTGCCTTGTCCTGCCTAAAGAGTGGGAATATGAGGTGGCGTTCCCAGGCATCCATGCTTAGAGACCTGCTCTCGAGTCTTTCCGTATGGGGCCTCCTGGAACCATCCAGTAGGACTCGACTGTCGTGCAGAAGGAAAGCTTGAGGCTTGGAGTAGTTCACAAATCCCATCGTAGGCAAACCTCCCTGGCTTCATGAAGCCCCCACACCCTTCAAGAAGAGGCCATGCTGGACAAAAACTCTAGCCTGAGGCACGTCTCATAGTTGACATGACCTCAGTGCAGGAGATCTCGTTTCAGCCTCTGCAGAGTGGCCCTGCCATGCCCTCGGTCCCAAACCTCATGCTAGCTTTTGTTTTCAGACTTCCTTCCTCACACTCCTGGCAAACAAGCCCTACGGACTAGGAACTCCAGAACCACAACCCAGCCCAGTGTCTGCCCAACAGAAGAAAAACGCTTCCCTATGGGGCTCTCCAGAAAACCCAGATGATGATCAACCTGCTCGGGCCTCGATGGTCCCCGAAGTGGATATGCTGCTCTCGGCACTCATGCTCTGTCTGACACAGCCTGAAGCCAGACGTCCAGACAGACAAAGAGACAGCTGGCCGCACACCCAGCACTTCGGACACGCCATGGTCTTATGCCGTCACCTCTTCCTAACCTTGGTTTTCAGATATCTGAACCTAGACATTATATCAATTCTCCACACAGCTGGGTATCGCAAGCACAAAACAGAACTCCTCCTTCCCCATGGCTGTCAAGCTTGCTCTTGGCATGGAGTCACACCTTCAGGGTGGGAGAAACCTTCATGGCCCCTGAAGCCACGCCCAAACCTGAGTGCTGCTTGGGCACAAATTCACACTGTGACCCTCAGCATGAGCCCCATGTCAAAGAAAGGCCTGTCAGGACCTGGACCAAGAGCCCGCATATGGGGCTTGCCAAGCCCCTATGCACCCAATCCTCACCACGGTTTGAATTTTTCAGTCGCCCCACCTGTACCTGGGCTCTGCTCTGGAATCCCTTTCTTGGAGAGACCCATGAGCCAGACAACACGACTCCACCCTTCCCACAAAATGACCCCAAACTCATGAGGCCCCCGCTTCATGAAGGTGCCATCATGGACACATACTCCATCCTCAACCAACTTCTGATTCTCAGCCTGACTTCAGATGCAGGAGATTTTGATTCAGCCTCTGCCGATTGGGCCTGCTCTGCCCTTGGCTCCAATCCTCACCCTAGCTTGTGTTTTCAGACTTCCGTCCTCACACTCCTGGCCCACAATCCCTCCCTACTGGGAATTCTGGGGCCACACTGAAGCACACTGCCTGCCTCCCAGGAGAAAAACATTGTCTATGGTGCTGCCCAGAAACCCCAAATGAGGATCAAACTGCTTGGCCCTCGGCAACACCCCAATTGCATAGGCTACCTTAAACAGTGATGCTCTGTCGCAAATAGCCTGAGCCCAGACCTTCCAACAGACACCGACACAGCTGGCTGCACACCCAGCACATTGGACCCGCCACTGCCTTAGGCCACCATCCATTCCCAACCTGGGTTTTCAGTCATCGGAACCTAGACCTTATCTCCAATCCCTGCACAGGGGGAACCTGATGCACAAGTCAGAACCCCTCCTTCCCCATGGCAAGAAATCTTGCTGCTGGCCGTGAGTCAAACCTTCAGTGTAGGAGAAAAGGGCAAACCTGCCGGGCCTCATGAAGCCCCCCATATCCTTCAGGGAGAGGCCATCATGGACAAAAACTCTAGCTTGAAGCACGTCTCATAGTAGATATGACCGCAATGCAGGAGATCTTGATTCAGCCTCTGCAGAGTGGCCTGCCGTGCCCTCGGTCCCAAACCTCACGCTAGCTTGTGTTTTCAGACTTCCTTCCTCACACTCCTGGCAAACAATCCCTCCAGAGTAGGATTTGCAGAACCACAAGCCAGCCCAGTTACTGCCCACCGGTAGAAAACGTTTCCTTGTGGGGCTCTCCATAAAACCCAGATCAGGATCATCCTGCTCTTGCCTCGACGGCACTCAGATTTGATAGGCTGCTCTGGGTACTAATGCTCTGCCTTTCACAGCCTGATGCCAGACGTCCAGACAGGCAAGGAGACAGCTGGCCACACACCTAGCACTTCTGACACGCCATGGTCTTATGCCGTTATCTCTTCCTAACCTTGGTTTTCAGATATCTAAACCCAGATATTATATCAATTCCCCACACAGTTGGGCATCTGAATCACAAATCAGAACTCCTTCTTCCCCATGGCTGTAAGGCTTGCTCTTGGCATGGAGTCACACCTTCAGGGTGGGAGAAACCTTCATTTCCCCTGAAACCACGCCCAAACTTGAGTGCTGCCTTGGGCACAAATTCACTCTGTGACCCTCAGCATGAGCCCAATATCAAAGAAAGGCCTGTCAGGGCCTGGACCAAGAGCCCGCATATGAGGCATGCCAAGCCCCTATACACCCAATCCTCACCAGTGTTTGAGTTTTCCTGTCTCCCCCCCGTTCCTGGGGCTCTGCTCTGGAATCACTTTCTTGGAGAGACACATGAGCCAGACAACAGGACTCCACCCTTCCCACAAAATGACCCCAAACTCCTGTTAGCTGGGACAAATCCCCAGAGAGGGATACTTGTCCACAGTCACTGAGGCCACCCCCTACAATCTACGGCTATCCTGGACGCATCCAGAGACAAAAGCCTGAAGGAATCTCGCCCTTCATTCACAAGCCAAGGAGCTCACTCTCTATCTGTACATCCGGCCTGCCATACCCTCGGCGCCACTCATAAGCTGAGTTTGTGTTTTCAGACTTCTGTGCCCACAGCCTGGACCCACACAACATCCAGGCTACGGCATCTGGACCAAACAGCGAAAGATTGTGCCTGCCCTCTCCAAGGAAAGTGTGCCCAATCCATTGACCACAACCCTACAGGTTAGGGAAAAGCTCCAAGGCCCCTGAGGCCATCCTGATAGTGTAGGCTGCCCTGGAATAAAAGGGGCACTCTGACACCAGCTGAGCCATTATCACCACTTAGACTCTCAGACAGTGTCCCCAGAGACAGAAGATTGAAATGGACAGGCCCTTAGGCCCTAATATGAACCTTAGCTTTAGTTTTCATGTGTCTGTCCTCAGAGGACTGGTTTCGTATACCAGCATATTAGGTTTTTCTGAGGCTCCAAACCAAACCTCTCTCGTCTCCACATGGAGTGCTTTCTTACTGGATCTGTATCAAACCCTTCTGGTCGGAGAATTCCGCAGGGCCACAGTACAACCATCACATTCCAAGGTCTCCATGGACAGAAACACACATTATGACACATCCTCAGGAGAGGCCATTTCAACTCAGCCCGCTGGTTAGCTTGCCCCAGAGCCAGCAGATCAAACATATCTTGTCGTTAATGGCCAAAGGGAATGCGAGGCATGTTGTTTAGGGATCCATACTTTGAACCCTCCTCTTCAGTCCTTCCGTATGGTATGTACTGGAGCCACTCAACAGGACTCGACTGTCTTGCAGAAGGAAACCTGGTGGTTTGTGGCAACCTCCAAACTCAGCGTGGGAAAATTTCGTTGGCCTCATGAGGCACCTGCTTCATGAAGGTGCTATCAAGGGCACAATCCAACCTCAGCCAACGTCTGATCCTCAGCCTGACTTCAGATGCATGAGATATCCTTTCAGCCTTTGCAGATTGTGCCTGCTCCCAACTTCACCCTATCTTTTGTTTTCAGACTCTACCCTAGCACTCCTGGCCCAAAAGCCCTCATGATTGGGAATTCTGGTTCCAGAACGAAGCACTCTGCCTGCCCCCCAAAGAAAAACATTGTCTATGGCATTGCTCAGAAACCCCAAATGAAAATCAACCTGCTCAGCCCTCGGCAACACCCCAATTGCATAGGCTACCCTAAACACTATGCTCTGTCTTACATAGCCTGAGCCCAGACCTTGTGAGAGACATTGAGACAGTTGGCTTCACACCCAGCACATCGAGCCTGCCATGGGTTAGGCCATTTCATCCCTTCCCATTGACCTGGGTGTCTTCCTGGAGGTATATTCTGAGGCTGTGTCAGACTATGCATTTTTTCTGGAGCTTCCTATGGAATTGGGGTGGTATTAGGGGCCTTGCAATTTTCTCTTAATCTGGTGGGTTGGGAAACTGAGACAGGCTGACATTCCTTGGGAGAGCTGGCCCAGTGCTTTTGTGTGTTCCTGGAGGCCCCATCCTGGAGGGCATATGGGTCAGGACTCTGGGTCCAAAGTCTTCAGACACAAACTCGGGTAAGAGTTAAGCTCGAGGTGATGGCAGACCCAATCTGCAGACCCTGAGCGAAGCATCTCCAGATATGAAATTCGGACGGCTGTGAGGCAGGAGCACAGTCTTTTCTGTCTGACTTGTTTATCTATGATGGCCACGAAATGGAGGGGTGGCCTCATGGGTCCATGTGAGATTCTACCTCTCTGGGAATTCTGCTCGGCACCCAAGAGTTTGGTGTATTTCCGGGGGATGGGAGGAGAGCAGTTTTCTGAGTCAGGGATCCCGTCCAAACAGCCATTCCAGAGATGGGTCCTGGGTTCTGGAGCCTGGATCACCGCAACAAGGATTAGGATTTGGGCCTAGGGTCCTGCTCTATGTTTTCCTGGTACAGCTCCCGAGTGTTCTTGTTGGAAATGGGTCTCATTCTGAGGGTCACAATGCCTGTTTTTGCCCAGATGCCCATGCTGAGTGGGTGTGACCTCATGGGCTATGCACTTGGCTCCCACTCTGAGGGTTGGACTGCCATCTCAACATTCAGTTTTCCTGCCATGGGGAAGGAGGGGTACTTTTTTATGCTTCAGGTTCCCCCATGGGCAGGAATTTGAGCTAAGTTCTGGGACCGGTGCCTGAATACCCAGTTCACTTTGAGATGAGGTCCTCGGGCCAAGGTAGGACCCACCTGCAGAAAATGAGGCCTGCTTTCTGGGTGGCTGTCAGGAGCTCGGGCTCGAGCTGTGTCAGACAGAACATTCGTGGAGAGTTCGGCCTATGATATTGGGGTGCTTTTGAGAGCTGTGCAACTGGATCCTCATGGGGGATTTTTGCACAGACCCTTTTTTCACTTCTTCTATCTGGTGAGCAGGCAGATGGCTGCATTAGGGCTCCAGAATATCCAAGTTGGAGGGTTTGCAGGCGAGGAGTGTGAGGACAGAAGTATGAAAACATAAGCTACGGTTACGCTCAGTGCCGAGCACATGTCTATTCCAATGTACAGCAGTTGTTTCGAGATCTCCAGCACCTGGGCGAGGGGAAGATGTCTGCTCACGCTGGAGTTTGTATCCATGATGGCCAACAAATGGTGGGGAGCCCTCAAGAATTCTTGGAGGTTTTTCCAAGCTGGAGCTTGTGAGCTGCTCCAAATATCAAGGTGTCCTACTAAGGGACAGCAGAAGTCTTCTTACAGGGCTCCAGGGTCCCCCATATGGAAGATTCGATAGCAATGCTCTCTGAATGGAGGCCTGGGAAGCCAATCTCGTGTTACCATTGCAGCTGAGGAACAGGGTAAGCTTGAACCAATGACACTGATTCCAAGTTCCAAGTGATTTTCGTTGATGGAAGTTCTCAGTCTAACAGGTCCCAATGCTGCTTGGTGTCCAGGGAGACCTTAGAATGTGGTGGCGGCTCTCTGACCATTGAGGATTCTCTATCCTTAGGATTAGACCCAGTACCCAGGAGCCAGGTTTCCTTCTTGGGACAGGAGGTGTGCTCTTGTATGGCTCATGGACCACAGGTTGGACCATATGCTTGAATTTCCAGAACAGACCTCTAGGGAGAGAGACCTCAGAACATAAGCTAGGGTTCTGATGAGGTTTTAGGGCCATGGAAGTTTCAATCTTCGGACTAAGTGCCATTGGCCTGCATGTCATCCTGGAGGTAGGTGCTGAGGCTGTGTCAGGCTGTGCACTTTTTCCAGAGTGGCCTATGATATTGGGGTGCAGTCAGGGGCCTTGCAGTTTTCTCCTAATCTGGACATTTTGGGAAACTGAGATGGGCAGGGTTTCCTCAGGAGAGCAGGGCCAGTGATGTCATGTGTTTCTCGAGGCCCCATCCTGGAGGTCATGTGTGTCACGACTTTGGGACCAAAGACTTTAGACACAACCTCGGATAAGAGATAGGAGTGAGGTGTTGGCAGTCCGAATCTGAAGACCCTGAGGGAAGCTCCTCGGGATTTGAAATTCAGGTGGCTGGGAGGGAGGAGCACAGGCTTTTTTGTCTGGATTTTGTGTCTAGGATGGCCACTAAATGGAGGGGTGACCTCATGTGTCCATGGGATATTCTTCCACTCTGGTGATTCTGCTTGGCACCCAAGAGTTTGATTTCTTTCTGGGGAAGAGGAAAAGACTGTATTCCATCTCTGGGATCCTGTCCAAACAGGGATTCCAGAGATGGGTTCTGGGTCCAGACACTGGGAAAACTTAACCAAAGCTTCGATTTGGGATCCTGGTCCAGATCCCAAGGGGGATCTTTGGAAAGGGGTCTCATTCTGAGGGTCACAATGCCTATTTGTGCCCAGCTGCCCATCCTGTGTAGGCATGGTCTCATGGACCATGCACCTGGTTCCCACTCAGGGTTGTACAGCCATCTCAACATTCATTTTTCTGGCCATGGGGAAGGAGGAGCACTCTTTTGTGCTTCCGAGTCCCCTATGGGCAGGAATTTGAGCTAAGTCTGGGACAGGTACCTAAACATCCAGGTTGCTTCAAGATGATGGCCTCGGGCCAAGGTTGGACCCACCTGGAGGATATGGGGTCCACTATCTGGGTGGCTGACAGGAGGTCGGGGATCAGGCGGTGTCAGATAGACAATGTATGCAGAGGTCGGTCTATTATATTGGGGTGCCATTGAGGGCCGTGCAGGAGGATCCTCATGTGGGTTTCTACGAAGACCCATAGGGCACTTCTTTCTGGTGGGCAGGCAGAAAGCTGCACTGTGGCTTCAGAATTCCCAATATGAAGGGCTTGTAGGCGAGGAGTGTGAAGACAGAAGTCTGAAAACACAAGCCACGGATAAGCTCAGTGCCGACCACAGGACCATTCCATTGTGCAGTGGTTGTTTCGAGATTTCCAGCACCTGAGTATGGGCGAGGGTCAGATGTCTGCTCACGCTGGGTTTGCATCCATGATGGTCAACGAATTGTGGGGTGGCCTCAAGAATTCTTGGAGATTTTCCCAAGCAGGACCTTGTGAGCTGCTCCAAACAGCAAGGTGTCCTACTGTGGGACAGGGGAAGTCCGCTTACAAGGCTCCAGGGTCCCCCATATAGAAAGATTCGACAGCAGAGGTCTCTGAATGGGGGCCTGGGAAGTCTTCCTTGCATGACCATTGCAGCTGAGGAACATTGCAGGCTTGATCTGCTGGTTTTTGTTCAAATTTCCAAGTGATCTAAGTTGACGGATGTTCTCAGTCTAATGAGTCACAATGCTGCTTGGTGTCCAGGGAGACCTTAGAATGTGGTGGTGAGGGTGCCTGGGTGGCTCAATGGGCTAAGCCGCTGCCTTCGGCTCAGGTCATGATCTCAGGGTCCTGGGATTGAGTCCCGCATTGGGCTCTCTGCTCAGCAGGGAGCCTGCTTCTTCCTCTCTCTCTCTCTGCCTTCCTCTATGCCTACTTGTGATCTCTCTCTGTCAAATAAATAAATAAAATCTATATAAAAAAAAAAAACAATGTGGTTGTGGGTCTGTGGCCATGCAGGATTTTCCTACCTGAGGTTTAGACCCAGTTCCCAGGACCAGGTTCCCTTCTCGGGACAGGAGGGGTTCTCTTGTATGGCTCAGGGACCACATGTCGGATCATATGTTGGATTTCAAGACCAGGCCTCTGGGCACAGAGGCCTGAATATCTAGGCTAGGGTTCTTATGAGGTTGTAGGGGCATGTCATCCTCAACCTTCGGACTTAGGGACTTTGACCTGTTAGTCTTCCTGGAGGTAGATGCTCAGGCTGTGTCAGACTGTGCATTTTTTCCAGAGTGGCCTATGAAATTGGGGTGGGCTCAGGGGCCTTGCAGGCTTTTCCTAATCTGGAGGGTTTGTGCAACTGAGACGGCAGAATTTCATCCAGAGATCAGGCCCAGTGATGTATGTGGTTCTGTCAGCCCCATCCTGCAGGGAATGTGGTTAAGGGCTCTGGGACCAAAGTCTTCAGACACAAAATTGTGTATCAATTAGGAGGGAGGTGATGGCAGCCCCGATCTGCAGACGCTGAGGGCAGCTCCTCAGGATTTGAAATTCGTGTGGCTGGGAGGCAGGAGCAAAGGCTTTTCTGTCTGGATTGTGTTTAGGATGGCCTTGGAATGGTGGGGTGTCCTCATGTGTCCATTGAATATTCTACCTCTCTGGGGATTCTGCCCAGCACCCAAGAGTTTGGTGTCTCACTGGGAAGGAGAGAGCGTAGTTTACTGTTTCAGTGTTTCCGTCAACACAGGGATTCCAGAGATGGGTTATAGGTCCCTGTGCCTGGATAACCCTACAAAGGCTTCGTATTTGGGCCTAGAGGCTTGACTGCCTGGCTCTGTGGGGCTTTGGTTCAGCTCCCATGGAGACTTGTTGGAAATGGGTATCAGGGTAAGGGTCACAATGCCTGTTTTTGCCCAGATGCCCATCCTGAGTGGGCATTGGCTCTTGTTCCATGCACCTGGATCCCAATATGAGGGTTGGACCACCATATCAACATTTAATTTTCCTTCTATGAGGAAGGAGGAGTACTCTTTTGTGCTTCAGATTCCCCCATGCACAGTAATTTGAGCTATGTTCTGGGACTGGTACGTGAATAACCAGGTTGGTTTGAGATGAAGGACTCAGGTCAAGGCAGGTCACACCTGCCAGATATGGGTCCCGATATCTAGGTGGCTACCAGGAGGTCGGGGCTCGAGCTGTGTCAGACAAAGCATTAGTTCACAAGGTGGCCTATGATATTGTGGTGCTATAGAGGGCTGTGCTGGTGGAACCTTATATGGAGTTTCACGCAGACCCATAGGGCACCTCTTTTTTCTGGTGGGCAGGCAGAAGGCATTGTGGCTCCCAAATTCCCAATATGGGGGACTTGAAGGCGAGGAGTGTGAGAACAGAAGGCAGAAAACACAATCTATGCTTAATCTCAGTGCCGAGAACATGGCCGTTCCAATGTGCAGTGGTTTTTTCGAGATCTCCAGCATCTGAGTACAGGCGAGGGTCAGATATCTATCGTGGCCAACAAATGAAATATCCAGCACCTGAGTAAAGGTGGATTTCAGATGTTTACGCACACTGGAGTTTGTGTCTCTGATGACCGAATGGAGGAGTGGCATCAAGAGGCTGATGCATGTGAGATGCTCCAAACAGCAAGGTTGTTTTTTCTACTGGACAGTTAGAGTCTGGTATGTTTTCTGCAGGGCCCCCCATGTGAAAAGTATGGGTAGCAGAGCCCTTCCACATGGATGCCTGGAAAGCACACCTCCATTGACCAATGCAGCTGAGGAACATGCAGGTTCTTTACGGTGCTTCTGGGGCGAAGCACCAAGGTCTTGAGTTGACATGGAATCTCTTGAAGATGGGTTACAATGCTGGTTTTTTTTACCAGGTAGATCTTAGAATGTGTTGGTGGCTAAGGTGCCTGCAAGATTCTCCTACACTGAGGGTTTAACACAGGTCGAAGAGCACGGTTACCTTCTGGGGACAGGAGATATAGTGTTTTGTGGCTCAGGGACCACATTCCATATCATAAGTTCCTATTCAAGAACAGGCCTCTGAAGACAGATGCCCGACAACCTAATCTAGGGTTCCAATGAGTCCCAGGGGCATGAGAGGTTCAATCTTCAGACTTAGGAAAGTTGACTTGGGTGTCTGCCAGGATGTAGGTGATCAGGGAGTTTCAGACTGCGCACTTATGTCCAGAGTAACCTCCAATATTGGGGTGGCCACAGGGGTCTTGAATGTTTCAACCAACTCTGGAGGGTTTGGTTAACTGACATGCACAATTTCCATGGGGATGGCAAGCACAGTCCTGTGGTGTGGCTCCAGAGACTCCACCCTGGAGGGCATGTGAGCCATGTTTCTGGGAGGGAAGTCTGCAAACACAAACTCGGGTTAGGTTTAGTGGCTAGGTTATCGCAGGGCAATGTGTAGACCTGGAAGGCTACTCGTCAGGAACAGTAACTGGAATGACCCGAAGGCGGAAGCACAGGCTTTTATATCTGGATTGTGTGTCTAGGGTGACCTCAGAATGTAGCTGTGGCCTCATGGGTCTATGGGAGATTTTTCCTCTAAGGATACTGGCGGCTCCCAATATTTTGATGACTTTTTGAGATGGGAAGACTGCTATTTTCGATCTTAGGTGTGCCCCAAAACAGGGATTCCAGAGATGGGCTCTGGGTCTAGGCGCCTGGAAAATCCCACCAAGGGTTGGGATTTGGGCTTATGGGCAGACCAGGCCTGCAATACAGGATCTTGGTGGTGCAACTGAGAGGGCTTGTTTGGAAGCATGCTCAGGCTGAGCATTACAATGCCTGTTTGTGCCCAGGGTGGCCCTCAGGAGTGGGCGTGGTCCCATTGTCCATTTTCTGGCTCCCACACTGAGGGATGGACACACATTCCAATGGCCAGGTTTCCAGCCATGGGGAAGGAGGAAATATCTATTGTGCTTCATGTTCCCCCATAGGCAGGGATTACAGCAAAGGTCTGGGGACAGATGCCTGAATACCAAGGATGCATAGTGATGACAGATTTGGGCCATGGCCGTTCTCACATGCTGGATATGGGCCCCGCTCTCTGGGTGGCTGACACGAGGTCTGGGCTCAGGCTGTGTCAGACACAGCACTAGTGGCCAGAGAAGTCTATATATTGGGGTTCTCTCCAGGGCCGAATAAATTGATCCTCATGTAGGGTTTCTGGCCAGACTCACGAAGCAGTTCTTTTTGGCAGAATGCTGCCTTATGGATCCAGAATTCCCTATCAAGCGGGTTTGGGGACAAATAGGGTGAGAATGCAATTGTAAACACCAGCTATGCTTAAATTGAGTGCCAAGCGGAAGTCAGTTTCAATGTGCAGCAGCTTATACGAGATATCCAGCACCTGAGTAAGGGCAGATGTCAGATATTTGCTCACACTTGAGTTTGTGTCTAGGATGACGACTAATGGAGGGGTGGCTTCAGGAGGCAATGGAGGATTACCCACGCTTAAGATTGTGAGATGCTCCAAACAACAAGGTTTCCTTCTAATGGACAGGAGGAGTCTGTTTTTTTTTTCCTCCAGGGTCCCTCAAGTGGAAGTTTGTATAGCAGAGCCCTCCCGCATGGATGACTGGAAAGCACACGTCCAATGACCATTGCAGCTGAGGAACATGACAGGTTCGTTTTGGTGGTTCTGGTGCCAAGTACCAAGGCCTTGAGTTGACTTGGAATCTCTTACAGATGTGTCCCAAAACTGGTTTGTTACAAGGGAGTTCTTAGAATGTATTGGTGGCTATGGGCCACGCTGAGGGTTTGGCACAGGTCGATGTGCACAGTTTCCATCTTGGGAGAGGAGATGTTCTGTTTTGTGGCTCAGGGTACATATGTTGTATCCTGACTTGGTATTCAAGAACAGGCCTCTGAGGATTGATGCTTGCAACCTAATCTAGAGATCCAATGATGTCCTTGGTGCCCATCAGGTTCAATTTTCTTACTAAGGACCATTGATATGGTTGTCTGACTGGATGTAGGTGATCAGGGTGTTTCAGACTGTGCATTTGCATCCAGAGCCACTTCCAATATTGGGGTGGGCTCAGGGGCCTTGCAGGTTTCTCCTAACTTGGAGGCTTTGGGGAACTGTGATGGGCACAGTTTCCTTGGGGATGGCAGGCCCAGTCCTGTGGTAAGGCTTCAGAGACCACCTCCTTGAGGATATGAGAGCCATGGTTTTGGGAGGGAAGTCTGCAAACACAAATTTGGGTCAGGGATAGTGGCAAGGTGATGGCAGGTCCAATGCATAGACCTAGAAGGCATCACGTCAGGAACTGTAATTAGGGTGACTGAAAGCTGGTAGCACAGGCTTTTCTATCTGGATTGTGTGTCCAGGATGGGCTCTGAATGTAGACGTGGTCTCATGGTTCAATGGGAGACTTTTCCTCTCTAAGGATCCTGGTGGATCTCCATAGATTGGTGGTTTTTCAGAGAAGAAAAGAGTGCTCTTTTCCATCTTAGGGGTGCTCCAAAACAGGGAAGAATGCTGTTTTCCAACTTAGGCTTATGCCAAAACAGGGATTCCAGAGACGGGCTCTGGGTCTGGGTGCCCGGATATCCCACCAAGTGTTAGGATTTGGGCCTAGGGGCATTTTAGGCCTGCAATGCAGGATCCTAATGGTGTAACAGAGAGGGCTTGTTTGAAAGCATGCTCAGGCTGAGGGTCATCATGCCTCTTTGTGCCCAGGGGGGCCCTCAGAGAGGGCGTAGTCTCATTGGCCATATAGCTGGATCCCACTTTGAGGGTTGGACACCCATTGCAACAGCCAGGCTTCCTGCAATGGAAAGAGGAGTTCTCTATTGTGCTTCAGGTTCCCCCATTGGCAGGGTTACAGGAAAGGTCTGTGGAAAGTTGCCTTAATACCAAGGATGTGTACAGATGACAGGCTAAGAATTCCCAGGTAACAAAACAGCATTGTTACCCATGTTCATGACATTCCATGTAGAAATAAGCCCTTAGTACTTCGCCCCAGAGCCACCAGAATTAACTTGCCATGTTCCTAAGCTGCAATGGTCAGTGGAGGTGTGGTTTCCAGGCAACCATACGGGGGTGCTCTGCTACACAAACTTTGCAATTGGCTGGGACCCTTGAGACAAAAAAACAGAATGCTCCTGTCCGGTAGAAGGAAACCTTCTGTTTGGAGCATCTCACAAGCCCTAGCGTGGGAAATTCTCCATTTCCTCTTGAAGCCACCACTCCATTTGTCAGTCATCATAGACACAAACTCCAGCATGAGCAAACATCTGACATCCGCCCTTACTCAGGTGATGGATTTCAATTCGATCGCTGCACACTGGAATTGCCTTTAGTTTGACTGAATTAAGCCATAGCTTGGGTTTACAATTCCATCCTCAGTCTACTGGTCCACAAGCCCTATTGTGAGGGAATTCTGGAGCTACAACACAATATTCTGCCTTCCCCATAGAAAGAAAAAGGGCCTGGAGAGTCTGCCCAGAAACTCCATATGATGGTCAATCTTCTCGGTGCTAGACGGAACCCTGATTCATAGGCTGCCCTGGGCACTAGTGCTGTGTCTGACATAGCCGGAGCCAGGACCTAGTGTCAGCCACGGAGAGATCAGGGCCCATATCCAGCATGTGAGACCAGCTATGGCCCAAGTATGTCTTCTCTTCTATTCTTGGTATTCAGGCATCTGTACCCACACCTTTGCTGAAATCCTTGCCATTGGGGAAACCTGTAGCACAATAGAGAACTCCTCCTTCCCCATGGAAGGTATTCTGACAGTTGGGATAGTTGCTCAACCCTCAAAGTGGAAGGCAGCTCCATGGCCAAGGAGACCATGTGCACTCATGATGGCTTCCCCGGGCACAAGCAGGCATTGTGACCTCAGCCTGAGCATGCTTTCAACCAAACGCTCTCAATTGCATCTCTGGGACCCCGAATTGCAGGCCTAGTACACACCTAGGCCCAAATCCTAACCCTAGTGGGATTTTACAGGGGCCCAGACACAGAGCCCATCTCTGGAATCCCTATTTTGGGGGACCCTTAAGATGGAAAACAGCACTCTTCCCTTCCCCGAGATACTCAGCAAACTCATGGTAGCCACCAGGATCCTTGAGTGGAAAAATCTGCCATAGACCCATGAGAACACACCTGCATTCCGAGGCCATCCTGGACATACAATCCAGATACATATCATGTGCTATCACCTTTGAGTCATCGGATTTACAGTTCCTGACGAGCTGCCTTCCAGGTCTATGCATTGGGCCTGCAATCACCTTGCCATTAACCTAAACTGAGTTTGTGTTTGCAGACTTCCTTCCTAAAACCATGGCTCACATGACCTCCAGGTTCTGGCATCTGAAGCCACACCACAAGACTGTGCCTGAGATCGTCAAGGAAACTGTTCCCATCACTTTTGCCCGATACCTTTAGATTAGGAGAAACCTGCAAGGCCCCTGAGTGCAGCCAAATAATGGAGGCCGCTCTGGGCACAAATGCACAGTCTGAGACACCCTGATCCCCTCCATACAGGCAGACACCCAAGTCAATGCTCCTGAGTCAGAAGATTGAACCTGACATGCCCCGAGGACTTCATTGGCACACTAGATTAGGTTTACAGGTATCTGTCGTCAGAGGCCTGCTCTGGAATATCAACTTATGATAAAATATATAGTCCCTGAGCCACAGAACAGAATATGTCCTCCCCAAAAAGGAAGCCATGCTCCTGGAATTGTGTCATACCCTAAGGGTATTTGGATCCTGAATGGCCCCTTAGCAACCAGCACATTCTATGATATTCCTGGTAACAAATCATCATTGTGCCCCATCTTCATGAGACTCCATGTCAACTCAAGGTCTCGATATATTGCCCCAGAGCCACCAGAATGCATCTGCCATGTTCCTCAGCTGCAATGGTCAATGGAGGGGTGATTTCCAGGCATCCCTGTGGCGTTCTCTGCTACAAAACTTTCCACATGGAGAAACCAGAGAAAACAAACCAGACTTCTCCTGTCCGGTAGAAAGAAACTTTGCTATTTGGAGCATCTCACAAGCCCCAGCATGGGAAATCCTCCATAGCCTCTTGACGCCACCCTTCCATTTGTGGGTAATCACAGACACAAACTCCAGTGTGAGCAAACATCTGACATCCACCCTTACTCAGGTGCTGGATATTCGAAACGGCAGCTGCACACTGGAACTGCCTTTTGCTTTTCACTGAACTTAACCATAGCTTTGTATTACTATTCTATCCTCACCACACTGCTCCACAATATCTCTTGATAGGGAATTCTGGAGCCACAACGCAGTATTCTGCCTTCCACATAGAAAGAAGAAGGACCTGTTGAGTCTGCCCAGAAACTGCACATGAGGGTCAATCTACTCAGACCACAAGGAAACCCTGATTAATAGATTTCCCTGACCACTAGTGCTGTGTCTGACAGAGTCTAAGCCCCGACCTCGTGTCAGCCACCCAGAGGTGAGGGCCCATATATAGCATGAAGATCGGCCATGGCCCTGGGCCATCATCTGTACCCATCCTTGGTATCCAGTCATCTGTCCCCCAAACTTTGCGGGAATTCCTGCCAATGGCGAACCTGAAACACAATAGAGAACACCTCCTTCCCCATGGCAGGAATATTGGCTGTTGGGATGGTTGTCCAACAGCGTGGGAGCCAGCTGCATGGCCAAGGAGACCATGCCCACTCCTGAGGGCCGACATGGGCACAGGCAGGCATGGTGATCCTCAGCCTGAGCATGTTTTCAAACAAACACTCTCAGTTGCTCCTCCAGTACCAGCATTGCAGGCCTGGTATGCCCCTAGGCCCAAATCCTAACCCTTGGTGGGATTTTCCAGGTGCCCAGACCCAGAGTCCATCTCAGAATCCCTGTTTGGGGCACCATTAAGATGGAAAACAGCACTCTTCCCTTCCCTGAGAAAGGCACCAAACTATTGGGAGCCTCCAGGATCCTTAGAGAGAAAAAATCTCCCATGGACCCATGAAAACAAACCTGCATTCCGAGGACATCCTGTCCACACAATCCAGAGAGAAAAGTCTTTGCTACCGCCTTCGAGTCATCCTATTTACATTTCCTGACGAGCTGCCATCCATGTCTATGCATTGGGCCTATGATCATCTCGACACTAACCCTAACCCCAGTTTGTGTTTGCCGACTTCTCTCCCAAAACCATGGCTTACATGCCCACCAAGATGTGGTCCCTCAAGCCACATCACAGGAAAGTTCCTGCCATCCCCAAGAAAACTGTGCCCATCAGGTTGTCCAAACCCTCCAGATTAGGAGAAACCTGCCAGGCCCCTGAACCCACCCCAATATTGGCGGTTGCTCTGGATGCAAACGTGCATTCTGAAACACCCTGAACACCTCCATCGAGGCAGAAAGCCAAGTCAATGGTTCTGAGTCAGATGATTGAACCTGACATGCCCCTAGGACTTCACTGGAACCCTAGATTGGGTCTTCAGACATCTGTTCTCAGAGTCCTGTTCTGGAATACCAAGTTATGATACAACATGTGGTCCCTGATTCCCACAACAGAACATCTCCTGTCTCCAGAAGGAAAATGTGCTCTTGGATCTATGTCCAACTTTCAGGGTAGATGGATCCTGCATGACCCATTAGCCCCAGCACCTTCTATGATCTCCCTGGTAACAAACCAGCATTGTGACCCAACTTCCTGAGACTTGATGCCAACTCAAGGTGTTGGTACTTTGCCCAAGAGCCATGGAACGAATCTGCCATGTTCCTCAGGTACAAAGGTCAATGGACGTGTGCTTTCTAGGCATCCAAGAGGTAGTTCTCTGCTACACAAAAATTCCACATAGGGAACCCTAGAGCAAACAAATAAGACTGCTCCTGTCAGGTTGAAGGAAACCTTGGTTGTTTGGAGCATCTCACAAGCCCCAGCCTGGGAAGTCCTCCACATTCTCTTGATGCCAACCCTCCATTTGTTAGTCATCATAGACACAAATTCCAGCATGAGCAAACATCTGACATCTGCTCTTACTCAGGTGCTGGATATTCGAATCAGTCACGCACACTGGAAATACCTTTCACTTGACACTGTATTCTTGCATAGTTTGGGTTTACAATTCCATCCTCACCCTACTGGACCGCAAGTCCTCTTGAGAGGGAATTAGGGAGACAAAACGCAACATTCTGCCTTCCCCATAGAAAGAAGGGCCTGGTGAGTCTGCCCAGAAACTCCCCATGAAGATCAATCTACTTGGCCCTCGAGGGAACCCCGATTTATACTTTGCGCTGGCCACTAGCGCTGTGTCTGAGAGAGCCTGAGCCCCAACCTCGTGTCAGCCACCCAGAGTGTGGGGCCCTTATCCAGCATGTGGGACTGGCCATGGCCCAGTCATCTCTACCCATCCTTGGTATTCCGGCAACTATCCCAGACCTTTGCTGGAATCCCTACCAGTGGGGGAATCTGAAGCACAATTGAGAACTCCTCCTTCCCCATGGCAGGAAGCCTGGCTGTTGCTATGGGTGCCCAACCCTCAGAATTAGAACCAGGTGCATGGCCAATGAGACAACGCCCAATCATAAGGGCCGCCTGGGCCAAAGCAGGCATTGTGTCCCTCAAACTTAGCATGCATTCAAACAAATGCTCTCAGTTGTTTCTGCAGGGTCCCGCATCGCAGGCCTGGTATGCCCTTAGGACCAAATCCTAACACTTCGTGGGATTTTCCATGCCAACATAACCAGAGCCCGTCTCTGGAATCTCTGTTTTGAAGCACCCCTATGATGGAAAACAGCAGTCTTCCCTCCCCTGAGAAAACTATTAGGAGCTGCCAGGATGCGTAGAGAGGAAAAATCTCCCAGGGCTCCATAAGACCACACCTTCATTCCGAGGCCATCCTGGACACACAATCCTGATACAAGAGACTGTGCTACCACCTTCGAATCACCTGGTTTACAGTTCCAGACGAGCTGCCCTACAGACCTATGCATTGGGCCTGTGATCACCTCGCCATTAACCCTACCCCAAGTTTGTGTTTGCAGACTTCTTTCCCAAAACCATGGCTCACATGCCCTCTATGATGGGTCTCTGTAGCCACACCACAGGAAAGATCCTGCTATACCCAATGAAACTGTGTCAATCACAGTTGCCCAAACCCTCCAGATTAGGAGAGACCTGCAAGTCCCCTGAGCCCAGTCCAATATTGGAGGCCACTCTGGACACAAATGCACAGTGTGCAACACCCTGATCACCTCCATCCAGGAAGACACCCAAGTCAATGGTCCTGAGTCAGAAGATTGGTCCCTGAACCCCACAATAGAATATCTCCTGTCCCCAGATGGAATTCGTGCTCTTCAACTTGTGTCAAGGGTCGGGGTATATGAATTATGCACAGCCCCTTAGCCCCCAGCACATTCTAAGATCTCTCTGGTAACAAACAAACAGCATTGTGATCCATCTTCATGAGATTCCATGTCACTTCAAGTCCTTGGTAATTCGCCCCAGAGCCACCAGAATGAACCTGCCATGTTCCTCACCTGATATGGTCAGTGGAGGTGTGCTTTCCAGGCATCCATGTGGGAGTGCTCTTCTACTTATTCTTTCCACATGTGGGACCCTGGAGCAAACAAACCAGACTGCCACTGACCAGTAGAAGGGAACCCTCTGTTTGGAGCATCTCAGAAGCACCAGCAGGAGAAATCCTCCATGGCCCTTGACACAACCCCTCCATTTGTCAGTCATCATAGACAAAAACTCCAGCATGAGAAAACATCTGAAATCTGCCGTTATTTAGATTCTGCATTTTCTTTTCCACCACTGCACACTGGAACTGCGTTTCACTTGACACTGAATTTATCCATAGCTTGGGTTTAGAATTCCATCCTCAGCCTCCTGGTCTGCAAGCCCTCTAGAGAGGGAATTTGGAGCCACAAGGCAACATTCTCCATTCCCACTAGAAAGAAATAGGGCCTGGTGAATCTTCCCAGAAACTCCACATGAGGATCAATCTACTTGGCACTCGATGGAACCTTGATTTATAAGCTGTCCTGGGCACTAGTACTAGTACTAGTACTAGTACTGTGTCTGACAGAGCCTGAGCCAAGACCTAGTTTCAGGCACCCAGAGATATGAGCCCATATCCAGCATGTGAGATTGGCCAGGGCCCAAGTCCATCATCTCTACCCATCCTTGGTATTCAGGCACCTGTGCCCAGACCTTTTATGTAATCCCTACCAATGGGGTAACCTAAAGCACAATAGAGAACTCCTCCTTCCCCATGGTAGGAATCCTGGCTGTTGATATGAGTGTCCAAACCTCAAAGTGGGAGCCAGCTGCATGGCCAAGGAGACAATGCCCACTCATGAGGGCTGCCCTGGGCACAAGTAGCCATTGTAACCCTCAGCTTGATCAAGCCTTCAAAAAAATGCTCTTAGTTGCACCTCCAGGATCCTGCATTGCAGGCCTGATATGCCCTTAAGCCCAAATCCTAACACATCGTGGGATGTTCCATGTGCACATACCCAGAGCCCGTCACTGGAATCCCTGTTTTGAGGCACCCCTAAGATGGAAAACAGCACTCTTCACTTCCCTGAGAAAGCCACCAAACTAATGGGATCCCCCAGGATCCTTGAGAAGAAGAATTTCCCATGGTCCCATGAGTCCACACCTGTATTCCGAGGCCAGCGTGGATATGCTATCCAGATACAAGAGACTGTGCTACTGGCTTCGAGTCACATGATTTACAGTTCCTGACGTGCTGCCCTCCAGATCTTTGGATTGGGACTGTGAACACCTCTCCATTAACCTTATCCCGAGTTTGTGTTTGCAGATCTCTCTCTAAAAACCATAGCTCACATGTCCTCCAGGATGGGGCCCCTAGAGTCACACCACAAGACTGTGCTTGCCATCCCCAAGGAAACTGGGCCCATCACAGTTGCCCAAACCCTCCTGATTAGGAGAAACCTGGAAGGCTCCTGAGCACATCCCAATATTGGAGGCTGCTCTGGATGCAAATGCACAGTCTGAAACACCCTGATCACCTCCATCCAGGCAGACACCCAAATCAATGGTCCTGAGTCAGATAATTGAACCTGACATGGCCCTAGGACCTCATTGGAAGAGGGATTAACTTTTCAGGCACCTGTCCTCAGAGGCCTCTTCTGGAATACCAACTTATGATACAAATTATGGCCCCTGAGCCCCAGGGTGGGAAATCCTCCATGGCCTCTTGACGCCACCTCTCCATTTGTTGGTCATCATAGACATAAACTCCAGCCTGAGCAAACATCTGACATCCGCCCATATTCAGGCGCTGATATTGGAATCAGCTGCTGCACACTGGAACTGCCTTTCGCTTTGCAATGAATTTAAGCCTAGCTTCAGACTACAATTTCATCCTCACCCTACTGGTCTGCCATATCTCTTGATAGGGAATTCTGGAGCCACAACGCAACATTCTGCCTTCTTCATAGATAGAAGGACCTGGTGAGTCTGCCCATAAACTGCACATGAAGATCAATATACTCAGCCCAGGAGGGAACCCCTATTTATAGTTTGCCCTAGCCACTAGTGCTGTGTCTGACAGAGCCTGAGCCCCTACCTCGTGTCAGCAACCCAGAGGGTGGGGCCCACATTAACCATGTGAGACCGGCCATGGCCCAGGGCTGTCATTACTACCCATCCTTGGTATTCAGGCATCTGTCCCCTAGATCTTAGCTGGAATCCCTACCAATGGGGGGACCTGAAGCACAATAGAGAATTCATCCTTCGCCATGGCAGGAATCCTGGCTTTTGGATGGGTGTCCAACCCTAGGAATGGGAACTGGCTGCATGGCTGAGTAGACATCGCCCAATCCTGATGGCCTCCGGGGCAAAAGCAGGCATTGGGACCCTCAGCTTGACCATACTTTCAAACAAACGCTCTCAGTTGCACCTCCAGGATCCCGCATTGCAGGCCTGGTATGGCCCTAGGCCTAAATATTAACCCTTGGTGGGATTTTCCAAGCACTTAGACCCAGAGCTCATCTCTGGAATGCCTGTTTTGGGGCACGCCTAAGCTGGAAAACAGTACTCATCCCTTCCCGGAGAAATCCAACAAACTATTGAGAACCGCCAGGATCCTTGAGAGGAGAAATCTCCCATGGACCCTTGAGACAACACCTGCAATAAAGGCCATTCTGGAAATTAAATCCAGATACAATTACCTGTGCTACCACCTTTGAGTTACGTGATTTACAGTTCCAGACTTGCTGCCCTCCTGGTCTATGGATTGGGACTATGATCACCTTGCCACTAACCCTAACCTAAGTTTGTGTTTGCAGACTTCTCTCTCAAAATCATGGCGCACATGTCCTCCAGGATGGGGTCTCTGGAGTCACACCACAGGACAGTTCCTGCAATCCCCAAGGAAACTGCCCATCACAGTTGTCCAAAAACCCCATATAAGGAGAAACCTGCAAGGAACCTGAGCCAACCCTATTATTGGATGCCACTCTGGACACAAATGCACAGTCTGAAACACCCTCATCACCTGCATCCAGTCAGACACCAGAGTCAATGATCCTGAGTCAGAAGATTGAATGACATTCCCCTAGGGCCTCATTCAAACCCTTTATTAGGTTTTCAGGCTTCTGTCCTCAGAGACCTGTTCTGGATTACCAATTTATGATACAACATATGGCCGCTGAGCCCCACAACAGAATATCTCCTGCCCCCAGAAGCAATCCGGGCTCTTGGGCCTGTGTCAAATCCTCAGGCTAGATGAATCCTGCATGGCCCATTAACCACCAGCACATTCTAAGATCTCCCTGGTAACAAACCAACATTTTGACCCATCTTCATGAGGTTCCATGTCCAATCCAGTCTTTATTTCTTCGCCTCAAAGCCACCAGATGCCATGTTCCTTCGCTGTCATGGTCAATGAAGGTGTGCTTTCCAGTCACCCATGTGGGAGATCTATGTTATCCGATCTTTCGACATGGGGAACCATGGAGGAAACAAATCAGACTGCCCCTGTCTGGTAGAAGGAAACCTTGCTGTTTGGAGCATCTCAAAAACACCAGATTGGGAAATCCTCCATAACCTCTTGACGCCACCCCTCCATTTTTGTGTCATCATAGACACAAACTCCAGCATGAGCAAATATCTGACATCCACCCTCACTCAAGTGCTGAATATTGGATTCAAACATTGCACACTGGAAATTCCTTTTGCTTGATACAGAATGTAACCATAGCTTAGGTTTACAATTCCATCCTCAGCCTCCTGGTCCACAAGCCCTCTTGATAGTGAATTCTAGAGCCACAAAGCAGCATTCTGCCTTCCCCTTACAAACAAGAAGGGCCTGGTGAGTCTGCCCAGAAACCATACATGAGGATCAATCTGCTCGGCACTTGAGGGAACCCCAATTTATAGGCTGCCCTGGGCACTAGTGCTGTGTCTGACAGAGCCTGAGCCAAGACCTAGTGTCAGCCACCCAGTGATCGGGGCCCATATCCACGATTTGATACTGGCCATGGCCCATGTCCATCATCTTTACCCATCCTTGGTATTCAGGCCTCTGTCCCCAGACCTTTGCTGGAATCCCCGCTAATGGGGGAACCTGAAGCACTATAGAGAACTCCTCTTTCCCCATGGCAGGATTCTGGCTGTTGGGATGGTTTTCCAACCCTCAAAGTGGGAGCCAGCTGCATGGCCAATGTGACCACGCCCACTCATGAGGGCCACCTGGGCATAAGCAAGTATTGTGACCCTCAGCCTGAGAATGATTTCAAACAAGCCCTCTCAGTTGCACCTCCAGGATCCTGCATGCAGGCCTGGTAAGCCACTAGGCCCAAATCCTAACACTTGGTGGGATTTTCCAGGGGACCAAAGCCAGAGTCGGTCTCTGGAATCCATATTTTGGGGCACCCCTAACATGAAAAAAAGCACTCTTCCCTTCCCCGAAAAAGCCAACAACTATTGGGAGCCACCAGGATCCTTAGAGAGGAAAAATCTCCCATAGACCCATGAGGCCACAACTGCATTCTGAGGCCATCCTGCACACAATACAGAGAAAAAAGCCCGTGATTCTGCCTTTGAGTCACCCGATTAACAGTTCCTGAAGAGCTGCCATCCATGTCTATGCATTGGGCCTGTGATAACCTTGCCACTAACCCTAACCCAAGTTTGTGTTTTCAAACTTCCCTCCCAAAACCATGGCTCACATGCCCTCCAGTTTGTGATAACTGGAGCCACACCACGGGATTGTACCTGTCTTCCCAAAGGAAACTGTGATTGTCACTATTAAACAAACACTCTAGATTAGGAGAAACCTGCAAGGCCCCTAAGCCCAGCCCAATATTGGAGGCCACTCTGGACGCAAATGCACAGTCTGACACACCATATCACCTACATCCAGGCTGATATCCAAGTCAATGGTCCTCAGACAGAAGATTGAACCTGACATGCTCCTAGGATTCACTGGAACACTAGAATAGGTTTTCAGGTATCTGTACTAAGAAGGCTGTTCTGAATATCAATGTATGATACAATATGGTCACTGAGCCACACAAAAGAACATCTCCTGTCCTTAGAAGAAAGCTGTGCTCTGGACCTGTGTCAAACACTCTGGGTAGATGAATCCTTCAAGGCCCCCTGGCAACCAGCACATTCTATGATCTCCCTGACAACATACCAGCATTGTGACCCATCTTCATGAGACTCCATGACAACTCCAGCCCTTGGTACTTCGGCCCAGAGCCACCAGAATGAAACTGCCATGTTCCTCTGCCATGGTCAATGTAGGTGTACTTTCCAGGCATCCAGCGGGAGTGCTTTGATACCAACTTTCCACATGGGGAACCCTGGAGGAAACAAACCAGACTCCCCTGTACGGTAAAAGGAATCTTTTCTGTATGGAGTATCTCAAGCCTGAGGGTGGGTAATCCTCCATGGCCTCTTGAGGCCACCCATCCATTTGTTGGTCATCATAGACACTAACTCCAGCGTGAGCAATCAACTGACATCTGCACTTACTCAAGTGCTGGATATTTGAATCAGCTGCTACACACTGGAATTGCCTTATGCTTGGCACTGAATTTAAAAGTAGCTTGGCGGGACGCCTGGGTGGCTCAGTTGGTTAAACAGCTGCCTTCGGCTCAGGTCATGATCCCAGCGTCCTGGGATCGAATCCCACATCAGGCTCCTTGCTCCGCAGGGAGCCTGCTTCTCCGTCTGACTCTGCCTTCCACTCTGTCTGCCTGTGCTTGCTCTCGCTCGCTCTCTGACAAATAAATAAAATCTTGAAAAAAAAAAGTAGCTTGGGTTTGCAATTCCATCCTCACCCTGGTGTTCAGTAAGCTCTCTTGATAGGGAATTCTGAAACCACAACACAGCATTCTGCCTTCCCCATAGCAAGAAAAAACAGCCTGGAGAGACTGCCCAGAAACCCTACATGAGGATAAATCTACTCGACCCTCGAGTGAACCCCATTTATAGGTTTACCTGGCCACTAGCGCTGAGTCTGACAGAACCTCGTCTCTGACCTCGTGTCAGGACCCAGAGACTGGGCTCCAACTCCAGAATGTGAGACCAGCCATGTCCCAGGGCTGTCATCTCTACCCATTCTTGATTCAGGCATCTGTCCCCAGACATTTGCTGAAATCCCTGCCAATGGGGGAACCAGAAGCACAATAGGGAAATCCTCCTTCCCCATGGCAGGAATGATGGCTCTTGGGATGGGTTTCCAGACCTCAGAGTGGTAGCCAGCTGAATGGCCAATGATAACCCGCCCACTCATGAGGGCCGCCCTGGACACAAGCAGGCATTGTGACCCCCAACATGAGCATGCTTTCAAACAAACACTCTCAGTTGCATTCCAGAATCCAAATTTGCAGGCCTGATATGACCCTAAGCACAAATCATAACACCTGGTGGGATTTTTCAGGGGCCCAGAAACACAGCCTGTCTCTGGAATCCCTGTTTTGGGACACCCCTAAGATGGAAAATAGCACTCTCCCCTTCGCCAAGAAAGCCACCATAGTATAGGGAGCCGCTAGGATCCTTCAGAGGAAAAATCTCCCATGGATCCATGAGACCACACCTGTATTCCGAGGCCATCCTGGACACAAAAGCCAGATACACAAGCCTGTGCTACCACCTTCAAGGCAACTAATTTATAGTTCCAGACGAGCTGCCCTCCAGGTCTATGCATTGGGCCTGCGATCACCTCACCGCTAACCTTAACCCGAGTTTGTGCTTACAGACTTCTATCCCGAAACCATGGCTCATATTTCCTCCAGGATGGGGTCTCTGGAGCCACACCAAAGGACTGTGCCTGCCATCCCCAAGGAAAATGTGTCCGTCACATTTGCCTAAAACTTCGAGATAAGGAGAAACCTGCAAGGCCCCTGAGCCCACCCCAATACTGGAGGCCCCTCTGGACACAAATGTGCAGTCTGAAATACGCTGATCACCTGAATCCAGGCAGATACCCAAGTCAGTGTTTCTCAGTCAGAAGATTGAACCTGACATGCTCCTATGACCTCATTGTAACCCCTGATTAGGTTTTCAGGCATCTGTAATCAGAGACCTGTTCTGGAGTACCAACTTAAGATACAACATATGGTCCCTGATCCCCACAACAGAACATCTCCTTTCTCTAGATGGAAGCCGTGCTCTTGGAACTGTGTCAAACCCTCAGGGTAGATGAATCCTACTTGGCCCGTAGCCACCAGCAGATTCTAAGATCTCACTGGTAACAAGCCAGCATTGTGAGCCATCTTCATGAGATTCCATGTCAACTACAGGTTTTGGTACTTCACCCCAGAGCCTTCAGAAAGAACCTGTCATGTTCCTCAGCTGCAATGTTCAGTGGAAGTGTGCTTTCCAGGCATCCATGTGGGAGTGCTCTGCTACCCAAACTTTCCACATGGGGGACTCTCGAGCAAACAAATCTGACTGCCCTGTCCTGTAGAAGGAAACCTGGCTGTTTAAAGCATCTCACAAGCTCAAGTGTGGGAAATCCTCTATGACCTCTTTTCAACTCCTCTCCATTTGTCGGTCATTATAGACACAAACTCCAGCTTGAGCAAACATCTGACGTCTGCGCTTACTCAGGTGCTGGATATTCGAATCAGCCGCTGCACACTGGAAATGCCATTCGCTTGTCACTGAATTTATTCATAGCTTGGGTTTACAATTCCATCCTCACCCTACTGGTCCACAAGCCCTCATGATAGGGAATTCTGCAGCCACAACACAGCATTCTGCCTTCCCAATAGAAAGAAGAAGGGCCTGGTGAGTCTGCCCAGAAACTCCACATTATGATCAGTCTCCTTGTCCCTTGAGGGAACCCTGAATTATAGACAGCCCTGGCCCCTAGTGTTGTGTCTGACAGAGCCTAAGCGCCGACCTCGTGTCAGCCACCTAGAAGGCGGGGCCCATATCCCGCATGTTAGACTGGCCACGGAACAGAGCCGTCATCTTTACCCATCCTTGGTATTCAGGCATGTGTCCCCAGACCTTTCCTGGAATCCCTACCAATGAGGGAACCTGAATCACAATAGAGAAATCCTCATTCCCCATGGCAGGATTCCTGTAAGTTCGGAAGGGTGTCCAACACTCAGAGTTTTAGCCTACTGAATGGCCATTGAGACCACCCCCATTCCTGAGGGCCACCCTATGCAAAAGCTTGCATAGTGATCCTCAGCCTGAGCATGCTTTCAAACAAACGCTCTCAGTTGTATCTCCAGGACTTGCATTGGAGGCCTGGTAAGCCCCTATGCCCAAATCATAACCCTTGGTGGGTATTTCCAGGTGCCCAGAGCCAGAGCACTTCTCTGCAATCCCTGTTATGGGACACCCTTAATATGGAAAACAGAACTCTTTCCTCTCTGAGAAAGCCACCACATTATAAGGAGCCGCCAGGATATTTGAGAGGAAATATCACCCATGGACACCTGAGACCACACCTGCATTCTTAGTCCATCGTGGATACACAATCCAGATAAAAAAGCCTGTGCTACCTCCTTTGAGGCATGCGATTTACATTTCACACGGAGCTTCCCTCCAGGAGTATGCATTGGGCCTACAATCACTTCGCCACTAAACCTAACCCACATTTGTGTTTGCAGACTTCCCTCCCAAAACCATGGCTCTCATGCCCTCCAGCATGGGGTCTCTGGAGCCACACCACAGGACTGTGCCCACCATTGCCAAGGAAACTGTGCCCATCAAATTGCCCTATCTTTCCAGATTAGGAGAAACCTGCAAGGCCCCTGAGCCCACCCCAATACTGGTTGCCACTCTGTACACAAATGCACAGTCTGGAACACCCTGATCACCTACATCTAGGCAGACTTTGAAGTCAATGATACTGTGTCAGAGGATTGAACCTGACATTCCGTTAGGATTTTATTGGAACCCTAGATTAAATTTTCAGGCATCTATCCTCAGAGGCCTGTTCTGCAATATCAAATTATGATACATTTGGTCCGTTAGCCCCACATCAGAACATCTCTGGTCCGAGAAGGAAACCGTGCCCTTTGACCAGTGTCAAACCCTCAGGGTAGATGAATCCTACATGGTCCCTTAGCCACCAGCACACTGTAAGGTCTCCATGGTAACAAACCTGCATTATGACCCATCTTCATGAGACTTCATGTCAACTCCAGGCCTTGGTAATTCGCCCAAGAGCCACCAGAACGAATTGGCCATGTTTCTCAGCTGCAATTTTAATGGAGGTGTGCTTTTCAGGCATCCACGTGGGAGTGCTCTGCTACCCAAACTTTCCACATGGGGGACCCTGGAGCAAATAAACCAGTCTCCCCCTGTGTGGTAGAAGGAAACTTTGCTGTTTGAAGCATCTCACAAGCCCCAGCATGTGAAATCCTCCATGGCCTCTTGACGCCACCCCTCCATTCATCGGTCATCATAGACATAAACTCCAGCATGAGGAAATGTCTGACTTTCACCTTTACTCAGGTGCTGGATATCTGGAATCAGACACTGCACAATGGAACTGCCTTTTGCTTGGCACTGAATTGAACCTTAGCTTGAGTTTACAATTCCATCCTCACCCTACTGGTCCCCAAGCCCGCTTGATAGGGAATTCTGGGGCCACAACGCAGCTTTTTGCCTTCCCCTTAGAAAGAAGAAGGGCATGGTGATTCTGCCCAGAAACTCTGCATGAGGATCAATCTGCTCAGCCCTTGAGGGACCCCTGATTCATACTCAGCCCTGACCACTAGTTCTGTTTCTGACAGAGCCTGAGTGCTCAATTCATGTCAGCTACTCAGAGAGTCAGGCATGTGAGACTGGCCATGTCTCAGGTCCCTCATCTCTACCCATCCTTGGTATTCAGGCATCTGTCCCCAGACATTTGCTAGAATACCTGCTAATGGGGGAACCTGATGCACAATAGAGAATTCTTCCTTTTCCATGGCAGGAATCCTGGTAGTTGGGATGGGTGTCCTACATTAAAGTGGTAGCCAGCTGCATGGCCAAGGAGACAACTCCCACTCATAAGGGCTGCCCTAATCACATCAGGCATTGTGACACTCAGACTAGCATGCTTTCAAACAAACGCTCTCAGTTGTACCTCCAAGTCACACATTGTAGGCCTGGTACTCCCCTAGGCCCAAATCCTAATCCTGGTGGGATTTTCCAAGCACCCAGACTCACAGCCCTTCTCTGGAATCCCTTTTTGGGGAACATCTAAGATTGAAAACAGCACTCTTCCATTCAAACGAGAAAGCCACCATACTATTGGGAGCTTCCAGGATCCATAGAGAGGAAAATACTCTCATGGAAACATTAGAACACACCTGCATTCCAAGGCTATCATGGACACACAATCCAGATACAAAAGCCAGTGCTAGTGCCTTCGAGGTACGTGATTTACAGTTCCTGACAATCTGCCCTCCAGGTCTATGCATTGGGCCTACGATCACCTCGCAACTCAACCTAATCCGAGTTTGTGATTGCAGACTTCTCTCCCAAAACCATGGCTTACATGCCTTCCACGATGGAGTCTCTGGAGCCACACCACAGGACTGTGCCTGCCACCCCCAAGGAAACCGTGCCCACAAATTTGCCTAAACCTTCAAGATTAGGAGAAACCTGCAAGGCCCCAGAGCCCACCCCAATATTGGAGGCCACTCTGTACACAAAGGCACAGTCAGAAACACCCTGGTTGCCTACATATAGGCAGACACCGAAGTCAATGGTCCTGAGTCTGATGATTCAACCTGAAATTCCCCTTGGACTTCATTGGAACCCTAGATGAAGTTTTTAGGCATCTGTCCTCAGAGGCCTGTTCTGGAATACCAACTTATGATACAACATTTGGTCCGTGAGCCCCACAACAGAACATCTCCGATACCCAGAAAGAAACCGTGTTCTTCGACCGGGGTCAAACCATCAGAATAGACTAATCATACATGGCCCCTTAGCCACCAGCACATAGTAAGATTTCCGTGGTAACAAAACTGCATTGTGACCCAACTTCATTAGAATCCAGGCCTTGGTACTTTGCCCTAGAGCAACCAGAAAGAACCTGCCATGTTCCTTAGGTGCAATGGTTAATGTAGGTGTGCTTTCCAGTATCCACGTGCGAGTACTATGCTACCCAAACTTTGCACATGCGGGAACCTGGTGTAAACAAACCAGACCTCCCCTGTCCAGTAGAAGGAAACCTTATGTTTGGATCAACTCACAGGCCTCAGCGTGTAAACTGCTCCATGGCCTCTTGATGCCACCACTCCATTGGTCGGTCATCATAGACACAAACTCCAGTCTAAGCAAACATCTGACATGCACCCTTATCCCAGTGCTGGATGTCTTGAATAAACCACTGCACATTGGAACTGCCTTCCACTTGGCACTGAATTGAACCATAGCTTGTGTTTACAATTCCATCCTCACCTGACTGGTCCTTAAGCCCTCTTGATAGGGAAATCTGGGGCCACAACGCAGCATTCTGCCTTCCCCATCGAATGAAGAAATGCCTGGTGAGTCTGCCCTGAAAACCCACATGAGGATCAATCAGGTCGGCCCTCGAGTCAACACCGATTTATAGGCTGCCATGGCCACTAGTGCCGTGTCTGACAGAGCCTGAGCTCGACTGAGTTTCAGCCACTAAAGAGCAGGCCCCATATCTAGCATTTGGGATTGCCATGGCCCAAGTATGTCATCTCTACCCATCCTTGATATCCAGGCACCTGTCCCCAGACCTTGGCAGGGATCCCTGCCAATTAGGGAACTTGAAGCACAATAGAGAACTCTTCTTTCCCCATGGCAATAAACCTGGCTTTTGGGATGGGTGTTCTACCCTCAAAGGGGGAGCCAGTTACAACATCAATGACACCACACACACTCCTGAGGACTACCCTTGGCACAAACAGGCATTGTGACCCTCACCCTGAGCATGCTTTCAAAAAATCCCTCTCAGATTCACCACAATGATCCCTCATTTCAGGCCTGGTATGCCTGTAGGTTCAAATCATAAAACTTGGTGGGATTTTCGAGGTGCCCAGACCCAGAGACCATCTATGGAATTTTTGTTTTGGTGCACCCTTCAGATGGAAAACAGCACTCATCCCTTCCCCAAAAATGTCTCCAAATTATGAGAAGCCACCAGGATCCATAGAGAGGCAATGTCTCCCATGGACCCATGAGAACACACCTGCATTCCGAGGCCATCCTGGACACACAATCCGGAGAGAAAAGCCTGTGCTACTGCCTTCCATTCACCCTAATTACAGTTCCAGATGAGCTGCTCTCAAGGTATATGCATTGGGCCTGTGATCACCTCGCCACTCACCCTAATTCGAATTTGTGTTTGCAGACTTATCTACCAAAACCATGGCACACATGCCCTCCAGGATGGGGTCTCCGGATCCACACTGCAGGACTGTCCCTGCCATCCACAAGGAAACTGTTTCCATCACAGTTGCCCAAACTGTCTAGATTAGGAGAAACCTACAAGGCCTCTGGGCCTACCCCAATTTCGGCGGCCGCTCTGAACACAAATGCACAGTCTGAAATACCCTGATCTCCTACATCCAGGAACACAGCCAAGTCAATGGTCCTGAGTCAGAATAATGAACCTAACATGCCCCTAGGACGTCATTGGAACCATTGATTCGGTTTTCAGACATGTGTCCTCAGAGGCCTGTTCTAGAATGCGAACTTATGATACAACATGTGGTGGCTGGGCCACACAACAGAACATCTCCTGTCCCCAGAAGGAAACCGTGCCCTACAATCTGTGCAAAATCCCAGAGTAGTAGATTCCTGCACAACTACTAAGCCACCAGCACATTCTAAGATCTACCTGGTAACAAACCAGCTGTGTGGCCCATCTGCAAGAGATTCCATGTCAAATCAAGGACTTGGTACTTTGCTACAGAGACACCAGAATAAAGCTGCCATGTTCTTCAGTTGCAATGGTCAATGAAGTTGAACATTCCAGGCATCCATGCGGTAGAGCTCTGCTACCCAAACTTTCCACATGGGGGACCCTGGAGCAAATAAACCACACTCCACCTGTCCAGTAGAATGAAACCTTGCTATTTGGAGCAGCTCATGAGTCTCAACGTGAAAATCCCTACATGGCTTCTTGACGCCACCCCTCCATTTGTCAGTCATCATAGACACAAACTCCAGTGTGAGCAAATATCTGACGTCCTCCCTTACTAAGGTGCTGGATATCCCGAAAAAGCTGCTGGACACAGGAACAGCCTTCCGCTTGGCAGTGAATTGAACTGTAGCTTGTGTTTACAATTCCTTCCTCACCCGACTGGTCCCCAAGCCTTCTTGATAGCGAATTATGGACACACAACACAGCATTCTGCCTTCCCGATAGAAACAAGTGCCTGGTGAGTCTGGCCAGAAACCCCACATGAGGATCAATCTGCTCGGCCCTATATCGGAGGGACCCTGATTTATAGGTTGCCCTGGCCACTAGTGCTGTGTCTGACAGAGCCTGAGCCCAGACCTAGTGTCAGTCACCAGAGTTTGAGCCCCACATCTAGTATTTGGGAATGCCATGGCTCAAGTATTTCATCTCTACCCATCCTTGGTATTCAGGCACCTGTCCCTAGACCTTTGCTGGAATCCCTGATAATGGGGCATCCTGAAGCACAATAGAGAACTCCTCCTTCTTCATATCAGGAAACTTGGCTGTTAGGATGGGTGTTCAACCCTGAAAGTGGGAGTCATTTACAAGTCCAGTGAGACCACACAAACTCCTCAGGGATGCCCTGGAGGCAAACAGGCCTTGTGACCCTCAGCCTGAGCATGCTTTCAAAGAATCCTTCTCTGTTGCACCACCATGAACCCGCATTGCAGGCCTAATATGCCCCTAAGCCCAAATCCTAGCACTTGTTGTGATGTCCCAGATGCCATGAACCAGAGCCCGTCTCTGGAATCCCTGTTTTGGGGCACCCATAAGGTGGAAAACATCACTCTCCCCTTCCCCGAAAAAGCCACAAAACTATGGAGAGCCACCAGGATCCATAGAGAGGAAAAGACTCCCATGGACCCATGAGACCACACCTGCATTCCAAGGCCATCCTGGACACACAATCCAGAGAGAAAAGCCTGTGCTACTGCCTTCCAGTCTCCCTAATTATAGTTCATGACGAGCTTCCCTCCAGGTCTACGCATTGGGCCTGTGATCACCTCGCCACTCACCCTAATTTGTATTTGTGTTTGCAGACTTCTCTCCCAAAACCATGGCTCACATGCCCACCAGAATGTGATCTCTGGAGCCACACCACAGAACTCTGGCTGCCAACCCCAAGGACACTGTGCATATCAGATTTGCCCAAACCTTCCAGATTAGGAGAAACCTGTGTGGCCCCTGAGCCCCCACCAATATTGCCGGCCACTCGGGATGGAAATGCGCAGTCTGAAACACCCTTATCACCTACATCCAGGGAAATAGCCAAGTCAATTATTCTGAGATAGACGATTGAACCTAAAATGCCAGTAGGCTCTCAATGGAACCCCATTAGGTTTTCAGGCATCTGTCCTCAGGGGCCTGTTCTGAAATACCAATCTATGACACATCATGTGGTCTCTGAGCCACACGACAGAACATCCCCTGTCCCCAGAAGAATACCATGCTCTTCGACCTGTGCCAAACCCTCAGGGTAGGAGAATCCTGCATGGCACCTTAGCAACCAGCACATTCTAAGTTCTCCCTGGTAACAAACAAGCATTGTGACCCATCTGCAAGAGATCCCATGTCAACTCAAGGCCTTGGCACTTTGTCCCAGAGCCACCAGAACGAATCTGCCATGTTCCTCAGCTGCAATTGTCAATGGAGGTGTGCTTTCCTGGCATCCATGCCGGAGAGCTCTTCTTCACAAACTTTCCACATGGGGAAACCTAGAGTAAACAAACCAGACTTCACCTACTCTGTACAAAGAAATGTTACTTTTTGCAGCAGTTCACAGGCCTCAGCATGTGAACTCCTCCATGGCCTCTTTATACCACCCCTCCACTTGTCGGTCATCATAGACAAAAACTCTAGTGTGAGCAAGCATCTGACATCCACCCTTATTCCAGTGCTGGATGTCTCGAGTAAACTGCTACAAATTGGAACTGCCTTCTGCTTGGCACTGAATTGAACCATAGCTTTTGTTTACAATTCCACCCAAAACTGACTGGTCCCCAAGCTCTCGTGATTGGGAAATCTGGAGCCACAACACAGCATTCTGCCTTCCCTATTGAATGAACAAATGCCTGGGAATCTTCCCAAGAAACTCCACATGAGGATCAATCTGCTCCGCCCTCGAATCTACTCTGATATAAAGGCTGCCATGGCCACTAGCGCTGTGTCTGACAGAGCCTGAGCCCCGACCGAGTTTTAGGCCTCATATCTAGCATTTGGGATTGCTATGGCCCAAGTACGTCATCTCCACCCATCCTTGGTATTCAGGCACCTATCTCGAGACCTTGCTGGAAACCCTGCCAATGGGGCAACCTGAAGCACAGAGGAACCTGACGGAAGAGAACTCATCCTTCCTCATGGCAGGACATTTGGCTGTTGGGTTGGGTGTCCAACTCTCTAAGAGGGAGCCAGATATATGACCAATGAGACCACTCCCACTCCTGAGGGCCGCCATGGGAGCAAACAGGCATTGTGAGACTCAGCCTGAGCAAGCTTTCAAACAATCCCTCTCAGTTGCACCATCATGATCCCGCATTACAGGCCTCATACACCCCTAGGTGCAAATCCTAACCCTTGGTGGGAAGTCCCAGATGCCCAGAAAAAGAGCCTGTATCTGGAATCCCTGTTTTGGGGCACCCATAAGATGGAAAACAACACTCTTCCCTTCCCCAAAAAAGCCACCAAACTATGAGCTGCACAGATCCATAGAGAGGAAAAGTTTCCCATGGACCCATGAGACTATACCTGCATTCCGAGGCCATCCTGGACACACAATATAGAGAGAAAAGCCTGTGCTACTGCCTTCCAGTCACCCTAATTACAACTCCTGACAAGCTGCACTCCAGATCTACTCATTGGGCCTGTGATCACCTTTCCACTAACCATAACCCACATTTGTGTTTGCAGACTTCTCTCCCAAAACCATGGCTCATATGCCCTCCAGGACAGGGTCTCTGGATCCACAACACATGACTAGGCCTGCCATCCCCAAGGAAACTGTGCCCGTCAAACCTGCCCAAACCTTCCAGTTTAGGAGAAACACGCAAGAGCCCTAAGCCCAACCCAATATTGTCGGCAGCACTGGACACAAATGCCAGTCTGAAACGCCCTGATCACCTACATCCAAGCAGACAGCCATTTCAATGTTCCTGGGTCAGAAGATTGTACCTGACATGCTCCTAGGACGTCATTGGAACACTAGATTAGGTTTTCAGGCATCTGTCCTCAGGGTCCTGTTCTGAAATACCAACTTAGGATACAACATGTGGTCCCTGAGCCACACAATAGAATATCTCCTGTCCCCAGTAGGAAACCATGCCCTTCGACCTGTGCCAAACCCTCAAGATTGGAGAATCCTGCACAGCACCTTAGACACCAGCACAAACTCTAGTTTGTGCATTGACCCATACCACAAGCTTTCCATCTGCTGGACAGTCGAGTCCTGTTGAATGGCTCCAGGATGTCCCATACGGAAAGACTGGAGAGCAGGATTCGAAGGATGGATGCCTGTACAGCATACCTCACATTCCCATTGGCTCTTTGTGACAAGACATGTTTGAACTACTGGCTCTGGGGCGAGCTAACTAGGGGGCTGAATTGAAATGGACTCTCCTGCGGATGGGTCATAATGTGGGTTTGTGTGCATGGAGACCTTGGAATATTTTGGCAGCTCAGGGGCCATGAAGTATTCGCCTAACCGAAGGGTGTAATATTGCTCCAATTAAAAAGAGATCCCTATGTGGAGATGAGACAGGTTCTCTTTGGTGCCTCAGAAAAGCCCCAGATACTGGTCTTCAAACCAGTTCTCTGTGTAGAGACACCTGGAAACCAAAGCTAGGGTTCAGATTAGAGCCTAGATGCCTGTCCGTTTCAATCTTCTGTCTCTGGGGACACTGTCTGAGTATCTAAGTGGAGATAGTTGCTCAGCTGGTGTCAGAGTGCCCCTCTTAGTCCATGGCCGAGGCATGGCCTTGGAGACCTTATTGGATTCTCCTAATCTCTAGGGTTTTGGCCAATGGATTGGGTACAGTTTTCTTGGAGAGGACTGGCACAGTCCTTCAGTGTGTCTCCATAGGCCCTAGCCTGGAGGGTGTGTGGGTCCGGGCTGTGGGCACAGAAGTCTGAAAACACAAACTCGGCTTGGGTGCAGAGCCGAGATCATTGCAGGATGGACCCACAGACCGTGAGAGGAGATCCTCAGCTTATGAAAGAAGGGCAAATGGGAGGCAGTCACGCAAGCTTTTGTCTTTGGATGTTTTGTCTCCCATAGCCGTGGAATGTAGGGGTGACCTCAGGGGCTATGGAAGAGTCTCCCTCTCTGAGGAGTTGGTCCAGCTCTTAAGATTTTGGGGACATTTTGTGGGAAGGGTGGAGTCCTGCTGTCTGGCTCAGGTGTTCTTCCAGGAGAGGGACTCCAGATAACAGTCCTGGGTTCAAGCAAATGGAATACTCGAGCTCTTGTGAAGATTGGGATCATAGGGGCTTGGCAAGCCCCATATGCGGGCTCTTAGTCCAGGCCCTGAGAGACCTTACTTCGACATGGGGCCCATGCTGATGGTCCCAATGCGAGTTTGTACCCAAGAAGGCACTCAAGTTTAGGCTTGGCCTCAGGGGCCATGAAGGTTTCTCCTACACTGAAGGTATGACTCCATGCCAACAGCAAGCTTTCCAGCCATGGGGAAGGAGAAGATCTGATTTGTGCTTCAGTTACCCACGTTTGCCAGGATATGATATAATATCTAGGGTCAGATGTCTGAAAACCCAGGTTGGGAAGAGATGACAGCATAAGGCCATGGCCTGTCTGATGTGCTTAGTGTGCAGCCAGCTGTTTCCTTGTCTGTCAGGATGTCAGGCTGTGTCAGACAGAGCTTTACTGACCAGGGTAGCTTTTCCAGTTAGGGTGCGGTCGAGGCCAGAGCAGGTTGGTTCTCATTTGTGGTTTCTGGAGAGCCCCATAGGGCAACGTTTTTCTTCTGGTGGGCAGGCAGAAAACTGTGTTGTGGTTCTGGAATTCCCAGTCTGGAGGGCTTGTTTGCCAGGAGTGTGAAGAGGGAAGTCTGAAAACACAAGCTAGCGTTAGGTTTGGGGCCGAGGGCATGGCAGGCCCACTCTGCAGAGACTGAATCAAGATCTCCTGCATCTGAGGTCAGGGCGAGTATCAGACGTTGCCTCAGGTTGGAGTTTGTGTCCATTATGGCCCCTTCCTGAAGGGGGTGGGGGCGTCATGAGGCCAGGGAGGTTTCCCAACGCTGGGAGTTATGAGCTGCCCCAAACATCAAGGTTTCCTCTGTAGGACAGTCGAGTACTATGAGATGGTTCTAGGATGACCCCTACAGAAAGACTCGAGAGAAGGGGTCTAAGCATGAATGTCTGCAAATGCCACCTCACATTCCCACTGGCTGCTTGGGGCGAGGCAGGCTCAATCTGCAGGCTCTTGGGCGGGTTTCTCAGAGGGCTGAGTTGAAATGGACTCTCCTGAGGATGAGTCATACTGTGCTTTGGTGGCCATGGAGACCTTGGAATGTGGCGGTGGCTCAGGGACTCTGCAGGTTTCTCCAAACCGAAGGGTTTGACACAGCTCCAACAATGAAGCTTCCCATGTGGAGACGATAGTTGTTCTGTTTGGTGTCTCAGGAAAGCCCCAGATGCTGGTCTTCAAACCCAGGCCTCTGAGGAGTGACACCTGGAAACCAAAGCAAGAGTTCAGATTAGGGCCCAGGGGCCTGTCTGGTTCAATCTACTGTCTCTGCCGACATCTGTCTGTGTTTCTGCATGGAGGTAGTTGCTCAGCTAGTGTCAGGATGCCTTTGTCCAGAGAGGCTTATAGTAGTGGGATGTCCTCGGGGGCCTTGAGGTTTCTCCTATTCTGTGGGGTTATGGGCAATGGAATGGGCATAGTCTCCTTGGAGAGAGCAGGACAGTCCTGTGGTGTGGCTCCAGAGGCCCCGGCCTGGCGGCTGTGTGGGCCAGGGCTGTGGGGACAGACATCCAAAAACACAAACTCGGCTGAGGTTTGGGGCTGAGGTTATGGCAGGAGTGATCTACAGTCCGTGAGGGGAGCTCATTGTGATTAGAAAGTAAGGCGAGTGAGAGGCGGTCGTTCAAGCTTATGTCTCTGGATGTTGTATTCATGATGGTCATTTAATGTAAGCATGCTCTCATGGGCCATGGAAGTCTCCCTCTCTGGTGATTTGTCCGGCTCCCAAGAGATTGGGGTCATTTTGTGGGAAGGGAGGAGTCCTGTTTTCTGCCTCATGTGTTCCCACAATAGAGGGATTCTAGAGCAGAGCACTGGGTACATACAACTGGAATACCCACCCTCTGGTTAGGCCTGGGGTCCTATGGGCATGGCAAGCCCATATGCAGATTCTTGGTACAGCCACTGAGAGACGTTACATGAATAGTGGACTCATGCTGAGGGTCACAATGTGTGTTTGTGCCCAAGGTGGTCCTCAATATTGGGCGGGACTTCATTGAGCTTGCAGGTTTCTCCTACACTGAACCTTGGACATGCCAACCTCAGGGTTTCTTGCCATGGGGAAGGAGGAGTTTTGATTTCTGCATCACGTTCACCTCTGGGCACTAATTGGAGATAAGGTCTAGGTTCTGAAGCCTGAAAACCGAGGTTTGGAAGAGATGACGACCTAAGGCCATGGCGGGTCCGATGTGTTCAGTTTGGGGCCAGCTTTCTAGGTGTCGTTCAGGAGGTCTGCACTCAGGCTGTGCCAGACAGGGCATTCGTGCCCAGATACGCTGTATAATTGGGGTACAGTTGAGTGGCATGCAGAAGATAATTATTTGGGGTTTCTCCGTAGCCCCATAGGGCAAAGTCTTTCTTCTGGAGGGCAGGCAGAGTGCTGCATTCTGGCTCCGGAACTGCCAAACTGGAGTCCTTGGGGCCAGGAATGCAAGGATGTAAGTCTGAGAACTGAAGCTTTGCTTTGGTTTCAGGGCGAGGACATGGCAGGCACACTCTGCAGAGCTGAATTTAGATTTCATGCATCTGAGGTCAGGGCGAGGTTCATATGTTGGCTCAGGTTGGAGTTTCTGTCCATGATGGCCCCTTCATGAAGGAGGGTCATCACACCGCCATTGGTGTTTTCCCATGATTGCAGTAGTGAGATGCTCCAAACCACAAGGATTTTCTGCGGGTCAGTTGAAACCTGTTGGATGGCTCCAGGGCATCCCATATGGAACAATTGCAGAGCAGGGTTCTAAGGATGTTTGCCTGGGCATCCGGCCTTGCATTCCAATTGTCTCCTATCGAAACGGCACGTTTGATTGCTGCCTATGATGTAGCAGCCGAGGGGGCTGAGTTGAAATGCATTCTCCTGAGGATCGGTCATAATGTGGGATTGTGTCCATGGAGACCTTGGAATGGGGCAGTGGCACCAGGGCTCTGAAGGATGCTCCTAACCAGAGGTTTTGACACAGCTCCAAGAAGCATTTTTCCCATGGGGAAACAAGATTTGTTCTCATTGGTGCTTCAGTAACCCCCAATATGCTGGTATTGGAAACCAGAACTCTGAGGAGAGATGCCTGGAAACCAAGGCAATGGATCTGATTAGGGCCTGGGGCCTGTCTGGTTTAATCTTCTTCTCTCGGTTCATCTGTCTATGGGATTGAGTGGAGGTAGTTCCTCAGCTGGTGTCAGATTGCCCCTATTTGTCCTGGGCAGTCTACACTATTGGGATGGCCACTTTGACTTTGGAGGTTTCTCCTAATTTGCAAGTTTGTGGCCAATGAAATGGGCAGAATTCCTTTGGGGAGGGAAGGCACAATCCTGAGGTGTGGCTCTAGGGGTTCAAGCATGGAGGGTGTGTGGGTCATAGCTGTGGGGACAGAAGTCTGAAAACAGAAACTCGTCTTAGGTTTGGGGACATAGGTATGGGAGGCCCGATCTACAGACCTTGAGCAGAACTCTTCAGGATATGAACAAAGAGTGAGTGTGAGGCACTTGCTCAGGCTTTTGACTCTGGATTTTGTGTCACTGATGGCCGTGGAATGTAGGGGCGTCCTCATGGACCATGGGTGAGAGTTCCTCTATGGGGATTTATATGATCCCAATATTTTGGGGTCATTCCGTGGGATAGGAGGAGTCCATTCTGTTTTTGTTTTGTTTTGTTTTGTTTTGTTTTTTACCTCAGGTGTGCCACTAAAGAGGGATTCCAGAGCAGAACCCTGGGAAGGGGCGACTGGACAACCCGAACTCTGTATAAGATTGGGGGCCTAAGGGCATGGCAATCCCCATATGGGGTACCTTGGTCCAGCCACTGAGAGGTCTTACTTGAGTACAGTGCTCACACTGAGGGTCACAATGCATGTTTGTGCCCAATGTAGGCATCAAGCATGGGCGGGGACTCATGGGCCATGCTTGATTCTCCTACACTGAACTTTGGACAACATACGAACCACAAGGTTTCTTTCCATGGGGAAGGAGGAATTCTGATTTCTGCATCATGTTCACCCCTGGGCAGTGACTGGAGATAAGATCTAAGTTCTGAATCCAGAAAATCGAGGTTGGGATGAGATGATAACCTAAGGTCATGGAGGGTCCGATGTGCTCAGTGTGCGGTCAGCTTTCTGGGTGTTGTTCAGGAGGTATGGATTCAGGCTGTGTCAGACAGTGCATTAGTGCCCAGGTTAGACTGTATAATTTGGGTACAGTTGAGTTCCATGTAGGTTCATCCTCATTTATTGTGTCAGGGAATCTCACTGGGGCAGGCAGAGTGCAGCATTGTGGGTCCAGAATTGCCAAACTTAAGGGCGTCGGGACCAGGAGTGTGAGGACGTAAGTCTGAGATCATAAGCTAGACTTAAGTTTCAGGGCGAGGGCACGGCAGGCACCCTCTGCAGATCCGAATCAAAATCTCATTCATCTGAAGTCAGGACGAGGATCAGACTTAGGCGCAGGTTGGAGTTTCTGTCCATGATGGCCCCTTCATCAAAGGGGTGGAATCTCGAGGCCATGGAGGTTTTCCCACGTTGGGAGTTGTGGGATGCTCCAAACTGCAAGGATTCCTTCTGCGGGAAAATTGAGAACTGTTGGATGGCTCCAGGACATCCCATATGGAATGACTCCAGAGCCGGGTTCTAAGGATGGATGCCTGAGCAGACTGCCTCTTACACCAATTGTCTGCCTGCCACAAGACAGGTACGATCTGACGGCTATGCAGGAGCAATCGTGGGAGCTGAGTTGAAATGGACTCTCCTGAAGATGGGTCTTAATGTGTGTTTGTGTCCATGAGGACGTTGGAATGGGGTGGTGGCCCCAGGGCTCTAAAGGATTCTAACCGGAGATTTTGAAACAACTCGAAAGAGCAAGTTTTCCATGTGGAGACAAGATTTGTTCTAATTGGTGCCTCAGGAAACCCACATATGCTGGTATTAGAACCAGGCTTCTGAGGAGAGATACATAGAAACCACAGCAATGCATCCAATTAGGTCCTAGGAGCCTCTCTGGTTCAATCTTCTTCTCTGTCGACATCTGTCTATTTTATGAAATGGAGGTAGTTGCTCAGCTGGTGTCAGACCGCGCCTGTTTGTCCGGGCAGCCTACACTATAGGGATGGCCTCGGGGACTTTGGAGGTTTCTCCTAAATTGTATGATTATGGACAATGGAATGGGCAGAATTCCTGTGGAGTGGGCAGGCACAGACCTGATGTGTGGCTCCAAGAGCCCAGCCTTGAGGGTGTGTGGGCAAGGACTGTGGGGACAGATGTCTTAAAACACAAACTCAGCTTAGGTTTGGGGACGTAGGTATGGCAGGCCCGATTTACAGACTATGAGGAGAACTTTTTGGGATATGAATAAAGGGTGAAAGTGTGACACTTGTCAGGCTTTTGCCCCTGGATTTTGTGTCAATGATGGCCGTGGAATGTCGAGGAGTCCTCATGGGCCATGGAAGAGTGTTTCTCTCTGTGGATTTGGCCAGATCCCAATTGTTTTGGGTTAATCTGTGGGATTCAGTTTTGTTAACTAAGGTGTCCCACCAAAAGAGGGATTCCAGAGCAGAGCCCTGGACAACAAGAAATCTAACTAAAAATACGGGCCTAGGGGCATGGCAAGCCCAATATGCCTTCTAATGGTCCAGCCACTGAGAGGCCTTCATTGAGGACAGAACTCATGCTGAGGGTCACAATGCGTGTTTATGCCCTCGTGGTACTCAATCATGGGTGGGGACTCATGGTGCATGCTTGTTTCTCCTACACTGAATTATAGTCAACATGTCAACCACATGAGTTCTTGCCATGGGGAAGTATTAATTCTGATTTCTGCATGTCATTCACCCCTGGGTAGTGATTGGACATAAGGTCCAGGTTGTGAAGTCTGAAAACCGAGGTTGGGAAGAGATGACAACCTAAGGCCATGTCGGGTCCGATATGCTCAGCGTGGAGCCAGCTGTCTGGGTGTTGGTCGGGAGGTCCAAGCTTGGGCTGTGTCAGACAGGGCCTTAGTGCCCAGGGTAGATTGTATAATTGGGGTACAACTGAGTGCCGTGCAGGTTGATCTTTATTTGAAATTTCTGGGTAGCCCCAAGGGCAATGTTTTTCTTCTGGAGGACAGGCAGAGTGCTGCATTGTGGCTCCGGAATTTCCAAAGTGGATGCCTTGTGGACGGGGAGTGTGAGGACGGAAGTCTGAGAACACATGTTAGGCGTAGGTTCTGGGCGAGGGCACGGCAGGCACCCTCTGCAGATCTGAATCGGGATATCATGAATCTGAAGTCAGGGCGAGGTTCAAACCTAGGCTTAGGTTTGAATTTCTGTCCATTCTGGCCACTTTATGAAGGACACAGCATCTCCAGTCCATGGAGGTTTACCCACGATGGGAGTTGTGAGATGCTCCAAACAACAAGGATTCCTTCTGATCAACAATTGAGACCTTTTGTATCACTCCAGTACATACCATACAGAATGACACCAGAGCAGGGATCTTAGGATGGATGCATGGGAAGCCCGCCTCACATTGCAGTTGTCTCCTAGCAAATAGACAGGTTTGATATGCTGGCTCTGTCAGAGCAACCAAGGGGGCTGAGTTGAAATGGACTCTCCTGAGGATGGATGCTAATGTGGGTTTGTGTCCATGGAGACCTTGGAATGGGGCGTTGGTGCATGGGCCCTGAAGGATTCTCCTAACCGGAGGTTTTGAGACATCTCCAAAGGACAAGTTTCCCATGTGGAGACGAGATTTGTTCTGATTGGTGCCTCAGGAAACCCCCATATACTGTTATTGGAATATAGGCCTCTGAAGAGAGATAACTGGAAACCAAAGCAATGGCTCCGTTTAGAGCCTAGGGGCCTGTCCGGTTGAATCTTCTTCTCTGTGTACATCCATCTAAGGTATTAGTGGAGTTAGATGCTCAGCTGGTGTCAGATGGCCCTTGTTTGTCCCAGGCAGCCTACACTATTGTGAAGGCCTTGGGGACTTTGGAGGTTTCTCCTAATTTTATGATTATGGACAATGGAATGGGCAGAATTCCCGTGGAGAGGGAAGGCACAGTTTTGATGTGGCTCCAGGTGCCCCAGCCTGCAGGGTGTGTGCCTCAGGACTGTGGAGACAGAAGTCTAAAACACAAACTCAGTTTAGGTTTAGGGACGTAGGTATGGCAGGCCCGATCTACAGACCGTGAGGAGAATTCTTCCAGATATGAAGAAAGAGAGATTGTGAGGCACTTGTTCAGGCTTTTGTTTCTGGATTTTGTGTCAACGATGGGCGTGGAATGTCTGGGAGGCCTCATGGGCCATGGACGAGTCTTCCGCTCTGTGGATTTGGCCCGATTCCAATTGTTTTGGGTCAAACTGTGGGATGGGAGGAGTCCTTTCAGTTTTGTTACCTCAGGTGTCCCACCAAAAGAGGGATTCCAAAGCCGAGCCCTGGGGAGGGGAGACTGGACAACCAGAAATCTGGTTAAAAATTGGGGCCTAGGGGCATGACAAGCCCAATATGCTGTCTTTTGGTCCAGCCACTGAGAGGCCTTCCTTGAGAACTGGGCTCACGTTGAGGGTCAGAATGCATGTTTGTGAACGACTTGGTCCTCAAGCATCTGCAGGGCCTCATGGGCCACACTGGTTTCAACTACATTTTACGTTGGACAACATGCCAACCACAAGGTTTCTTGCCATGGGGAAGGAGTTCTGATTCCTGCATCATGTTCAACCCTGGGTGGTGACTGGAGATAAGGTTTAGGTTCTGAAGCCTGAAAACCGAGGTTGGAAAGAGATGATGACCTAAGGCCATGGCGGGTCTGATGTGCTCAGTGTGTGGCTAGCTGGGTGGGTGCAAGCCAGGAGGTTCAGTCTCAGGCTGTGCCAGAAAGGGCAGTAGTGCCCAGGGCAGCCTGTATAATTGGGGTCCAGTCAAGTGGCATGCAGGTTGATCCTCATTTGGGGAATCTGGGTAGCCCCAGAGGGCAATGTTTTTCTTCCGGAAAGCAGGCAGAGTGCTGCCTTGTAGTTCTGGAATTGCCAAACTGGAGGGCTTGTGGGCCAGGAATGTGAGGATGGAAGTTGAGAACACAAATTAGACTTACGTTTCTGGGCAAGGGCACGGCAGACACACTCTGCAGAGATGAATCAAGATGTCCTGCATCTGAAGTCAGGGCGAGGATCAGACGATCGCTCAGGTTGGAGCTTCTGTCCCTGATGGCCCCTTCATGAAGCACATGGGGCGAAATCACGAGGCCATGGAGGTTTGCCCACGATGGGAGTTGTGAGATGCTCCAAACAGTAAATATTCTTTTGAGGGACTATTGAGACCTGTTGGTTGGCTCCAGGACTTCCCATACAGCATAATTCTGAGAATGGTTCTAAGTATGGATGTCTGGGAAGCCTGCCTCTCATTCCAATCATCTCCTAGCGACAAGACGGGTTAGATCTGCTGGATCAGGGGGAGCAACTTAGGGGGCTGAGTTGAAATGGACTCTTCTGTGGATGGGTCCTAATGTGGGTGTGTCTCCATGGAAACCTTGGAATGAGGCGCTGGCACCGGGAACCTGAAATGTCCTTCTAACCAGAGGCTTTGAGAGAGCTCCAACATGCAAGTTTCCCATGTGTAGACGAGATTTGTTCTGATGGGTGCCTCAGGAGAAGCACTCAGCTGGTATTGGAAACCAGGCTTTTGAGGAGACATGCCTGTAAACCAAAGCTATGGATCCCATTATGGCCTGGGGTCCTGTCTGGTCAATCTTCTTCTCTGGGGACATCCATCTATGGTATGAGTGGAGGTAGATGCTCAGTTGGTGTCAGACGGCCCTTTTTTGTCCCGGACAACCTACACCATTGGTATGGCCTCAGGGAATTTGGAGGTTTCTCCTAATTTGTACGGTTTTGGATAATGGAATGGGCAGAATTCCCATGGATTGGTTAGGCACAGTCCTAATGTGTGGTTCCAGGGGCCCAGCCTGGAGGGTGTGTGGCCCAGGACTTTGAGGACAGAACTCAAAAAACACAAACTCAGCTTAGGTTTGGGAACGTAGGTATGGCACGGCCGAACTACAAATCATGAGAAGAACTCTTCAGGATATGAAGAAAGAGCGAGTCTGAGGCGCTTGGTTAGGCTTTTGTCTCTGGATTTTGTATCAGCGATGGCCGTTGAATGTCGGGGAGGCCTCCTGGGCCATGGACGAATCTTCCTCTCTGTGGATTTGGCCCTATCCCAATTCTTTTTTGTGAATCTGTGGGATGGGAGGACTCCTTTAACATTTGTTACCTGAGGTGTCCCACCAAAAGAGGAATTCCAAAGCAGAGCCCTGGGCAAGAGTGAAGGGACAACCCGAAATATGGTTAAAAATTATGGTCTAGGGGCATGGCAAGCCCAATATGCTGTTTCTTCATGCAGCCACTGAGAGGCCTTGCCTGAGGACCGGGCTCAGGCTGAGGGTCACAATGTGTGTTTGAGACCAATGTGGCCCTCAAGCATGGGCTGGGTCTCATGTGCCACACTGGTTTCAACTACACTGAAAGTTGGACAACATGCCAACCACGAGGTTTCATGCCAAGGGAACGAGTTCGGATTTCTGCAACATTTTCAAACCTGGGCAGTGATTGGAGATAAGGTCAAGGTTCTGAAGCCTGAAAACCGAGGTTGGGTAGAGATGACGACCTATGGCCATGGCGGGTCCGATGTGCTCAGTGTGCGGCCAGCTGTCTGGGTGGGGCCAGGAGTTCCAGGCTCAGGCTGTGTCAGAATGGGCAATTGTGCCCACTTCAGCCTATATATTTGGTGTACAGCCAAATGGCGTGCAGGTTGATCCTCATTTGGGGTTTCTGGGTAGCCCCAGAGGGCAATGTTCTTCTTCCAGGGAGCAGGCAGAGTGCCGCATTGTACTTCTGGATTGCCAAACTGGAGGGCTTGTGGGCCAGTAGTCTGAGGACTGAAGTCTGAGAACACAAGCTAGGCTTAGTTTTTATGGGTGAGGACATGGCAGGCACAATCTACAGACCTGAATCGAGATCTCGTGCATCTGAAGTCAGGGTGAGGATCAGACGATCTTCAGGTTGGACTTTCTGTCCCTGATGGCCTCTTCATGAAGGGGGGGAATCACGAGGACATGGGGGGTTTCGCACGATGGGAGTTGTGAGAAGCTCCAAACTACAAAGATTCTTCTCCAGGACAATTGAGACCTGTTAGTTGGCGCCAGGCCAAGGATTCCAAGCATGGTTCTGAGGATGGATGGCTAGGTACCACACCTGGCATTCCAATTTTCTCCTAGCTACAAGAAAGGTTAGATCTGCTGGATCTGGGGGAGCAACTGAGGAGGCTGAGTTGAAATTGACTCTCCTGTGGATGTGTCCTAATATGTTTTTGTGTCTATGGAGACCTTGGAATGAAGCGGTGGCACTGGGTCCCTTATGGGTTCTTCTAAACAGAGACTTTGACACAGCTCCACCGTGCAAATTTCCCATATGTAGATGAAATTTGTTCTGATGGGTGAGTCAAGAAACAGCCATATGCTGGTATTGAAATCCAGGCCTCTGAGGAGACATGCCTGGAAACCATAGCAATGGATCCGATTAGTGCCTAGTGGTCTGTTCATTCCTTTTTTTCTCTGGGGACATCAGTCTATGGGTCTGAGTGCAGGTAGGTGCTCTGATGTGCTCAGATTGCTCCTGTTTGTCCTGGGAAGCCACCACTATTGGGATGGCCTCAGGAACTTTGGAGGTTTATCCTATTAGTAGGATTGTGGCCATTGGAATGGGTACACACAATTCCCTTGGAGAGGGCAAGTACAGTCCTCAGGTTTGGCTCCAAGGGCCTGAGCCTTTGGGGTGTGTAGGCCAGGGCTGTTTGGACAGTTGTCTGAAAACACAACCTCGGCTTATGTTTCGGGTCATAGGTATGGCAGGACTGATCTACAGAACATGAGAAGAACTCTTCGGGATATGAAAAAAGGGCGAGTGTGAGGCTCTTGCTCAAGTTTATCTCTGGATATCGTGTGACTCATGGTCGTGAAATTTCCGGGTGACTTCATGGGAAATGGACGAGTCTTACTCTTTAGAAGGTTGGCCTCGTCCAAAGAGTTTGGTGTGTTTATGCCCTCGTCGCACTTGAGAATGGGCTGGGCCTCAGGGTGAATGCTGGTTTCTCCTACACTGAACGTTGGACAACATGCCAACCACAAGGTTTCTTGCCATGGGTAAGGAGGAGTTCTGATTTCTACATACCATCACCCCTGGACAGTGATTGGAGAAAAGGTAGGTTCTGAAGCCTGAAAACTGAGGTATGGAAGAGATGATGTCTGAGGGCCATGGCTGGTCTGTTGTGCTCAGTGTGTGGCTAGCTGGGTGGGTGCAAGCCAGGAGGTTCAGTCTCAGGCTGTGCCAGAAAGGGCAGTAGTGCCCAGGGCAGCCTGTATAATTGGGGTCCAGTCAAGTGGCATGCAGGTTGATCCTCATTTGGGGAATCTGGGTAGCCCCAGAGGGCAATGTTTTTCTTCCGGAAAGCAGGCAGAGTGCTGCCTTGTAGTTCTGGAATTGCCAAACTGGAGGGCTTGTGGGCCAGGAATGTGAGGATGGAAGTTGAGAACACAAATTAGACTTACGTTTCTGGGCAAGGGCACGGCAGACACACTCTGCAGAGATGAATCAAGATGTCCTGCATCTGAAGTCAGGGCGAGGATCAGACGATCGCTCAGGTTGGAGCTTCTGTCCCTGATGGCCCCTTCATGAAGCACATGGGGCGAAATCACGAGGCCATGGAGGTTTGCCCACGATGGGAGTTGTGAGATGCTCCAAACAGTAAATATTCTTTTGAGGGACTATTGAGACCTGTTGGTTGGCTCCAGGACTTCCCATACAGCATAATTCTGAGAATGGTTCTAAGTATGGATGTCTGGGAAGCCTGCCTCTCATTCCAATCATCTCCTAGCGACAAGACGGGTTAGATCTGCTGGATCAGGGGGAGCAACTTAGGGGGCTGAGTTGAAATGGACTCTTCTGTGGATGGGTCCTAATGTGGGTGTGTCTCCATGGAAACCTTGGAATGAGGCGCTGGCACCGGGAACCTGAAATGTCCTTCTAACCAGAGGCTTTGAGAGAGCTCCAACATGCAAGTTTCCCATGTGTAGACGAGATTTGTTCTGATGGGTGCCTCAGGAGAAGCACTCAGCTGGTATTGGAAACCAGGCTTTTGAGGAGACATGCCTGTAAACCAAAGCTATGGATCCCATTATGGCCTGGGGTCCTGTCTGGTCAATCTTCTTCTCTGGGGACATCCATCTATGGTATGAGTGGAGGTAGATGCTCAGTTGGTGTCAGACGGCCCTTTTTTGTCCCGGACAACCTACACCATTGGTATGGCCTCAGGGAATTTGGAGGTTTCTCCTAATTTGTACGGTTTTGGATAATGGAATGGGCAGAATTCCCATGGATTGGTTAGGCACAGTCCTAATGTGTGGTTCCAGGGGCCCAGCCTGGAGGGTGTGTGGCCCAGGACTTTGAGGACAGAACTCAAAAAACACAAACTCAGCTTAGGTTTGGGAACGTAGGTATGGCACGGCCGAACTACAAATCATGAGAAGAACTCTTCAGGATATGAAGAAAGAGCGAGTCTGAGGCGCTTGGTTAGGCTTTTGTCTCTGGATTTTGTATCAGCGATGGCCGTTGAATGTCGGGGAGGCCTCCTGGGCCATGGACGAATCTTCCTCTCTGTGGATTTGGCCCTATCCCAATTCTTTTTTGTGAATCTGTGGGATGGGAGGACTCCTTTAACATTTGTTACCTGAGGTGTCCCACCAAAAGAGGAATTCCAAAGCAGAGCCCTGGGCAAGAGTGAAGGGACAACCCGAAATATGGTTAAAAATTATGGTCTAGGGGCATGGCAAGCCCAATATGCTGTTTCTTCATGCAGCCACTGAGAGGCCTTGCCTGAGGACCGGGCTCAGGCTGAGGGTCACAATGTGTGTTTGAGACCAATGTGGCCCTCAAGCATGGGCTGGGTCTCATGTGCCACACTGGTTTCAACTACACTGAAAGTTGGACAACATGCCAACCACGAGGTTTCATGCCAAGGGAACGAGTTCGGATTTCTGCAACATTTTCAAACCTGGGCAGTGATTGGAGATAAGGTCAAGGTTCTGAAGCCTGAAAACCGAGGTTGGGTAGAGATGACGACCTATGGCCATGGCGGGTCCGATGTGCTCAGTGTGCGGCCAGCTGTCTGGGTGGGGCCAGGAGTTCCAGGCTCAGGCTGTGTCAGAATGGGCAATTGTGCCCACTTCAGCCTATATATTTGGTGTACAGCCAAATGGCGTGCAGGTTGATCCTCATTTGGGGTTTCTGGGTAGCCCCAGAGGGCAATGTTCTTCTTCCAGGGAGCAGGCAGAGTGCCGCATTGTACTTCTGGATTGCCAAACTGGAGGGCTTGTGGGCCAGTAGTCTGAGGACTGAAGTCTGAGAACACAAGCTAGGCTTAGTTTTTATGGGTGAGGACATGGCAGGCACAATCTACAGACCTGAATCGAGATCTCGTGCATCTGAAGTCAGGGTGAGGATCAGACGATCTTCAGGTTGGACTTTCTGTCCCTGATGGCCTCTTCATGAAGGGGGGGAATCACGAGGACATGGGGGGTTTCGCACGATGGGAGTTGTGAGAAGCTCCAAACTACAAAGATTCTTCTCCAGGACAATTGAGACCTGTTAGTTGGCGCCAGGCCAAGGATTCCAAGCATGGTTCTGAGGATGGATGGCTAGGTACCACACCTGGCATTCCAATTTTCTCCTAGCTACAAGAAAGGTTAGATCTGCTGGATCTGGGGGAGCAACTGAGGAGGCTGAGTTGAAATTGACTCTCCTGTGGATGTGTCCTAATATGTTTTTGTGTCTATGGAGACCTTGGAATGAAGCGGTGGCACTGGGTCCCTTATGGGTTCTTCTAAACAGAGACTTTGACACAGCTCCACCGTGCAAATTTCCCATATGTAGATGAAATTTGTTCTGATGGGTGAGTCAAGAAACAGCCATATGCTGGTATTGAAATCCAGGCCTCTGAGGAGACATGCCTGGAAACCATAGCAATGGATCCGATTAGTGCCTAGTGGTCTGTTCATTCCTTTTTTTCTCTGGGGACATCAGTCTATGGGTCTGAGTGCAGGTAGGTGCTCTGATGTGCTCAGATTGCTCCTGTTTGTCCTGGGAAGCCACCACTATTGGGATGGCCTCAGGAACTTTGGAGGTTTATCCTATTAGTAGGATTGTGGCCATTGGAATGGGTACACACAATTCCCTTGGAGAGGGCAAGTACAGTCCTCAGGTTTGGCTCCAAGGGCCTGAGCCTTTGGGGTGTGTAGGCCAGGGCTGTTTGGACAGTTGTCTGAAAACACAACCTCGGCTTATGTTTCGGGTCATAGGTATGGCAGGACTGATCTACAGAACATGAGAAGAACTCTTCGGGATATGAAAAAAGGGCGAGTGTGAGGCTCTTGCTCAAGTTTATCTCTGGATATCGTGTGACTCATGGTCGTGAAATTTCCGGGTGACTTCATGGGAAATGGACGAGTCTTACTCTTTAGAAGGTTGGCCTCGTCCAAAGAGTTTGGTGTGTTTATGCCCTCGTCGCACTTGAGAATGGGCTGGGCCTCAGGGTGAATGCTGGTTTCTCCTACACTGAACGTTGGACAACATGCCAACCACAAGGTTTCTTGCCATGGGTAAGGAGGAGTTCTGATTTCTACATACCATCACCCCTGGACAGTGATTGGAGAAAAGGTAGGTTCTGAAGCCTGAAAACTGAGGTATGGAAGAGATGATGTCTGAGGGCCATGGCTGGTCTGTTGTGCTCAGTGTGTGGCTAGCTGGGTGGGTGCAAGCCAGGAGGTTCAGTCTCAGGCTGTGCCAGAAAGGGCAGTAGTGCCCAGGGCAGCCTGTATAATTGGGGTCCAGTCAAGTGGCATGCAGGTTGATCCTCATTTGGGGAATCTGGGTAGCCCCAGAGGGCAATGTTTTTCTTCCGGAAAGCAGGCAGAGTGCTGCCTTGTAGTTCTGGAATTGCCAAACTGGAGGGCTTGTGGGCCAGGAATGTGAGGATGGAAGTTGAGAACACAAATTAGACTTACGTTTCTGGGCAAGGGCACGGCAGACACACTCTGCAGAGATGAATCAAGATGTCCTGCATCTGAAGTCAGGGCGAGGATCAGACGATCGCTCAGGTTGGAGCTTCTGTCCCTGATGGCCCCTTCATGAAGCACATGGGGCGAAATCACGAGGCCATGGAGGTTTGCCCACGATGGGAGTTGTGAGATGCTCCAAACAGTAAATATTCTTTTGAGGGACTATTGAGACCTGTTGGTTGGCTCCAGGACTTCCCATACAGCATAATTCTGAGAATGGTTCTAAGTATGGATGTCTGGGAAGCCTGCCTCTCATTCCAATCATCTCCTAGCGACAAGACGGGTTAGATCTGCTGGATCAGGGGGAGCAACTTAGGGGGCTGAGTTGAAATGGACTCTTCTGTGGATGGGTCCTAATGTGGGTGTGTCTCCATGGAAACCTTGGAATGAGGCGCTGGCACCGGGAACCTGAAATGTCCTTCTAACCAGAGGCTTTGAGAGAGCTCCAACATGCAAGTTTCCCATGTGTAGACGAGATTTGTTCTGATGGGTGCCTCAGGAGAAGCACTCAGCTGGTATTGGAAACCAGGCTTTTGAGGAGACATGCCTGTAAACCAAAGCTATGGATCCCATTATGGCCTGGGGTCCTGTCTGGTCAATCTTCTTCTCTGGGGACATCCATCTATGGTATGAGTGGAGGTAGATGCTCAGTTGGTGTCAGACGGCCCTTTTTTGTCCCGGACAACCTACACCATTGGTATGGCCTCAGGGAATTTGGAGGTTTCTCCTAATTTGTACGGTTTTGGATAATGGAATGGGCAGAATTCCCATGGATTGGTTAGGCACAGTCCTAATGTGTGGTTCCAGGGGCCCAGCCTGGAGGGTGTGTGGCCCAGGACTTTGAGGACAGAACTCAAAAAACACAAACTCAGCTTAGGTTTGGGAACGTAGGTATGGCACGGCCGAACTACAAATCATGAGAAGAACTCTTCAGGATATGAAGAAAGAGCGAGTCTGAGGCGCTTGGTTAGGCTTTTGTCTCTGGATTTTGTATCAGCGATGGCCGTTGAATGTCGGGGAGGCCTCCTGGGCCATGGACGAATCTTCCTCTCTGTGGATTTGGCCCTATCCCAATTCTTTTTTGTGAATCTGTGGGATGGGAGGACTCCTTTAACATTTGTTACCTGAGGTGTCCCACCAAAAGAGGAATTCCAAAGCAGAGCCCTGGGCAAGAGTGAAGGGACAACCCGAAATATGGTTAAAAATTATGGTCTAGGGGCATGGCAAGCCCAATATGCTGTTTCTTCATGCAGCCACTGAGAGGCCTTGCCTGAGGACCGGGCTCAGGCTGAGGGTCACAATGTGTGTTTGAGACCAATGTGGCCCTCAAGCATGGGCTGGGTCTCATGTGCCACACTGGTTTCAACTACACTGAAAGTTGGACAACATGCCAACCACGAGGTTTCATGCCAAGGGAACGAGTTCGGATTTCTGCAACATTTTCAAACCTGGGCAGTGATTGGAGATAAGGTCAAGGTTCTGAAGCCTGAAAACCGAGGTTGGGTAGAGATGACGACCTATGGCCATGGCGGGTCCGATGTGCTCAGTGTGCGGCCAGCTGTCTGGGTGGGGCCAGGAGTTCCAGGCTCAGGCTGTGTCAGAATGGGCAATTGTGCCCACTTCAGCCTATATATTTGGTGTACAGCCAAATGGCGTGCAGGTTGATCCTCATTTGGGGTTTCTGGGTAGCCCCAGAGGGCAATGTTCTTCTTCCAGGGAGCAGGCAGAGTGCCGCATTGTACTTCTGGATTGCCAAACTGGAGGGCTTGTGGGCCAGTAGTCTGAGGACTGAAGTCTGAGAACACAAGCTAGGCTTAGTTTTTATGGGTGAGGACATGGCAGGCACAATCTACAGACCTGAATCGAGATCTCGTGCATCTGAAGTCAGGGTGAGGATCAGACGATCTTCAGGTTGGACTTTCTGTCCCTGATGGCCTCTTCATGAAGGGGGGGAATCACGAGGACATGGGGGGTTTCGCACGATGGGAGTTGTGAGAAGCTCCAAACTACAAAGATTCTTCTCCAGGACAATTGAGACCTGTTAGTTGGCGCCAGGCCAAGGATTCCAAGCATGGTTCTGAGGATGGATGGCTAGGTACCACACCTGGCATTCCAATTTTCTCCTAGCTACAAGAAAGGTTAGATCTGCTGGATCTGGGGGAGCAACTGAGGAGGCTGAGTTGAAATTGACTCTCCTGTGGATGTGTCCTAATATGTTTTTGTGTCTATGGAGACCTTGGAATGAAGCGGTGGCACTGGGTCCCTTATGGGTTCTTCTAAACAGAGACTTTGACACAGCTCCACCGTGCAAATTTCCCATATGTAGATGAAATTTGTTCTGATGGGTGAGTCAAGAAACAGCCATATGCTGGTATTGAAATCCAGGCCTCTGAGGAGACATGCCTGGAAACCATAGCAATGGATCCGATTAGTGCCTAGTGGTCTGTTCATTCCTTTTTTTCTCTGGGGACATCAGTCTATGGGTCTGAGTGCAGGTAGGTGCTCTGATGTGCTCAGATTGCTCCTGTTTGTCCTGGGAAGCCACCACTATTGGGATGGCCTCAGGAACTTTGGAGGTTTATCCTATTAGTAGGATTGTGGCCATTGGAATGGGTACACACAATTCCCTTGGAGAGGGCAAGTACAGTCCTCAGGTTTGGCTCCAAGGGCCTGAGCCTTTGGGGTGTGTAGGCCAGGGCTGTTTGGACAGTTGTCTGAAAACACAACCTCGGCTTATGTTTCGGGTCATAGGTATGGCAGGACTGATCTACAGAACATGAGAAGAACTCTTCGGGATATGAAAAAAGGGCGAGTGTGAGGCTCTTGCTCAAGTTTATCTCTGGATATCGTGTGACTCATGGTCGTGAAATTTCCGGGTGACTTCATGGGAAATGGACGAGTCTTACTCTTTAGAAGGTTGGCCTCGTCCAAAGAGTTTGGTGTGTTTATGCCCTCGTCGCACTTGAGAATGGGCTGGGCCTCAGGGTGAATGCTGGTTTCTCCTACACTGAACGTTGGACAACATGCCAACCACAAGGTTTCTTGCCATGGGTAAGGAGGAGTTCTGATTTCTACATACCATCACCCCTGGACAGTGATTGGAGAAAAGGTAGGTTCTGAAGCCTGAAAACTGAGGTATGGAAGAGATGATGTCTGAGGGCCATGGCTGGTCTGTTGTGCTCAGTGTGTGGTCAGCTGTCTGTGTGTTAGTCAGGAGGTCCGGGCTCAGGTGTGTCAGACCGTGCATTAGTGCACAGCTTAGAGTATATAATTTACGTACAGTCAAGTGGCGTGTAGGTTTATCCTCATATGATGTGCCTGGGCAGCTCATGAGGCAATATTTTTTTTCTAGAGGGCAGGCAGAGTGCTGCACAGTGGGTTCGGAATTGCCAAACTTGAGGTCTTCTGGGCCAGGAGTGTGAGGACGGAAGTCTGAGAACACAAGCTAGACTTGGGTTTCAGGTCGAGGGCATGGCAGGTACCTCGGCAGATCTGAACCAATATCTCATGCATCTGAATTCAGGGCGAGGATCAGACATTGGCTCTGGTTGGAGTTTCTGTACATGACGGCCCATTCATGAAGGGAGTGGAATCTCTAGGCCATGGAGGTTTCCCCACGTTGGGAGTTGTGAGATGACCCTTCAAAGATTCCTTCTGCGGGACAATTGAGACATGTTGGACAGCTCCAGGACATCACATATGGAATGACTCGAGAGCACCATTCGAGGTTGAATGCCTGGGAAGCCCGCCTCGCATTCCAATTTTCTTCTAGCAACAAGACAGTATAGATCTGATGGAATTTTCTTCTAGCAACAAGACAGTATAGATCTGATGGCTCAGCAGGTGTTACCGGGGTGGCTGAGTTGAAATGGACTTTCCGGAGGATGGGTCCTAATGTTTGTTTGTGTCCCTGAGGGCCTTGGAATGGGGCGGTGGCACCGGCACCCTGAAGTATTCTCCTAAGCCTTTGACATAGCTCCCATGCACAAGTTTCCTTGTGGAGACGAGATTTGTTCTGATGGGTGCCTCAGGAGAAGCCCTATGCTGGTATTGGAATCCAGGCTTTTGAGGAGACACGCCTGTAAACCAAAGCTATGGATCCCATTATGTCCTAGGGTCCTGCCTGGTTCAATCTTCTTCTCTGGGGACATCCATCTATGGTATGAGTGGAGGTTGATGCTCAGCTGGTGTCAGACGGCCCTTGTTTGTCCGGGACAACCTACACCATTGAGATGGCCTCAGGGACTATGGAGGGTTCTCCTAATTTGAACGGTTTGAGACAATGGCATGGGCAGAATTCCCATGGATTGGGTAGGCACAGTACTAATGTGTGGCTCCAGGGGCTCAGTCTGGAGGGTATGTGGCCCAGGAATTTGAGGACAGAAAACAAAAAACACAAACTCATCTTAGGTTTGGGAACGTAGGTATGGCAAGCCCGACCTACAAACCAGGAGAAGAACTCTTCAGGATATGAAGAAAGAGCGAGTCTGAGGCGCTTGCTCAGGCTTTTGTCTCTGGATTTTGTATCAGCGATGGCCAAGGAATGTCGGGGAGGCCTCCTGGGCCATGGACAAATCTTCCTCTCTGTGGATCTGGTCCGATCCCAATTCTTTTTCGTGAATCTGTGGGATGGGAGGACTCCTTTAAGGTTTGTTACCTGAGGTGTCCCACCAAAAGAGGAATTCCAAAGCAGAGCCCTGGGCAAGAGTGAAGGGACAACCCGAAATATGGTTAAAAATTAGGGTCTAGGGGCATGGCAAGCCCAATATGCTGTTTCTTCATGCAGCCACTGAGAGGCCTTGCCTGAGGACCGGGCTCAGGCTGAGGGTCACAATGTGTGTTTGAGACCAATGTAGCCCTCAAGCATGGGCTGGGTCTCATGTGCCACACTGATTTCAACTACACTGAACGTTGGACACCATGCCAACCACGAGGTTTCTTGCCAAGGGAACGAGTTCTGATTTCTGCAACATTTTCAAACCTGGGCAGTGATTAGAGATAAGGTCTAGGTACTGAAGCCTGAAAACCGAGGTTGGGAAGAGATGACGAACTAAGTCCATGGCGGTTCCAATGTGCCTAGTGTGCGGCCAGCTGTCTGGGTGGGGCCAGGAGGTCCAGCTCAGGCTGTGTCAGAGAAGGCAATGATGCCCAGGTCAGCCTATATATTTGGTGTACAGCCAAATGGCGTGCAGGTTGATCTTCATTTGGGGTTTCTAGGTAGCCCCAGAGGGCAATGTTTCTCTTGGAGGGCCCACAGTGTGCTGCATTGTACTTCCGGATTGCCAAACTGGAGGGCTTGTGGGCCGGTAGTCTGAGGACGGAACTCTGAGAACACAAGCTAGGCTTAGGTTTTATGGTGAGGACATGGCAGGCACAATCTACAGACCTGAATCGAGATCTCGTGCACCTGAAGTCAGGTTGAGCATCAGACGATGCCTCAGATTTGACTTTCTGTCCCTGATGGCCCCTTCATAAAGGGGGGGAATCTCGAGGCCGTGGGGGTTTTCCCACCATGGGAGTTGTGAGAAGCTCCAAACTGCAAAGATTCTACTGTGGGACAATTGAGACCAGTTGGTTGGCTCCAGGCCAACGATTCTGAGCAGGGTTCTAAGGATGGATGGCTGGGTAGCCCACCTCGCATTCCAATATTCTCCTAGCTACAAGATAGGCTAGATCTGTTGGATCTCGGGGAGCAACCGAGGAGGCTGAGTTTAAATGGACTCTCCTGTGGATGGGTCCTAATATGTTTTTGTGTCTATGGAGACTGTGGCATTAAGCGGTGGCACTAGGGCCCTGAAGGCTTCTCCTAAACAGAGGTTTGACACAGCTCCACCATGCAAGTTTCCCATGTGTAGAGGAGATTTGTTTGATGGGTGAGTCAAGAAACAGCCATATTCTGGTATTGAAATCCAGGCCTCTGAGGAGAGATGCCTGGAAACCAAAGCAATGAATCCGATTAGTGCCTAGGGGCCTGTTGATTTCTTTTTACCTCGGGCGACATCTATCTATGGGTCAGAGTGCAGGTAGGTGCTCAGATGAACTCAGATTGCCCGTGTTTGTCCTTGGAAGCCAACACTATGGGATGGCCTCAGGGAATTTAAAGGTTTATACTTTTAGTTGCGTTGTCGCCATTGGAATGGGCTCACACAATTCCCTTGCGAGGGCAAGAACAGTCCTCAGGTTTGGCTTCAGGGGCCTGAGCCTATAGGGTGTGTAAGCCAGGGCTGTTTGGACAGTTGTCTGAAAACACAAACTCGACTTCTGTTTCGGGTCATAGGTAGGGCAGGACTGATCTACAGACCATGAGGAGAACATTTCGGTATATGAAAAAAAAGTGAGTGTGAGGCTATTGCTCATGTTTTTGTCTCTGCATATCATGTCACTCATGGTCGTGAAATTTCCGGGTGACTTCATGGGAAATGGACGAGTCTTACTCTCTGGGGATTTGGCCCCTTCCAAAGAGGTTGGGGTCATTCTGTGGGATGGAAGAAGTCGTTTTTTTTGTTGTTGTTGCTTTGTTTTGTTTCATTTTTTAACCTCCGTTGTCCCACCAAATGAGGAATTCCAGGATAGAGCTCTGGGGAGGGGTGACTGGACAACCAGAAATCTGGTTAAAAATTGGGGCCTAGGGCTATGTCAAGCCCATTATGACATCTAGTGTTCCAGGCTCTGAGAGGAATTACTAGAGGACAGGACTCACACTGAGGGTCACAATGCATATTTATGCCCTCGTCGCACTCAAGAATAGGCGGGCCTCAGGGTGAATGCTAGTTTCTCCTACAATGAACGTTGGACAACATGCCAACCACAAAGTTTCTTGCCATGTGTAAGGAGAAGTTCTGATTTCTGCATCACACTCACCCCTGGGCAGTGATTGGAGATAAAGTCTAGTTTCTGAGGCCTGAAAACTGAGGTAGGGAAGAGATGACGACCTAAGGCCATGGCAGGTCTGATGTGCTCAGTGTGCGGTCAGCTGTCTGGGTGTTGGTCAGGAAGTCCGGGCTCAGGTTGTGTCAGACAGTGCATTAGTGCCCAGGTTAGACTATATAATTCGGGCAAATCGAGTACCGTGTAGGTTTATCTTCATATAAGGTGCCTTGGCAGCTCTTTAGGCAATATTTTTTTTCCAGAAAGCAGGCCATGTGCTGCATTGTGGGACCGGATTTACCAATCATGAGGGCTTTGAGGCCAGGAGAGTGAGGTCGGAATTCTGAGAACAAAAGCTATACTTGGGCTCAGGGCAAGGGCACGGCAGGTACCCCCTGCAGATCTGAACCAATATCTCATCCATTTCAAGTCAGGGAGAGAATTAGACTTTGGCTTAGGTTGGAGTGTCTGTGCCTGACGGCCCCTTCATGAAGGGAGCGGGAATCTCGTGTCCATGGAGTTTTTCCCACGTGGGAGTTGTGGGTTGCCCCCTTCAAGAATTCCTTCTGCGGGACAATTGAGACCTTTGGGCAGCTCCAGGACATCCCATATGGAATGACTCCAGAACACCGTTCGAGGGAGGATGCCTGGGAAGCCAGCCTCGCATTCCAATTGTCTCCTAGCAACAAGCCAGTTTAGATCTGATGGCTCTGCGGGAGCAACCGGGGTGGCTGACTTGATATGGACTTTCCTGAGGATGAGTCCTAATGTGTGTTTGTGTCCATGGGGCCTTGGAATGGGGCCGTGGCACCAGGACCCTGAAGTATTCTCCTAAGCTTTTGACATAGCTCGATGCACATGTTTCCTTGTGGAGACGAGATTTGTTCTGATTGCTGCCTCAGGAAAACCCCTATGCTGGTATTGGAATCCAGGCTTTTGAGGAGACATGCCTGTAACCAAAGCAATGGATCCGATATGGCCAGGGTCCTGTCTGGTTCAATCTTCTTCTCTGCAGACATCCATCTATGGTATGAGTGGAGGTTGATGCTCAGCTGCTATCAGACCGCGCTTGTTTCTCACGGGAGACCTGCACTATTGGGATGGCCTCAGGGATTTGGAGGGTTCTCCTAATTTTACGGTTTTGGACAATGGAATGGGCAGAGTTCCCATGGATTGGGTAGGCACAGTCCTTATGTGTGGCTCCAGGGACCGCAGCGTGGAGGGTGTGTGGCCCAGGACTTTGAGGACAGAAGTCTGAAAACATAAACTCAGCTTAGGTTTGGAGACATATGTATGGCAGGCCCGATCTATAAACCATGAGAAGAACTCTTCAGGATATGAAGAAAGAGCGAGTCTGAGGTGCCTGTTCAGTCTTTTGTCTCTAGATTCGGTATCAGCGATGGCCGTGGATTGTCTGGGAAACCTCATGGGCCATTGACGAATCTTCCTCTCTGTGGAATTGGCCCGATCCCAATTCTTTTTCGTCAATCTGTGGAATGGGAGGTCTCCTTTCAGGTTGGTTACCTTAGGTGTCCCGCCAAAAGAGGAATTCCAAAGAAGAGCCCTGTGGAAAAGCGAAGGGACAACCCGAACTATGGGTAAAATTTGGGGCCTAGGGGCATGGCAAGCTCAATATGCTGTCTCTTCATCCAGCCACTGAGAGGCCTTACCTGAGGACTGGGATCAGGCTGAGGGTCACAATGTGTGTTTGTGACCAATGTGGCCCATAAACATGGGCGGGGCCTCATGGGCCACACTGGTTTCAACTACACTGAACATTGGAAAACATGCCAACCACATGGTTTCTAGCCACGGGGAAGGAGTTGTGATTTCTGCATCACTTACAAGCCTGGGCAGTGATTGGAGATAAGGTCTAGGTTCTGAAACTTGAGAATCGAGGTTGGGAAGAGATGACGACCTAAGGACATGGCTCGTCCGGCGTGCTCAGTGTTCGACCAGCTTTCTGGGTGGGGCCAGGAAGTCCAGGCTCAGGCTGTGTAGAAAGGGCAATAGTGCCCAGGTCAGCCTATATATTTGGGGTACAGTCGAATGGCGTGCAGGTTGATCCTCATTTGGAGTTTCTGGGTAGCCCCACAGGGCAATGTTTTTCTTCCTGAAGGCTGGAAGAGTGCTGCATTATAGTTCTGGTTTGCAAACTGGAGGCTTGTGGGCCAGTAGTCTGAAGACGGAAATCTGAGAACACAAGCTAGGCTTAGGTTTCTGGGTGAGGACAAGGCAGGAACAATCTACAGACCTGAATCGAGATCTCGTGCTTCTGAAGTCAGGGCGAGGATCAGAAGATCGCTCAGGTTGGTGTTTCTGTCCCTGATGGCCCCTTCATGAAGGGGCGGGGGGGTCAAGAGGCCGTGGGGGTTTTCCCACGATGTTAGTTGTGAGAAGCTCCAAACTGCAAAGATTCTTGTGCAGGACAATTGAGACATGTTGGTTGGCTCCAGGCCAACGATTCCGAGCAGGGTTCTAAGGATGGATGCCTGGGTAGCCCACCTTGCATTCCAATTGTGTCCTAGCAACAAGACAGGTTATATCTGCTGGATCTGGGCGAGCAATCTGGATCTGAGTTGAAATGGACTGTCCTGTGGATGGATCCTAATATGTTTTTGTGTCTATGGAGACCTTGAAATGAAGCGGTGGCACTGGGGTACTGAAGGGTTTTTTCAAACAGAGGCTTTGACACAGCTCCAACGTGCAAGTTTCCCATATGTAGATGAGATTTTTTATGACGGATGAGTCAGGAAACAGCCATATGCTGGTATTGAAATCCAGGCCTCTGAGGAGAGATGACTGGATACCACAACAATGAATCTGAATAGTGCCTAGGGGCCTGTTCGTACCTTTTTACCACTGGGAACATCAGTCTATGCGTCTGAGTGCATGTAGGTTCTCAGATGGGCTCAGATTGCCCGAGTTTGTCCTGGGAAGCCACCACTATTGGGATTGCCTCAGAAAGTTTGCAGGTTTATCCTATTAGTAGGGTTGTGGCCATTGGAATGGGCACATACAATTCCCTTGGAGAGGGCAAGTACAGTCCTCAGGTTTGGCTCCAGGGGCCTGAGCCTGTAGGGTGTGTAGGCAGAGCTGTTTGGACAGTCGTCTGAAAACACAAACGCGGCTTCTGTTTCAGGTCATAGGTATGGCAGGATTGATCTACAGACCATGAGGAGAACTCTTCGGGATATGAATAAGGGGCGAGTGTGAGGCTCGTGCTCAAGTTTTTGTCTCTGGATATCGTGTCACTCATGGTCGTGAAATTCCCTGGTGACTTCATGGGAAATGGACGAGTCTTACACTCTGGGGGTTTGGCCCCGTCCAAAGAGTTTGGGGTCATTCTGTGGGATGGAAGAAGTCCGTTTTGTTGTTGTTGTTGATTTGCCATGTTTTGTTTTTTAACCTCAGTTGTCCCACCAAATGAGGGATTCCAGAGTAGAGCCCTGGGGAGGGCCGAACGGACAACTAGAAATCTGGTTAAAAATTGTGGCCTAGGGACATGTCAAGCCCATTATGACATCTAATGGTCGAGCCACTGAGAGGACTTACTAGAGGACAGGACTCACGCTGAGGGTCACAATGCGTGTTTATGCCCACTTCGCAAACAAGAATGGGCAGGGCCTCATGGTGAATCCTGGTTTCTCCTACACTGAACGTTGGACAACATGCCAACCACAAGGTTTCTTGCCATGGGTAAGGAAGAGTTCTGATTTCTGCATCACAGGCACCCCTGGGCAGTGATTGGAGATAAGGTCTAGGTACTGAAGCCTAAAAACTGAGGTAGGGAAGAGATGATGACCTAAGGCCATGGCGGTTCTGATGTGCTCAGTGTGCGGTCAGCTGTCTGGGTGTTGGTCAGGAGGTCCGAGCTCAGGTTGTGTCAGACAGTGCATTAGTGCCCAGGTTAGACTATATAATTTGGGTACAGTCGAGTGCCATGTAGATTTATCCTCATATAAGTTGTCTGGGCAGCTCATTAGGGAAAATTTGTTTTTAGAGCGCAGGCAGAGTGTTTCATTGTCACTCCGGAATTGCTAAACTTGAGGGCTTCGTGTAGAGGAGTGTGAGGACGGAAGTCTGAGAACACAAGCTAGACTTGGGTTTCAGGGCGAGGACACGGCAGGTACCACTGTAGATCTGAATCAATATCTCATGCATCTGAAGTCAGGGCGAGGATCAGACGTTGGCTCAGGTTGGAGTTTCTGTGCATGACGGACCCTTCATGAAGGGAGCGGAATCTCAAGACCATGGAGTTTTTCCCACGTTGGGAGTTGTGGGATGCCCCCATCAAGGATTCCTTCTGCGGGACAATTGAGACCTGTTGGGCAGCTTCAGGACATCCCATATGGAATGACTCCAGAGCACTATTCGAGGATGGATGCCTGGGAAGCCGGCCTCGCATTCCAAATGTCTCCCAGCAACAAGACAGTTTAGATCTGATGGCTCTGCGGGAGCAACCGGGGTGGCTGACTTGAAATGGACTTTCCTGAGGATGGTTCCTAATGTGTGTTTGTGTCCATGAGGGCCTTAAAAAGGGGCGGTGGCACCGGGACCCTGAAGTATTCTCTTAAGCTTTTGACATAGCTCGATGCACAAGGTTCCTTGTGGAGACGAGATTTGTTTTGATGGGTGCCTCAGGAATACTTCTATGCTGGTATTGGAATCAAGGCTTTTGAGGAGACATGCCTGTAATCCAAAGCAATGTATCCGATTATGGCCTAGGGTCCTGTCTGGTTCAATCTTCTTCTCAGGGGACATCCATCTATGGTATGAGTGGAGGTAGATGCTCAGCAGGTATCAGACTGCCCTTGTTTGTCCCGGGCGACCTGCACTATTGGGATGGCCTCAGGGATTTGTAGGGTTCTCCAAATTTTACTGTTTTGGACAATGGCATCGGCAGAATTCCCATGGATTGGGTTGGCACAGTCCTAATGTGTGACTCCAGGGGCCCCAGCCTGGAGGGTGTGTGGCCCAGGACTTTGAGGACAGAAGTCTGAAAACACAAACTCAGCTTAGGTTTGGGGACGTAGGTATGGCAGGCCCGATCTATAAACCATGAGAAGAACTCTTCCGGATATGAAGAGAGAGCGAGTCTGAGGCGATTGCTCAGGCTTTTGTCTCTGGATTTTGTATCAGAGATGGCCGTGGAATGTCGGGGAGGCCTCATGGGCCATGGACGAATTTTCTTCTCTGTGGATTTGGCCCGATCCCAATTGTTTTTCGTCAATCTGTGGAATGGGAGGACTCCTTTCAGGTTTGTTACCTCAGGTGTCCCGCCAAAAGAGTAATTCCAAAGAAGTGCCTTGGGGAAAAGTGAAGGGAGAACCCGAAATATGGGTAAAATTTGGGGCCTAGGGGCATGGCAAGCCCAATATGATGTCTCTTCATCCAGCCACTGAGAGGCCTTACCTGAGGCCTGGGATCAGGCTGAGGGACACAATGTGTGTTTGTGACCAATGTGGCCCATAAACATGGGCAGGGCCTCAAGGGCCACACTGGTTTCAACTACACTGAACGTTGGAAAACATGCCAACCACTAGGTTTCTTGCCAAGGCGAAGGAGAAGTTCTGATTCTTGCATCACGTTTACTCCTGAACAGTGAGTGGAGATAAGGTCTAGGTTCTGAAGGTGAAAACTGAGGTTGGGTAGAGATGATGGCCTAAAGCCATTGTGGGTGTGATATGCTCTGTGTATGGCCAGCTGTCTGGGTGTTGGACTGGAGGTCTGCCCTCAGGCTGTGTCAGACAGGGCTTTAGTGCACAGGCTAGACTGTATAATTGGGGTATGGTCGAGTGGCATGCAGGTTGTTACTCATTTGGCGTTTCCGGTTAGCCCTATAGGGCAACATTTTTCTTCTGGAGGGCAGGCAGAGTGCTGCATTGTGTCTCCATAATTGCCAAACTGGAGGGGTGTGGCCAGGATTGTGAGGAAGGAAGTCTGAAAACACAAGCTAGCACGAGTTTTGGGGCCAAGAGCATGGCAGGCCCACTCTGCAGAGGCTGAATCGAGATCTCCTTCAGGTGAAGTCAGGGCGAGTATCAGATGTTGCCTCAAGCTGCAGTTTGTGTCCATGAGGGCCCTTACATGAAGGGGGTGGGGGCGTCATGAGGCCAGGGAGGTTTCCCTACGCTGGGAGTTGTGAGCTGCTCCAAACTTCAAAGTTTCCTTCTTCAGGACAGTCGAGTACTATTGGATGGTCCCTTGATGCCCCATACAGAAAGACTCGAGAGCAGGGCCCTAAGCATGGATGCCGAGAAACGCCAAGTCACCTTCCCAATGCCTGGTCGAGACAAGGCACGCTCAATCTGCGGGCTCTTGGGTGAGCTACCCAGAAGGCTGAGTTTAAATGGACTCTCCTGAGGATGAGTCATAATGTGGGTTGGTGGCCATGGAGACCTTGGAATGTGGCAGTAGCTAAGGGACTCTGCAGGATTCTCCAACCCAAAGGGCTTGACACAACTCCAACAAGGAAGCTTCCCATGTGGAGATGAGAGGTCTTCTGTCTGGTGCCTCAGGAAAGCCCCGTATGCTGGTCATCGAACCCAGGCCTCTGAGGAGTGATACCTGGACACCAAAGCAAGAGTTCATAATAGGGCCTAGGGGCCTGTCTGGTTCAATCTTCTGTCTCTGCGGATATCTGTCTGTGTGTCTGCATGGAGGTAGTAGTTGCTCAGCTTGTGTCATAATGCCCCTATTTGTCCAGTGCGGCTTGCGGTAGTGGGATGTCCTTGGGGACCTTGAGGTTTCTACTATTTTGTAGAGTTGTGGCCAATGGAATGGGCAGTTTCTTAGGAGAGAGCAGGCACAGTTCTGTGGTGTGGCTCCAGAGACCCCAGCCTGGAAGCTGTGTGGGCCATGGCTGTGCAGACAGACATCCAAAAACCCTAACTCAGCTCAGGTTTGGGGCCGAGGTTATGGCAGGCCTGATCTACAGTCCATGAGGGGAGCTCCTCTGGATATGAAAGAAGGGTGAGAGGGAGGCAGTCGCTCAGGCTTTTGTCTCTGGATGTTTTGTCCACAATGGCCGTTTAATGTAGGAGTTGCCTCATGGGTGTAGAAGTCTCCCTCTCTGGTAGTTTGTCCAGCCCCCAAGAGTTTGGGGTCATTCTGTGGGAAGGGAAGTGTCCTGTTTTCTGCTTCATGTGTCCCCCCAGTAGAGGGATTCTAGAGCATAGCAGTGGGTACTGACAACTGGAATACTCGCCCACTGGTTAAGCCTGGGGGCCTATGGATATGACAAGCCCCATATGCAGGATCTTGGTCCAGCCACTGAGAGGCGTTACTTTAATACGGGACTCACGCTGCAGGTCACAATGCATGTCTGTGCCCTAGGCGGCCCTCAAGCACTGGCGTGGCCTTTCAGACAATGCAGGTTTTCCCACATTGAACGTTGGACAACATGCCAACCACAAGGTTTCTGGCCATGGGGAAGGAGGAATTCTAATTTCTGCATCACGTTCACCCCTGGGCAGTGATTGGAGATGAGGTCTAGGTTCTGAAGCCTGAAAACCGAGGTTGGGAAGAGATGACGACCTACAGCCATAGCGGGTCCTATGTGTCCAGGTTGGGGCCAGCTGTCTGGGTGTCGTTTGGAATGTCTTGTATCAGGCTGTGCCAGACAGGGCATTAGAATACAGGGTGGGCTGTATAATTGCTTTACAATCGAGTGGCATGCATTAGAAAATCATTTGGGGTTTCTTATTAGCAGCATAGGGCAAAGTTTTTCTTCTGGAGGGCAGGCAGAGTGCTGCATTGTGGCTTCGGAATTCCCAAACTGGAGGGCTTGTGGGCCAGGAGCGTGAGGACGGAAGTCTGAGAACACAAGCTAGGCTTAGGTTTCAGGGCAAGAACATGGCAGGCACACTCTGCAGAGCTGAATTGAGATATCGTGCGTCTGAAGTCAGGTCGAGGTTCAGACTTTGGCTCAGGTTTGAGTTTCTGTCCATGTTGGCCCCTTCAGGAAGGGGGGTCATTATGAGGCCATGGGGGTTTTCCCACTATTGGAGTTGTGAGATGCTCCAAACCGCAAGGATTCCTTCTGTGGGACAATTAAGATTTGTTGGATGGCTCCAGGACGTCTTATAAGGTATTTTCCCAGAACAGGGTTCTAAGTATGGATGCCTGGGCAGCCAGCCTCACATTCCAATTGTCTCCTAGCAACAAGAAACGTTTGATCTGCTGGCTTGGGGTAGCAACAGAGGGGGCTGAGTTGAAATGGACTTTCCTGAGGATGGTCTTCATGTTGGTTTGAGTCCATGGAGACCTTGGTATGGGGCAGTGGCACCAGGGCCCTGAAGGATTCTCCTAACCAGAGGTTATGACAAAGCTCCAATGAGCAAGTTTCCATGGGGAGAGGAGATTTGTTCCTATTGGTGCCTCAGGAAACCACCATATGCTGGTATTTGAAACGAGGCCTCTGAGGAGATATGCCTGGAAACCAAAGCAATGGATCTGTTTAGGGTCTAGGGTCCTGTCCGGTTCAATATTCTTCTCTGGGGACATCTGTTGTCTGAGTGGAGGTAGTTGTTCAGCTGGTTTGAGATCACCCCTGTTTGTCCTGGGCAGCCTACACTATTGGGATGGCCTCGGTGACTTTGGAGGTTTTTCCTAATTTTCAAGGTTTTGGCCAATGGAATGGGAAGAATTCCCTTGAAAGGGAAGCACAGTCCTGAGGTGTGGCTCCAGGGACCCAAGTGTGGAGCGTGTGTGGTCCAGGGCTATTTGGACAAAAGTCTGAAAACACAAACTCCACTTAGGTTGTGGGATTTAGGTATGGCCGGCCCGATCTATAGACCGTGAGGAGACGTCTTTGGGATATGAACAAAGGGCGAATGTGATGTGCATGCTCATGCTTTTTTTTTTTTTTTTTTCTGGAAATGTGTCACCGATTGCCATGGAATGTCGGGGTGTCCTCATGGGCCATTGATGAGGCTCCCTTTCTGGGGATTTGACCCGATCCCAAGAGATTTGGGTCATTCTATGGGAAGGCAGGAGGCCTTTCTGGTTTTTTTTTTTTATTTTTTTTGTTTTTTGTTTATTTTGTTTTTTTTTTACCTCAGGTGGACCACCAAAAGAGGGATTCCAGAGCAGAGTCGTGGGTGGGGGCAACTGGACAACCAGACCTCTGGTTAACATTGGGAACTAAGAACATGGCAAGCCCCATATATGGGCTCTTGGTCCAGACACTGAGAGGCCTTCCTTGAGGATAGGTCTCACACTGAGTTTCACAATGTGTTTTTGTGCCCAAGGAGCCCCTCAAGTCAGGGCGTGGCCTAATGTACCATGCTGGTTTCTCCTACACTGAACGTTGCACAGTATGGGAACCACAAGTTTTCTGGCAATGGGGAAGATGGAGTTCTAATTTCTGCAACACTTTCACTCCTGGACTGTGATTGGATTTAAGGTCTAGGTTCTGAAACCTGAAAACTGAGGTTGGGAAGAGATGAAGCCCTAAGGCCATGGTGTGTCTGATGTGCTCAGTGTTCGGCCAGCTGTTGAGTGTGGGTTGGGAGGTGCAGGCTCAGGCTGTGGCAGACAGGGAATTAGTGCCCAGGCTAGACTGCATCATTGGGGTGCAGTCGAGTTTCGTGCAGGATGGTACTCATTTGTGGTTACTGGGTAGCCCCAGAGGGCAACGTTTTTCTTCTGGAGGGAAGACACAGTGCCACATAGTGGCTCCAGAATTCCCAAACTGTAAGGCTTGTGGGCCAGGAGTGTGATGAAAAAATTCTGAGAACACAAGCCAGACTTAGATTTCGGGGTGAGGGGACGGCAGGCACACTCTGCAGAGATGTTTCGAGATCCCGTATACCTGAAGACAGAGCTAGGATCAGACGTTTTCTTAGGTCGGAGTTTCTGTCCATGACGGCCCATTCATGAAGGGGAGGGTGTCACGAGGACATGGAGGTTTTCCCACTATGGGAATTGTGAGATGCTCCAAACCACAATGATTCCTTCTGTGGGACAGTCGAGACATGTTGGATGGCTCCAGGACATCCCATAAGGAATTTATCCAGAGCAGGGTTCTAAGGATGGATGCGTGGGCAGCCTGCCTCCCATTCCAGGAGTCTCATAGAGCCAAGGCAAGTTCGATCTGCTGGATCTAGGGGAGCAACCGAGGCGGGTGTTTTGAAATGGGTGAGTTGAGGATGGGTCATAATGTGCATTTGTGTCCATGTAGACTTTGGAATGGGGTGCTTGATCCGGGGCCTTGAGGGATGTTCATAACCGGAGGTTTTGATGGAGCTCTAAAGAGTATGTTTCCTATGTAGAGAAGAGAATTGTTTTGATGAGTGCCTAAGGAATCTCCCATATGCTGGTATTGGAAACTAGGCCTCTGAGGAGAGATGACTGGAATCAAAATCAATGGATCTGATTAGGGCCTCAGTGCCCGTCCAGTTCAATCTTATTCTATGGGGATATCTGTCTCTGGGTCTGAGTGGAGGTGGTTTCCTAACTTGTGAAAGATCATCCCTGTGTGTCCTGGGCAGCCAACACAATTCGGATGGCCTGGGGGAGTTTGGAGGATTCTCCTAATCTATAGGGTTGTGGCCAATGGAAATGGCAGAATTCCCCTGGAGAGGGAAGCCACAGTCCTGAGGTGTGGCTCCAGGGGCCCCAGCTTGGATGGTGTGTGGGCCATGCCTGTGGGGACAGAATTCTGAAAACACAAACTCAGCTTAGGTTTGGGGATGTATGTATGAAGGCTCGATCTACAGACCGTGAGAATTTTCCGGGCTATGAACAAAGGGCGAGTATGTGGCGCTTGCTCAGGCTTTTGTCTCTGAATTTTGTGTCAATGGTGGCCGTGGAATTTCGGGATGTCCTCAAGGATCATGGACAATTTTTTCTCTGGTGATATGGCCTGATCCCAAGTGGTTGGGATCATTCTGTGGATTGGAAGAGTCCGTTCTGTGTGTATATATATATATATATATATATATATATATATTATATATTTTTTTTTTTTTTTTTTTTTTTTTACCTCAGGTGTCCCACCAAAGAGGGATTCCCGAGTAGAGCCCTGAGTAGGGGTGACTAGACATCTCGAACTCTTGTTGATATTGGGGGACTGGGGCTTGGTAAGCCCCATATGTGGGCTGTTGTTCCAGTCACTAAGAGGCTTTACATAAGGATAGGGCTCACGCTGAGGGTCTCAATGTGTGTTTGTGCACATTGTGGCCCTCAGGGATAGGTGGGGCCTCATAGTCCATGCTGCTTTCTCCTACAATATACATTGGACAACATGCCAACCACTAGGTTTCTTGCCAAGGCGAAGGAGAAGTTCTGATTCTTGCATCACGTTCACTCCTGAGCAGTGAGTGGAGATAAGGTCTAGGTTCTGAAGGTGAAAACTGAGGTTGGGTAGAGATGATGGCCTAAAGCCATTGTGGGTGTGATATGCTCTGTGTACGGCCAGCTGTTTGGGTGTTGGACTGGAGGTCTGCCCTCAGGCTGTGTCAGACAGGGCTTTAGTGCACAGGCTAGACTGTATATTTGGGGTATGGTCGAGTGGCATGCAGGTTGTTACTCATTTGGCGTTTCTGGTTAGCCCTATAGGGCAACATTTTTCTTCTGGAGGGCAGGCAGAGTGCTGCATTGTGTCTCCAGAATTGCCAAACTGGAGGGGTGTGGCCAGGATTGTGGGGAAGGAAGACTGAAAACACAAGCTAGCACGAGTTTTGGGGCCAAGAGCATGGCAGGCCCACTCTGCAGAGGCTGAATCGAGATCTCCTGCAGGTGAGGTCAGGGCGAGTATCAGATGTTGCCTCAAGCTGGAGTTTGTGTCCATGACGGCCCCTTCCTGAAGGGGATGGGGGCGACATGAGGCCAGGGAGGTTTCCCTACGCTGGGAGTTGTGAGCTGCTCCAAACTTCAAAGTTTCCTTCTTCAGGACAGTCGAGTACTATTGGATGGTTCCAGGATGCCCCATACAGAAAGACTCGAGAGCAGGGCCCTAAGCATGGATGCCGAGAAACGCCAACTCACATTCCCATTCCTTGGTCGAGACAAGGCACGCTCAATCTGCGGGCTCTTGGGTGAGCTACCCAGAAGGCTGAGTTTAAATGGACTCTCCTGAGGATGAGTCATAATGTGGGTTGGTGGCCATGGAGACCTTGGAATGTGGCAGTAGCTAAGGGACTCTGCAGGATTCTCCAACCCAAAGGGCTTGACACAACTCCAACAAGGAAGCTTCCCATGTGGAGATGAGAGGTCTTCTGTCCGGTGCCTCAGGAAAGCCGCGTATGCTGGTCTTCGAACCCAGGCCTCTGAGGAGTGATACCTAGAACCAAAGCAAGAGTTCATAATAGGGCCTAGGGGCCTGTCTGGTTCAATCTTCTGTCTCTGCGGATATCTGTCTGTGTTTCTGCATGGAGGTAGTAGTTGCTCAGCTTGTGTTATAATGCCCCTATATGTCCAGTGCGGCTTGCGGTAGTGGGATGTCCTTGGGGACTTTGAGGTTTCTACTATTTTGTAGAGTTGTGGCCAATGGAATGGGCAGTTTCTTAGGAGAGAGCAGGCACAGTTCTGTGGTGTGGCTCCAGAGACCCCAGCCTGGAGGCTGCGTGGGCCATGGCTGTGCAGACAGACATCCAAAAACCCTAACTCAGCTCAGGTTTGGGGCCGAGGTTACGGCAGGCCTGATCTACAGTCCATGAGGGGAGCTCCTCTGGATATGAAAGAAGGGTGAGAGGGAGGCAGTCGCTCAGGCTTTTGTCTCTGGATGTTTTGTCCACAATGGCCGTTTAATGTAGGAGTTGCCTCATGGGTCGTAGAATTCTCCCTCTCTGGTAGTTTGTCCAGCCCCCAAGAGTTTGGGGTCATTCTGTGGGAAGGGAAGTGTCCTGTTTTCTGCTTCATGTGTCCCCCCAGTAGAGGGATTCTAGAGCATAGCAGTGGGTACTGACAACTGGAATACTCGCCCTCTGGTTAAGCCTGGGGGCCTATGGATATGACAAGCCCCATATGCAGGATCTTGGTCCAGCTACTGAGAGGCGTTACTTTAATACGGGACTCACACTGCAGGTCACAATGCATGTCTGTGCCCTAGGCGGCCCTCAAGCACTGGCGTGGCCTTCCGGACAATGCAGGTTTTCCCACATTGAACGTTGGACAACATGCCAACCACAAGGTTTCCGGCCATGGGGAAGGAGGAATTCTAATTTCTGCATCCCGTTCACCCCTGGGCAGTGATTGGAGATAAGGTCTAGGTTCTGAAGCCTGAAAACCGAGGTTGGGAAGAGATGACGACCTACAGCCATAACGGGTCCTATGTGTCCAGGTTGGGGCCAGCTGTCTGGGTGTCGTTTGGGATGTCTTGTCTCAGGCTGTGCCAGACAGGGCATTAGTATACAGGGTGGGCTGTATAATTGCTTTACAATCGAGTGGCATGCATTAGAAAATCATTTGGGGTTACTTATTAGCAGCATTGGGCAAAGTTTTTCTTCTGGAGGGCAGGCAGAGTGCTGCATTCTGGCTTCGGAATTCCCAAACTGGAGGGCTTGTGGGCCAGGAGAGTGAGGACGGAAGTCTGAGAACACAAGCTAGGCTTAGGTTTCGGGGCAAGGACATGGCAGGCACACTCTGCAGAGCTGAATTGAGATCTCGTGCGTCTGAAGTCAGGTCGAGGTTCAGACTTTGGCTCAGGTTTGAGTTTCTGTCCATGTTGGCCCCATCAGGAAGGGGGGGCATTATGAGGCCATGGGGGTTTTCCCACTATTGGAGTTGTGAGATGCTCCAAACCGCAAGGATTCCTTCTGTGGGACTATTAAGATTTGTTGGATGGCTCCAGGACGTCTTATAAGGTATTTTTCCAGAACAGGGTTCTAAGTATGGATGCCTGGGCAGCCAGCCTCACATTCCAATTGTCTCCTAGCAACAAGAAACGTTTGATCTGCTGGCTTGGGGTAGCAACAAATGGGGCCCAGTTGATATGGACTTTCCTGAGGATGGTCTTCATGTTGGTTTGAGTCCATGGAGACCTTTGTATGGGGCAGTGGCACCAGGGCCCTGAAGGATTCTCCTAACCAGAGGTTATGACAAAGCTCCAATGAGCAAGTTTCCATGGGGAGACGAGATTTGTTCTTATTGGTGCCTCAGGAAACCACCATATGCTGGTATTGGAAACGAGGCCTCTGAGGAGAGATGCCTGGAAACCAAAGCAATGGATCTGATTAGGGCCTAGGGGCCTGTCCGGTTCTATATTCTTCTCTGGGGACATCTGTTGTCTGAGTGGAGGTAGTTGCTCAGCTGGTTTGAGATCACCCCTGTTTGTGCTAGGCAGCCTACACTATTGGGATGGCCTCGGTGACTTTGGAGGTTTTTCCTAATTTGCAAGGTTGTGGCCAATGGAATGGGAAGAATTCCCTTGAAAGGGAAGCACAGTCCTGAGGTGTGGCTCCAGGGACCCAAGTGTGGAGCGTGTGTGGTCCAGGGCTATTTGGACAAAAGTCTGAAAACACAAACTCCACTTAGGTTGTGGGATGTAGGTATGGCCGGCCCGATCTATAGACCGTGAGGAGACGTCTTCGGGATATGAACAAAGGGCGAATGTGATGTGCATGCTCATGCTTTTTTTTTTTTTTTTTTCTGGAAATGTGTCACCGATTGCTAAGGAATGTCGGGGTGTCCTCATGGGCCATCGTTGAGGCTCCCTTTCTGGGGATTTGACCCGATCCCAAGAGTTTGGGGTCATTCTGTGGGAAGGAAGGAGGCCTTTCTGTTTTTTTTTTTGTTTGTTTATTTTTTTTGTTTTTTGTTTTTTGTTTTTTTTTTTAACCTCCGGTGGACCATCAAAAGAGGGATTCCAGAGCAGAGTCGTGGGTGGGGGCAATAGGACAACCAGACCTCTGGTTAACATTGGGACCTAAGAACATGGCAAGCCCCTTATGTGGGCTCTTGGTCCAGACACTGAGAGGCCTTCCTTGAGGATAGGTCTCACACTGAGTTTCACAATGTGTTTTTGTGCCCAAGGAGCCCCTCAAGTCAGGGCGTAGCCTAATGTACCATGCTGGTTTCTCCTACACTGAACGTTGCACAGTATGGGAACCACAAGTAGTCTGGCAATGGGGAAGATGGAGTTCTAATTTCTGCAAAACTTTCACTCCTGGACTGTGATTGGATTTAAGGTCTAGGTTCTGAAGCCTGAAAACTGAGGTTGGGAAGAGATGAATCCCTAAGGCCATGGTGTGTCTGATGTGCTCAGTGTTCGGCCAGCTGTTGAGTGTGGGTTGGGAGGTGCAGGCTCAGGCTGTGGCAGACAGGGAATTAGTGCCCAGGCTAGACTGCATCATTGGGGTGCAGTCGAGTTTCGTGCAGGATGGTACTCATTTGTGGTTACTGGGTAGCCCCAGAGGGCAACGTTTTTCTTCTGGAGGGAAGACACAGTGCCACATAGTGACTCCAAAATTCCCAAACTGGAAGGCTTGTGGGCCAGGAGTGTGAGGAAAAAATTCTGAGAACACAAGCCAGACTTAGATTTCGGGGTGAGGGAACGGCAGGCACACTCTGCAGAGATGATTCGAGATCCCGTATACCTGAAGACAGAGCTAGGATCAGACGTTTTCTTAGGTCGGAGTTTCTGTCCATGACGGCCCATTCATGAAGGGGAGGGTGTCACGAGGACATGGAGGTTTTCCCACTATGGGAATTGTGAGATGCTCCAAACCACAATGATTCCTTCTGTGGGACAGTCGAGACATGTTGGATGGCTCCAGGACATCCCATAAGGAAGTTATCCAGAGCAGGGTTCTAAGGATGGATGCGTGGGCAGCCTGCCTCCCATTCCAGGAGTCTCATAGAGCCAAGGCAAGTTTGATCTGCTGGATCTAGGGGAGCAACCGAGGCGGGTGTTTTGAAATGGGTGAGTTGAGGATGGGTCATAATGTGCATTTGTGTCCATGTAGACTTTGGAAAGGGGTGCTTGATCCGGGGCCTTGAGGGATGTTCATAACCGGAGGTTTTGATGGAGCTCTAAAGAGTATGTTTCCTATGTAGAGAAGAGAATTGTTTTGATGAGTGCCTAAGGAATCTCCCATATGCTGGTATTGGAAACTAGGCCTCTGAGGAGAGATGACTGGAATCAAAATCAATGGATCTGATTAGGGCCTCAGTGCCCGTCCAGTTCAATCTTATTCTATGGGGATATCTGTCTCTGGGTCTGAGTGGAGGTGGTTTCCTAACTTGTGAAAGATCATCCCTGTGTGTCCTGGGCAGCCAACACAATTCGGATGGCCTGGGGGAGTTTGGAGGATTCTCCTAATGTATAGGGTTGTGGCCAATGGAAATGGCAGAATTCCCCTGGAGAGGGAAGCCACAGTCCTGAGGTGTGGCTCCAGGGGCCCCAGCTTGGATGGTGTGTGGGCCATGCCTGTGGGGACAGAATTCTGAAAACACAAACTCAGCTTAGGTTTGGGGATGTATGTATGAAGGCTCGATCTACAGACCGTGAGAATTTTCCGGGCTATGAACAAAGGGCGAGTATGTGGCGCTTGCTCAGGCTTTTGTCTCTGAATTTTGTGTCAATGGTGGCCGTGGAATTTCGGGATGTCCTCAAGGACCATGGACAATTTTTTCTCTGGTGATATGGCCTGATCCCAAGTGGTTGGGATCATTCTGTGGATTGGAAGAGTCCGTTCTGTATATATATATATATATATATATATATATATATATATATATATATATTTTTTTTTTTTTTTTACCTCAGGTGTCCCACCAAAGAGGGATTCCCGAGTAGAGCCCTGAGTAGGGGTGACTAGACATCTCGAACTCTTGTTGATATTGGGGGACTGGGGCTTTGTAAGCCCCATATGTGGGCTGTTGTTCCAGTCACTAAGAGGCTTTACATGAGGATAGGGCTCACGCTGAGGGTCTCAATGTGTGTTTGTGCACATTGTGGCCCTCAGGGATAGGTGGGGCCTCATAGTCCATGCTGCTTTCTCCTACAATATACATTGGACAACATGCCAACCACTAGGTTTCTTGCCAAGGCGAAGGAGAAGTTCTGATTCTTGCATCACGTTCACTCCTGAGCAGTGAGTGGAGATAAGGTCTAGGTTCTGAAGGTGAAAACTGAGGTTGGGTAGAGATGATGGCCTAAAGCCATTGTGGGTGTGATATGCTCTGTGTACGGCCAGCTGTTTGGGTGTTGGACTGGAGGTCTGCCCTCAGGCTGTGTCAGACAGGGCTTTAGTGCACAGGCTAGACTTTATAATTGGGGTATGGTGAGTGGCATGCAGGTTGTTACTCATTTGGCGTTTCTGGTTAGCCCTATAGGGCAACATTTTTCTTCTGGAGGGCAGGCAGAGTGCTGCATTGTGTCTCCAGAATTGCCAAACTGGAGGGGTGTGGCCAGGATTGTGAGGAAGGAAGACTGAAAACACAAGCTAGCACGAGTTTTGGGGCCAAGAGCATGGCAGGCCCACTCTGCAGAGGCTGAATCTAGATCTCCTGCAGGTGAGGTCAGGGCGATTATCAGATGTTGCCTCAAGCTGGAGTTTGTGTCCATGACGGCCCCTTCCTGAAGGGGATGGGGGCGACATGAGGCCAGGGAGGTTTCCCTACGCTGGGAGTTGTGAGCTGCTCCAAACTTCAAAGTTCCCTTCTTCAGGACAGTCGAGTATTATTGGATGGTTCCAGGATGCCCCATACAGAAAGACTCGAGAGCAGGGCCCTAAGCATGGATGCTGAGAAACGCCAACTCACCTTCCCATTCCTTGGTCGAGACAAGGCACGCTCAATCTGTGGGCTCTTGGGTGAGGTACCCAGAAGGCTGAGTTTAAATGGACTCTCCTGAGGATGAGTCATAATGTGGGTTGGTGGCCATGGAGACCTTGGAATGTGGCAGTAGCTAAGGGACTCTGCAGGATTCTCCAACCCAAAGGGCTTGACACAACTCCAACAAGGAAGCTTCCCATGTGGAGATGAGAGGTCTTCTGTCTGGTGCCTCAGGAAAGCCACGTATGCTGGTCTTCGAACCCAGGCCTCTGAGGAGTGATACCTAGACACCAAAGCAAGAGTTCATAATAGAGCCTAGGGGCCTGTCTGGTTCAATCTTCTGTCTCTGCGGATATCTGTCTGTGTTTCTGCATGGAGGTAGTAGTTGCTCAGCTTGTGTCATAATGCCCCTATTTGTCCAGTGCGGCTTGCGGTAGTGGGATGTCCTTGGGGACCTTGAGGTTTCTACTATTTTGTAGAGTTGTGGCCAATGGAATGGGCAGTTTCTTAGGAGAGAGCAGGCACAGTTCTGTGGTGTGGCTCCAGAGACCCCAGCCTGGAGGCTGTGTGGGCCATGGCTGTGCAGACAGACATCCAAAAACCCTAACTCAGCTCAGGTTTGGGGCCGAGGTTACGGCAGGCCTGATCTACAGTCCATGAGGGGAGCTCCTCTGGATATGAAAGAAGGGTGAGAGGGAGGCAGTCGCTCAGGCTTTTGTCTCTGGATGTTTTGTCCACAATGGCCGTTTAATGTAGGAGTTGCCTCATGGGTCGTAGAAGTCTCCCTCTCTGGTAGTTTGTCCAGCCCCCAAGAGTTTGGGGGCATTCTGTGGGAAGGGAAGTGTCCTGTTTTCTGCTTCATGTGTCCCCCCAGTAGAGGGATTCTAGAGCATAGCAGTGGGTAGTGACAACTGGAATACTCGTCCTCTGGTTAAGCCTGGGGGCCTATGGATATGACAAGCCCCATATGCAGGATCTTGGTCCAGCCACTGAGAGGCGTTACTTTAATACGGGACTCACGCTGCAGGTCACAATGCATGTCTGTGCCCTAGGCGGCCCTCAAGCACTGGCGTGGCCTTCCGGACAATGCAGGTTTTCCCACATTGAACGTTGGACAACATGCCAACCACAAGGTTTCTGGCCATGGGGAAGGAGGAATTCTAATTTCTGCATCACGTTCACCCCTGGGCAGTGATTGGAGATAAGGTCTAGGTTCTGAAGCCTGAAAACCGAGGTTGGGAAGAGATGACGACCTACAGCCATAACGGGTCCTATGTGTCCAGGTTGGGCCCAGCTGTCTGGGTGTCGTTTGGGATGTCTTGTCTCAGGCTGTGCCAGACAGGGCATTAGTATACAGGGTGGGCTGTATAATTGCTTTACAATCGAGTGGCATGCATTAGAAAATCATTTGGGGTTACTTATTAGCAGCATAGGGCAAAGTTTTTCTTCTGGAGGGCAGGCAGAGTGCTGCATTGTGGCTTCGGAATTCCCAAACTGGAGGGCTTGTGGGCCAGGAGAGTGAGGACGGAAGTCTGAGAACATAAGCTAGGCTTAGGTTTCGGGTCAAGGACATGGCAGGCACACTCTGCAGAGCTGAATTGAGATCTCGTGCGTCTGAAGTCAGGTCGAGGTTCAGACTTTGGCTCAGGTTTGAGTTTCTGTCCATGTTGGCCCCATCAGGAAGGGGGGGCATTATGAGGCCATGGGGGTTTTCCCACTATTGGCGTTGTGAGATGCTCCAAACCGCAAGGATTCCTTCTGTGGGACTATTAAGATTTGTTGGATGGCTCCAGGACGTCTTATAAGGTATTTTTCCAGAACAGGGTTCTAAGTATGGATGCCTGGGCAGCCAGTCTCACATTCCAATTGTCTCCTAGCAACAAGAAACGTTTGATCTGCTGGCTTGGGGTAGCAACAGATGGGGCCCAGTTCATATGGACTTTCCTGAGGATGGTCTTAATGTTGGTTTGAGTCCATGGAGACCTTTGTATGGGGCAGTGGCACCAGGGCCCTGAAGGATTTTCCTAACCAGAGGTTATGACAAAGCTCCAATGAGCAAGTTTCCATGGGGAGACGAGATTTGTTCTTATTGGTGCCTCAGGAAACCACCATATGCTGGTATTGGAAACGAGGCCTCTGAGGAGAGATGCCTGGAAACCAAAGCAATGGAACTGATTAAGGCCTAGGGGCCTGTCCGGTTCAATATTCTTCTCTGGGGACATCTGATGTCTGAGTGGAGGTAGTTGCTCAGCTGGTTTGAGATCACCCCTGTTTGTCCTAGGCAGCCTACACTATTGGGATGGCCTCGGTGACTTTGGAGGTTTTTCCTAATTTGCAAGGTTGTGGCCAATGGAATGGGAAGAATTCCCTTGAAAGGGAAGCACAGTCCTGAGGTGTGGCTCCAGGGACCCAAGTGTGGAGCGTGTCCAGGGCTATTTGGTCAAAAGTCTGAAAACACAAACTCCACTTAGGTTGTGGGATGTAGGTATGGCCGGCCCGATCTATAGACCGTGAGGAGACCTCTTCGGGATATGAACAAAGGGCGAATGTGATGTGCATGCTCATGCTTTTTTTTTTTTTTTTCTGGAAATGTGTCACCGATTGCCATGGAATGTCGGGGTGTCCTCATGGGCCATCGATGAGGCTCCGTTTCTGGGGATTTGACCCGATCCCAAGAGTTTGGGGTCATTCTGTGGGAAGGAAGGAGGCCTTTCTGTTTTTTTTTGTTTGTGTGTTTATTTTTTTTTGTTTTTTGTTTTTTGTTTTTTTTTTAACCTCCGGTGGACCACCAAAAGAGGGATTCCAGAGCAGAGTCGTGGGTGGGGGCAACATGACAACCAGACCTCTGGTTAACATTGGGACCTAAGAACATGGCAAGCCCCTTATGTGGGCTCTTGGTCCAGACACTGAGAGGCCTTCCTTGAGGATAGGTCTCACACTGAGTTTCACAATGTGTTTTTGTGCCCAAGGAGCCCCTCAAGTCAGGGCGTGGCCTAATGTACCATGCTGGTTTCTCCTACACTGAACGTTGCACAGTATGGGAACCACAAGTTTTCTGGCAATGGGGAAGATGGAGTTCTAATTTCTGCAACACTTTCACTCCTGGACTGTGATTGGATTTAAGGTCTAGGTTCTGAAGCCTGAAAACTGAGGTTGGGAAGAGATGAAGCCCTAAGGCCATGGTGTGTCTGATGTGCTCAGTGTTCGGCCAGCTGTTGAGTGTGGGTTGGGAGGTGCAGGCTCAGGCTGTGGCAGACAGGGAATTAGTGCCCAGGCTAGACTGCATCATTGGGGTGCAGTCGAGTTTCGTGCAGGATGGTACTCATTTGTGGTTACTGGGTAGCCTCAGAGGGCAACGTTTTTCTTCTGGAGGGAAGACACAGTGCCACATAGTGACTCCAAAATTCCCAAACTGGAACGCTTGTGGGCCAGGAGTGTGAGGAAAAAATTCTGAGAACACAAGCCAGACTTAGATTTCGGGGTGAGGGGACGGCAGGTACACTCTGCAGAGATGATTCGAGATCCCGTATACCTGAAGACAGAGCTAGGATCAGACGTTTTCTTAGGTCGGAGTTTCTGTCCATGACGGCCCATTCATGAAGGGGAGGGTGTCACGAGGACATGGAGGATTTCCCACTATGGGAATTGTGAGATGCTCCAAACCACAATGATTCCTTCTGTGGGACAGTCGAGACATGTTGGATGGCTCCAGGACATCCCATAAAGAAGTTATTCAGAGCAGGGTTCTAAGGATGGATGCGTGGGCAGCCTGCCTCCCATTCCAGGAGTCTCATAGAGCCAAGGCAAGTTCGATATGCTGGATCTAGGGGAGCAACCGAGGCGGGTGTTTTGAAATGGGTGAGTTGAGGATGGGTCATAATGTGCATTTGTGTCCATGTAGACTTTGGAATGGGGTGCTTGATCCGGGGCCTTGAGGGATGTTCATAACCGGAGGTTTTGATGGAGCTCTAAAGAGTATGTTTCCTATGTAGAGAAGAGAATTGTTTTGATGAGTGCCTAAGGAATCTCCCATATGCTGGTATTGGAAACTAGGCCTCTGAGGAGAGATGACTGGAATCAAAATCAATGGATCTGATTAGGGCCTCAGTGCCCGTCCAGTTCAATCTTATTCTATGGGGATATCTGTCTCTGGGTCTGAGTGGAGGTGGTTTCCTAACTTGTGCAAGATCATCCCTGTGTGTCCTGGGCAGCCAACACAATTCGGATGGCCTGGGGGAGTTTGGAGGATTCTCCTAATGTATAGGGTTGTGGCCAATGGAAATGGCAGAATTCCCCTGGAGAGGGAAGCCACAGTCCTGAGGTGTGGCTCCAGGGGCCCCAGCTTGGATGGTGTGTGGGCCATGCCTGTGGGGACAGAATTCTGAAAACACAAACTCAGCTTAGGTTTGGGGATGTATGTATGAAGGCTCGATCTACAGACCGTGAGAATTTTCCGGGCTATGAACAAAGGGCGAGTATGTGGCGCTTGCTCAGGCTTTTGTCTCTGAATTTTGTGTCAATGGTGGCCGTGGAATTTCGGGATGTCCTCAAGGACCATGGACAATTTTTTCTCTGGTGATATGGCCTGATCCCAAGTGGTTGGGATCATTCTGTGGATGGGAAGAGTCCTTTCTGTATTTTTTTTTTTTTCCTCAGGTGTCCCACCAAAAAGGGATTCCCGAGTAGAGCCCTGAGTAGGGGTGACTAGACATCTCGAACTCTTGTTGATATTGGGGGACTGGGGCTTTGTAAGCCCCATATGTGGGCTGTTGTTCCAGTCACTAAGAGGCTTTACATGAGGATAGGGCTCACGCTGAGGGTCTCAATGTGTGTTTGTGCACATTGTGGCCCTAAGGGATAGGTGGGGCCTCATAGTCCATGCTGCTTTCTCCTACAATATACATTGGACAACATGCCAACCACTAGATTTCTTGCCAAGGCGAAGGAGAAGTTCTGATTCTTGCATCACGTTCACTCCTGACAGTGAGTGGAGATAAGGTCTAGGTTCTGAAGGTGAAAACTGAGGTTGGGTAGAGATGATGGCCTAAAGCCATTGTGGGTGTGATATGCTCTGTGTACGGCCAGCTGTTTGGGTGTTGGACTGGAGGTCTGCCCTCAGGCTGTGTCAGACAGGGCTTTAGTGCACAGGCTCGACTGTATAATTGGGTATGGTCGAGTGGCATGCAGGTTGTTACTCATTTGGCGTTTCTGGTTAGCCCTATAGGGCAACATTTTTCTTCTGGAGGGCAGGCAGAGTGCTGCATTGTGTCTCCAGAATTGCCAAACTGGAGGGGTGTGGCCAGGATTGTGAGGGCCAAACTGGAGGGGTGTGGCCAGGATTGTGAGGAAGGAAGACTGAAAACACAAGCTAGCACGAGTTTTGGGGCCAAGAGCATGGCAGGCCCACTCTGCAGAGGCTGAATCGAGATCTCCTGCAGGTGAGGTCAGGGCGATTATCAGATGTTGCCTCAAGCTGGAGTTTGTGTCCATGACGGCCCCTTCCTGAAGGGGATGGGGGCGACATGAGGCCAGGGAGGTTTCCCTACGCTGGGAGTTGTGAGCTGCTCCAAACTTCAAAGTTTCCTTCTTCAGGACAGTCGAGTACTATTGGATGGTTCAAGGATGCCCCATACAGAAAGACTCGAGAGCAGGGCCCTAAGCATGGATGCCGAGAAACGCCAACTCACCTTCCCATTCCTTAGTCGAGACAAGGCACGCTCAATCTGCGGGCTCTTGGGTGAGCTACCCAGAAGGCTGAGTTTAAATGGACTCTCCTGAGGATGAGTCATAATGTGGGTTGGTGGCCATGGAGACCTTGGAATGTGGCAGTAGCTAAGGGACTCTGCAGGATTCTCCAACCCAAAGGGCTTGACACAACTCCAACAAGGAAGCTTCCCATGTGGAGATGAGAGGTCTTCTGTCTGGTGCCTCAGGAAAGCCGCGTATGCTGGTCTTCGAACCCAGGCCTCTGAGGAGTGATACCTAGACACCAAAGCAAGAGTTCATAATAGGGCCTAGGGGCCTGTCTGGTTCAATCTTCTGTCTCTGCGGATATCTGTCTGTGTTTCTGCATGGAGGTAGTAGTTGCTCAGCTTGTGTCATAATGCCCCTTTTTGTCCAGTGCGGCTTGCGGTAGTGGGATGTCCTTGGGGACCTTGAGGTTTCTACTATTTTGTAGAGTTGTGGCCAATGGAATGGGCAGTTTCTTAGGAGAGAGCAGGCACAGTTCTGTGGTGTGGCTCCAGAGACCCCAGGTTGGAGGCTGTGTGGGCCATGGCTGTGCAGACAGACATCCAAAAACCCTAACTCAGCTCAGGTTTGGGGCCGAGGTTACGGCAGGCCTGATCTACAGTCCATGAGGGGAGCTCCTCTGGATATGAAAGAAGGGTGAGAGGGAGGCAGTTGCTCAGGGTTTTGTCTCTGGATGTTTTGTCCACAATGGCCGTTTAATGTAGGAGTTGCCTCATGGGTCGTAGAAGTCTCCCTCTCTGGTAGTTTGTCCAGCCCCCAAGAGTTTGGGGTCATTCTGGGGGAAGGGAAGTGTCCTGTTTTCTGCTTCATGTGTCCCCCCAGTAGAGGGATTCTAGAGCATAGCAGTGGGTACTGACAACTGGAATACTCGCCCTCTGGTTAAGCCTGGGGGCCTATGGATATGACAAGCCCCATATGCAGGATCTTGGTCCAGCCACTGAGAGGCGTTACTTTAATACGGGACTCACGCTGCAGGTCACAATGCATGTCTGTGCCCTAGGCGGCCCTCAAGCACTGGCGTGGCCTTCCGGACAATGCAGGTTTTCCCACATTGAACGTTGGACAACATGCCAACCACAAGGTTTCTGGCCATGGGGAAGGAGGAATTCTAATTTCTGCATCACGTTCACCCCTGGGCAGTGATTGGAGATAAGGTCTAGGTTCTGAAGCCTGAAAACCGAGGTTGGGAAGAGATGACGACCTACAGCCATAACGGGTCCTATGTGTCCAGGTTGGGCCCAGCTGTCTGGGTGTCGTTTGGGATGTCTTGTCTCAGGCTGTGCCAGACAGGGCATTAGTATACAGGGTGGGCTGTATAATTGCTTTACAATCGAGTGGCATGCATTAGAAAATCATTTGGGGTTACTTATTAGCAGCATAGGGCAAAGTTTTTCTTCTGGAGGGCAGGCAGAGTGCTGCATTGTGGCTTCAGAATTCCCAAACTGGAGGGCTTGTGGGCCAGGAGAGTGAGGACGGAAGTCTGAGAACACAAGCTAGGCTTAGGTTTCGGGGCTAGGACATGGCAGGCACACTCTGCAGAGCTGAATTGAGATCTCGTGCGTCTGAAGTCAGGTCGAGGTTCAGACTTTGGCTCAGGTTTGAGTTTCTGTCCATGTTGGCCCCATCAGGAAGGGGGGGCATTATGAGGTCATGGGGGTTTTCCCACTATTGGAGTTGTGAGATGCTCCAAACCGCAAGGATTCCTTCTGTGGGACTATTAAGATTTGTTGGATGGCTCCAGGACGTCTTATAAGGTATTTTTCCAGAACAGGGTTCTAAGTATGGATGCCTGGGCAGCCAGCCTCACATTCCAATTGTCTCCTAGCAACAAGAAACGTTTGATCTGCTGGCTTGGGGTAGCAACAGAGGGGGCTGAGTTGATATGGACTTTCCTGACGATGATCTTAATGTTGGTTTGAGTCCATGGAGACCTTTGTATGGGGCAGTGGCACCAGGGCCCTGAAGGATTCTCCTAACCAGAGGTTATGACAAAGCTCCAATGAGCAAGTTTCCATGGGGAGACGAGATTTGTTCTTATTGGTGCCTCAGGAAACCACCATATGCTGGTATTAGAAACGAGGCCTCTGAGGACAGATGCCTGGAAACCAAAGCAATGGATCTGATTAGGGCCTAGGGGCCTGTCCGGTTCAATATTCTTCTCTGGGGACATCTGTTGTCTGAGTGGAGGTAGTTGCACAGCTGGTTTGAGATCACCCCTGTTTGTCCTAGGCAGCCTACACTATTGGGATGGCCTCGGTGACTTTGGAGGTTTTTCCTAATTTGCAAAGTTGTGGCCAATGGAATTGGAAGAATTCCCTTGAAAGGGAAGCACAGTCCTGAGGTGTGGCTCCAGGGACCCAAGTGTGGAGCGTGTGTGGTCCAGGGCTATTTGGACAAAAGTCTGAAAACACAAACTCCACTTAGGTTGTGGGATGTAGGTATGGCCGGCCCGATCTATAGACCGTGAGGAGACCTCTTCGGGATATGAACAAAGGGCGAATGTGATGTGCATGCTCATGCTTTTTTTTTTTTTTTTCTGGAAATGTGTCACCGATTGCCATGGAATGTCGGGGTGTCCTCATGGGCCATCGTTGAGGCTCCCTTTCTGGGGATTTGACCCGATCCCAAGAGTTTGGGGTCATTCTGTGGGAAGGAAGGAGGCCTTTCTGTTTTTTTGTTTGTTTGTTTGTTTATTTTTTTTGTTTTTTGTTTTTTGTTTTTTTTTTAACCTCCGGTGGACCACCAAAAGAGGGATTCCAGAGCAGAGTCGTGGGTGGGGGCAACAGGACAACCAGACCTCTGGTTAACATTGGGACCTAAGAACATGGCAAGCCCCTAATGTGGGCTCTTGGTCCAGACACTGAGAGGCCTTCCTTGAGGATAGGTCTCACACTGAGTTTCACAATGTGTTTTTGTGCCCAAGGAGCCCCTCAAGTCAGGGCGTGGCCTAATGTACCATGCTGGTTTCTCCTACACTGAACGTTGCACAGTATGGGAACCACAAGTTTTCTGGCAATGGGGAAGATGGAGTTCTAATTTCTGCAACACTTTCACTCCTGGACTGTGATTGGATTTAAGGTCTAGGTTCTGAAGCCTGAAAACTGAGGTTGGGAAGAGATGAAGCCCTAAGGCCATGGTGTGTCTGATGTGCTCAGTGTTCGGCCAGCTGTTGAGTGTGGGTTGGGAGGTGCAGGCACAGGCTGTGGCAGACAGGGAATTAGTGCCCAGGCTAGACTGCATCATTGGGGTGCAGTCGAGTTTCGTGCAGGATGGTACTCATTTGTGGTTACTGGGTAGCCCCAGAGGGCAACGTTTTTCTTCTGGAGGGAAGACACAGTGCCACATAGTGACTCCAAAATTCCCAAACTGGAAGGCTTGTGGGCCAGGAGTGTGAGGAAAAAATTCTGAGAACACAAGCCAGACTTAGATTTCGGGGTGAGGGGACGGCAGGCACACTCTGCAGAGATGATTCGAGATCCCGTATACCTGAAGACAGAGCTAGGATCAGACGTTTTCTTAGGTCGGAGTTTCTGTCCATGACGGCCCATTCATGAAGGGGAGGGTGTCACGAGGACATGGAGGTTTTCCCACTATGGGAATTGTGAGATGCTCCAAACCACAATGATTCCTTCTGTGGGACAGTCGAGACATGTTGGATGGCTCCAGGACATCCCATAAGGAAGTTATCCAGAGCAGGGTTCTAAGGATGGATGCGTGGGCAGCCTGCCTCCCATTCCAGGAGTCTCATAGAGCCAAGGCAAGTTTGATCTGCTGGATCTAGGGGAGCAACCGAGGCGGGTGTTTTGAAATGGGTGAGTTGAGGATGGGTCATAATGTGCATTTGTGTCCATGTAGACTTTGGAAAGGGGTGCTTGATCCGGGGCCTTGAGGGATGTTCATAACCGGAGGTTTTGATGGAGCTCTAAAGAGTATGTTTCCTATGTAGAGAAGAGAATTGTTTTGATGAGTGCCTAAGGAATCTCCCATATGCTGGTATTGGAAACTAGGCCTCTGAGGAGAGATGACTGGAATCAAAATCAATGGATCTGATTAGGGCCTCAGTGCCCGTCCAGTTCAATCTTATTCTATGGGGATATCTGTCTCTGGGTCTGAGTGGAGGTGGTTTCCTAACTTGTGAAAGATCATCCCTGTGTGTCCTGGGCAGCCAACACAATTCGGATGGCCTGGGGGAGTTTGGAGGATTCTCCTAATGTATAGGGTTGTGGCCAATGGAAATGGCAGAATTCCCCTGGAGAGGGAAGCCACAGTCCTGAGGTGTGGCTCCAGGGGCCCCAGCTTGGATGGTGTGTGGGCCATGCCTGTGGGGACAGAATTCTGAAAACACAAACTCAGCTTAGGTTTGGGGATGTATGTATGAAGGCTCGATCTACAGACCGTGAGAATTTTCCGGGCTATGAACAAAGGGCGAGTATGTGGCGCTTGCTCAGGCTTTTGTCTCTGAATTTTGTGTCAATGGTGGCCGTGGAATTTCGGGATGTCCTCAAGGACCATGGACAATTTTTTCTCTGGTGATATGGCCTGATCCCAAGTGGTTGGGATCATTCTGTGGATTGGAAGAGTCCGTTCTGTATATATATATATATATATATATATATATATATATATATATATATATATATTTTTTTTTTTTTTTTTTTTTACCTCAGGTGTCCCACCAAAGAGGGATTCCCGAGTAGAGCCCTGAGTAGGGGTGACTAGACATCTCGAACTCTTGTTGATATTGGGGGACTGGGGCTTTGTAAGCCCCATATGTGGGCTGTTGTTCCAGTCACTAAGAGGCTTTACATGAGGATAGGGCTCACGCTGAGGGTCTCAATGTGTGTTTGTGCACATTGTGGCCCTCAGGGATAGGTGGGGCCTCATAGTCCATGCTGCTTTCTCCTACAATATACATTGGACAACATGCCAACCACTAGGTTTCTTGCCAAGGCGAAGGAGAAGTTCTGATTCTTGCATCACGTTCACTCCTGAGCAGTGAGTGGAGATAAGGTCTAGGTTCTGAAGGTGAAAACTGAGGTTGGGTAGAGATGATGGCCTAAAGCCATTGTGGGTGTGATATGCTCTGTGTACGGCCAGCTGTTTGGGTGTTGGACTGGAGGTCTGCCCTCAGGCTGTGTCAGACAGGGCTTTAGTGCACAGGCTAGACTTTATAATTGGGGTATGGTGAGTGGCATGCAGGTTGTTACTCATTTGGCGTTTCTGGTTAGCCCTATAGGGCAACATTTTTCTTCTGGAGGGCAGGCAGAGTGCTGCATTGTGTCTCCAGAATTGCCAAACTGGAGGGGTGTGGCCAGGATTGTGGGGAAGGAAGACTGAAAACACAAGCTAGCACGAGTTTTGGGGCCAAGAGCATGGCAGGCCCACTCTGCAGAGGCTGAATCGAGATCTCCTGCAGGTGAGGTCAGGGCGATTATCAGATGTTGCCTCAAGCTGGAGTTTGTGTCCATGACGGCCCCTTCCTGAAGGGGATGGGGGCGACATGAGGCCAGGGAGGTTTCCCTACGCTGGGAGTTGTGAGCTGCTCCAAACTTCAAAGTTCCCTTCTTCAGGACAGTCGAGTATTATTGGATGGTTCCAGGATGCCCCATACAGAAAGACTCGAGAGCAGGGCCCTAAGCATGGATGCTGAGAAACGCCAACTCACCTTCCCATTCCTTGGTCGAGACAAGGCACGCTCAATCTGTGGGCTCTTGGGTGAGGTACCCAGAAGGCTGAGTTTAAATGGACTCTCCTGAGGATGAGTCATAATGTGGGTTGGTGGCCATGGAGACCTTGGAATGTGGCAGTAGCTAAGGGACTCTGCAGGATTCTCCAACCCAAAGGGCTTGACACAACTCCAACAAGGAAGCTTCCCATGTGGAGATGAGAGGTCTTCTGTCTGGTGCCTCAGGAAAGCCACGTATGCTGGTCTTCGAACCCAGGCCTCTGAGGAGTGATACCTAGACACCAAAGCAAGAGTTCATAATAGAGCCTAGGGGCCTGTCTGGTTCAATCTTCTGTCTCTGCGGATATCTGTCTGTGTTTCTGCATGGAGGTAGTAGTTGCTCAGCTTGTGTCATAATGCCCCTATTTGTCCAGTGCGGCTTGCGGTAGTGGGATGTCCTTGGGGACCTTGAGGTTTCTACTATTTTGTAGAGTTGTGGCCAATGGAATGGGCAGTTTCTTAGGAGAGAGCAGGCACAGTTCTGTGGTGTGGCTCCAGAGACCCCAGCCTGGAGGCTGTGTGGGCCATGGCTGTGCAGACAGACATCCAAAAACCCTAACTCAGCTCAGGTTTGGGGCCGAGGTTACGGCAGGCCTGATCTACAGTCCATGAGGGGAGCTCCTCTGGATATGAAAGAAGGGTGAGAGGGAGGCAGTCGCTCAGGCTTTTGTCTCTGGATGTTTTGTCCACAATGGCCGTTTAATGTAGGAGTTGCCTCATGGGTCGTAGAAGTCTCCCTCTCTGGTAGTTTGTCCAGCCCCCAAGAGTTTGGGGGCATTCTGTGGGAAGGGAAGTGTCCTGTTTTCTGCTTCATGTGTCCCCCCAGTAGAGGGATTCTAGAGCATAGCAGTGGGTAGTGACAACTGGAATACTCGTCGTCTGGTTAAGCCTGGGGGCCTATGGATATGACAAGCCCCATATGCAGGATCTTGGTCCAGCCACTGAGAGGCGTTACTTTAATACGGGACTCACGCTGCAGGTCACAATGCATGTCTGTGCCCTAGGCGGCCCTCAAGCACTGGCGTGGCCTTCCGGACAATGCAGGTTTTCCCACATTGAACGTTGGACAACATGCCAACCACAAGGTTTCTGGCCATGGGGAAGGAGGAATTCTAATTTCTGCATCACGTTCACCCCTGGGCAGTGATTGGAGATAAGGTCTAGGTTCTGAAGCCTGAAAACCGAGGTTGGGAAGAGATGACGACCTACAGCCATAACGGGTCCTATGTGTCCAGGTTGGGCCCAGCTGTCTGGGTGTCGTTTGGGATGTCTTGTCTCAGGCTGTGCCAGACAGGGCATTAGTATACAGGGTGGGCTGTATAATTGCTTTACAATCGAGTGGCATGCATTAGAAAATCATTTGGGGTTACTTATTAGCAGCATAGGGCAAAGTTTTTCTTCTGGAGGGCAGGCAGAGTGCTGCATTGTGGCTTCGGAATTCCCAAACTGGAGGGCTTGTGGGCCAGGAGAGTGAGGACGGAAGTCTGAGAACATAAGCTAGGCTTAGGTTTCGGGTCAAGGACATGGCAGGCACACTCTGCAGAGCTGAATTGAGATCTCGTGCGTCTGAAGTCAGGTCGAGGTTCAGACTTTGGCTCAGGTTTGAGTTTCTGTCCATGTTGGCCCCATCAGGAAGGGGGGGCATTATGAGGCCATGGGGGTTTTCCCACTATTGGCGTTGTGAGATGCTCCAAACCGCAAGGATTCCTTCTGTGGGACTATTAAGATTTGTTGGATGGCTCCAGGACGTCTTATAAGGTATTTTTCCAGAACAGGGTTCTAAGTATGGATGCCTGGGCAGCCAGTCTCACATTCCAATTGTCTCCTAGCAACAAGAAACGTTTGATCTGCTGGCTTGGGGTAGCAACAGATGGGGCCCAGTTGATATGGACTTTCCTGAGGATGGTCTTAATGTTGGTTTGAGTCCATGGAGACCTTTGTATGGGGCAGTGGCACCAGGGCCCTGAAGGATTTTCCTAACCAGAGGTTATGACAAAGCTCCAATGAGCAAGTTTCCATGGGGAGACGAGATTTGTTCTTATTGGTGCCTCAGGAAACCACCATATGCTGGTATTGGAAACGAGGCCTCTGAGGAGAGATGCCTGGAAACCAAAGCAATGGATCTGATTAAGGCCTAGGGGCCTGTCCGGTTCAATATTCTTCTCTGGGGACATCTGATGTCTGAGTGGAGGTAGTTGCTCAGCTGGTTTGAGATCACCCCTGTTTGTCCTAGGCAGCCTACACTATTGGGATGGCCTCGGTGACTTTGGAGGTTTTTCCTAATTTGCAAGGTTGTGGCCAATGGAATGGGAAGAATTCCCTTGAAAGGGAAGCACAGTCCTGAGTTGTGGCTCCAGGGACCCAAGTGTGGAGCGTGTGTGGTCCAGGGCTATTTGGTCAAAAGTCTGAAAACACAAACTCCACTTAGGTTGTGGGATGTAGGTATGGCCGGCCCGATCTATAGACCGTGAGGAGACCTCTTCGGGATATGAACAAAGGGCGAATGTGATGTGCATGCTCATGCTTTTTTTTTTTTTTTTCTGGAAATGTGTCACCGATTGCCATGGAATGTCGGGGTGTCCTCATGGGCCATCGATGAGGCTCCGTTTCTGGGGATTTGACCCGATCCCAAGAGTTTGGGGTCATTCTGTGGGAAGGAAGGAGGCCTTTCTGTTTTTTTTTGTTTGTTTGTTTATTTTTTTTTGTTTTTTGTTTTTTGTTTTTTTTTAACCTCCGGTGGACCACCAAAAGAGGGATTCCAGAGCAGAGTCGTGGGTGGGGGCAACATGACAACCAGACCTCTGGTTAACATTGGGACCTAAGAACATGGCAAGCCCCTTATGTGGGCTCTTGGTCCAGACACTGAGAGGCCTTCCTTGAGGATAGGTCTCACACTGAGTTTCACAATGTGTTTTTGTGCCCAAGGAGCCCCTCAAGTCAGGGCGTGGCCTAATGTACCATGCTGGTTTCTCCTACACTGAACGTTGCACAGTATGGGAACCACAAGTTTTCTGGCAATGGGGAAGATGGAGTTCTAATTTCTGCAACACTTTCACTCCTGGACTGTGATTGGATTTAAGGTCTAGGTTCTGAAGCCTGAAAACTGAGGTTGGGAAGAGATGAAGCCCTAAGGCCATGGTGTGTCTGATGTGCTCAGTGTTCGGCCAGCTGTTGAGTGTGGGTTGGGAGGTGCAGGCTCAGGCTGTGGCAGACAGGGAATTAGTGCCCAGGCTAGACTGCATCATTGGGGTGCAGTCGAGTTTCGTGCAGGATGGTACTCATTTGTGGTTACTGGGTAGCCTCAGAGGGCAACGTTTTTCTTCTGGAGGGAAGACACAGTGCCACATAGTGACTCCAAAATTCCCAAACTGGAACGCTTGTGGGCCAGGAGTGTGAGGAAAAAATTCTGAGAACACAAGCCAGACTTAGATTTCGGGGTGAGGGGACGGCAGGTACACTCTGCAGAGATGATTCGAGATCCCGTATACCTGAAGACAGAGCTAGGATCAGACGTTTTCTTAGGTCGGAGTTTCTGTCCATGACGGCCCATTCATGAAGGGGAGGGTGTCACGAGGACATGGAGGATTTCCCACTATGGGAATTGTGAGATGCTCCAAACCACAATGATTCCTTCTGTGGGACAGTCGAGACATGTTGGATGGCTCCAGGACATCCCATAAGGAAGTTATCCAGAGCAGGGTTCTAAGGATGGATGCGTGGGCAGCCTGCCTCCCATTCCAGGAGTCTCATAGAGCCAAGGCAAGTTCGATATGCTGGATCTAGGGGAGCAACCGAGGCGGGTGTTTTGAAATGGGTGAGTTGAGGATGGGTCATAATGTGCATTTGTGTCCATGTAGACTTTGGAATGGGGTGCTTGATCCGGGGCCTTGAGGGATGTTCATAACCGGAGGTTTTGATGGAGCTCTAAAGAGTATGTTTCCTATGTAGAGAAGAGAATTGTTTTGATGAGTGCCTAAGGAATCTCCCATATGCTGGTATTGGAAACTAGGCCTCTGAGGAGAGATGACTGGAATCAAAATCAATGGATCTGATTAGGGCCTCAGTGCCCGTCCAGTTCAATCTTATTCTATGGGGATATCTGTCTCTGGGTCTGAGTGGAGGTGGTTTCCTAACTTGTGCAAGATCATCCCTGTGTGTCCTGGGCAGCCAACACAATTCGGATGGCCTGGGGGAGTTTGGAGGATTCTCCTAATGTATAGGGTTGTGGCCAATGGAAATGGCAGAATTCCCCTGGAGAGGGAAGCCACAGTCCTGAGGTGTGGCTCCAGGGGCCCCAGCTTGGATGGTGTGTGGGCCATGCCTGTGGGGACAGAATTCTGAAAACACAAACTCAGCTTAGGTTTGGGGATGTATGTATGAAGGCTCGATCTACAGACCGCTAGAATTTTCCGGGCTATGAACAAAGGGCGAGTATGTGGCGCTTGCTCAGGCTTTTGTCTCTGAATTTTGTGTCAATGGTGGCCGTGGAATTTCGGGATGTCCTCAAGGACCATGGACAATTTTTTCTCTGGTGATATGGCCTGATCCCAAGTGGTTGGGATCATTCTGTGGATGGGAAGAGTCCTTTCTGTATTTTTTTTTTTTCCTCAGGTGTCCCACCAAAAAGGGATTCCCGAGTAGAGCCATGAGTAGGGGTGACTAGACATCTCGAACTCTTGTTGATATTGGGGGACTGGGGCTTTGTAAGCCCCATATGTGGGCTGTTGTTCCAGTCACTAAGAGGCTTTACATGAGGATAGGGCTCACGCTGAGGGTCTCAATGTGTGTTTGTGCACATTGTGGCCCTAAGGGATAGGTGGGGCCTCATAGTCCATGCTGCTTTCTCCTACAATATACATTGGACAACATGCCAACCACTAGATTTCTTGCCAAGGCGAAGGAGAAGTTCTGATTCTTGCATCACGTTCACTCCTGACAGTGAGTGGAGATAAGGTCTAGGTTCTGAAGGTGAAAACTGAGGTTGGGTAGAGATGATGGCCTAAAGCCATTGTGGGTGTGATATGCTCTGTGTACGGCCAGCTGTTTGGGTGTTGGACTGGAGGTCTGCCCTCAGGCTGTGTCAGACAGGGCTTTAGTGCACAGGCTCGACTGTATAATTGGGTATGGTCGAGTGGCATGCAGGTTGTTACTCATTTGGCGTTTCTGGTTAGCCCTATAGGGCAACATTTTTCTTCTGGAGGGCAGGCAGAGTGCTGCATTGTGTCTCCAGAATTGCCAAACTGGAGGGGTGTGGCCAGGATTGTGAGGGCCAAACTGGAGGGGTGTGGCCAGGATTGTGAGGAAGGAAGACTGAAAACACAAGCTAGCACGAGTTTTGGGGCCAAGAGCATGGCAGGCCCACTCTGCAGAGGCTGAATCGAGATCTCCTGCAGGTGAGGTCAGGGCGATTATCAGATGTTGCCTCAAGCTGGAGTTTGTGTCCATGACGGCCCCTTCCTGAAGGGGATGGGGGCGACATGAGGCCAGGGAGGTTTCCCTACGCTGGGAGTTGTGAGCTGCTCCAAACTTCAAAGTTTCCTTCTTCAGGACAGTCGAGTACTATTGGATGGTTCAAGGATGCCCCATACAGAAAGACTCGAGAGCAGGGCCCTAAGCATGGATGCCGAGAAACGCCAACTCACCTTCCCATTCCTTAGTCGAGACAAGGCACGCTCAATCTGCGGGCTCTTGGGTGAGCTACCCAGAAGGCTGAGTTTAAATGGACTCTCCTGAGGATGAGTCATAATGTGGGTTGGTGGCCATGGAGACCTTGGAATGTGGCAGTAGCTAAGGGACTCTGCAGGATTCTCCAACCCAAAGGGCTTGACACAACTCCAACAAGGAAGCTTCCCATGTGGAGATGAGAGGTCTTCTGTCTGGTGCCTCAGGAAAGCCGCGTATGCTGGTCTTCGAACCCAGGCCTCTGAGGAGTGATACCTAGACACCAAAGCAAGAGTTCATAATAGGGCCTAGGGGCCTGTCTGGTTCAATCTTCTGTCTCTGCGGATATCTGTCTGTGTTTCTGCATGGAGGTAGTAGTTGCTCAGCTTGTGTCATAATGCCCCTTTTTGTCCAGTGCGGCTTGCGGTAGTGGGATGTCCTTGGGGACCTTGAGGTTTCTACTATTTTGTAGAGTTGTGGCCAATGGAATGGGCAGTTTCTTAGGAGAGAGCAGGCACAGTTCTGTGGTGTGGCTCCAGAGACCCCAGGTTGGAGGCTGTGTGGGCCATGGCTGTGCAGACAGACATCCAAAAACCCTAACTCAGCTCAGGTTTGGGGCCGAGGTTACGGCAGGCCTGATCTACAGTCCATGAGGGGAGCTCCTCTGGATATGAAAGAAGGGTGAGAGGGAGGCAGTTGCTCAGGGTTTTGTCTCTGGATGTTTTGTCCACAATGGCCGTTTAATGTAGGAGTTGCCTCATGGGTCGTAGAAGTCTCTCTCTCTGGTAGTTTGTCCAGCCCCCAAGAGTTTGGGGTCATTCTGTGGGAAGGGAAGTGTCCTGTTTTCTGCTTCATGTGTCCCCCCAGTAGAGGGATTCTAGAGCATAGCAGTGGGTACTGACAACTGGAATACTCGCCCTCTGGTTAAGCCTGGGGGCCTATGGATATGACAAGCCCCATATGCAGGATCTTGGTCCAGCCACTGAGAGGCGTTACTTTAATACGGGACTCACGCTGCAGGTCACAATGCATGTCTGTGCCCTAGGCGGCCCTCAAGCACTGGCGTGGCCTTCCGGACAATGCAGGTTTTCCCACATTGAACGTTGGACAACATGCCAACCACAAGGTTTCTGGCCATGGGGAAGGAGGAATTCTAATTTCTGCATCACGTTCACCCCTGGGCAGTGATTGGAGATAAGGTCTAGGTTCTGAAGCCTGAAAACCGAGGTTGGGAAGAGATGACGACCTACAGCCATAACGGGTCCTATGTGTCCAGGTTGGGCCCAGCTGTCTGGGTGTCGTTTGGGATGTCTTGTCTCAGGCTGTGCCAGACAGGGCATTAGTATACAGGGTGGGCTGTATAATTGCTTTACAATCGAGTGGCATGCATTAGAAAATCATTTGGGGTTACTTATTAGCAGCATAGGGCAAAGTTTTTCTTCTGGAGGGCAGGCAGAGTGCTGCATTGTGGCTTCAGAATTCCCAAACTGGAGGGCTTGTGGGCCAGGAGAGTGAGGACGGAAGTCTGAGAACACAAGCTAGGCTTAGGTTTCGGGGCTAGGACATGGCAGGCACACTCTGCAGAGCTGAATTGAGATCTCGTGCGTCTGAAGTCAGGTCGAGGTTCAGACTTTGGCTCAGGTTTGAGTTTCTGTCCATGTTGGCCCCATCAGGAAGGGGGGGCATTATGAGGTCATGGGGGTTTTCCCACTATTGGAGTTGTGAGATGCTCCAAACCGCAAGGATTCCTTCTGTGGGACTATTAAGATTTGTTGGATGGCTCCAGGACGTCTTATAAGGTATTTTTCCAGAACAGGGTTCTAAGTATGGATGCCTGGGCAGCCAGCCTCACATTCCAATTGTCTCCTAGCAACAAGAAACGTTTGATCTGCTGGCTTGGGGTAGCAACAGAGGGGGCTGAGTTGATATGGACTTTCCTGACGATGATCTTAATGTTGGTTTGAGTCCATGGAGACCTTTGTATGGGGCAGTGGCACCAGGGCCCTGAAGGATTCTCCTAACCAGAGGTTATGACAAAGCTCCAATGAGCAAGTTTCCATGGGGAGACGAGATTTGTTCTTATTGGTGCCTCAGGAAACCACCATATGCTGGTATTAGAAACGAGGCCTCTGAGGAGAGATGCCTGGAAACCAAAGCAATGGATCTGATTAGGGCCTAGGGGCCTGTCCGGTTCAATATTCTTCTCTGGGGACATCTGTTGTCTGAGTGGAGGTAGTTGCACAGCTGGTTTGAGATCACCCCTGTTTGTCCTAGGCAGCCTACACTATTGGGATGGCCTCGGTGACTTTGGAGGTTTTTCCTAATTTGCAAAGTTGTGGCCAATGGAATTGGAAGAATTCCCTTGAAAGGGAAGCACAGTCCTGAGGTGTGGCTCCAGGGACCCAAGTGTGGAGCGTGTGTGGTCCAGGGCTATTTGGACAAAAGTCTGAAAACACAAACTCCACTTAGGTTGTGGGATGTAGGTATGGCCGGCCCGATCTATAGACCGTGAGGAGACCTCTTCGGGATATGAACAAAGGGCGAATGTGATGTGCATGCTCATGCTTTTTTTTTTTTTTTTCTGGAAATGTGTCACCGATTGCCATGGAATGTCGGGGTGTCCTCATGGGCCATCGTTGAGGCTCCCTTTCTGGGGATTTGACCCGATCCCAAGAGTTTGGGGTCATTCTGTGGGAAGGAAGGAGGCCTTTCTGTTTTTTTGTTTGTTTGTTTGTTTATTTTTTTTGTTTTTTGTTTTTTGTTTTTTTTTTAACCTCCGGTGGACCACCAAAAGAGGGATTCCAGAGCAGAGTCGTGGGTGGGGGCAACAGGACAACCAGACCTCTGGTTAACATTGGGACCTAAGAACATGGCAAGCCCCTAATGTGGGCTCTTGGTCCAGACACTGAGAGGCCTTCCTTGAGGATAGGTCTCACACTGAGTTTCACAATGTGTTTTTGTGCCCAAGGAGCCCCTCAAGTCAGGGCGTGGCCTAATGTACCATGCTGGTTTCTCCTACACTGAACGTTGCACAGTATGGGAACCACAAGTTTTCTGGCAATGGGGAAGATGGAGTTCTAATTTCTGCAACACTTTCACTCCTGGACTGTGATTGGATTTAAGGTCTAGGTTCTGAAGCCTGAAAACTGAGGTTGGGAAGAGATGAAGCCCTAAGGCCATGGTGTGTCTGATGTGCTCAGTGTTCGGCCAGCTGTTGAGTGTGGGTTGGGAGGTGCAGGCACAGGCTGTGGCAGACAGGGAATTAGTGCCCAGGCTAGACTGCATCATTGGGGTGCAGTCGAGTTTCGTGCAGGATGGTACTCATTTGTGGTTACTGGGTAGCCCCAGAGGGCAACGTTTTTCTTCTGGAGGGAAGACACAGTGCCACATAGTGACTCCAAAATTCCCAAACTGGAAGGCTTGTGGGCCAGGAGTGTGAGGAAAAAATTCTGAGAACACAAGCCAGACTTAGATTTCGGGGTGAGGGGACGGCAGGCACACTCTGCAGAGATGATTCGAGATCCCGTATACCTGAAGACAGAGCTAGGATCAGACGTTTTCTTAGGTCGGAGTTTCTGTCCATGACGGCCCATTCATGAAGGGGAGGGTGTCACGAGGACATGGAGGTTTTCCCACTATGGGAATTGTGAGATGCTCCAAACCACAATGATTCCTTCTGTGGGACAGTCGAGACATGTTGGATGGCTCCAGGACATCCCATAAGGAAATTATCCAGAGCAGGGTTCTAAGGATGGATGCGTGTGCAGCCTGCCTCCCATTCCAGGTGTCTCATAGAGCCAAGGCAATTTCGATATGCTGGATCTAGGGGAGCAACCGAGGCGGGTGTTTTGAAATGGGTGAGTTGAGGATGGGTCATAATGTGCATTTGTGTCCATGTAGACTTTGGAATGGGGTGCTTGATCCGTGGCCTTGAGGGATGTTCATAACCGGAGGTTTTGATGGAGCTCTAAAGAGTATGTTTCCTATGTAGAGAAGAGAATTGTTTTGATGAGTGCCTAAGGAATCTCCCATATGCTGGTATTGGAAACTAGGCCTCTGAGGAGAGATGACTGGAATCAAAATCAATGGATCTGATTAGGGCCTCAGTGCCCGTCCAGTTCAATCTTATTCTATGGGGATATCTGTCTCTGGGTCTGAGTGGAGGTGGTTTCCTAACTTGTGAAAGATCATCCCTGTGTGTCCTGGGCAGCCAACACAATTCGGATGGCCTGGGGGAGTTTGGAGGATTCTCCTAATCTATAGGGTTGTGGCCAATGGAAATGGCAGAATTCCCCTGGAGAGGGAAGCCACAGTCCTGAGGTGTAGCTCCAGGGGCCCCAGCTTGGATGGTGTGTGGGCCATGCCTGTGGGGACAGAATTCTGAAAACACAAACTCAGCTTAGGTTTGTGGATGTATGTATGAAGGCTCGATCAACAGACCGTGAGAATTTTCCGGGCTATGAACAAAGGGCGAGTATGTGGCGCTTGCTCAGGCTTTTGTCTCTGAATTTTGTGTCAATGGTGGCCGTGGAATGTCGGGGTGTCCTCAAGGGCCATGGACAATTCTTTCTCTGGTCATTTGGCCTGATCCCAAGTGGTTGGGATCATTCTGTGGATGGGAAGAGTCCTTTCTGTATTTTTTTTTTTTTTTACCTCAGGTGTCCCACCAAAGAGGGATTCCAGAGTAGAGCCCTGAGTAGGGGTGACTAGACATCTCGAATTCTGGTTGAGATTGGGGGACAAGGGGCTTGGCAAGCCCCTTATGTGGGCTGTTGTTCCAGTCACTAAGAGGCTTTACATGAGGATAGGGCTCACGCTGAGGGTCACAATGTGTGTTTGTGCAAATTGTGGCCCTCAGGGATAGGTGGGGCCTCATAGTCCATGCTGCTTTCTCCTACAATGAACATTGGACAACATGCCAACCACTAGGTTTCTTGCCAAGGCTAAGGAGAAGTTCTGATTCTTGCATCACATTCACTCCTGAGCAGTGAGTGGAGATAAGTTCTAGGTTCTGAAGGTGAAAACTGAGGTTGGGTAGAGATGATGGCCTAAAGCCATTATGGGTGTGATATGCTCTGTGTACGGCCAGCTGTCTGGGTGTTGGACTGGAGGTCTGTCCTCAGGCTGTGTCAGACAGGGCTTTAGTGCACAGGCTAGACTGTATAATTGGGGTATGGTCGAGTGGCATGCAGGTTGTTACTCATTTGGCGTTTCTGGTTAGCCCTATAGGGCAACATTTTTCTTCTGGAGGGCAGGCAGAGTGCTGCATTGTGTCTCCAGAATTGCCAAACTGGAGGGGTGTGGCCAGGATTGTGAGGAAGGAAGTCTGAAAACACAAGCTAGCACGAGTTTTGGGGCCAAGAGCATGGCAGGCCCACTCTGCAGAGGCTGAATCGAGATCTCCTGCAGGTGAGGTCAGGGCGAGTATCAGATGTTGCCTCAAGCTGGAGTTTGTGTCCATGACGGCCCCTTCCTGAAGGGGGTGGGGGCGTCATGAGGCCAGGGAGGTTTCCCTACTCTGGGAGTTGTGAGCTGCTCCAAACTTTAAAGTTTCCTTCTTCAGGACAGTCGAGTATTATTGGATGGTTCCAGGATGCCCCATACAGAAAGACTCGAGAGCAGGGCCCTAAGCATGGATGCCGAGAAACGTCAACACACCTTCCCATTGCCTGGTCGAGACAAGGCACGCTCAATCTGCGGGCTCTTGGGTGAGCTACCCAGAAGGCTGAGTTTAAATGGACTCTCCTGAGGATGAGTCATAATGTGGGTTGGTGGCCATGGAGACCTTGGAATGTGGCAGTAGCTAAGGGACTCTGCAGGATTCTCCAACCCGAAGGGCTTGACACAACTCCAACAAGGAAGCTTCCCATGTCGAGATGACAGGTCTTCTGTCTGGTGCCTCAGGAAAGCCCCGTATGCTGGTCTTCGAACCCAGGCCTCTGAGGAGTGATACCTGGACACCAAAGCAAGAGTTCATAATAGGGCCTAGGGGCCTGTCTGGTTCAATTTTCTGTCTCTGCGGATATCTGTCTGTGTGTCTGCATGGAGGTAGTAGTTGCTGAGCTTGTGTCAAAAGGCCCCTATTTGTCCAGTGCGGCTTGCGGTAGTGGGATGTCCTTGGGGACCTTGAGGTTTCTACTATTTTGTAGAGTTGTGGCCAATGGAATGGGCAGTTTCTTAGGAGAGAGCAGGCACAGTTCTGTGGTGTGGCTCCAGAGACCCCAGGTTGGAGGCTGTGTGGGCCATGGCTGTGCAGACAGACATCCAAAAACCCTAACTCAGCTCAGGTTTGGGGCCGAGGTTACGGCAGGCCTGATCTACAGTCCATGAGGGGAGCTCCTCTGGATATGAAAGAAGGGTGAGAGGGAGGCAGTTGCTCAGGGTTTTGTCTCTGGATGTTTTGTCCACAATGGCCGTTTAATGTAGGAGTTGCCTCATGGGTCGTAGAAGTCTCTCTCTCTGGTAGTTTGTCCAGCCCCCAAGAGTTTGGGGTCATTCTGTGGGAAGGGAAGTGTCCTGTTTTCTGCTTCATGTGTCCCCCCAGTAGAGGGATTCTAGAGCATAGCAGTGGGTACTGACAACTGGAATACTCGCCCTCTGGTTAAGCCTGGGGGCCTATGGATATGACAAGCCCCATATGCAGGATCTTGGTCCAGCCACTGAGAGGCGTTACTTTAATACGGGACTCACGCTGCAGGTCACAATGCATGTCTGTGCCCTAGGCGGCCCTCAAGCACTGGCGTGGCCTTCCGGACAATGCAGGTTTTCCCACATTGAACGTTGGACAACATGCCAACCACAAGGTTTCTGGCCATGGGGAAGGAGGAATTCTAATTTCTGCATCACGTTCACCCCTGGGCAGTGATTGGAGATAAGGTCTAGGTTCTGAAGCCTGAAAACCGAGGTTGGGAAGAGATGACGACCTACAGCCATAACGGGTCCTATGTGTCCAGGTTGGGCCCAGCTGTCTGGGTGTCGTTTGGGATGTCTTGTCTCAGGCTGTGCCAGACAGGGCATTAGTATACAGGGTGGGCTGTATAATTGCTTTACAATCGAGTGGCATGCATTAGAAAATCATTTGGGGTTTCTTATTAGCAGCATAGGGCAAAGTTTTTCTTCTGGAGGGCAGGCAGAGTGCTGCATTGTGGCTTCAGAATTCCCAAACTGGAGGGCTTGTGGGCCAGGAGAGTGAGGACGGAAGTCTGAGAACACAAGCTAGGCTTAGGTTTCGGGGCTAGGACATGGCAGGCACACTCTGCAGAGCTGAATTGAGATCTCATGTGTCTGAAGTCATGTCGAGGTTCAGACTTTGGCTCAGGTTTGAGTTTCTGTCCATGTTGGCCCCTTCAGGAAGGGGGGGCATTATGAGGTCATGGGGGTTTTCCCACTATTGGAGTTGTGAGATGCTCCAAACCGCAAGGATTCCTTCTGTGGGACAATTAAGATTTGTTGGATGGCTCCAGGACGTCTTATAAGGTATTTTTCCAGAACAGGGTTCTAAGTATGGATGCCTGGGCAGCCAGCCTCACATTCCAATTGTCTCCTAGCAACAAGAAACGTTTGATCTGCTGGCTTGGGGTAGCAACAGAGGGGGCTGAGTTGAAATGGACTTTCCTGAGGATGGTCTTAATGTTGGTTTGAGTCCATGGAGACCTTTGTATGGGGCAGTGGCACCAGGGCCCTGAAGGATTCTCCTAACCAGAGGTTATGACAAAGCTCCAATGAGCAAGTTTCCATGGGGAGACGAGATTTGTTCTTATTGGTGCCTCAGGAAACCACCATATGCTGGTATTGGAAACGAGGCCTCTGAAGAGAGATGCCTGGAAACCAAAGCAATGGATCTGATTAGGGCCTAGGGGCCTGTCCGGTTCTATATTCTTCTCTGGGGACATCTGTTGTCTGAGTGGAGGTAATTGCTCAGCTGGTTTGAGATCACCCCTGTTTGTCATGGGCGGCCTACACTATTGGGATGGCCTTGGTGACTTTGGAGGTTTTTCCTAATTTGCAAGGTTGTGGCCAATGGAATGGGAAGAATTCCCTTGAAAGGGAAGCACAGTCCTGAGGTGTGGCTCCAGGGACCCAAGTGTGGAGCGTGTGTGGTCCAGGGCTATTTGGACAAAAGTCTGAAAACACAAACTCCACTTAGGTTGTGGGATTTAGGTATGGCCGGCCCGATCTATAGACCGTGAGGAGACCTCTTCGGGATACGAACAAAGGGCGAATGTGATGTGCATGCTCATGCTTTTTTTTTTTTTTTTTCTGGAAATGTGTCACCGATTGCCATGGAATGTCGGGTTGTACTCATGGGCCATCGATGAGGCTTCCTTTCTGGGGATTTGACCCGATCCCAAGAGATTGGGGTCATTCTGTGGGAAGGAAGGAGGCCTTTCTGTTTTTTTTTTTTTTAACCTCAGGTGGACCACCAAAAGAGGGATTCCAGAGCAGAGTCGTGGGTAGGGGCAACTGGACAACCAGACCTCTGGTTAACATTGGGACCTAAGAATATGGCAAGCCCCTTATGTGGGCTCTTGGTCCAGACACTGAGAGGCCTTCCTTGAGGATAGGTCTCACACTGAGTTTCACAATGTGTTTTTGTGCCCAAGGAGCCCCTCAAGTCAGGGCGTGGCCTAATGTACCATGCTGGTTTCTCCTACACTGAACGTTGCACAGTATGGGAACCACAAGTTTTCTGGCAATGGGGAAGATGGAGTTCTAATTTCTGCAACACTTTCACTCCTGGACTGTGATTGGATTTAAGGTCTAGGTTCTGAAGCCTGAAAACTGAGGTTGGGAAGAGATGAAGCCCTAAGGCCATGGTGTGTCTGATGTGCTCAGTGTTCAGCCAGCTGTTGAGTGTGGGTTGGGAGGTGCAGGCTCAGGCTGTGGTAGACAGGGAATTAGTGCCCAGGCTAGACTGCATCACTGGGGTGCAGTCGAGTTTCGTGCAGGATGGTACTCATTTGTGGTTACTGGGTAGCCCCAGAGGGCAACGTTTTTCTTCTGGAGGGAAGACACAGTGCCACATAGTGACTCCAAAATTCCAAGAATGGAAGGCTTGTGGGCCAGGAGTGTGAGGAAAAAATTCTGAGAACACAAGCCAGACTTAGATTTCGGGGTGAGGAGACGGCAGGCACCCTCTGCAGAGATGATTCGAGATCCCGTATACCTGAAGACAGAGCTAGGATCAGACGTTTTCTGAGGTCGGAGTTTCTGTCCATGACGGCTCATTCATGAAGGGGAGGGTGTCACGAGGACATGGAGGTTTTCCCACTATGGGAATTGTGAGATGCTCCAAACCACAATGATTCCTTCTGTGGGACAGTCGAGACATGTTGGATGGCTCCAGGACATCCCATAAGGAATTTATCCAGAACAGGGTTCTAAGGATGGATGCCTGGGCAGCCTGCCTCCCATTCCAGGTGTCTCATAGAGCCAAGGCAAGTTCGATCTGCTGGATCTAGGGGACAGCCGAGGCGGGTGTTTTGAAATGGGTGAGTTGAGGATGGGTCATAATGTGCAATTGTGTCCATGTAGACCTTGGAATGGGGTTCTTGATCCGGGGCCTTGAGGGATGTTCATAACCGGAGGTTTTGATGGAGCTCTAAAGAGTATATTTCCTATGTAGAGAAGAGAATTGTTTTGATGAGTGCCTAAGGAATCTCCCATATGCTGGTATTGGAAACCAGGCCTCTGAGGAGAGATGACTGGAATCAAAATCAATGGATCTGATTAGGGCCTCAGTGCCCGTCCAGTTCAATCTTATTCTATGGGGATATCTGTCTCTGGGTCTGAGTCGAGGTGGTTTCCTAACTTGTGAAAGATCATCCCTGTGTGTCCTGGGCAGCCAACACAATTCGGATGGCCTGGGGGAGTTTGGAGGATTCTCCTAATCTATAGGGTTGTGGCCAATGGAAATGGCAGAATTCCCCTGGAGAGGGAAGCCACAGTCCTGAGGTGTGGCTCCAGAGTCCCCAGCTTGGATGGTGTGTGGGTCATACCTGTGGGGACAGAATTCTGAAAACACAAACTCAGCTTAGGTTTGGGGATGTATGTATGAAGGCTCGATCTACAGACCGTGAGAATTTTCCGCGCTATGAACAAAGGGCGAGTATGTGGCGCTTGCTCAGGCTTTTGTCTCTGAATTTTGTGTCTACGGTGGCCGTGGAATTTCGGGATGTCCTCAAGGGCCATAGACAATTTTTTCTCTAGTGATATGGCCTGATCCCAAGTGGTTGGAATCATTCTGTGGATTGGAAGAGTCCTTTCTGTGTATATATATATATATATATATATATATATATATATATATATATATATATTTTTTTTTTTTTTTTACCTCAGGTGTCCCACCAAAGAGGGATTCCCGAATAGAGCCCTGAGTAGGGGTGACTAGACATCTCGAACTCGTGTTGATATTGGGGGACTGGGGCTTGGCATGCCCCATATGTGGGCTGTTGTTCCAGTCACTAAGAGGCTTTACATGAGGATAGGGCTCACGCTGAGGGTCTCAATGTGTGTTTGTGCAAATTGTGGCCCTCAGGGATAGGTGGGGCCTCATAGTCCATGCTGCTTTGTCCTACAATGAACATTGGACAACATGCCAACCACTAGGTTTCTTGCCAAGGCGAAGGAGAAGTTCTGATTCTTGCATCACGTTCACTCCTGAGCAGTGAGTGGAGATAAGGTCTAGGTTCTGAAGGTGAAAACTGAGGTTGGGTAGAGATGATGGCCTAAAGCCATTGTGGGTGTGATATGCTCTGTGTACGGCCAGCTGTTTGGGTGTTGGACTGGAGGTCTGCCCTCAGGCTGTGTCAGACAGGGCTTTAGTGCACAGGCTAGACTGTATATTTGGGGTATGGTCGAGTGGCATGCAGGTTGTTACTCATTTGGCGTTTCTGGTTAGCCCTATAGGGCAACATTTTTCTTCTGGAGGGTAGGCAGAGTGCTGCATTGTGTCTCCAGAGTTGCCAAACTGGAGGGGTGTGGCCAGGATTGTGAGGAAGGAAGACTGAAAACACAAGCTAGCACGAGTTTTGGGGCCAAGAGCATGGCAGGCCCACTCTGCAGAGGCTGAATCGAGATCTCCTGCACGTGAGGTCAGGGCGAGTATCAGATGTTGCCTCAAGCTGGAGTTTGTGTCCATGACGGCCCCTTCCTGAAGGGGGTCGGGGCGTCATGAGGCCAGGGAGGTTTCCCTACGCTGGGAGTTGTGAGCTGCTCCATACTTTAAAGTTTCCTTCTTCAGGACAGTCGAGTATTATTGGATGGTTCCAGGATGCCCCATACAGAAAGACTCGAGAGCAAGGGCCTAAGCATGGATGCCGAGAAACGCCAACTCACCTTCCCATTGCCTGGTCGAGACAAGGCACGCTCAATCTGCGGGCTCTTGGGTGAGCTACCCAGAAGGCTGAGTTTAAATGGACTCTCCTGAGGATGAGTCATAATGTGGGTTTGGTGGCCATGGAGACCTTGTAATGTGGCAGTAGCTAAGGGACTCTTCAGGATTCTCCAACCAGAAGGGCTTGACACAACTCCAACAAGGAAGCTTCCCATGTGGAGATGACAGGTCTTCTGTCTGGTGCCTCAGGAAAGCCCCGTATGCTGGTCTTCGAACCCAGGCCTCTGAGGAGTGATACCTGGACACCAAAGCAAGAGTTCATAATAGGGCCTAGGGGCCTGTCTGGTTCAATCTTCTGTCTCTGCGGATATCTGTCTGTGTGTCTGCATGGAGGTAGTAGTTGCTCAGCTTGTGTCATAATGCCCCTATTTGTCCAGTGCGGCTTGCGGTAGTGGGATGTCCTTGGGGACCTTGAGGTTTCTACTATTTTGTAGAGTTGTGGCCAATGGAATGGGCAGTTTCTTAGGAGAGAGCAGGCACAGTTCTGTGGTGTGGCTCCAGAGACCCCAGCCTGGAGGCTGTGTGGGCCATGGCTGTGCAGACAGACATCCAAATACCCTAACTCAGCTCAGGTTTGGGGCCGAGGTTACGGCAGGCCTGATCTACAGTCCATTAGGGGAGCTCCTCTGGATATGAAAGAAGGGTGAGAGGGAGGCCGTCGCTCCGGCTTTTGTCTCTGGATGTTTTGTCCACAATGGCCGTTTAGTGTAGGAGTTGCCTCATGGGTCGTAGAAGTCTCCCTCTCTGGTAGTTTGTCCAGCCCCCAAGAGTTTGGGGTCATTCTGGGGGAAGGGAAGTGTCCTGTTTTCTGCTTCATGTGTCCCCCCAGTAGAGGGATTCTAGAGCATAGCAGTGGGTACTGACAACTGGAATACTCGCCCTCTGGTTAAGCCTGGGGGCCTATGGATATGACAAGCCCCATATGCAGGATCTTGGTCCAGCCACTGAGAGGCGTTACTTTAATACGGGACTCACGCTGCAGGTCACAATGCATGTCTGTGCCCTAGGCGGCCCTCAAGCACTGGCGTGGCCTTTCGGACAATGCAGGTTTTCCCACATTGAACGTTGGACAACATGCCAACCACAAGGTTTCTGGCCATGGGGAAGGAGGAATTCTAATTCCTGCATCACGTTCACCCCTGGGCAGTGATTGGAGATAAGGTCTAGGTTCTGAAGCCTGAAAACCGAGGTTGGGAAGAGATGACGACCTACAGCCATAGCGGGTCCTATGTGTCCAGGTTGGGGCCAGCTGTCTGGGTGTCGTTTGGGATGTCTTGTCTCAGGCTGTGCCAGACAGGGAATTAGTATACAGGGTGGGCTGTATAATTGCTTTACAATCGAGTGGCATGCATTAGAAAATCATTTGGGGTTTCTTATTAGCAGCATAGGGCAAAGTTTTTCTTCTGGAGGGCAGGCAGAGTGCGGCATTGTGGCTTCGGAATTCCCAATCTGGAGGGCTTGTGGGCCAGGAGAGTGAGGACGGAAGTCTGAGAACACAAGCTAGGCTTAGGTTTCTGGGCAAGGACATGGCAGGCACACTCTGCAGAGCTGAATTGAGATCTCATGTGTCTGAAGTCAGGTCGAGGTTCAGACTTTGGCTCAGGTTTGAGTTTCTGTCCATGTTGGCCCCTTCAGGAAGGGGGGGCATTATGAGGCCATGGGGGTTTTCCCACTATTGGAGTTGTGAGATGCTCCAAACCGCAAGGATTCCTTCTGTGGGACAATTAAGATTTGTTGGATGGCTCCAGGACGTCTTATAAGGTATTTTTCCAGAACAGGGTTCTAAGTATGGATGCCTGGGCAGCCAGCCTCACATTCCAATTGTCTCCTAGCAACAAGAAACGTTTGATCTGCTGGCTTGGGGTAGCAACAGAGGGGGCTGAGTTGAAATGGACTTTCCTGAGGATGGTCTTAATGTTGGTTTGAGTCCATGGAGACCTTGGTATGGGGCAGTGGCACCAGGGCCCTGAAGGATTCTCCTAACCAGAGGTTATGACAAAGCTCCAATGAGCAAGTTTCCATGGGGAGACGAGATTTGTTCTTATTGGTGCCTCAGGAAACCACCATATGCTGGTATTGGAAACGAGGCCTCTGAGGACAGATGCCTGGAAACCAAAGCAATGGATCTGATTAGGGCCTAGGGGCCTGTCCGGTTCAATATTCTTCTCTGGGGACATCTGTTGTCTGAGTGGAGGTAGTTGCTCAGCTGGTTTGAGATCACCCCTGTTTGTCCTGGGCAGCCTACACTATTGGGATGGCCTCGGTGACTTTGGAGGTTTTTCCTAATTTGCAAGGTTGTGGCCAATGGAATGGGAAGAATTCCCTTGAAAGGGAAGCACAGTCCTGAGGTGTGGCTCCAGGGACCCAAGTGTTTGGACAAAAGCCTGAAAACACAAACTCCACTTAGGTTGTGGGTTGTAGGTATGGCCGGCACGATCTATAGACCGTGAGGAGACCTCTTCGGGATATGAACAAAGGGCGTATGTGAGGTGCTTGCTCATGCTTTTTTTTTTTTTTTTCTGGAAATGTGTCACCGATTGCTAAGGAATGTCGGGGTGTCCTCATGGGCCATCGATGAGGCTCCCTTTCTGGGGATTTGACCCGATCCCAAGAGTTTGGGGTCATTCTGTGGGAAGGGAGGAGGCCTTTCTGGTTTTTTTTTGTTTATTTTTTTTTTGTTTTTTGTTTTTTGTTTTTTTAACCTCCTGTGAACCACCAAAAGAGGGATTCCAGAGCAGAGTCGTGGGTGGGGGCAACAGGACAACCACAACTCTGGTTAACATTGGGACCTAAGAACATGGCAAGCCCCTTATGTGGGCTCTTGGTCCAGACCCTGAGAGGCCTTCCTTGAGGATAGGTCTCACACTGAGTTTCACAATGTGTTTTTGTGCCCAAGGAGCCGCTCAAGTCAGAGCGTGGCCTAATGTACCATGCTGGTTTCTCCTACACTGAACGTTGCACAGTATGGGAACCACAAGTATTCTGGCAATGGGGAAGATGGAGTTCTAATTTCTGCAACACATTCACACCTGGACTGTGATTGGATTTAAGGTCTAGGTTCTGAAGCCTGAAAACTGAGGTTGGGAAGAGATGAACCCTAAGGCCATGGTGTGTCTGATGTGCTCAGTGTTCGGCCAGCTGTTGAGTGTGGGTTGGGAGGTGCAGGCTCAGGCTGTGGAAGACAGGGAATTAGTTCCCAGGCTAGACTGCATCATTGGGGTGCAGTCGAGATTTGTGCAGGATGGTACTCATTTGTGGTTACTGGGTAGCCCCAGAGGGCAACGTTTTTCTTCTGGAGGGAAGACACAGTGCCACATAGTGACTCCAAAATTCCCAGACTGGAAGGCTTGTGAGCCAGGAGTGTGAGGAAAAAATTCTGAGAACACAAGCCAGACTTAGATTTCGGGGTGAGGGGACGGCAGGCACCCTCTGCAGAGATACCTGAAGACAGAGCTAGGATCAGACGTTTTCTTAGGTCGGAGTTTCTGTCCATGACGGCCCATTCATGAAGGGGAGGGTGTCACGAGGACATGGAGGTTTTCCCACGATGGGAATTGTGAGATGCTCCAAACCACAATGATTCCTTCTGTGGGACAGTCGAGACATGTTGGATGGCTCCAGGACATCCCATAAGGAAGTTATCCAGAGCAGGGTTCTAAGGATGGATGCGTGGGCAGCCTGCCTCCCATTCCAGGAGTCTCATAGAGCCAAGGCAAGTTCGATATGCTGGATCTAGGGGAGCAACCGAGGCGGGTGTTTTGAAATGGGTGAGTTGAGGATGGGTCATAATGTGCATTTGTGTCCATGTAGACTTTGGAATGGGGTGCTTGATCCGGGGCCTTGAGGGATGTTCATTACCGGAGGTTTTGATGGAGCTCTAAAGAGTATGTTTCCTATGTAGAGAAGAGAATTGTTTTGATGAGTGCCTAAGGAATCTCCCATATGCTGGTATTGGAAACTAGGCCTCTGAGGAGAGATGACTGGAATCAAAATCAATGGATCTGATTAGGGCCTCAGTGCCCGTCCAGTTCAATCTTATTCTATGGGGATATCTGTCTCTGGGTCTGAGTGGAGGTGGTTTCCTAACTTGTGAAAGATCATCCCTGTGTGTCCTGGGCAGCCAACACAATTCGGATGGCCTGGGGGAGTTTGGAGGATTCTCCTAATCTATAGGGTTGTGGCCAATGGAAATGGCAGAATTCCCCTGGAGAGGGAAGCCACAGTCCTGAGGTGTGGCTCCAGGGGCCCCAGCTTGGATGGTGTGTGGGCCAGGACTGTGGGGACAGAAGTCTGAAAACACAAACTCAGCTTAGGTTTGGGGATGTATGTATGAAGGCTCGATCAACAGACCGTGAGAATTTTCCGGGCTATGAACAAAGGGCGAGTATGTGGCGCTTGCTCAGGGTTTTGACTCTGGATTTTGTGTCAATGGTGGCCGTGGAATGTCGGGGTGTCCTCAAGGGCCATGGACAATTCTTTCTCTGGTCATTTGGCCTGATCCCAAGTGGTTGGGATCATTCTGTGGATGGGAAGAGTCCTTTCTGTATTTTTTTTTTTTTTTACCTCATGTGTCCCACCAAAGAGGGATTCCAGAGTAGAGCCCTGAGTAGGGGTGACTAGACATCTCGAACTCTGGTTGAGATTGGGGGACTAGGGGCTTGGCAAGCCCCATATGTGGGCTGTTGTTCCAGTCACTAATAGGCTTTACATGAGGATAGTGCTCACGCTGAGGGTCACAATGTGTGTTTGTGCAAATTGTGGCCCTCAGGGATAGGTGGGGCCTCATAGTCCATGCTGCTTTCTCCTACAATGAACATTGGACAACATGCCAACCACTAGGTTTCTTGCCAAGGCGAAGGAGAAGTTCTGATTCTTGCATCACATTCACTCCTGAGCAGTGAGTGGAGATAAGTTCTAGGTTCTGAAGGTGAAAACTGAGGTTGGGTAGAGATGATGGCCTAAAGCCATTGTGGGTGTGATATGCTCTGTGTATGGCCAGCTGTCTGGGTGTTGGACTGGAGGTCTGTCCTCAGGCTGTGTCATACAGGGCTTTAGTGCACAGGCTAGACTGTATAATTGGGGTATGGTCGAGTGGCATGCAGGTTGTTACTCATTTGGCGTTTCTGGTTAGCCCTATAGGGCAACATTTTTCTTCTGGAGGGCAGGCAGAGTGCTGCATTGTGTCTCCAGAATTGCCAAACTGGAGGGGTGTGGCCAGGATTGTGAGGAAGGAAATCTGAAAACACAAGCTAGCACGAGTTTTGGGGCCAAGAGCATGGCAGGCCCACTCTGCAGAGGCTGAATCGAGATCTCCTGCAGGTGAGGTCAGGGCGAGTATCAGATGTTGCCTCAAGCTGGAGTTTGTGTCCATGACGGCCCCTTCCTGAAGGGGGTGGGGGCGTCATGAGGCCAGGGAGGTTTCCCTACGCTGGGAGTTGTGAGCTGCTCCAAACTTTAAACTTTCCTTCTTCAGGACAGTCGAGTATTATTGGATGGTTCCAGGATGCCCCATACAGAAAGACTCGAGAGCAAGGGCCTAAGCATGGATGCCGAGAAACGCCAAGTCACCTTCCCATTGCCTGGTCGAGACAAGGCACGCTCAATCTGCGGGCTCTTGGGTGAGCTACCCAGAAGGCTGAGTTTAAATGGACTCTCCTGAGGATGAGTCATAATGTGGGTTTGGTGGCCATGGAGACCTTGTAATGTGGCAGTAGCTAAGGGACTCTTCAGGATTCTCCAACCAGAAGGGCTTGACACAACTCCAACAAGGAAGCTTCCCATGTGGAGATGACAGGTCTTCTGTCTGGTGCCTCAGGAAAGCCCCGTATGCTGGTCTTCGAACCCAGGCCTCTGAGGAGTGATACCTGGACACCAAAGCAAGAGTTCATAATAGGGCCTAGGGGCCTGTCTGGTTCAATCTTCTGTCTCTGCGGATATCTGTCTGTGTGTCTGCATGGAGGTAGTAGTTGCTCAGCTTGTGTCATAATGCCCCTATTTGTCCAGTGCGGCTTGCGGTAGTGGGATGTCCTTGGGGACCTTGAGGTTTCTACTATTTTGTAGAGTTGTGGCCAATGGAATGGGCAGTTTCTTAGGAGAGAGCAGGCACAGTTCTGTGGTGTGGCTCCAGAGACCCCAGCCTGGAGGCTGTGTGGGCCATGGCTGTGCAGACAGACATCCAAAAACCCTAACTCAGCTCAGGTTTGGGGCCGAGGTTACGGCAGGCCTGATCTACAGTCCATGAGGGGAGCTCCTCTGGATATGAAAGAAGGGTGAGAGGGAGGCAGTCGCTCAGGGTTTTGTCTCTGGATGTTTTGTCCACAATGGCCGTTTAATGTAGGAGTTGCCTCATGGGTCGTAGAAGTCTCCCTCTCTGGTAGTTTGTCCAGCCCCCAAGAGTTTGGGGTCATTCTGTTGGAAGGGAAGTGTCCTGTTTTCTGCTTCATGTGTCCCCCCAGTAGAGGGATTCTAGAGCATAGCAGTGGGTACTGACAACTGGAATACTCGCCCTCTGGTTAAGCCTGGGGGCCTATGGATATGACAAGCCCCATATGCAGGATCTTGGTACAGCCACTGAGAGGCGTTACTTTAATACGGGACTCACGCTGCAGGTCACAATGCATGTCTGTGCCCTAGGCGGCCCTCAAGCACTGGCGTGGCCTTTCGGACAATGCAGGTTTTCCCACATTGAACGTTGGACAACATGCCAACCACAAGGTTTCTGGCCATGGGGAAGGAGGAATTCTAATTTCTGCATCACGTTCACCCCTGGGCAGTGATTGGAGATAAGGTCTAGGTTCTGAAGCCTGAAAACCGAGGTTGGGAAGAGATGACGACCTACAGCCATAGCGGGTCCTATGTGTCCAGGTTGGGGCCAGCTGTCTGGGTGTCGTTTGGGATGTCTTGTCTCAGGCTGTGCCAGACAGGGAATTAGTATACAGGGTGGGCTGTATAATTGCTTTACAATCGAGTGGCATGCATTAGAAAATCATTTGGGGTTTCTTATTAGCAGCATAGGGCAAAGTTTTTCTTCTGGAGGGCAGGCAGAGTGCGGCATTGTGGCTTCGGAATTCCCAATCTGGAGGGCTTGTGGGCCAGGAGAGTGAGGACGGAAGTCTGAGAACACAAGCTAGGCTTAGGTTTCTGGGCAAGGACATGGCAGGCACACTCTGCAGAGCTGAATTGAGATCTCATGTGTCTGAAGTCAGGTCGAGGTTCAGACTTTGGCTCAGGTTTGAGTTTCTGTCCATGTTGGCCCCTTCAGGAAGGGGGGGCATTATGAGGCCATGGGGGTTTTCCCACTATTGGAGTTGTGAGATGCTCCAAACCGCAAGGATTCCTTCTGTGGGACAATTAAGATTTGTTGGATGGCTCCAGGACGTCTTATAAGGTATTTTTCCAGAACAGGGTTCTAAGTATGGATGCCTGGGCAGCCAGCCTCACATTCCAATTGTCTCCTAGCAACAAGAAACGTTTGATCTGCTGGCTTGGGGTAGCAACAGAGGGGGCTGAGTTGAAATGGACTTTCCTGAGGATGGTCTTAATGTTGGTTTGAGTCCATGGAGACCTTGGTATGGGGCACTGGCACCAGGGCCCTGAAGGATTCTCCTAACCAGAGGTTATGACAAAGCTCCAATGAGCAAGTTTCCATGGGGAGACGAGATTTGTTCTTATTGGTGCCTCAGGAAACCACCATATGCTGGTATTGGAAACGAGGCCTCTGAGGACAGATGCCTGGAAACCAAAGCAATGGATCTGATTAGGGCCTAGGGGCCTGTCCGGTTCAATATTCTTCTCTGGGGACATCTGTTGTCTGAGTGGAGGTAGTTGCTCAGCTGGTTTGAGATCACCCCTGTTTGTCCTGGGCAGCCTACACTATTGGGATGGCCTTGGTGACTTTGGAGGTTTTTCCTAATTTGCAAGGTTGTGGCCAATGGAATGGGAAGATTTCCCTTGAAAGGGAAGCACAGTCCTGAGGTGTGGCTCCAGGGACCCAAGTGTTTGGACAAAAGCCTGAAAACACAAACTCCACTTAGGTTGTGGGTTGTAGGTATGGCCGGCACGATCTATAGACCGTGAGGAGACCTCTTCGGGATATGAACAAAGGGCGTATGTGAGGTGCTTGCTCATGCTTTTTTTTTTTTTTTTTCTGGAAATGTGTCACCGATTGCTAAGGAATGTCGGGGTGTCCTCATGGGCCATCGATGAGGCTCCCTTTCTGGGGATTTGACCCGATCCCAAGATTTTGGGGTCATTCTGTGGGAAGGGAGGAGGCCTTTCTGGTTTTTTTTGTGTGTTTTTTTTTGTTTTTTGTTTTTTGTTTTTTTTACCTCCTGTGATCCACCAAAAGAGGGATTCCAGAGCAGAGTCGTGGTTGGGGGCAACAGGACAACCACAACTCTGGTTAACAATGGGACCTAAGAACATGGCAAGCCCCTTATGTGGGCTCTTGGTCCAGACACTGAGAGGCCTTCCTTGAGGATAGGTCTCACACTGAGTTTCACAATGTGTTTTTGTGCCCAAGGAGCCCCTCAAGTCAGGGCGTGGCCTAATGTACCATGCTGGTTTCTCCTACACTGAACGTTGCACAGTATGGGAACCACAAGTATTCTGGCAATGGGGAAGATGGAGTTCTAATTTCTGCAACACATTCACACCTGGACTGTGATTGGATTTAAGGTCTAGGTTCTGAAGCCTGAAAACTGAGGTTGGGAAGAGATGAAGCCCTAAGGCCATGGTGTGTCTGATGTGCTCAATGTTCGGCCAGCTGTTGAGTGTGGGTTGGGAGGTGCAGGCTCAGGCTGTGGCAGACAGGGAATTAGTGCCCAGGCTAGACTGCATCATTGGGGTGCAGTCGAGATTTGTGCAGGATGGTACTCATTTGTGGTTACTGGGTAGCCCCAGAGGGCAACGTTTTTCTTCTGGAGGGAAGACACAGTGCCACATAGTGACTCCAAAATTCCCAGACTGGAAGGCTTGTGAGCCAGGAGTGTGAGGAAAAAATTCTGAGAACACAAGCCAGACTTAGATTTCGGGGTGAGGGGACGGCAGGCACCCTCTGCAGAGATGATTCAATGTCCCGTATACCTGAAGACAGAGCTAGGATCAGACGTTTTCTTAGGTCGGAGTTTCTGTCCATGACGGCCCATTCATGAAGGGGAGGGTGTCATGAGGACATGGAGGTTTTCCCACGATGGGAATTGTGAGATGCTCCAAACCACAATGATTCCTTCTGTGGGACAGTCGAGACATGTTGGATGGCTCCAGGACATCCCATAAGGAAGTTATCCAGAGCAGGGTTCTAAGGATGGATGCGTGGGCAGCCTGCCTCCCATTCCAGGAGTCTCACAGAGCCAAGGCAAGTTCGATCTGCTGGATCTAGGGGAGCAACCGAGGCGGGTGTTTTGAAATGGGTGAGTTGAGGATGGGTCATAATGTGCAATTGTGTCCATGTAGACCTTGGAATGGGGTGCTTGATCCGGGGCCTTGAGGGATGTTCATAACCGGAGGTTTTGATGGAGCTCTAAAGAGTATATTTCCTATGTAGAGAAGAGAATTGTTTTGATGAGTGCCTAAGGAATCTCCCATATGCTGGTATTGGAAACCAGGCCTCTGAGGAGAGATGACTGGAATCAAAATCAATGGATCTGATTAGGGCCTCTGTGCCCGTCCAGTTCAATCTTATTCTATGGGGATATCTGTCTCTGGGTCTGAGTGGAGGTGGTTTCCTAACTTGTGAAAGATCATCCCTGTGTGTCCTGGGCAGCCAACACAATTCGGATGGCCTGGGGGAGTTTGGAGGATTCTCCTAATCTATAGGGTTGTGGCCAATGGAAATGGCAGAATTCCCCTGGAGAGGGAAGCCACAGTCCTGAGGTGTGGCTCCAGGGTCCCCAGCTTGGATGGTGTGTGGGTCATACCTGTGGGGACAGAATTCTGAAAACACAAACTCAGCTTAGGTTTGGGGATGTATGTATGAAGGCTCGATCTACAGACCGTGAGAATTTTCCGCGCTATGAACAAAGGGCGAGTATGTGGCGCTTGCTCAGGCTTTTGTCTCTGAATTTTGTGTCAACGGTGGCCGTGGAATTTCGGGATGTCCTCAAGGGCCATGGACAATTTTTTTTCTAGTGATATGGCCTGATCCCAAGTGGTTGGAATCATTCTGTGGATTGGAAGAGTCCTTTCTGTGTATATATATATATATATATATATATATATATATATATATATTTTTTTTTTTTTTTTTTTTTTTTTTTTTTTTTTTTTTACCTCAGGTGTCCCACCAAAGAGGGATTCCCGAATAGAACCCTGAGTAGGGGTGACTAGACATCTCGAACTCGTGTTGATATTGGGGGACTGGGGCTTGGCATGCCCCATATGTGGGCTGTTGTTCCAGTCACTAAGAGGCTTTACATGAGGATAGGGCTCACGCTGAGGGTCTCAATGTGTGTTTGTGCAAATTGTGGCCCTCAGGGATAGGTGGGGCCTCATAGTCCATGCTGCTTTGTCCTACAATGAACATTGGACAACATGCCAACCACTAGGTTTCTTGCCAAGGCGAAGGAGAAGTTCTGATTCTTGCATCACGTTCACTCCTGAGCAGTGAGTGGAGATAAGGTCAAGGTTCTGAAGGTGAAAACTGAGGTTGGGTAGAGATGATGGCCTAAAGCCATTGTGGGTGTGATATGCTCTGTGTACGGCCAGCTGTTTGGGTGTTGGACTGGAGGTCTGCCCTCAGGCTGTGTCAGACAGGGCTTTAGTGCACAGGCTAGACTATAATTGGGGTATGGTCGAGTGGCATGCAGGTTGTTACTCATTTGGCGTTTCTGGTTAGCCCTATAGGGCAACATTTTTCTTCTGGAGGGTAGGCAGAGTGCTGCATTGTGTCTCCAGAGTTGCCAAACTGGAGGGGTGTGGCCAGGATTGTGAGGAAGGAAGACTGAAAACACAAGCTAGCACGAGTTTTGGGGCCAAGAGCATGGCAGGCCCACTCTGCAGAGGCTGAATCGAGATCTCCTGCACGTGAGGTCAGGGCGAGTATCAGATGTTGCCTCAAGCTGGAGTTTGTGTCCATGACGGCCCCTTCCTAAAGGGGGTCGGGGCGTCATGAGGCCAGGGAGGTTTCCCTACGCTGGGAGTTGTGAGCTGCTCCAAACTTCAAAGTTTCCTTCTTCAGGACAGTCGAGTACTATTGGATGGTTCCAGGATGCCCCATACAGAAAGACTCGAGAGCAAGGGCCTAAGCATGGATGCCGAGAAACGCCAACTCACCTTCCCATTGCCTGGTCGAGACAAGGCACGCTCAATCTGCGGGCTCTTGGGTTAGCTACCCAGAAGGCTGAGTTTAAATGGACTCTCCTGAGGATGAGTCATAATGTGGGTTGGTGGCCATGGAGACCTTGTAATGTGGCAGTAGCTAAGGGACTCTTCAGGATTCTCCAACCAGAAGGGCTTGACACAACTCCAACAAGGAAGCTTCCCATGTGGAGATGACAGGTCTTCTGTCTGGTGCCTCAGGAAAGCCCCGTATGCTGGTCTTCGAACCCAGGCCTCTGAGGAGTGATACCTGGACACCAAAGCAAGAGTTCATAATAGGGCCTAGGGGCCTGTCTGGTTCAATCTTCTGTCTCTGCGGATATCTGTCTGTGTGTCTGCATGGAGGTAGTAGTTGCTCAGCTTGTGTCATAATGCCCCTATTTGTCCAGTGCGGCTTGCGGTAGTGGGATGTCCTTGGGGACCTTGAGGTTTCTACTATTTTGTAGAGTTGTGGCCAATGGAATGGGCAGTTTCTTAGGAGAGAGCAGGCACAGTTCTGTGGTGTGGCTCCAGAGACCCCAGCCTGGAGGCTGTGTGGGCCCTGGCTGTGCAGACAGACATCCAAATACCCTAACTCAGCTCAGGTTTGGGGCCGAGGTTACGGCAGGCCTGATCTACAGTCCATGAGGGGAGCTCCTCTGGATATGAAAGAAGGGTGAGAGGGAGGCCGTCGCTCAGGCTTTTGTCTCTGGATGTTTTGTCCACAATGGCCGTTTAGTGTAAGAGTTGCCTCATGGGTCGTAGAAGTCTCCCTCTCTGGTAGTTTGTCCAGCCCCCAAGAGTTTGGGGTCATTCTGTGGGAAGGGAAGTGTCCTGTTTTCTGCTTCATGTGTCCCCCCAGTAGAGGGATTCTAGAGCATAGCAGTGGGTACTGACAACTGGAATACTCGCCCTCTGGTTAAGCCTGGGGGCCTATGGATATGACAAGCCCCATATGCAGAATCTTGGTCCAGCCCCTGAGAGGCGTTACTTTAATACGGGACTCACGCTGCAGGTCACAATGCATGTCTGTGCCCTAGGCGGCCCTCAAGCACTGGCGTGGCCTTTCGGACAATGCAGGTTTTCCCACATTGAACGTTGGACAACATGCCAACCACAAGGTTTCTGGCCATGGGGAAGGAGGAATTCTAATTTCTGCATCACGTTCACCCCTGGGCAGTGATTGGAGATAAGGTCTAGGTTCTGAAGCCTGAAAACCGAGGTTGGGAAGAGATGACGACCTACAGCCATAGCGGGTCCTATGTGTCCAGGTTGGGGCCAGCTGTCTGGGTGTCGTTTGGGATGTCTTGTCTCAGGCTGTGCCAGACAGGGCATTAGTATACAGGGTGGGCTGTATAATTGCTTTACAATCGAGTGGCATGCATTAGAAAATCATTTGGGGTTTCTTATTAGCAGCATAGGGCAAAGTTTTTCTTCTGGAGGGCAGGCAGAGTGCGGCATTGTGGCTTCGGAATTCCCAATCTGGAGGGCTTGTGGGCCAGGAGAGTGAGGACGGAAGTCTGAGAACACAAGCTAGGCTTAGGTTTCGGGGCAAGGACATGGCAGGCACACTCTGCAGAGCTGAATTGAGATCTCATGTGTCTGAAGTCAGGTCGAGGTTCAGACTTTGGCTCAGGTTTGAGTTTCTGTCCATGTTGGCCCCTTCAGGAAGGGGGGGCATTATGAGGCCATGGGGGTTTTCCCACTATTGGAGTTGTGAGATGCTCCAAACCGCAAGGATTCCTTCTGTGGGACAATTAAGATTTGTTGGATGGCTCCAGGACGTCTTATAAGGTATTTTTCCAGAACAGGGTTCTAAGTATGGATGCCTGGGCAGCCAGCCTCACATTCCAATTGTCTCCTAGCAACAAGAAACGTTTGATCTGCTGGCTTGGGGTAGCAACAGAGGGGGCTGAGTTGAAATGGACTTTCCTGAGGATGGTCTTAATGTTGGTTTGAGTCCATGGAGACCTTGGTATGGGGCACTGGCACCAGGGCCCTGAAGGATTCTCCTAACCAGAGGTTATGACAAAGCTCCAATGAGCAAGTTTCCATGGGGAGACGAGATTTGTTCTTATTGGTGCCTCAGGAAACCTCCATATGCTGGTATTGGAAACGAGGCCTCTGAGGACAGATGCCTGGAAACCAAAGCAATGGATCTGATTAGGGCCTAGGGGCCTGTCCGGTTCAATATTCTTCTCTGGGGACATCTGTTGTCTGAGTGGAGGTAGTTGCTCAGCTGGTTTGAGATCACCCCTGTTTGTCCTGGGCAGCCTACACTATTGGGATGGCCTCGGTGACTTTGGAGGTTTTTCCTAATTTGCAAGGTTGTGGCCAATGGAATGGGAAGATTTCCCTTGAAAGGGAAGCACAGTCCTGAGGTGTGGCTCCAGGGACCCAAGTGTTTGGACAAAAGCCTGAAAACACAAACTCCACTTAGGTTGTGGGTTGTAGGTATGGCCGGCACGATCTATAGACCGTGAGGAGACCTCTTCGGGATATGAACAAAGGGCGTATGTGAGGTGCTTGCTCATGCTTTTTTTTTTTTTTTTCTGGAAATGTGTCACCGATTGCTAAGGAATGTCGGGGTGTCCTCATGGGCCATCGATGAGGCTCCCTTTCTGGGGATTTGACCCGATCCCAAGAGTTTGGGGTCATTCTGTGTGAAGGGAGGAGGCCTTTCTGGTTTATTTTGTTTATTATTTTTTGTTTTTTGTTTTTTGTTTTTTTAACCTCCTGTGAACCACCAAAAGAGGGATTCCAGAGCAGAGTCGTGGGTGGGGGCAACAGGACAACCACAACTCTGGTTAACATTGGGACCTAAGAACATGGCAAGCCCCTTATGTGGGCTCTTGGTCCAGACACTGAGAGGCCTTCCTTGAGGATAGGTCTCACACTGAGTTTCACAATGTGTTTTTGTGCCCAAGGAGCCCCTCAAGTCAGGGCGTGGCCTAATGTACCATGCTGGTTTCTCCTACACTGAACGTTGCACAGTATGGGAACCACAAGTATTCTGGCAATGGGGAAGATGGAGTTCTAATTTCTGCAACACATTCACACCTGGACTGTGATTGGATTTAAGGTCTAGGTTCTGAAGCCTGAAAACTGAGGTTGGGAAGAGATGAAGCCCTAAGGCCATGGTGTGTCTGATGTGCTCAGTGTTCGGCCAGCTGTTGAGTGTGGGTTGGGAGGTGCAGGCTCAGGCTGTGGCAGACAGGGAATTAGTGCCCAGGCTAGACTGCATCATTGGGGTGCAGTCGAGATTTGTGCAGGATGGTACTCATTTGTGGTTACTGGGTAGCCCCAGAGGGCAACGTTTTTCTTCTGGAGGGAAGACACAGTGCCACATAGTGACTCCAAAATTCCCAGACTGGAAGGCTTGTGAGCCAGGAGTGTGAGGAAAAAATTCTGAGAACACAAGCCAGACTTAGATTTCGGGGTGAGGGGACGGCAGGCACCCTCTGCAGAGATGATTCAAGGTCCCGTATACCTGAAGACAGAGCTAGGATCAGACGTTTTCTTAGGTCGGAGTTTCTGTCCATGACGGCCCATTCATGAAGGGGAGGGTGTCACGAGGACATGGAGGTTTTCCCACGATGGGAATTGTGAGATGCTCCAAACCACAATGATTCCTTCTGTGGGACAGTCGAGACATGTTGGATGGCTCCAGGACATCCCATAAGGAAGTTATCCAGAGCAGGGTTCTAAGGATGGATGCGTGGGCAGCCTGCCTCCCATTCCAGGAGTCTCATAGAGCCAAGGCAAGTTCGATCTGCTGGATCTAGGGGAGCAACCGAGGCGGGTGTTTTGAAATGGGTGAGTTGAGGATGGGTCATAATGTGCAATTGTGTCCATGTAGACCTTGGAATGGGGTGCTTGATCCGGGGCCTTGAGGGATGTTCATAACCGGAGGTTTTGATGGAGCTCTAAAGAGTATATTTCCTATGTAGAGAAGAGAATTGTTTTGATGAGTGCCTAAGGAATCTCCCATATGCTGGTATTGGAAACCAGGCCTCTGAGGAGAGATGACTGGAATCAAAATCAATGGATCTGATTAGGGCCTCTGTGCCCGTCCAGTTCAATCTTATTCTATGGGGATATCTGTCTCTGGGTCTGAGTGGAGGTGGTTTCCTAACTTGTGAAAGATCATCCCTGTGTGTCCTGGGCAGCCAACACAATTCGGATGGCCTGGGGGAGTTTGGAGGATTCTCCTAATCTATAGGGTTGTGGCCAATGGAAATGGCAGAATTCCCCTGGAGAGGGAAGCCACAGTCCTGAGGTGTGGCTCCAGGGTCCCCAGCTTGGATGGTGTGTGGGTCATACCTGTGGGGACAGAATTCTGAAAACACAAACTCAGCTTAGGTTTGGGGATGTATGTATGAAGGCTCGATCTACAGACCGTGAGAATTTTCCGCGCTATGAACAAAGGGCGAGTATGTGGCGCTTGCTCAGGCTTTTGTCTCTGAATTTTGTGTCAACGGTGGCCGTGGAAATTCGGGATGTCCTCAAGGGCCATGGACAATTTTTTCTCTAGTGATATGGCCTGATCCCAAGTGGTTGGAATCATTCTGTGGATTGGAAGAGTCCTTTCTGTGTATATATATATATATATATATATATATATATATATATATATATATTTTTTTTTTTTTTTTTTTACCTCAGGTGTCCCAGCAAAGAGGGATTCCCGAATAGAGCCCTGAGTAGGGGTGACTAGACATCTCGAACTCGTGTTGATATTGGGGGACTGGGGCTTGGCATGCCCCATATGTGGGCTGTTGTTCCAGTCACTAAGAGGCTTTACATGAGGATAGGGCTCACGCTGAGGGTCTCAATGTGTGTTTGTGCAAATTGTGGCCCTCAGGGATAGGTGGGGCCTCATAGTCCATGCTGCTTTGTCCTACAATGAACATTGGACAACATGCCAACCACTAGGTTTCTTGCCAAGGCGAAGGAGAAGTTCTGATTCTTGCATCACGTTCACTCCTGAGCAGTGAGTGGAGATAAGGTCAAGGTTCTGAAGGTGAAAACTGAGGTTGGGTAGAGATGATGGCCTAAAGCCATTGTGGGTGTGATATGCTCTGTGTACGGCCAGCTGTTTGGGTGTTGGACTGGAGGTCTGCCCTCAGGCTGTGTCAGACAGGGCTTTAGTGCACAGGCTAGATGTATAATTGGGGTATGGTCGAGTGGCATGCAGGTTGTTACTCATTTGGCGTTTCTGGTTAGCCCTATAGGGCAACATTTTTCTTCTGGAGGGTAGGCAGAGTGCTGCATTGTGTCTCCAGAGTTGCCAAACTGGAGGGGTGTGGCCAGGATTGTGAGGAAGGAAGACTGGAAACACAAGCTAGCACGAGTTTTGGGGCCAAGAGCATGGCAGGCCCACTCTGCAGAGGCTGAATCGAGATCTCCTGCACGTGAGGTCAGGGCGAGTATCAGATGTTGCCTCAAGCTGGAGTTTGTGTCCATGACGGCCCCTTCCTAAAGGGGGTCGGGGCGTCATGAGGCCAGGGAGGTTTCCCTACGCTGGGAGTTGTGAGCTGCTCCAAACTTCAAAGTTTCCTTCTTCAGGACAGTCGAGTACTATTGGATGGTTCCAGGATGCCCCATACAGAAAGACTCGAGAGCAGGGGCCTAAGCATGGATGCCGAGAAACGCCAAGTCACCTTCCCATTGCCTGGTCGAGACAAGGCACGCTCAATCTGCGGGCTCTTGGGTGAGCTACCCAGAAGGCTGAGTTTAAATGGACTCTCCTGAGGATGAGTCATAATGTGGGTTGGAGGCCATGGAGACCTTGGAATGTGGCAGTAGCTAAGGGACTCTGCAGGATTCTCCAACCAGAAGGGCTTGACACAACTCCAACAAGGAAGCTTCCCATGTGGAGATGAGAGGTCTTCTGTCTGGTGCCTCAGGAAAGCCCCGTATGCTGGTCTTCGAACCCAGGCCTCTGAGGAGTGATACCTGGTCACCAAAGAAGAGTTCATAATAGGGCCTAGGGGCCTGTCTGGTTCAATCTTCTGTCTCTGCGGATATCTGTCTGTGTGTCTGCATGGAGGTAGTAGTTGCTCAGCTTGTGTCATAATGCCCCTATTTGTCCAGTGCGGCTTGCGGTAGTGGGATGTCCTTGGGGACCTTGAGGTTTCTACTATTTTGTAGAGTTGTGGCCAATGGAATGGGCAGTTTCTTAGGAGAGAGCAGGCACAGTTCTGTGGTGTGGCTCCAGAGACCCCAGCCTGGAGGCTGTGTGGGCCATGGCTGTGCAGACAGACATCCAAATACCCTAACTCCGCTCAGGTTTGGGGCCGAGGTTACGGCAGGCCTGATCTACAGTCCATGAGGGGAGCTCCTCTGGATATGAAAGAAGGGTGAGAGGGAGGCCGTCGCTCAGGCTTTTGTCTCTGGATGTTTTGTCCACAATGGCCGTTTAGTGTAAGAGTTGCCTCATGGGTCGTAGAAGTCTCCCTCTCTGGTAGTTTGTCCAGCCCCCAAGAGTTTGGGGTCATTCTGGGGGAAGGGAAGTGTCCTGTTTTCTGCTTCATGTGTCCCCCCAGTAGAGGGATTCTAGAGCATAGCAGTGGGTACTGACAACTGGAATACTCGCCCTCTGGTTAAGCCTGGGGGCCTATGGATATGACAAGCCCCATATGCAGGATCTTGGTCCAGCCACTGAGAGGCATTACTTTAATACGGGACTCACGCTGCAGGTCACAATGCATGTCTGTGCCCTAGGCGGCCCTCAAGCACTGGCGTGGCCTTTCGGACAATGCAGGTTTTCCCACATTGAACGTTGGACAACATGCCAACCACAAGGTTTCTGGCCATGGGGAAGGAGGAATTCTAATTTCTGCATCACGTTCACCCCTGGGCAGTGATTGGAGATAAGGTCTAGGTTCTGAAGCCTGAAAACCGAGGTTGGGAAGAGATGACGACCTACAGCCATAGCGGGTCCTATGTGTCCAGGTTGGGGCCAGCTGTCTGGGTGTCGTTTGGGATGTCTTGTCTCAGGCTGTGCCAGACAGGGCATTAGTATACAGGGTGGGCTGTATAATTGCTTTACAATCGAGTGGCATGCATTAGAAAATCATTTGGGGTTTCTTATTAGCAGCATAGGGCAAAGTTTTTCTTCTGGAGGGCAGGCAGCATGCTGCATTGTGGCTTCGGAATTCCCAAACTGGAGGGCTTGTGGGCCAGGAGAGTGAGGACGGAAGTCTGAGAACACAAGCTAGGCTTAGGTTTCGGGGCAAGGACATGGCAGGCACACTCTGCAGAGCTGAATTGAGATCTCATGTGTCTGAAGTCAGGTCGAGGTTCAGACTTTGGCTCAGGTTTGAGTTTCTGTCCATGTTGGCCCCTTCAGGAAGGGGGGGCATTATGAGGCCATGGGGGTTTTCCCACTATTGGAGTTGTGAGATGCTCCAAACCGCAAGGATTCCTTCTGTGGGACAATTAAGATTTGTTGGATGGCTCCAGGACGTCTTATAAGGTATTTTTCCAGAACAGGGTTCTAAGTATGGATGCCTGGGCAGCCAGCCTCACATTCCAATTGTCTCCTAGCAACAAGAAACGTTTGATCTGCTGGCTTGGGGTAGCAACAGAGGGGGCTGAGTTGAAATGGACTTTCCTGAGGATGGTCTTAATGTTGGTTTGAGTCCATGGAGACCTTGGTATGGGGCACTGGCACCAGGGCCCTGAAGGATTCTCCTAACCAGAGGTTATGACAAAGCTCCAATGAGCAAGTTTCCATGGGGAGACGAGATTTGTTCTTATTGGTGCCTCAGGAAACCACCATATGCTGGTATTGGAAACGAGGCCTCTGAGGACAGATGCCTGGAAACCAAAGCAATGGATCTGATTAGGGCCTAGGGGCCTGTCCGGTTCAATATTCTTCTCTGGGGACATCTGTTGTCTGAGTGGAGGTAGTTGCTCAGCTGGTTTGAGATCACCCCTGTTTGTCCTGGGCAGCCTACACTATTGGGATGGCCTCGGTGACTTTGGAGGTTTTTCCTAATTTGCAAGGTTGTGGCCAATGGAATGGGAAGAATTCCCTTGAAAGGGAAGCACAGTCCTGAGGTGTGGCTCCAGGGACCCAAGTGTTTGGACAAAAGCCTGAAAACACAAACTCCACTTAGGTTGTGGGTTGTAGGTATCGCCGGCACGATCTATAGACCGTGAGGAGACCTCTTCGGGATATGAACAAAGGGCGTATGTGAGGTGCTTGCTCATGCTTTTTTTTTTTTTTTTCTGGAAATGTGTCACCGATTGCTAAGGAATGTCGGGGTGTCCTCATGGGCCATCGATGAGGCTCCCTTTCTGGGGATTTGACCCGATCCCACGAGTTTGGGGTCATTCTGTGGGAAGGGAGGAGGCCTTTCTGGTTTTTTTTTTGTTTATTTTTTTTTGTTTTTTGTTTTTTGTTTTTTTAACCTCCTGTGAACCACCAAAAGAGGGATTCCAGAGCAGAGTCGTGGGTGGGGGCAACAGGACAACCACAACTCTGGTTAACATTGGGACCTAAGAACATGGCAAGCCCCTTATGTGGGCTCTTGGTCCAGACACTGAGAGGCCTTCCTTGAGGATAGGTCTCACACTGAGTTTCACAATGTGTTTTTGTGCCCAAGGAGCCCCTCAAGTCAGGGCGTGGCCTAATGTACCATGCTGGTTTCTCCTACACTGAACGTTGCACAGTATGGGAACCACAAGTATTCTGGCAATGGGGAAGATGGAGTTCTAATTTCTGCAACACATTCACACCTGGACTGTGATTGGATTTAAGGTCTAGGTTCTGAAGCCTGAAAACTGAGGTTGGGAAGAGATGAAGCCCTAAGGCCATGGTGTGTCTGATGTGCTCAGTGTTCGGCCAGCTGTTGAGTGTGGGTTGGGAGGTGCAGGCTCAGGCTGTGGCAGACAGGGAATTAGTGCCCAGGCTAGACTGCATCATTGGGGTGCAGTCGAGATTTGTGCAGGATGGTACTCATTTGTGGTTACTGGGTAGCCCCAGAGGGCAACGTTTTTCTTCTGGAGGGAAGACACAGTGCCACATAGTGACTCCAAAATTCCCAGACTGGAAGGCTTGTGAGCCAGGAGTGTGAGGAAAAAATTCTGAGAACACAAGCCAGACTTAGATTTCGGGGTGAGGGGACGGCAGGCACCCTCTGCAGAGATACCTGAAGACAGAGCTAGGATCAGACGTTTTCTTAGGTCGGAGTTTCTGTCCATGACGGCCCATTCATGAAGGGGAGGGTGTCACGAGGACATGGAGGTTTTCCCACGATGGGAATTGTGAGATGCTCCAAACCACAATGATTCCTTCTGTGGGACAGTCGAGACATGTTGGATGGCTCCAGGACATCCCATAAGGAAGTTATCCAGAGCAGGGTTCTAAGGATGGATGCGTGGGCAGCCTGCCTCCCATTCCAGGAGTCTCATAGAGCCAAGGCAAGTTCGATCTGCTGGATCTAGGGGAGCAACCGAGGCGGGTGTTTTGAAATGGGTGAGTTGAGGATGGGTCATAATGTGCATTTGTGTCCATGTAGACTTTGGAATGGGGTGCTTGATCCGGGGCCTTGAGGGATGTTCATAACCGGAGGTTTTGATGGAGCTCTAAAGAGTATGTTTCCTATGTAGAGAAGAGAATTGTTTTGATGAGTGCCTAAGGAATCTCCCATATGCTGGTATTGGAAACTAGGCCTCTGAGGAGAGATGACTGGAATCAAAATCAATGGATCTGATTAGGGCCTCAGTGCCCGTCCAGTTCAATCTTATTCTATGGGGATATCTGTCTCTGGGTCTGAGTGGAGGTGGTTTCCTAACTTGTGAAAGATCATCCCTGTGTGTCCTGGGCAGCCAACACAATTCGGATGGCCTGGGGGAGTTTGGAGGATTCTCCTAATCTATAGGGTTGTGGCCAATGGAAATGGCAGAATTCCCCTGGAGAGGGAAGCCACAGTCCTGAGGTGTGGCTCCAGGGGCCCCAGCTTGGATGGTGTGTGGGCCAGGACTGTGGGGACAGAAGTCTGAAAACACAAACTCAGCATAGGTTTGGGGATGTATGTATGAAGGCTCGATCAACAGACCGTGAGAATTTTCCGGGCTATGAACAAAGGGCGAGTATGTGGCGCTTGCTCAGGGTTTTGACTCTGGATTTTGTGTCAATGGTGGCCGTGGAATGTCGGGGTGTCCTCAAGGGCCATGGACAATTCTTTCTCTGGTCATTTGGCCTGATCCCAAGTGGTTGGGATCATTCTGTGGATGGGAAGAGTCCTTTCTGTATTTTTTTTTTTTACCTCAGGTGTCCCACCAAAGAGGGATTCCAGAGTAGAGCCCTGAGTAGGGGTGACTAGACATCTCGAACTCTGGTTGAGATTGGGGGACTAGGGGCTTGGCAAGCCCCATATGTGGGCTGTTGTTCCAGTCACTAATAGGCTTTACATGAGGATAGGGCTCACGCTGAGGGTCACAATGTGTGTTTGTGCAAATTGTGGCCCTCAGGGATAGGTGGGGCCTCATAGTCCATGCTGCTTTCTCCTACAATGAACATTGGACAACATGCCAACCACTAGGTTTCTTGCCAAGGCGAAGGAGAAGTTCTGATTCTTGCATCACATTCACTCCTGAGCAGTGAGTGGAGATAAGTTCTAGGTTCTGAAGGTGAAAACTGAGGTTGGGTAGAGATGATGGCCTAAAGCCATTGTGGGTGTGATATGCTCTGTGTATGGCCAGCTGTCTGGGTGTTGGACTGGAGGTCTGTCCTCAGGCTGTGTCAGACAGGGCTTTAGTGCACAGGCTAGACTGTATAATTGGGGTATGGTCGAGTGGCATGCAGGTTGTTACTCATTTGGCGTTTCTGGTTAGCCCTATAGGGCAACATTTTTCTTCTGGAGGGCAGGCAGAGTGCTGCATTGTGTCTCCAGAATTGCCAAACTGGAGGGGTGTGGCCAGGATTGTGAGGAAGGAAGTCTGAAAACACAAGCTAGCACGAGTTTTGGGGCCAAGAGCATGGCATGCCCACTCTGCAGAGGCTGAATCGAGATCTCCTGCACGTGAGGTCAGGGCGAGTATCAGATGTTGCCTCAAGCTGGAGTTTGTGTCCATGACGGCCCCTTCCTGAAGGGGGTGGGGGCGTCATGAGGCCAGGGAGGTTTCCCTACGCTGGGAGTTGTGAGCTGCTCCAAACTTTAAAGTTTCCTTCTTCAGGACAGTCGAGTATTATTGGATGGTTCCAGGATGCCCCATACAGAAAGACTCGAGAGCAAGGGCCTAAGCATGGATGCCGAGAAACGCCAACTCACCTTCCCATTGCCTGGTCGAGACAAGGCACGCTCAATCTGCGGGCTCTTGGGTGAGCTACCCAGAAGGCTGAGTTTAAATGGACTCTCCTGAGGATGAGTCATAATGTGGGTTGGTGGCCATGGAGACCTTGTAATGTGGCAGTAGCTAAGGGACTCTTCAGGATTCTCCAACCAGAAGGGCTTGACACAACTCCAACAAGGAAGCTTCCCATGTGGAGATGACAGGTCTTCTGTCTGGTGCCTCAGGAAAGCCCTGTATGCTGGTCTTCGAACCCAGGCCTCTGAGGAGTGATACCTGGACACCAAAGCAAGAGTTCATAATAGGGCCTAGGGGCCTGTCTGGTTCAATCTTCTGTCTCTGCGGATATCTGTCTGTGTGTCTGCATGGAGGTAGTAGTTGCTCAGCTTGTGTCATAATGCCCCTATTTGTCCAGTGCGGCTTGCGGTAGTGGGATGTCCTTGGGGACCTTGAGGTTTCTACTATTTTGTAGAGTTGTGGCCAATGGAATGGGCAGTTTCTTAGGAGAGAGCAGGCACAGTTCTGTGGTGTGGCTCCAGAGACCTCAGCCTGGAGGCTGTGTGGGCCATGGCTGTGCAGACAGACATCCAAAAACCCTAACTCAGCTCAGGTTTGGGGCCGAGGTTACGGCAGGCCTGATCTACAGTCCATGAGGGGAGCTCCTCTGGATATGAAAGAAGGGTGAGAGGGAGGCAGTCGCTCAGGGTTTTGTCTCTGGATGTTTTGTCCACAATGGCCGTTTAATGTAGGAGTTGCCTCATGGGTCGTAGAAGTCTCCCTCTCTGGTAGTTTGTCCAGCCCCCAAGAGTTTGGGGTCATTCTGTGGGAAGGGAAGTGTCCTGTTTTCTGCTTCATGTGTCCCCCCAGTAGAGGGATTCTAGAGCATAGCAGTGGGTACTGACAACTGGAATACTCGCCCTCTGGTTAAGCCTGGGGGCCTATGGATATGACAAGCCCCATATGCAGGATCTTGGTCCAGCCACTGAGAGGCGTTACTTTAATACGGGACTCACGCTGCAGGTCACAATGCATGTCTGTGCCCTAGGCGGCCCTCAAGCACTGGCGTGGCCTTTCGGACAATGCAGGTTTTCCCACATTGAACGTTGGACAACATGCCAACCACAAGGTTTCTGGCCATGGGGAAGGAGGAATTCTAATTTCTGCATCACGTTCACCCCTGGGCAGTGATTGGAGATAAGGTCTAGGTTCTGAAGCCTGAAAACCGAGGTTGGGAAGAGATGACGACCTACAGCCATAGCGGGTCCTATGTGTCCAGGTTGGGGCCAGCTGTCTGGGTGTCGTTTGGGATGTCTTGTCTCAGGCTGTGCCAGACAGGGCATTAGTATACAGGGTGGGCTGTATAATTGCTTTACAATCGAGTGGCATGCATTAGAAAATCATTTGGGGTTTCTTATTAGCAGCATAGGGCAAAGTTTTTCTTCTGGAGGGCAGGCAGAGTGCGGCATTGTGGCTTTGGAATTCCCAATCTGGAGGGCTTGTGGGCCAGGAGAGTGAGGACGGAAGTCTGAGAACACAAGCTAGGCTTAGGTTTCGGGGCAAGGACATGGCAGGCACACTCTGCAGAGCTGAATTGAGATCTCATGTGTCTGAAGTCAGGTCGAGGTTCAGACTTTGGCTCAGGTTTGAGTTTCTGTCCATGTTGGCCCCTTCAGGAAGGGGGGGCATTATGAGGCCATGGGGGTTTTCCCACTATTGGAGTTGTGAGATGCTCCAAACCGCAAGGATTCCTTCTGTGGGACAATTAAGATTTGTTGGATGGCTCCAGGACGTCTTATAAGGTATTTTTCCAGAACAGGGTTCTAAGTATGGATGCCTGGGCAGCCAGCCTCACATTCCAATTGTCTCCTAGCAACAAGAAACGTTTGATCTGCTGGCTTGGGGTAGCAACAGAGGGGGCTGAGTTGAAATGGACTTTCCTGAGGATGGTCTTAATGTTGGTTTGAGTCCATGGAGACCTTGGTATGGGGCACTGGCACCAGGGCCCTGAAGGATTCTCCTAACCAGAGGTTATGACAAAGCTCCAATGAGCAAGTTTCCATGGGGAGACGAGATTTGTTCTTATTGGTGCCTCAGGAAACCACCATATGCTGGTATTGGAAACGAGGCCTCTGAGGACAGATGCCTGGAAACCAAAGCAATGGATCTGATTAGGGCCTAGGGGCCTGTCCGGTTCAATATTCTTCTCTGGGGACATCTGTTGTCTGAGTGGAGGTAGTTGCTCAGCTGGTTTGAGATCACCCCTGTTTGTCCTGGGCAGCCTACACTATTGGGATGGCCTCGGTGACTTTGGAGGTTTTTCCTAATTTGCAAGGTTGTGGCCAATGGAATGGGAAGAATTCCCTTGAAAGGGAAGCACAGTCCTGAGGTGTGGCTCCAGGGACCCAAGTGTTTGGACAAAAGCCTGAAAACACAAACTCCACTTAGGTTGTGGGTTGTAGGTATCGCCGGCACGATCTATAGACCGTGAGGAGACCTCTTCGGGATATGAACAAAGGGCGTATGTGAGGTGCTTGCTCATGCTTTTTTTTTTTTTTTCTGGAAATGTGTCACCGATTGCTAAGGAATGTCGGGGTGTCCTCATGGGCCATCGATGAGGCTCCCTTTCTGGGGATTTGACCCGATCCCAAGAGTTTGGGGTCATTCTGTGGGAAGGGAGGAGGCCTTTCTGGTTTTTTTTTGTTTATTTTTTTTTGTTTTTTGTTTTTTGTTTTTTTAACCTCCTGTGAACCACCAAAAGAGGGATTCCAGAGCAGAGTCGTGGTTGGGGGCAACAGGACAACCACAACTCTGGTTAACATTGGGACCTAAGAACATGGCAAGCCCCTTATGTGGGCTCTTGGTCCAGACACTGAGAGGCCTTCCTTGAGGATAGGTCTCACACTGAGTTTCACAATGTGTTTTTGTGCCCAAGGAGCCCCTCAAGTCAGGGCGTGGCCTAATGTACCATGCTGGTTTCTCCTACACTGAACGTTGCACAGTATGGGAACCACAAGTATTCTGGCAATGGGGAAGATGGAGTTCTAATTTCTGCAACACATTCACACCTGGACTGTGATTGGATTTAAGGTCTAGGTTCTGAAGCCTGAAAACTGAGGTTGGGAAGAGATGAAGCCCTAAGGCCATGGTGTGTCTGATGTGCTCAGTGTTCGGCCAGCTGTTGAGTGTGGGTTGGGAGGTGCAGGCTCAGGCTGTGGCAGACAGGGAATTAGTGCCCAGGCTAGACTGCATCATTGGGGTGCAGTCGAGATTTGTGCAGGATGGTACTCATTTGTGGTTACTGGGTAGCCCCAGAGGGCAACGTTTTTCTTCTGGAGGGAAGACACAGTGCCACATAGTGACTCCAAAATTCCCAGACTGGAAGGCTTGTGAGCCAGGAGTGTGAGGAAAAAATTCTGAGAACACAAGCCAGACTTAGATTTCGGGGTGAGGGGACGGCAGGCACCCTCTGCAGAGATGATTCAAGGTCCCGTATACCTGAAGACAGAGCTAGGATCAGACGTTTTCTTAGGTCGGAGTTTCTGTCCATGACGGCCCATTCATGAAGGGGAGGGTGTCACGAGGACATGGAGGTTTTCCCACGATGGGAATTGTGAGATGCTCCAAACCACAATGATTCCTTCTGTGGGACAGTCGAGACATGTTGGATGGCTCCAGGACATCCCATAAGGAAGTTATCCAGAGCAGGGTTCTAAGGATGGATGCGTGGGCAGCCTGCCTCCCATTCCAGGAGTCTCATAGAGCCAAGGCAAGTTCGATCTGCTGGATCTAGGGGAGCAACCGAGGCGGGTGTTTTGAAATGGGTGAGTTGAGGATGGGTCATAATGTGCATTTGTGTCCATGTAGACTTTGGAATGGGGTGCTTGATCCGGGGCCTTGAGGGATGTTCATAACCGGAGGTTTTGATGGAGCTCTAAAGAGTATGTTTCCTATGTAGAGAAGAGAATTGTTTTGATGAGTGCCTAAGGAATCTCCCATATGCTGGTATTGGAAACTAGGCCTCTGAGGAGAGATGACTGGAATCAAAATCAATGGATCTGATTAGGGCCTCAGTGCCCGTCCAGTTCAATCTTATTCTATGGGGATATCTGTCTCTGGGTCTGAGTGGAGGTGGTTTCATAACTTGTGAAAGATCATCCCTGTGTGTCCTGGGCAGCCAACACAATTCGGATGGCCTGGGGGAGTTTGGAGGATTCTCCTAATCTATAGGGTTGTGGCCAATGGAAATGGCAGAATTCCCCTGGAGAGGGAAGCCACAGTCCTGAGGTGTGGCTCCAGGGGCCCCAGCTTGGATGGTGTGTGGGCCAGGACTGTGGGGACAGAAGTCTGAAAACACAAACTCAGCATAGGTTTGGGGAAGTATGTATGAAGGCTCGATCAACAGACCGTGAGAATTTTCCGGGCTATGAACAAAGGGCGAGTATGTGGCGCTTGCTCAGGGTTTTGACTCTGGATTTTGTGTCAATGGTGGCCGTGGAATGTCGGGGTGTCCTCAAGGGCCATGGACAATTCTTTCTCTGGTCATTTGGCCTGATCCCAAGTGGTTGGGATCATTCTGTGGATGGGAAGAGTCCTTTCTGTATTTTTTTTTTTTACCTCAGGTGTCCCACCAAAGAGGGATTCCAGAGTAGAGCCCTGAGTAGGGGTGACTAGACATCTCGAACTCTGGTTGAGATTGGGGGACTAGGGGCTTGGCAAGCCCCATATGTGGGCTGTTGTTCCAGTCACTAATAGGCTTTACATGAGGATAGGGCTCACGCTGAGGGTCACAATGTGTGTTTGTGCAAATTGTGGCCCTCAGGGATAGGTGGGGCCTCATAGTCCATGCTGCTTTCTCCTACAATGAACATTGGACAACATGCCAACCACTAGGTTTCTTGCCAAGGCGAAGGAGAAGTTCTGATTCTTGCATCACATTCACTCCTGAGCAGTGAGTGGAGATAAGTTCCAGGTTCTGAAGGTGAAAACTGAGGTTGGGTAGAGATGATGGCCTAAAGCCATTGTGGGTGTGATATGCTCTGTGTATGGCCAGCTGTCTGGGTGTTGGACTGGAGGTCTGTCCTCAGGCTGTGTCAGACAGGGCTTTAGTGCACAGGCTAGACTGTATAATTGGGGTATGGTCGAGTGGCATGCAGGTTGTTACTCATTTGGCGTTTCTGGTTAGCCCTATAGGGCAACATTTTTCTTCTGGAGGGCAGGCAGAGTGCTGCATTGTGTCTCCAGAATTGCCAAACTGGAGGGGTGTGGCCAGGATTGTGAGGAAGGAAGTCTGAAAACACAAGCTAGCACGAGTTTTGGGGCCAAGAGCATGGCATGCCCACTCTGCAGAGGCTGAATCGAGATCTCCTGCAGGTGAGGTCAGGGCGAGTATCAGATGTTGCCTCAAGCTGGAGTTTGTGTCCATGACGGCCCCTTCCTGAAGGGGGTGGGGGCGTCATGAGGCCAGGGAGGTTTCCCTCCGCTGGGAGTTGTGAGCTGCTCCAAACTTTAAAGTTTCCTTCTTCAGGACAGTCGAGTATTATTGGATGGTTCCAGGATGCCCCATACAGAAAGACTCGAGAGCAAGGGCCTAAGCATGGATGCCGAGAAACGCCAACTCACCTTCCCATTGCCTGGTCGAGACAAGGCACGCTCAATCTGCGGGCTCTTGGGTGAGCTACCCAGAAGGCTGAGTTTAAATGGACTCTCCTGAGGATGAGTCATAATGTGGGTTGGTGGCCATGGAGACCTTGTAATGTGGCAGTAGCTAAGGGACTCTTCAGGATTCTCCAACCAGAAGGGCTTGACACAACTCCAACAAGGAAGCTTCCCATGTGGAGATGACAGGTCTTCTGTCTGGTGCCTCAGGAAAGCCCTGTATGCTGGTCTTCGAACCCAGGCCTCTGAGGAGTGATACCTGGACACCAAAGCAAGAGTTCATAATAGGGCCTAGGGGCCTGTCTGGTTCAATCTTCTGTCTCTGCGGATATCTGTCTGTGTGTCTGCATGGAGGTAGTAGTTGCTCAGCTTGTGTCATAATGCCCCTATTTGTCCAGTGCGGCTTGCGGTAGTGGGATGTCCTTGGGGACCTTGAGGTTTCTACTATTTTGTAGAGTTGTGGCCAATGGAATGGGCAGTTTCTTAGGAGAGAGCAGGCACAGTTCTGTGGTGTGGCTCCAGAGACCTCAGCCTGGAGGCTGTGTGGGCCATGGCTGTGCAGACAGACATCCAAAAACCCTAACTCAGCTCAGGTTTGGGGCCGAGGTTACGGCAGGCCTGATCTACAGTCCATGAGGGGAGCTCCTCTGGATATGAAAGAAGGGTGAGAGGGAGGCAGTCGCTCAGGGTTTTGTCTCTGGATGTTTTGTCCACAATGGCCGTTTAATGTAGGAGTTGCCTCATGGGTCGTAGAAGTCTCCCTCTCTGGTAGTTTGTCCAGCCCCCAAGAGTTTGGGGTCATTCTGTGGGAAGGGAAGTGTCCTGTTTTCTGCTTCATGTGTCCCCCCAGTAGAGGGATTCTAGAGCATAGCAGTGGGTACTGACAACTGGAATACTCGCCCTCTGGTTAAGCCTGGGGGCCTATGGATATGACAAGCCCCATATGCAGGATCTTGGTCCAGCCACTGAGAGGCGTTACTTTAATACGGGACTCACGCTGCAGGTCACAATGCATGTCTGTGCCCTAGGCGGCCCTCAAGCACTGGCGTGGCCTTTCGGACAATGCAGGTTTTCCCACATTGAACGTTGGACAACATGCCAACCACAAGGTTTCTGGCCATGGGGAAGGAGGAATTCTAATTTCTGCATCACGTTCACCCCTGGGCAGTGATTGGAGATAAGGTCTAGGTTCTGAAGCCTGAAAACCGAGGTTGGGAAGAGATGACGACCTACAGCCATAGCGGGTCCTATGTGTCCAGGTTGGGGCCAGCTGTCTGGGTGTCGTTTGGGATGTCTTGTCTCAGGCTGTGCCAGACAGGGCATTAGTATACAGGGTGGGCTGTATAATTGCTTTACAATCGAGTGGCATGCATTAGAAAATCATTTGGGGTTTCTTATTAGCAGCATAGGGCAAAGTTTTTCTTCTGGAGGGCAGGCAGAGTGCGGCATTGTGGCTTTGGAATTCCCAATCTGGAGGGCTTGTGGGCCAGGAGAGTGAGGACGGAAGTCTGAGAACACAAGCTAGGCTTAGGTTTCGGGGCAAGGACATGGCAGGCACACTCTGCAGAGCTGAATTGAGATCTCATGTGTCTGAAGTCAGGTCGAGGTTCAGACTTTGGCTCAGGTTTGAGTTTCTGTCCATGTTGGCCCCTTCAGGAAGGGGGGGCATTATGAGGCCATGGGGGTTTTCCCACTATTGGAGTTGTGAGATGCTCCAAACCGCAAGGATTCCTTCTGTGGGACAATTAAGATTTGTTGGATGGCTCCAGGACGTCTTATAAGGTATTTTCCCAGAACAGGGTTCTAAGTATGGATGCCTGGGCAGCCAGCCTCACATTCCAATTGTCTCCTAGCAACAAGAAACGTTTGATCTGCTGGCTTGGGGTAGCAACAGAAGGGGCTGAGTTGAAATGGACTTTCCTGAGGATGGTCTTAATGTTGGTTTGAGTCCATGGAGACCTTGGTATGGGGCACTGGCACCAGGGCCCTGAAGGATTCTCCTAACCAGAGGTTATGACAAAGCTCCAATGAGCAAGTTTCCATGGGGAGACGAGATTTGTTCTTATTGGTGCCTCAGGAAACCACCATATGCTGGTATTGGAAACGAGGCCTCTGAGGACAGATGCCTGGAAACCAAAGCAATGGATCTGATTAGGGCCTAGGGGCCTGTCCGGTTCAATATTCTTCTCTGGGGACATCTGTTGTCTGAGTGGAGGTAGTTGCTCAGCTGGTTTGAGATCACCCCTGTTTGTCCTGGGCAGCCTACACTATTGGGATGGCCTCGGTGACTTTGGAGGTTTTTCCTAATTTGCAAGGTTGTGGCCAATGGAATGGGAAGAATTCCCTTGAAAGGGAAGCACAGTCCTGAGGTGTGGCTCCAGGGACCCAAGTGTTTGGACAAAAGCCTGAAAACACAAACTCCACTTAGGTTGTGGGTTGTAGGTATCGCCGGCACGATCTATAGACCGTGAGGAGACCTCTTCGGGATATGAACAAAGGGCGTATGTGAGGTGCTTGCTCATGCTTTTTTTTTTTTTTTTCTGGAAATGTGTCACCGATTGCTAAGGAATGTCGGGGTGTCCTCATGGGCCATCGATGAGGCTCCCTTTCTGGGGATTTGACCCGATCCCAAGAGTTTGGGGTCATTCTGTGGGAAGGGAGGAGGCCTTTCTGGTTTTTTTTTGTTTATTTTTTTTTGTTTTTTGTTTTTTGTTTTTTTAACCTCCTGTGAACCACCAAAAGAGGGATTCCAGAGCAGAGTCGTGGTTGGGGGCAACAGGACAACCACAACTCTGGTTAACATTGGGACCTAAGAACATGGCAAGCCCCTTATGTGGGCTCTTGGTCCAGACACTGAGAGGCCTTCCTTGAGGATAGGTCTCACACTGAGTTTCACAATGTGTTTTTGTGCCCAAGAAGCCCCTCAAGTCAGGGCGTGGCCTAATGTACCATGCTGGTTTCTCCTACACTGAACGTTGCACAGTATGGGAACCACAAGTATTCTGGCAATGGGGAAGATGGAGTTCTAATTTCTGCAACACATTCACACCTGGACTGTGATTGGATTTAAGGTCTAGGTTCTGAAGCCTGAAAACTGAGGTTGGGAAGAGATGAAGCCCTAAGGCCATGGTGTGTCTGATGTGCTCAGTGTTCGGCCAGCTGTTGAGTGTGGGTTGGGAGGTGCAGGCTCAGGCTGTGGCAGACAGGGAATTAGTGCCCAGGCTAGACTGCATCATTGGGGTGCAGTCGAGATTTGTGCAGGATGGTACTCATTTGTGGTTACTGGGTAGCCCCAGAGGGCAACGTTTTTCTTCTGGAGGGAAGACACAGTGCCACATAGTGACTCCAAAATTCCCAGACTGGAAGGCTTGTGAGCCAGGAGTGTGAGGAAAAAATTCTGAGAACACAAGCCAGACTTAGATTTCGGGGTGAGGGGACGGCAGGCACCCTCTGCAGAGATACCTGAAGACAGAGCTAGGATCAGACGTTTTCTTAGGTCGGAGTTTCTGTCCATGACGGCCCATTCATGAAGGGGAGGGTGTCACGAGGACATGGAGGTTTTCCCACGATGGGAATTGTGAGATGCTCCAAACCACAATGATTCCTTCTGTGGGACAGTCGAGACATGTTGGATGGCTCCAGGACATCCCATAAGGAAGTTATCCAGAGCAGGGTTCTAAGGATGGATGCGTGGGCAGCCTGCCTCCCATTCCAGGAGTCTCATAGAGCCAAGGCAAGTTCGATCTGCTGGATCTAGGGGAGCAACCGAGGCGGGTGTTTTGAAATGGGTGAGTTGAGGATGGGTCATAATGTGCATTTGTGTCCATGTAGACTTTGGAATGGGGTGCTTGATCCGGGGCCTTGAGGGATGTTCATAACCGGAGGTTTTGATGGAGCTCTAAAGAGTATGTTTCCTATGTAGAGAAGAGAATTGTTTTGATGAGTGCCTAAGGAATCTCCCATATGCTGGTATTGGAAACTAGGCCTCTGAGGAGAGATGACTGGAATCAAAATCAATGGATCTGATTAGGGCCTCAGTGCCCGTCCAGTTCAATCTTATTCTATGGGGATATCTGTCTCTGGGTCTGAGTGGAGGTGGTTTCATAACTTGTGAAAGATCATCCCTGTGTGTCCTGGGCAGCCAACACAATTCGGATGGCCTGGGGGAGTTTGGAGGATTCTCCTAATCTATAGGGTTGTGGCCAATGGAAATGGCAGAATTCCCCTGGAGAGGGAAGCCACAGTCCTGAGGTGTGGCTCCAGGGGCCCCAGCTTGGATGGTGTGTGGGCCAGGACTGTGGGGACAGAAGTCTGAAAACACAAACTCAGCTTAGGTTTGGGGATGTATGTATGAAGGCTCGATCAACAGACCGTGAGAATTTTCCGGGCTATGAACAAAGGGCGAGTATGTGGCGCTTGCTCAGGGTTTTGACTCTGGATTTTGTGTCAATGGTGGCCGTGGAATGTCGGGGTGTCCTCAAGGGCCATGGACAATTCTTTCTCTGGTCATTTGGCCTGATCCCAAGTGGTTGGGATCATTCTGTGGATGGGAAGAGTCCTTTCTGTATTTTTTTTTTTTACCTCGGGTGTCCCACCAAAGAGGGATTCCAGAGTAGAGCCCTGAGTAGGGGTGACTAGACATCTCGAACTCTGGTTGAGATTGGGGGACTAGGGGCTTGGCAAGCCCCATATGTGGGCTGTTGTTCCAGTCACTAATAGGCTTTACATGAGGATAGGGCTCACGCTGAGGGTCACAATGTGTGTTTGTGCAAATTGTGGCCCTCAGGGATAGGTGGGGCCTCATAGTACATGCTGCTTTCTCCTACAATGAACATTGGACAACATGCCAACCACTAGGTTTCTTGCCAAGGCGAAGGAGAAGTTCTGATTCTTGCATCACATTCACTCCTGAGCAGTGAGTGGAGATAAGTTCTAGGTTCTGAAGGTGAAAACTGAGGTTGGGTAGAGATGATGGCCTAAAGCCATTGTGGGTGTGATATGCTCTGTGTATGGCCAGCTGTCTGGGTGTTGGACTGGAGGTCTGTCCTCAGGCTGTGTCAGACAGGGCTTTAGTGCACAGGCTAGACTGTATAATTGGGGTATGGTCGAGTGGCATGCAGGTTGTTACTCATTTGGCGTTTCTGGTTAGCCCTATAGGGCAACATTTTTCTTCTGGAGGGCAGGCAGAGTGCTGCATTGTGTCTCCAGAATTGCCAAACTGGAGGGGTGTGGCCAGGATTGTGAGGAAGGAAGTCTGAAAACACAAGCTAGCACGAGTTTTGGGGCCAAGAGCATGGCAGGCCCACTCTGCAGAGGCTGAATCGAGATCTCCTGCAGGTGAGGTCAGGGCGAGTATCAGATGTTGCCTCAAGCTGGAGTTTGTGTCCATGACGGCCCCTTCCTGAAGGGGGTGGGGGCGTCATGAGGCCAGGGAGGTTTCCCTACGCTGGGAGTTGTGAGCTGCTCCAAACTTTAAAGTTTCCTTCTTCAGGACAGTCGAGTATTATTGGATGGTTCCAGGATGCCCCATACAGAAAGACTCGAGAGCAAGGGCCTAAGCATGGATGCCGAGAAACGCCAACTCACCTTCCCATTGCCTGGTCGAGACAAGGCACGCTCAATCTGCGGGCTCTTGGGTGAGCTACCCAGAAGGCTGAGTTTAAATGGACTCTCCTGAGGATGAGTCATAATGTGGGTTGGTGGCCATGGAGACCTTGTAATGTGGCAGTAGCTAAGGGACTCTTCAGGATTCTCCAACCAGAAGGGCTTGACACAACTCCAACAAGGAAGCTTCCCATGTGGAGATGACAGGTCTTCTGTCTGGTGCCTCAGGAAAGCCCCGTATGCTGGTCTTCGAACCCAGGCCTCTGAGGAGTGATACCTGGACACCAAAGCAAGAGTTCATAATAGGGCCTAGGGGCCTGTCTGGCTCAATCTTCTGTCTCTGCGGATATCTGTCTGTGTGTCTGCATGGAGGTAGCAGTTGCTCAGCTTGTGTCATAATGCCCCTATTTGTCCAGTGCGGCTTGCGGTAGTGGGATGTCCTTGGGGACCTTGAGGTTTCTACTATTTTGTAGAGTTGTGGCCAATGGAATGGGCAGTTTCTTAGGAGAGAGCAGGCACAGTTCTGTGGTGTGGCTCCAGAGACCTCAGCCTGGAGGCTGTGTGGGCCATGGCTGTGCAGACAGACATCCAAAAACCCTAACTCAGCTCAGGTTTGGGGCCGAGGTTACGGCAGGCCTGATCTACAGTCCATGAGGGGAGCTCCTCTGGATATGAAAGAAGGGTGAGAGGGAGGCAGTCGCTCAGGGTTTTGTCTCTGGATGTTTTGTCCACAATGGCCGTTTAATGTAGGAGTTGCCTCATGGGTCGTAGAAGTCTCCCTCTCTGGTAGTTTGTCCAGCCCCCAAGAGTTTGGGGTCATTCTGTGGGAAGGGAAGTGTCCTGTTTTCTGCTTCATGTGTCCCCCCAGTAGAGGGATTCTAGAGCATAGCAGTGGGTACTGACAACTGGAATACTCGCCCTCTGGTTAAGCCTGGGGGCCTATGGATATGACAAGCCCCATATGCAGGATCTTGGTCCAGCCACTGAGAGGCGTTACTTTAATACGGGACTCACGCTGCAGGTCACAATGCATGTCTGTGCCCTAGGCGGCCCTCAAGCACTGGCGTGGCCTTTCAGACAATGCAGGTTTTCCCACATTGAACGTTGGACAACATGCCAACCACAAGGTTTCTGGCCATGGGGAAGGAGGAATTCTAATTTCTGCATCACGTTCACCCCTGGGCAGTGATTGGAGATAAGGTCTAGGTTCTGAAGCCTGAAAACCGAGGTTGGGAAGAGATGACGACCTACAGCCATAGCGGGTCCTATGTGTCCAGGTTGGGGCCAGCTGTCTGGGTGTCGTTTGGGATGTCTTGTCTCAGGCTGTGCCAGACAGGGCATTAGTATACAGGGTGGGCTGTATAATTGCTTTACAATCGAGTGGCATGCATTAGAAAATCATTTGGGGTTTCTTATTAGCAGCATAGGGCAAAGTTTTTCTTCTGGAGGGCAGGCAGAGTGCGGCATTGTGGCTTCGGAATTCCCAATCTGGAGGGCTTGTGGGCCAGGAGAGTGAGGACGGAAGTCTGAGAACACAAGCTAGGCTAGGTTTCGGGGCAAGGACATGGCAGGCACACTCTGCAGAGCTGAATTGAGATCTCATGTGTCTGAAGTCAGGTCGAGGTTCAGACTTTGGCTCAGGTTTGAGTTTCTGTCCATGTGGGCCCCTTCAGGAAGGGGGGGCATTATGAGGCCATGGGGGTTTTCCCACTATTGGAGTTGTGAGATGCTCCAAACCGCAAGGATTCCTTCTGTGGGACAATTAAGATTTGTTGGATGGCTCCAGGACGTCTTATAAGGTATTTTTCCAGAACAGGGTTCTAAGTATGGATGCCTGGGCAGCCAGCCTCACATTCCAATTGTCTCCTAGCAACAAGAAACGTTTGATCTGCTGGCTTGGGGTAGCAACAGAGGGGGCTGAGTTGAAATGGACTTTCCTGAGGATGGTCTTAATGTTGGTTTGAGTCCATGGAGACCTTGGTATGGGGCAGTGGCACCAGGGCCCTGAAGGATTCTCCTAACCAGAGGTTATGACAAAGCTCCAATGAGCAAGTTTCCATGGGGAGACGAGATTTGTTCTTATTGGTGCCTCAGGAAACCACCATATGCTGGTATTGGAAACGAGGCCTCTGAGGACAGATGCCTGGAAACCAAAGCAATGGATCTGATTAGGGCCTAGGGGCCTGTCCGGTTCAATATTCTTCTCTGGGGACATCTGTTGTCTGAGTGGAGGTAGTTGCTCAGCTGGTTTGAGATCACCCCTGTTTGTCCTGGGCAGCCTACACTATTGGGATGGCCTCGGTGACTTTGGAGGTTTTTCCTAATTTGCAAGGTTGTGGCCAATGGAATGGGAAGAATTCCCTTGAAAGGGAAGCACAGTCCTGAGGTGTGGCTCCAGGGACCCAAGTGTTTGGACAAAAGCCTGAAAACACAAACTCCACTTAGGTTGTGGGTTGTAGGTATGGCCGGCACGATCTATAGACCGTGAGGAGACCTCTTCGGGATATGAACAAAGGGCGTATGTGAGGTGCTTGCTCATGCTTTTTTTTTTTTTTCTGGAAATGTGTCACCGATTGCTAAGGAATGTCGGGGTGTCCTCATGGGCCATCGATGAGGCTCCCTTTCTGGGGATTTGACCCGATCCCAAGAGTTTGGGGTCATTCTGTGGGAAGGGAGGAGGCCTTTCTGGTTTTTTTTTGTTTATTTTTTTTTTGTTTTTTGTTTTTTGTTTTTTTAACCTCCTGTGAACCACCAAAAGAGGGATTCCAGAGCAGAGTCGTGGTTGGGGGCAACAGGACAACCACAACTCTGGTTAACATTGGGACCTAAGAACATGGCAAGCCCCTTATGTGGGCTCTTGGTCCAGACACTGAGAGGCCTTCCTTGAGGATAGGTCTCACACTGAGTTTCACAATGTGTTTTTGTGCCCAAGGAGCCCCTCAAGTCAGGGCGTGGCCTAATGTACCATGCTGGTTTCTCCTACACTGAACGTTGCACAGTATGGGAACCACAAGTATTCTGGCAATGGGGAAGATGGAGTTCTAATTTCTGCAACACATTCACACCTGGACTGTGATTGGATTTAAGGTCTAGGTTCTGAAGCCTGAAAACTGAGGTTGGGAAGAGATGAAGCCCTAAGGCCATGGTGTGTCTGATGTGCTCAGTGTTCGGCCAGCTGTTGAGTGTGGGTTGGGAGGTGCAGGCTCAGGCTGTGGCAGACAGGGAATTAGTGCCCAGGCTAGACTGCATCATTGGGGTGCAGTCGAGATTTGTGCAGGATGGTACTCATTTGTGGTTACTGGGTAGCCCCAGAGGGCAACGTTTTTCTTCTGGAGGGAAGACACAGTGCCACATAGTGACTCCAAAATTCCCAGACTGGAAGGCTTGTGAGCCAGGAGTGTGAGGAAAAAATTCTGAGAACACAAGCCAGACTTAGATTTCGGGGTGAGGGGACGGCAGGCACCCTCTGCAGAGATGATTCAAGGTCCCGTATACCTGAAGACAGAGCTAGGATCAGACGTTTTCTTAGGTCGGAGTTTCTGTCCATGACGGCCCATTCATGAAGGGGAGGGTGTCACGAGGACATGGAGGTTTTCCCACGATGGGAATTGTGAGATGCTCCAAACCACAATGATTCCTTCTGTGGGACAGTCGAGACATGTTGGATGGCTCCAGGACATCCCATAAGGAAGTTATCCAGAGCAGGGTTCTAAGGATGGATGCGTGGGCAGCCTGCCTCCCATTCCAGGAGTCTCATAGAGCCAAGGCAAGTTCGATCTGCTGGATCTAGGGGAGCAACCGAGGCGGGTGTTTTGAAATGGGTGAGTTGAGGATGGGTCATAATGTGCATTTGTGTCCATGTAGACTTTGGAATGGGGTGCTTGATCCGGGGCCTTGAGGGATGTTCATAACCGGAGGTTTTGATGGAGCTCTAAAGAGTATGTTTCCTATGTAGAGAAGAGAATTGTTTTGATGAGTGCCTAAGGAATCTCCCATATGCTGGTATTGGAAACTAGGCCTCTGAGGAGAGATGACTGGAATCAAAATCAATGGATCTGATTAGGGCCTCAGTGCCCGTCCAGTTCAATCTTATTCTATGGGGATATCTGTCTCTGGGTCTGAGTGGAGGTGGTTTCATAACTTGTGAAAGATCATCCCTGTGTGTCCTGGGCAGCCAACACAATTCGGATGGCCTGGGGGAGTTTGGAGGATTCTCCTAATCTATAGGGTTGTGGCCAATGGAAATGGCAGAATTCCCCTGGAGAGGGAAGCCACAGTCCTGAGGTGTGGCTCCAGGGGCCCCAGCTTGGATGGTGTGTGGGCCAGGACTGTGGGGACAGAAGTCTGAAAACACAAACTCAGCATAGGTTTGGGGAAGTATGTATGAAGGCTCGATCAACAGACCGTGAGAATTTTCCGGGCTATGAACAAAGGGCGAGTATGTGGCGCTTGCTCAGGGTTTTGACTCTGGATTTTGTGTCAATGGTGGCCGTGGAATGTCGGGGTGTCCTCAAGGGCCATGGACAATTCTTTCTCTGGTCATTTGGCCTGATCCCAAGTGGTTGGGATCATTCTGTGGATGGGAAGAGTCCTTTCTGTATTTTTTTTTTTTACCTCAGGTGTCCCACCAAAGAGGGATTCCAGAGTAGAGCCCTGCGTAGGGGTGACTAGACATCTCGAACTCTGGTTGAGATTGGGGGACTAGGGGCTTGGCAAGCCCCATATGTGGGCTGTTGTTCCAGTCACTAATAGGCTTTACATGAGGATAGGGCTCACGCTGAGGGTCACAATGTGTGTTTGTGCAAATTGTGGCCCTCAGGGATAGGTGGGGCCTCATAGTCCATGCTGCTTTCTCCTACAATGAACATTGGACAACATGCCAACCACTAGGTTTCTTGCCAAGGCGAAGGAGAAGTTCTGATTCTTGCATCACATTCACTCCTGAGCAGTGAGTGGAGATAAGTTCCAGGTTCTGAAGGTGAAAACTGAGGTTGGGTAGAGATGATGGCCTAAAGCCATTGTGGGTGTGATATGCTCTGTGTATGGCCAGCTGTCTGGGTGTTGGACTGGAGGTCTGTCCTCAGGCTGTGTCAGACAGGGCTTTAGTGCACAGGCTAGACTGTATAATTGGGGTATGGTCGAGTGGCATGCAGGTTGTTACTCATTTGGCGTTTCTGGTTAGCCCTATAGGGCAACATTTTTCTTCTGGAGGGCAGGCAGAGTGCTGCATTGTGTCTCCAGAATTGCCAAACTGGAGGGGTGTGGCCAGGATTGTGAGGAAGGAAGTCTGAAAACACAAGCTAGCACGAGTTTTGGGGCCAAGAGCATGGCATGCCCACTCTGCAGAGGCTGAATCGAGATCTCCTGCACGTGAGGTCAGGGCGAGTATCAGATGTTGCCTCAAGCTGGAGTTTGTGTCCATGACGGCCCCTTCCTGAAGGGGGTGGGGGCGTCATGAGGCCAGGGAGGTTTCCCTACGCTGGGAGTTGTGAGCTGCTCCAAACTTTAAAGTTTCCTTCTTCAGGACAGTCGAGTATTATTGGATGGTTCCAGGATGCCCCATACAGAAAGACTCGAGAGCAAGGGCCTAAGCATGGATGCCGAGAAACGCCAACTCACCTTCCCATTGCCTGGTCGAGACAAGGCACGCTCAATCTGCGGGCTCTTGGGTGAGCTACCCAGAAGGCTGAGTTTAAATGGACTCTCCTGAGGATGAGTCATAATGTGGGTTGGTGGCCATGGAGACCTTGTAATGTGGCAGTAGCTAAGGGACTCTTCAGGATTCTCCAACCAGAAGGGCTTGACACAACTCCAACAAGGAAGCTTCCCATGTGGAGATGACAGGTCTTCTGTCTGGTGCCTCAGGAAAGCCCTGTATGCTGGTCTTCGAACCCAGGCCTCTGAGGAGTGATACCTGGACACCAAAGCAAGAGTTCATAATAGGGCCTAGGGGCCTGTCTGGTTCAATCTTCTGTCTCTGCGGATATCTGTCTGTGTGTCTGCATGGAGGTAGTAGTTGCTCAGCTTGTGTCATAATGCCCCTATTTGTCCAGTGCGGCTTGCGGTAGTGGGATGTCCTTGGGGACCTTGAGGTTTCTACTATTTTGTAGAGTTGTGGCCAATGGAATGGGCAGTTTCTTAGGAGAGAGCAGGCACAGTTCTGTGGTGTGGCTCCAGAGACCTCAGCCTGGAGGCTGTGTGGGCCATGGCTGTGCAGACAGACATCCAAAAACCCTAACTCAGCTCAGGTTTGGGGCCGAGGTTACGGCAGGCCTGATCTACAGTCCATGAGGGGAGCTCCTCTGGATATGAAAGAAGGGTGAGAGGGAGGCAGTCGCTCAGGGTTTTGTCTCTGGATGTTTTGTCCACAATGGCCGTTTAATGTAGGAGTTGCCTCATGGGTCGTAGAAGTCTCCCTCTCTGGTAGTTTGTCCAGCCCCCAAGAGTTTGGGGTCATTCTGTGGGAAGGGAAGTGTCCTGTTTTCTGCTTCATGTGTCCCCCCAGTAGAGGGATTCTAGAGCATAGCAGTGGGTACTGACAACTGGAATACTCGCCCTCTGGTTAAGCCTGGGGGCCTATGGATATGACAAGCCCCATATGCAGGATCTTGGTCCAGCCACTGAGAGGCGTTACTTTAATACGGGACTCACGCTGCAGGTCACAATGCATGTCTGTGCCCTAGGCGGCCCTCAAGCACTGGCGTGGCCTTTCGGACAATGCAGGTTTTCCCACATTGAACGTTGGACAACATGCCAACCACAAGGTTTCTGGCCATGGGGAAGGAGGAATTCTAATTTCTGCATCACGTTCACCCCTGGGCAGTGATTGGAGATAAGGTCTAGGTTCTGAAGCCTGAAAACCGAGGTTGGGAAGAGATGACGACCTACAGCCATAGCGGGTCCTATGTGTCCAGGTTGGGGCCAGCTGTCTGGGTGTCGTTTGGGATGTCTTGTCTCAGGCTGTGCCAGACAGGGCATTAGTATACAGGGTGGGCTGTATAATTGCTTTACAATCGAGTGGCATGCATTAGAAAATCATTTGGGGTTTCTTATTAGCAGCATAGGGCAAAGTTTTTCTTCTGGAGGGCAGGCAGAGTGCGGCATTGTGGCTTTGGAATTCCCAATCTGGAGGGCTTGTGGGCCAGGAGAGTGAGGACGGAAGTCTGAGAACACAAGCTAGGCTTAGGTTTCGGGGCAAGGACATGGCAGGCACACTCTGCAGAGCTGAATTGAGATCTCATGTGTCTGAAGTCAGGTCGAGGTTCAGACTTTGGCTCAGGTTTGAGTTTCTGTCCATGTTGGCCCCTTCAGGAAGGGGGGGCATTATGAGGCCATGGGGGTTTTCCCACTATTGGAGTTGTGAGATGCTCCAAACCGCAAGGATTCCTTCTGTGGGACAATTAAGATTTGTTGGATGGCTCCAGGACGTCTTATAAGGTATTTTCCCAGAACAGGGTTCTAAGTATGGATGCCTGGGCAGCCAGCCTCACATTCCAATTGTCTCCTAGCAACAAGAAACGTTTGATCTGCTGGCTTGGGGTAGCAACAGAAGGGGCTGAGTTGAAATGGACTTTCCTGAGGATGGTCTTAATGTTGGTTTGAGTCCATGGAGACCTTGGTATGGGGCACTGGCACCAGGGCCCTGAAGGATTCTCCTAACCAGAGGTTATGACAAAGCTCCAATGAGCAAGTTTCCATGGGGAGACGAGATTTGTTCTTATTGGTGCCTCAGGAAACCACCATATGCTGGTATTGGAAACGAGGCCTCTGAGGACAGATGCCTGGAAACCAAAGCAATGGATCTGATTAGGGCCTAGGGGCCTGTCCGGTTCAATATTCTTCTCTGGGGACATCTGTTGTCTGAGTGGAGGTAGTTGCTCAGCTGGTTTGAGATCACCCCTGTTTGTCCTGGGCAGCCTACACTATTGGGATGGCCTCGGTGACTTTGGAGGTTTTTCCTAATTTGCAAGGTTGTGGCCAATGGAATGGGAAGAATTCCCTTGAAAGGGAAGCACAGTCCTGAGGTGTGGCTCCAGGGACCCAAGTGTTTGGACAAAAGCCTGAAAACACAAACTCCACTTAGGTTGTGGGTTGTAGGTATCGCCGGCACGATCTATAGACCGTGAGGAGACCTCTTCGGGATATGAACAAAGGGCGTATGTGAGGTGCTTGCTCATGCTTTTTTTTTTTTTTTTCTGGAAATGTGTCACCGATTGCTAAGGAATGTCGGGGTGTCCTCATGGGCCATCGATGAGGCTCCCTTTCTGGGGATTTGACCCGATCCCAAGAGTTTGGGGTCATTCTGTGGGAAGGGAGGAGGCCTTTCTGGTTTTTTTTTGTTTATTTTTTTTTGTTTTTTGTTTTTTGTTTTTTTAACCTCCTGTGAACCACCAAAAGAGGGATTCCAGAGCAGAGTCGTGGTTGGGGGCAACAGGACAACCACAACTCTGGTTAACATTGGGACCTAAGAACATGGCAAGCCCCTTATGTGGGCTCTTGGTCCAGACACTGAGAGGCCTTCCTTGAGGATAGGTCTCACACTGAGTTTCACAATGTGTTTTTGTGCCCAAGAAGCCCCTCAAGTCAGGGCGTGGCCTAATGTACCATGCTGGTTTCTCCTACACTGAACGTTGCACAGTATGGGAACCACAAGTATTCTGGCAATGGGGAAGATGGAGTTCTAATTTCTGCAACACATTCACACCTGGACTGTGATTGGATTTAAGGTCTAGGTTCTGAAGCCTGAAAACTGAGGTTGGGAAGAGATGAAGCCCTAAGGCCATGGTGTGTCTGATGTGCTCAGTGTTCGGCCAGCTGTTGAGTGTGGGTTGGGAGGTGCAGGCTCAGGCTGTGGCAGACAGGGAATTAGTGCCCAGGCTAGACTGCATCATTGGGGTGCAGTCGAGATTTGTGCAGGATGGTACTCATTTGTGGTTACTGGGTAGCCCCAGAGGGCAACGTTTTTCTTCTGGAGGGAAGACACAGTGCCACATAGTGACTCCAAAATTCCCAGACTGGAAGGCTTGTGAGCCAGGAGTGTGAGGAAAAAATTCTGAGAACACAAGCCAGACTTAGATTTCGGGGTGAGGGGACGGCAGGCACCCTCTGCAGAGATACCTGAAGACAGAGCTAGGATCAGACGTTTTCTTAGGTCGGAGTTTCTGTCCATGACGGCCCATTCATGAAGGGGAGGGTGTCACGAGGACATGGAGGTTTTCCCACGATGGGAATTGTGAGATGCTCCAAACCACAATGATTCCTTCTGTGGGACAGTCGAGACATGTTGGATGGCTCCAGGACATCCCATAAGGAAGTTATCCAGAGCAGGGTTCTAAGGATGGATGCGTGGGCAGCCTGCCTCCCATTCCAGGAGTCTCATAGAGCCAAGGCAAGTTCGATCTGCTGGATCTAGGGGAGCAACCGAGGCGGGTGTTTTGAAATGGGTGAGTTGAGGATGGGTCATAATGTGCATTTGTGTCCATGTAGACTTTGGAATGGGGTGCTTGATCCGGGGCCTTGAGGGATGTTCATAACCGGAGGTTTTGATGGAGCTCTAAAGAGTATGTTTCCTATGTAGAGAAGAGAATTGTTTTGATGAGTGCCTAAGGAATCTCCCATATGCTGGTATTGGAAACTAGGCCTCTGAGGAGAGATGACTGGAATCAAAATCAATGGATCTGATTAGGGCCTCAGTGCCCGTCCAGTTCAATCTTATTCTATGGGGATATCTGTCTCTGGGTCTGAGTGGAGGTGGTTTCATAACTTGTGAAAGATCATCCCTGTGTGTCCTGGGCAGCCAACACAATTCGGATGGCCTGGGGGAGTTTGGAGGATTCTCCTAATCTATAGGGTTGTGGCCAATGGAAATGGCAGAATTCCCCTGGAGAGGGAAGCCACAGTCCTGAGGTGTGGCTCCAGGGGCCCCAGCTTGGATGGTGTGTGGGCCAGGACTGTGGGGACAGAAGTCTGAAAACACAAACTCAGCTTAGGTTTGGGGATGTATGTATGAAGGCTCGATCAACAGACCGTGAGAATTTTCCGGGCTATGAACAAAGGGCGAGTATGTGGCGCTTGCTCAGGGTTTTGACTCTGGATTTTGTGTCAATGGTGGCCGTGGAATGTCGGGGTGTCCTCAAGGGCCATGGACAATTCTTTCTCTGGTCATTTGGCCTGATCCCAAGTGGTTGGGATCATTCTGTGGATGGGAAGAGTCCTTTCTGTATTTTTTTTTTTTACCTCGGGTGTCCCACCAAAGAGGGATTCCAGAGTAGAGCCCTGAGTAGGGGTGACTAGACATCTCGAACTCTGGTTGAGATTGGGGGACTAGGGGCTTGGCAAGCCCCATATGTGGGCTGTTGTTCCAGTCACTAATAGGCTTTACATGAGGATAGGGCTCACGCTGAGGGTCACAATGTGTGTTTGTGCAAATTGTGGCCCTCAGGGATAGGTGGGGCCTCATAGTACATGCTGCTTTCTCCTACAATGAACATTGGACAACATGCCAACCACTAGGTTTCTTGCCAAGGCGAAGGAGAAGTTCTGATTCTTGCATCACATTCACTCCTGAGCAGTGAGTGGAGATAAGTTCTAGGTTCTGAAGGTGAAAACTGAGGTTGGGTAGAGATGATGGCCTAAAGCCATTGTGGGTGTGATATGCTCTGTGTATGGCCAGCTGTCTGGGTGTTGGACTGGAGGTCTGTCCTCAGGCTGTGTCAGACAGGGCTTTAGTGCACAGGCTAGACTGTATAATTGGGGTATGGTCGAGTGGCATGCAGGTTGTTACTCATTTGGCGTTTCTGGTTAGCCCTATAGGGCAACATTTTTCTTCTGGAGGGCAGGCAGAGTGCTGCATTGTGTCTCCAGAATTGCCAAACTGGAGGGGTGTGGCCAGGATTGTGAGGAAGGAAGTCTGAAAACACAAGCTAGCACGAGTTTTGGGGCCAAGAGCATGGCAGGCCCACTCTGCAGAGGCTGAATCGAGATCTCCTGCAGGTGAGGTCAGGGCGAGTATCAGATGTTGCCTCAAGCTGGAGTTTGTGTCCATGACGGCCCCTTCCTGAAGGGGGTGGGGGCGTCATGAGGCCAGGGAGGTTTCCCTACGCTGGGAGTTGTGAGCTGCTCCAAACTTTAAAGTTTCCTTCTTCAGGACAGTCGAGTATTATTGGATGGTTCCAGGATGCCCCATACAGAAAGACTCGAGAGCAAGGGCCTAAGCATGGATGCCGAGAAACGCCAACTCACCTTCCCATTGCCTGGTCGAGACAAGGCACGCTCAATCTGCGGGCTCTTGGGTGAGCTACCCAGAAGGCTGAGTTTAAATGGACTCTCCTGAGGATGAGTCATAATGTGGGTTGGTGGCCATGGAGACCTTGTAATGTGGCAGTAGCTAAGGGACTCTTCAGGATTCTCCAACCAGAAGGGCTTGACACAACTCCAACAAGGAAGCTTCCCATGTGGAGATGACAGGTCTTCTGTCTGGTGCCTCAGGAAAGCCCCGTATGCTGGTCTTCGAACCCAGGCCTCTGAGGAGTGATACCTGGACACCAAAGCAAGAGTTCATAATAGGGCCTAGGGGCCTGTCTGGCTCAATCTTCTGTCTCTGCGGATATCTGTCTGTGTGTCTGCATGGAGGTAGCAGTTGCTCAGCTTGTGTCATAATGCCCCTATTTGTCCAGTGCGGCTTGCGGTAGTGGGATGTCCTTGGGGACCTTGAGGTTTCTACTATTTTGTAGAGTTGTGGCCAATGGAATGGGCAGTTTCTTAGGAGAGAGCAGGCACAGTTCTGTGGTGTGGCTCCAGAGACCTCAGCCTGGAGGCTGTGTGGGCCATGGCTGTGCAGACAGACATCCAAAAACCCTAACTCAGCTCAGGTTTGGGGCCGAGGTTACGGCAGGCCTGATCTACAGTCCATGAGGGGAGCTCCTCTGGATATGAAAGAAGGGTGAGAGGGAGGCAGTCGCTCAGGGTTTTGTCTCTGGATGTTTTGTCCACAATGGCCGTTTAATGTAGGAGTTGCCTCATGGGTCGTAGAAGTCTCCCTCTCTGGTAGTTTGTCCAGCCCCCAAGAGTTTGGGGTCATTCTGTGGGAAGGGAAGTGTCCTGTTTTCTGCTTCATGTGTCCCCCCAGTAGAGGGATTCTAGAGCATAGCAGTGGGTACTGACAACTGGAATACTCGCCCTCTGGTTAAGCCTGGGGGCCTATGGATATGACAAGCCCCATATGCAGGATCTTGGTCCAGCCACTGAGAGGCGTTACTTTAATACGGGACTCACGCTGCAGGTCACAATGCATGTCTGTGCCCTAGGCGGCCCTCAAGCACTGGCGTGGCCTTTCAGACAATGCAGGTTTTCCCACATTGAACGTTGGACAACATGCCAACCACAAGGTTTCTGGCCATGGGGAAGGAGGAATTCTAATTTCTGCATCACGTTCACCCCTGGGCAGTGATTGGAGATAAGGTCTAGGTTCTGAAGCCTGAAAACCGAGGTTGGGAAGAGATGACGACCTACAGCCATAGCGGGTCCTATGTGTCCAGGTTGGGGCCAGCTGTCTGGGTGTCGTTTGGGATGTCTTGTCTCAGGCTGTGCCAGACAGGGCATTAGTATACAGGGTGGGCTGTATAATTGCTTTACAATCGAGTGGCATGCATTAGAAAATCATTTGGGGTTTCTTATTAGCAGCATAGGGCAAAGTTTTTCTTCTGGAGGGCAGGCAGAGTGCGGCATTGTGGCTTCGGAATTCCCAATCTGGAGGGCTTGTGGGCCAGGAGAGTGAGGACGGAAGTCTGAGAACACAAGCTAGGCTAGGTTTCGGGGCAAGGACATGGCAGGCACACTCTGCAGAGCTGAATTGAGATCTCATGTGTCTGAAGTCAGGTCGAGGTTCAGACTTTGGCTCAGGTTTGAGTTTCTGTCCATGTGGGCCCCTTCAGGAAGGGGGGGCATTATGAGGCCATGGGGGTTTTCCCACTATTGGAGTTGTGAGATGCTCCAAACCGCAAGGATTCCTTCTGTGGGACAATTAAGATTTGTTGGATGGCTCCAGGACGTCTTATAAGGTATTTTTCCAGAACAGGGTTCTAAGTATGGATGCCTGGGCAGCCAGCCTCACATTCCAATTGTCTCCTAGCAACAAGAAACGTTTGATCTGCTGGCTTGGGGTAGCAACAGAGGGGGCTGAGTTGAAATGGACTTTCCTGAGGATGGTCTTAATGTTGGTTTGAGTCCATGGAGACCTTGGTATGGGGCAGTGGCACCAGGGCCCTGAAGGATTCTCCTAACCAGAGGTTATGACAAAGCTCCAATGAGCAAGTTTCCATGGGGAGACGAGATTTGTTCTTATTGGTGCCTCAGGAAACCACCATATGCTGGTATTGGAAACGAGGCCTCTGAGGACAGATGCCTGGAAACCAAAGCAATGGATCTGATTAGGGCCTAGGGGCCTGTCCGGTTCAATATTCTTCTCTGGGGACATCTGTTGTCTGAGTGGAGGTAGTTGCTCAGCTGGTTTGAGATCACCCCTGTTTGTCCTGGGCAGCCTACACTATTGGGATGGCCTCGGTGACTTTGGAGGTTTTTCCTAATTTGCAAGGTTGTGGCCAATGGAATGGGAAGAATTCCCTTGAAAGGGAAGCACAGTCCTGAGGTGTGGCTCCAGGGACCCAAGTGTTTGGACAAAAGCCTGAAAACACAAACTCCACTTAGGTTGTGGGTTGTAGGTATGGCCGGCACGATCTATAGACCGTGAGGAGACCTCTTCGGGATATGAACAAAGGGCGTATGTGAGGTGCTTGCTCATGCTTTTTTTTTTTTTTCTGGAAATGTGTCACCGATTGCTAAGGAATGTCGGGGTGTCCTCATGGGCCATCGATGAGGCTCCCTTTCTGGGGATTTGACCCGATCCCAAGAGTTTGGGGTCATTCTGTGGGAAGGGAGGAGGCCTTTCTGGTTTTTTTTTGTTTATTTTTTTTTTGTTTTTTGTTTTTTGTTTTTTTAACCTCCTGTGAACCACCAAAAGAGGGATTCCAGAGCAGAGTCGTGGTTGGGGGCAACAGGACAACCACAACTCTGGTTAACATTGGGACCTAAGAACATGGCAAGCCCCTTATGTGGGCTCTTGGTCCAGACACTGAGAGGCCTTCCTTGAGGATAGGTCTCACACTGAGTTTCACAATGTGTTTTTGTGCCCAAGGAGCCCCTCAAGTCAGGGCGTGGCCTAATGTACCATGCTGGTTTCTCCTACACTGAACGTTGCACAGTATGGGAACCACAAGTATTCTGGCAATGGGGAAGATGGAGTTCTAATTTCTGCAACACATTCACACCTGGACTGTGATTGGATTTAAGGTCTAGGTTCTGAAGCCTGAAAACTGAGGTTGGGAAGAGATGAAGCCCTAAGGCCATGGTGTGTCTGATGTGCTCAGTGTTCGGCCAGCTGTTGAGTGTGGGTTGGGAGGTGCAGGCTCAGGCTGTGGCAGACAGGGAATTAGTGCCCAGGCTAGACTGCATCATTGGGGTGCAGTCGAGATTTGTGCAGGATGGTACTCATTTGTGGTTACTGGGTAGCCCCAGAGGGCAACGTTTTTCTTCTGGAGGGAAGACACAGTGCCACATAGTGACTCCAAAATTCCCAGACTGGAAGGCTTGTGAGCCAGGAGTGTGAGGAAAAAATTCTGAGAACACAAGCCAGACTTAGATTTCGGGGTGAGGGGACGGCAGGCACCCTCTGCAGAGATGATTCAAGGTCCCGTATACCTGAAGACAGAGCTAGGATCAGACGTTTTCTTAGGTCGGAGTTTCTGTCCATGACGGCCCATTCATGAAGGGGAGGGTGTCACGAGGACATGGAGGTTTTCCCACGATGGGAATTGTGAGATGCTCCAAACCACAATGATTCCTTCTGTGGGACAGTCGAGACATGTTGGATGGCTCCAGGACATCCCATAAGGAAGTTATCCAGAGCAGGGTTCTAAGGATGGATGCGTGGGCAGCCTGCCTCCCATTCCAGGAGTCTCATAGAGCCAAGGCAAGTTCGATCTGCTGGATCTAGGGGAGCAACCGAGGCGGGTGTTTTGAAATGGGTGAGTTGAGGATGGGTCATAATGTGCATTTGTGTCCATGTAGACTTTGGAATGGGGTGCTTGATCCGGGGCCTTGAGGGATGTTCATAACCGGAGGTTTTGATGGAGCTCTAAAGAGTATGTTTCCTATGTAGAGAAGAGAATTGTTTTGATGAGTGCCTAAGGAATCTCCCATATGCTGGTATTGGAAACTAGGCCTCTGAGGAGAGATGACTGGAATCAAAATCAATGGATCTGATTAGGGCCTCAGTGCCCGTCCAGTTCAATCTTATTCTATGGGGATATCTGTCTCTGGGTCTGAGTGGAGGTGGTTTCCTAACTTGTGAAAGATCATCCCTGTGTGTCCTGGGCAGCCAACACAATTCGGATGGCCTGGGGGAGTTTGGAGGATTCTCCTAATCGATAGGGTTGTGGCCAATGGAAATGGCAGAATTCCCCTGGAGAGGGAAGCCACAGTCCTGAGGTGTGGCTCCAGGGTCCCCAGCTTGGATGGTGTGTGGGCCAGGACTGTGGGGACAGAAGTCTGAAAACACAAACTCAGCTTAGGTTTGGGGATGTATGTATGAAGGCTCGATCAACAGACCGTGAGAATTTTCCGGGCTATGAACAAAGGGCGAGTATGTGGCGCTTGCTCAGGGTTTTGACTCTGGATTTTGTGTCAATGGTGGCCGTGGAATGTCGGGGTGTCCTCAAGGGCCATGGACAATTCTTTCTCTGGTCATTTGGCCTGATCCCAAGTGGTTGGGATCATTCTGTGGATGGGAAGAGTCCTTTCTGTATTTTTTTTTTTTTTACCTCAGGTGTCCCACCAAAGAGGGATTTCAGATTAGAGCCCTGAGTAGGGGTGACTAGACATCTCGAACTCTGGATGAGATTGGGGGACTAGGGGCTTGGCAAGCCCCATATGTGGGCTGTTGTTCCAGTCACTAATAGGCTTTACATGAGGATAGGGCTCACGCTGAGGGTCACAATGTGTGTTTGTGCAAATTGTGGCCCTCAGGGATAGGTGGGGCCTCATAGTCCATGCTGCTTTCTCCTACAATGAACATTGGACAACATGCCAACCACTAGGTTTCTTGCCAAGGCGAAGGAGAAGTTCTGATTCTTGCATCACATTCACTCCTGAGCAGTGAGTGGAGATAAGTTCTAGGTTCTGAAGGTGAAAACTGAGGTTGGGTAGAGATGATGGCCTAAAGCCATTGTGGGTGTGATATGCTCTGTGTATGGCCAGCTGTCTGGGTGTTGGACTGGAGGTCTGTCCTCAGGCTGTGTCAGACAGGGCTTTAGTGCACAGGCTAGACTGTATAATTGGGGTATGGTCGAGTGGCATGCAGGTTGTTACTCATTTGGCGTTTCTGGTTAGCCCTATAGGGCAACATTTTTCTTCTGGAGGGCAGGCAGAGTGCTGCATTGTGTCTCCAGAATTGCCAAACTGGAGGGGTGTGGCCAGGATTGTGAGGAAGGAAGTCTGAAAACACAAGCTAGCACGAGTTTTGGGGCCAAGAGCATGGCAGGCCTACTCTGCAGAGGCTGAATCGAGATCTCCTGCAGGTGAGGTCAGGGCGAGTATCAGATGTTGCCTCAAGCTGGAGTTTGTGTCCATGACGGCCCCTTCCTGAAGGGGGTGGGGGCGTCATGAGGCCAGGGAGGTTTCCCTCCGCTGGGAGTTGTGAGCTGCTCCAAACTTTAAAGTTTCCTTCTTCAGGACAGTCGAGTATTATTGGATGGTTCCAGGATGCCCCATACAGAAAGACTCGAGAGCAAGGGCCTAAGCATGGATGCCGAGAAACGCCAACTCACCTTCCCATTGCCTGGTCGAGACAAGGCACGCTCAATCTGCGGACTCTTGGGTGAGCTACCCAGAAGGCTGAGTTTAAATGGACTCTCCTGAGGATGAGTCATAATGTGGGTTGGTGGCCATGGAGACCTTGTAATGTGGCAGTAGCTAAGGGACTCTTCAGGATTCTCCAACCAGAAGGGCTTGACACAACTCCAACAAGGAAGCTTCCCATGTGGAGATGACAGGTCTTCTGTCTGGTGCCTCAGGAAAGCCCCGTATGCTGGTCTTCGAACCCAGGCCTCTGAGGAGTGATACCTGGACACCAAAGCAAGAGTTCATAATAGGGCCTAGGGGCCTGTCTGGTTCAATCTTCTGTCTCTGCGGATATCTGTCTGTGTGTCTGCATGGAGGTAGTAGTTGCTCAGCTTGTGTCATAATGCCCCTATTTGTCCAGTGCGGCTTGCGGTAGTGGGATGTCCTTGGGGACCTTGAGGTTTCTACTATTTTGTAGAGTTGTGGCCAATGGAATGGGCAGTTTCTTAGGAGAGAGCAGGCACAGTTCTGTGGTGTGGCTCCAGAGACCTCAGCCTGGAGGCTGTGTGGGCCATGGCTGTGCAGACAGACATCCAAAAACCCTAACTCAGCTCAGGTTTGGGGCCGAGGTTACGGCAGGCTTGATCTACAGTCCATGAGGGGAGCTCCTCTGGATATGAAAGAAGGGTGAGAGGGAGGCAGTCGCTCAGGGTTTTGTCTCTGGATGTTTTGTCCACAATGGCCGTTTAATGTAGGAGTTGCCTCATGGGTCGTAGAAGTCTCCCTCTCTGGTAGTTTGTCCAGCCCCCAAGAGTTTGGGGTCATTCTGTGGGAAGGGAAGTGTCCTGTTTTCTGCTTCATGTGTCCCCCCAGTAGAGGGATTCTAGAGCATAGCAGTGGGTACTGACAACTGGAATATTCGCCCTCTGGTTAAGCCTGGGGGCCTATGGATATGACAAGCCCCATATGCAGGATCTTGGTCCAGCCACTGAGAGGCGTTACTTTAATACGGGACTCACGCTGCAGGTCACAATGCATGTCTGTGCCCTAGGCGGCCCTCAAGCACTGGCGTGGCCTTTCGGACAATGCAGGTTTTCCCACATTGAACGTTGGACAACATGCCAACCACAAGGTTTCTGGCCATGGGGAAGGAGGAATTCTAATTTCTGCATCACGTTCACCCCTGGGCAGTGATTGGAGATAAGGTCTAGGTTCTGAAGCCTGAAAACCGAGGTTGGGAAGAGATGACGACCTACAGCCATAGCGGGTCCTATGTGTCCAGGTTGGGGCCAGCTGTCTGGGTGTCGTTTGGGATGTCTTGTCTCAGGCTGTGCCAGACAGGGCATTAGTATACAGGGTGGGCTGTATAATTGCTTTACAATCGAGTGGCATGCATTAGAAAATCATTTGGGGTTTCTTATTAGCAGCATAGGGCAAAGTTTTTCTTCTGGAGGGCAGGCAGAGTGCGGCATTGTGGCTTCGGAATTCCCAATCTGGAGGGCTTGTGGGCCAGGAGAGTGAGGACGGAAGTCTGAGAACACAAGCTAGGCTAGGTTTCGGGGCAAGGACATGGCAGGCACACTCTGCAGAGCTGAATTGAGATCTCATGTGTCTGAAGTCAGGTCGAGGTTCAGACTTTGGCTCAGGTTTGAGTTTCTGTCCATGTTGGCCCCTTCAGGAAGGGGGGGCATTATGAGGCCATGGGGGTTTTCCCACTATTGGAGTTGTGAGATGCTCCAAACCGCAAGGATTCCTTCTGTGGGACAATTAAGATTTGTTGGATGGCTCCAGGACGTCTTATAAGGTATTTTTCCAGAACAGGGTTCTAAGTATGGATGCCTGGGCAGCCAGCCTCACATTCCAATTGTCTCCTAGCAACAAGAAACGTTTGATCTGCTGGCTTGGGGTAGCAACAGAGGGGGCTGAGTTGAAATGGACTTTCCTGAGGATGGTCTTAATGTTGGTTTGAGTCCATGGAGACCTTGGTATGGGGCAGTGGCACCAGGGCCCTGAAGGATTCTCCTAACCAGAGGTTATGACAAAGCTCCAATGAGCAAGTTTCCATGGGGAGACGAGATTTGTTCTTATTGGTGCCTCAGGAAACCACCATATGCTGGTATTGGAAACGAGGCCTCTGAGGACAGATGCCTGGAAACCAAAGCAATGGATCTGATTAGGGCCTAGGGGCCTGTCCGGTTCAATATTCTTCTCTGGGGACATCTGTTGTCTGAGTGGAGGTAGTTGCTCAGCTGGTTTGAGATCACCCCTGTTTGTCCTGGGCAGCCTACACTATTGGGATGGCCTCGGTGACTTTGGAGGTTTTTCCTAATTTGCAAGGTTGTGGCCAATGGAATGGGAAGAATTCCCTTGAAAGGGAAGCACAGTCCTGAGGTGTGGCTCCAGGGACCCAAGTGTTTGGACAAAAGCCTGAAAACACAAACTCCACTTAGGTTGTGGGTTGTAGGTATGGCCGGCACGATCTATAGACCGTGAGGAGACCTCTTCGGGATATGAACAAAGGGCGTATGTGAGGTGCTTGCTCATGCTTTTTTTTTTTTTTTCTGGAAATGTGTCACCGATTGCTAAGGAATGTCGGGGTGTCCTCATGGGCCATCGATGAGGCTCCCTTTCTGGGGATTTGACCCGATCCCAAGAGTTTGGGGTCATTCTGTGGGAAGGGAGGAGGCCTTTCTGGTTTTTTTTTGTTTATTTTTTTTTTGTTTTTTGTTTTTTGTTTTTTTAACCTCCTGTGAACCACCAAAAGAGGGATTCCAGAGCAGAGTCGTGGTTGGGGGCAACAGGACAACCACAACTCTGGTTAACATTGGGACCTAAGAACATGGCAAGCCCCTTATGTGGGCTCTTGGTCCAGACACTGAGAGGCCTTCCTTGAGGATAGGTCTCACACTGAGTTTCACAATGTGTTTTTGTGCCCAAGGAGCCCCTCAAGTCAGGGCGTGGCCTAATGTACCATGCTGGTTTCTCCTACACTGAACGTTGCACAGTATGGGAACCACAAGTATTCTGGCAATGGGGAAGATGGAGTTCTAATTTCTGCAACACATTCACACCTGGACTGTGATTGGATTTAAGGTCTAGGTTCTGAAGCCTGAAAACTGAGGTTGGGAAGAGATGAAGCCCTAAGGCCATGGTGTGTCTGATGTGCTCAGTGTTCGGCCAGCTGTTGAGTGTGGGTTGGGAGGTGCAGGCTCAGGCTGTGGCAGACAGGGAATTAGTGCCCAGGCTAGACTGCATCATTGGGGTGCAGTCGAGATTTGTGCAGGATGGTACTCATTTGTGGTTACTGGGTAGCCCCAGAGGGCAACGTTTTTCTTCTGGAGGGAAGACACAGTGCCACATACTGACTCCAAAATTCCCAGACTGGAAGGCTTGTGAGCCAGGAGTGTGAGGAAAAAATTCTGAGAACACAAGCCAGACTTAGATTTCGGGGTGAGGGGACGGCAGGCACCCTCTGCAGAGATGATTCAAGGTCCCGTATACCTGAAGACAGAGCTAGGATCAGACGTTTTCTTAGGTCGGAGTTTCTGTCCATGACGGCCCATTCATGAAGGGGAGGGTGTCACGAGGACATGGAGGTTTTCCCACGATGGGAATTGTGAGATGCTCCAAACCACAATGATTCCTTCTGTGGGACAGTCGAGACATGTTGGATGGCTCCAGGACATCCCATAAGGAAGTTATCCAGAGCAGGGTTCTAAGGATGGATGCGTGGGCAGCCTGCCTCCCATTCCAGGAGTCTCATAGAGCCAAGGCAAGTTCGATCTGCTGGATCTAGGGGAGCAACCGAGGCGGGTGTTTTGAAATGGGTGAGTTGAGGATGGGTCATAATGTGCATTTGTGTCCATGTAGACTTTGGAATGGGGTGCTTGATCCGGGGCCTTGAGGGATGTTCATAACCGGAGGTTTTGATGGAGCTCTAAAGAGTATGTTTCCTATGTAGAGAAGAGAATTGTTTTGATGAGTGCCTAAGGAATCTCCCATATGCTGGTATTGGAAACTAGGCCTCTGAGGAGAGATGACTGGAATCAAAATCAATGGATCTGATTAGGGCCTCAGTGCCCGTCCAGTTCAATCTTATTCTATGGGGATATCTGTCTCTGGGTCTGAGTGGAGGTGGTTTCCTAACTTGTGAAAGATCATCCCTGTGTGTCCTGGGCAGCCAACACAATTCGGATGGCCTGGGGGAGTTTGGAGGATTCTCCTAATCTATAGGGTTGTGGCCAATGGAAATGGCAGAATTCCCCTGGAGAGGGAAGCCACAGTCCTGAGGTGTGGCTCCAGGGGCCCCAGCTTGGATGGTGTGTGGGCCAGGACTGTGGGGACAGAAGTCTGAAAACACAAACTCAGCTTAGGTTTGGGGATGTATGTATGAAGGCTCGATCAACAGACCGTGAGAATTTTCCGGGCTATGAACAAAGGGCGAGTATGTGGCGCTTGCTCAGGGTTTTGACTCTGGATTTTGTGTCAATGGTGGCCGTGGAATGTCGGGGTGTCCTCAAGGGCCATGGACAATTCTTTCTCTGGTCATTTGGCCTGATCCCAAGTGGTTGGGATCATTCTGTGGATGGGAAGAGTCCTTTCTGTATTTTTTTTTTTACCTCAGGTGTCCCACCAAAGAGGGATTCCAGAGTAGAGCCCTGAGTAGGGGTGACTAGACATCTCGAACTCTGGTTGAGATTGGGGGACTAGGGGCTTGGCAAGCCCCATATGTGGGCTGTTGTTCCAGTCACTAATAGGCTTTACATGAGGATAGGGCTCACGCTGAGGGTCACAATGTGTGTTTGTGCAAATTGTGCCCCTCAGGGATAGGTGGGGCCTCATAGTCCATGCTGCTTTCTCCTACAATGAACATTGGACAACATGCCAACCACTAGGTTTCTTGCCAAGGCGAAGGAGAAGTTCTGATTCTTGCATCACATTCACTCCTGAGCAGTGAGTGGAGATAAGTTCTAGGTTCTGAAGGTGAAAACTGAGGTTGGGTAGAGATGATGGCCTAAAGCCATTGTGGGTGTGATATGCTCTGTGTATGGCCAGCTGTCTGGGTGTTGGACTGGAGGTCTGTCCTCGGGCTGTGTCAGACAGGGCTTTAGTGCACAGGCTAGACTGTATAATTGGGGTATGGTCGAGTGGCATGCAGGTTGTTACTCATTTGGCGTTTCTGGTTAGCCCTATAGGGCAACATTTTTCTTCTGGAGGGCAGGCAGAGTGCTGCATTGTGTCTCCAGAATTGCCAAACTGGAGGGGTGTGGCCAGGATTGTGAGGAAGGAAGTCTGAAAACACAAGCTAGCACGAGTTTTGGGGCCAAGAGCATGGCAGGCCTACTCTGCAGAGGCTGAATCGAGATCTCCTGCAGGTGAGGTCAGGGCGAGTATCAGATGTTGCCTCAAGCTGGAGTTTGTGTCCATGACGGCCCCTTCCTGAAGGGGGTGGGGGCGTCATGAGGCCAGGGAGGTTTCCCTACGCTGGGAGTTGTGAGCTGCTCCAAACTTTAAAGTTTCCTTCTTCAGGACAGTCGAGTATTATTGGATGGTTCCAGGATGCCCCATACAGAAAGACTCGAGAGCAAGGGCCTAAGCATGGATGCCGAGAAACGCCAACTCACCTTCCCATTGCCTGGTCGAGACAAGGCACGCTCAATCTGCGGGCTCTTGGGTGAGCTACCCAGAAGGCTGAGTTTAAATGGACTCTCCTGAGGATGAGTCATAATGTGGGTTGGTGGCCATGGAGACCTTGTAATGTGGCAGTAGCTAAGGGACTCTTCAGGATTCTCCAACCAGAAGGGCTTGACACAACTCCAACAAGGAAGCTTCCCATGTGGAGATGACAGGTCTTCTGTCTGGTGCCTCAGGAAAGCCCCGTATGCTGGTCTTCGAACCCAGGCCTCTGAGGAGTGATACCTGGACACCAAAGCAAGAGTTCATAATAGGGCCTAGGGGCCTGTCTGGTTCAATCTTCTGTCTCTGCGGATATCTGTCTGTGTGTCTGCATGGAGGTAGTAGTTGCTCAGCTTGTGTCATAATGCCCCTATTTGTCCAGTGCGGCTTGCGGTAGTGGGATGTCCTTGGGGACCTTGAGGTTTCTACTATTTTGTAGAGTTGTGGCCAATGGAATGGGCAGTTTCTTAGGAGAGAGCAGGCACAGTTCTGTGGTGTGGCTCCAGAGACCTCAGCCTGGAGGCTGTGTGGGCCATGGCTGTGCAGACAGACATCCAAAAACCCTAACTCAGCTCAGGTTTGGGGCCGAGGTTACGGCAGGCTTGATCTACAGTCCATGAGGGGAGCTCCTCTGGATATGAAAGAAGGGTGAGAGGGAGGCAGTCGCTCAGGGTTTTGTCTCTGGATGTTTTGTCCACAATGGCCGTTTAATGTAGGAGTTGCCTCATGGGTCGTAGAAGTCTCCCTCTCTGGTAGTTTGTCCAGCCCCCAAGAGTTTGGGGTCATTCTGTGGGAAGGGAAGTGTCCTGTTTTCTGCTTCATGTGTCCCCCCAGTAGAGGGATTCTAGAGCATAGCAGTGGGTACTGACAACTGGAATACTCGCCCTCTGGTTAAGCCTGGGGGCCTATGGATATGACAAGCCCCATATGCAGGATCTTGGTCCAGCCACTGAGAGGCGTTACTTTAATACGGGACTCACGCTGCAGGTCACAATGCATGTCTGTGCCCTAGGCGGCCCTCAAGCACTGGCGTGGCCTTTCGGACAATGCAGGTTTTCCCACATTGAACGTTGGACAACATGCCAACCACAAGGTTTCTGGCCATGGGGAAGGAGGAATTCTAATTTCTGCATCACGTTCACCCCTGGGCAGTGATTGGAGATAAGGTCTAGGTTCTGAAGCCTGAAAACCGAGGTTGGGAAGAGATGACGACCTACAGCCATAGCGGGTCCTATGTGTCCAGGTTGGGGCCAGCTGTCTGGGTGTCGTTTGGGATGTCTTGTCTCAGGCTGTGCCAGACAGGGCATTAGTATACAGGGTGGGCTGTATAATTGCTTTACAATCGAGTGGCATGCATTAGAAAATCATTTGGGGTTTCTTATTAGCAGCATAGGGCAAAGTTTTTCTTCTGGAGGGCAGGCAGAGTGCGGCATTGTGGCTTCGGAATTCCCAATCTGGAGGGCTTGTGGGCCAGGAGAGTGAGGACGGAAGTCTGAGAACACAAGCTAGGCTAGGTTTCGGGGCAAGGACATGGCAGGCACACTCTGCAGAGCTGAATTGAGATCTCATGTGTCTGAAGTCAGGTCGAGGTTCAGACTTTGGCTCAGGTTTGAGTTTCTGTCCATGTTGGCCCCTTCAGGAAGGGGGGGCATTATGAGGCCATGGGGGTTTTCCCACTATTGGAGTTGTGAGATGCTCCAAACCGCAAGGATTCCTTCTGTGGGACAATTAAGATTTGTTGGATGGCTCCAGGACGTCTTATAAGGTATTTTTCCAGAACAGGGTTCTAAGTATGGATGCCTGGGCAGCCAGCCTCACATTCCAATTGTCTCCTAGCAACAAGAAACGTTTGATCTGCTGGCTTGGGGTAGCAACAGAGGGGGCTGAGTTGAAATGGACTTTCCTGAGGATGGTCTTAATGTTGGTTTGAGTCCATGGAGACCTTGGTATGGGGCAGTGGCACCAGGGCCCTGAAGGATTCTCCTAACCAGAGGTTATGACAAAGCTCCAATGAGCAAGTTTCCATGGGGAGACGAGATTTGTTCTTATTGGTGCCTCAGGAAACCACCATATGCTGGTATTGGAAACGAGGCCTCTGAGGACAGATGCCTGGAAACCAAAGCAATGGATCTGATTAGGGCCTAGGGGCCTGTCCGGTTCAATATTCTTCTCTGGGGACATCTGTTGTCTGAGTGGAGGTAGTTGCTCAGCTGGTTTGAGATCACCCCTGTTTGTCCTGGGCAGCCTACACTATTGGGATGGCCTCGGTGACTTTGGAGGTTTTTCCTAATTTGCAAGGTTGTGGCCAATGGAATGGGAAGAATTCCCTTGAAAGGGAAGCACAGTCCTGAGGTGTGGCTCCAGGGACCCAAGTGTTTGGACAAAAGCCTGAAAACACAAACTCCACTTAGGTTGTGGGTTGTAGGTATGGCCGGCACGATCTATAGACCGTGAGGAGACCTCTTCGGGATATGAACAAAGGGCGTATGTGAGGTGCTTGCTCATGCTTTTTTTTTTTTTTTCTGGAAATGTGTCACCGATTGCTAAGGAATGTCGGGGTGTCCTCATGGGCCATCGATGAGGCTCCCTTTCTGGGGATTTGACCCGATCCCAAGAGTTTGGGGTCATTCTGTGGGAAGGGAGGAGGCCTTTCTGGTTTTTTTTTGTTTATTTTTTTTTTTGTTTTTTGTTTTTTGTTTTTTTAACCTCCTGTGAACCACCAAAAGAGGGATTCCAGAGCAGAGTCGTGGTTGGGGGCAACAGGACAACCACAACTCTGGTTAACATTGGGACCTAAGAACATGGCAAGCCCCTTATGTGGGCTCTTGGTCCAGACACTGAGAGGCCTTCCTTGAGGATAGGTCTCACACTGAGTTTCACAATGTGTTTTTGTGCCCAAGGAGCCCCTCAAGTCAGGGCGTGGCCTAATGTACCATGCTGGTTTCTCCTACACTGAACGTTGCACAGTATGGGAACCACAAGTATTCTGGCAATGGGGAAGATGGAGTTCTAATTTCTGCAACACATTCACACCTGGACTGTGATTGGATTTAAGGTCTAGGTTCTGAAGCCTGAAAACTGAGGTTGGGAAGAGATGAAGCCCTAAGGCCATGGTGTGTCTGATGTGCTCAGTGTTCGGCCAGCTGTTGAGTGTGGGTTGGGAGGTGCAGGCTCAGGCTGTGGCAGACAGGGAATTAGTGCCCAGGCTAGACTGCATCATTGGGGTGCAGTCGAGATTTGTGCAGGATGGTACTCATTTGTGGTTACTGGGTAGCCCCAGAGGGCAACGTTTTTCTTCTGGAGGGAAGACACAGTGCCACATACTGACTCCAAAATTCCCAGACTGGAAGGCTTGTGAGCCAGGAGTGTGAGGAAAAAATTCTGAGAACACAAGCCAGACTTAGATTTCGGGGTGAGGGGACGGCAGGCACCCTCTGCAGAGATGATTCAAGGTCCCGTATACCTGAAGACAGAGCTAGGATCAGACGTTTTCTTAGGTCGGAGTTTCTGTCCATGACGGCCCATTCATGAAGGGGAGGGTGTCACGAGGACATGGAGGTTTTCCCACGATGGGAATTGTGAGATGCTCCAAACCACAATGATTCCTTCTGTGGGACAGTCGAGACATGTTGGATGGCTCCAGGACATCCCATAAGGAAGTTATCCAGAGCAGGGTTCTAAGGATGGATGCGTGGGCAGCCTGCCTCCCATTCCAGGAGTCTCATAGAGCCAAGGCAAGTTCGATCTGCTGGATCTAGGGGAGCAACCGAGGCGGGTGTTTTGAAATGGGTGAGTTGAGGATGGGTCATAATGTGCATTTGTGTCCATGTAGACTTTGGAATGGGGTGCTTGATCCGGGGCCTTGAGGGATGTTCATAACCGGAGGTTTTGATGGAGCTCTAAAGAGTATGTTTCCTATGTAGAGAAGAGAATTGTTTTGATGAGTGCCTAAGGAATCTCCCATATGCTGGTATTGGAAACTAGGCCTCTGAGGAGAGATGACTGGAATCAAAATCAATGGATCTGATTAGGGCCTCAGTGCCCGTCCAGTTCAATCTTATTCTATGGGGATATCTGTCTCTGGGTCTGAGTGGAGGTGGTTTCATAACTTGTGAAAGATCATCCCTGTGTGTCCTGGGCAGCCAACACAATTCGGATGGCCTGGGGGAGTTTGGAGGATTCTCCTAATCTATAGGGTTGTGGCCAATGGAAATGGCAGAATTCCCCTGGAGAGGGAAGCCACAGTCCTGAGGTGTGGCTCCAGGGGCCCCAGCTTGGATGGTGTGTGGGCCAGGACTGTGGGGACAGAAGTCTGAAAACACAAACTCAGCTTAGGTTTGGGGATGTATGTATGAAGGCTCGATCAACAGACCGTGAGAATTTTCCGGGCTATGAACAAAGGGCGAGTATGTGGCGCTTGCTCAGGGTTTTGACTCTGGATTTTGTGTCAATGGTGGCCGTGGAATGTCGGGGTGTCCTCAAGGGCCATGGACAATTCTTTCTCTGGTCATTTGGCCTGATCCCAAGTGGTTGGGATCATTCTGTGGATGGGAAGAGTCCTTTCTGTATTTTTTTTTTTTTACCTCAGGTGTCCCACCAAAGAGGGATTCCAGAGTAGAGCCCTGAGTAGGGGTGACTAGACATCTCGAACTCTGGTTGAGATTGGGGGACTAGGGGCTTGGCAAGCCCCATATGTGGGCTGTTGTTCCAGTCACTAATAGGCTTTACATGAGGATAGGGCTCACGCTGAGGGTCACAATGTGTGTTTGTGCAAATTGTGGCCCTCAGGGATAGGTGGGGCCTCATAGTCCATGCTGCTTTCTCCTACAATGAACATTGGACAACATGCCAACCACTAGGTTTCTTGCCAAGGCGAAGGAGAAGTTCTGATTCTTGCATCACATTCACTCCTGAGCAGTGAGTGGAGATAAGTTCTAGGTTCTGAAGGTGAAAACTGAGGTTGGGTAGAGATGATGGCCTAAAGCCATTGTGGGTGTGATATGCTCTGTGTATGGCCAGCTGTCTGGGTGTTGGACTGGAGGTCTGTCCTCAGGCTGTGTCAGACAGGGCTTTAGTGCACAGGCTAGACTGTATAATTGGGGTGTGGTCGAGTGGCATGCAGGTTGTTACTCATTTGGCGTTTCTGGTTAGCCCTATGGGGCAACATTTTTCTTCTGGAGGGCAGGCAGAGTGCTGCATTGTGTCTCCAGAATTGCCAAACTGGAGGGGTGTGGCCAGGATTGTGAGGAAGGAAGTCTGAAAACACAAGCTAGCACGAGTTTTGGGGCCAAGAGCATGGCAGGCCCACTCTGCAGAGGCTGAATCGAGATCTCCTGCAGGTGAGGTCAGGGCGAGTATCAGATGTTGCCTCAAGCTGGAGTTTGTGTCCATGACGGCCCCTTCCTGAAGGGGGTGGGGGCGTCATGAGGCCAGGGAGGTTTCCCTACGCTGGGAGTTGTGAGCTGCTCCAAACTTTAAAGTTTCCTTCTTCAGGACAGTCGAGTATTATTGGATGGTTCCAGGATGCCCCATACAGAAAGACTCGAGAGCAAGGGCCTAAGCATGGATGCCGAGAAACGCCAACTCACCTTCCCATTGCCTGGTCGAGACAAGGCACGCTCAATCTGCGGGCTCTTGGGTGAGCTACCCAGAAGGCTGAGTTTAAATGGACTCTCCTGAGGATGAGTCATAATGTGGGTTGGTGGCCATGGAGACCTTGTAATGTGGCAGTAGCTAAGGGACTCTTCAGGATTCTCCAACCAGAAGGGCTTGACACAACTCCAACAAGGAAGCTTCCCATGTGGAGATGACAGGTCTTCTGTCTGGTGCCTCAGGAAAGCCCCGTATGCTGGTCTTCGAACCCAGGCCTCTGAGGAGTGATACCTGGACACCAAAGCAAGAGTTCATAATAGGGCCTAGGGGCCTGTCTGGTTCAATCTTCTGTCTCTGCGGATATCTGTCTGTGTGTCTGCATGGAGGTAGTAGTTGCTCAGCTTGTGTCATAATGCCCCTATTTGTCCAGTGCGGCTTGCGGTAGTGGGATGTCCTTGGGGACCTTGAGGTTTCTACTATTTTGTAGAGTTGTGGCCAATGGAATGGGCAGTTTCTTAGGAGAGAGCAGGCACAGTTCTGTGGTGTGGCTCCAGAGACCTCAGCCTGGAGGCTGTGTGGGTCATGGCTGTGCAGACAGACATCCAAAAACCCTAACTCAGCTCAGGTTTGGGGCCGAGGTTACGGCAGGCCTAATCTACAGTCCATGAGGGGAGCTCCTCTGGATATGAAAGAAGGGTGAGAGGGAGGCAGTCGCTCAGGGTTTTGTCTCTGGATGTTTTGTCCACAATGGCCGTTTAATGTAGGAGTTGCCTCATGGGTCGTAGAAGTCTCCCTCTCTGGTAGTTTGTCCAGCCCCCAAGAGTTTGGGGTCATTCTGTGGGAAGGGAAGTGTCCTGTTTTCTGCTTCATGTGTCCCCCCAGTAGAGGGATTCTAGAGCATAGCAGTGGGTACTGACAACTGGAATACTCGCCCTCTGGTTAAGCCTGGGGGCCTATGGATATGACAAGCCCCATATGCAGGATCTTGGTCCAGCCACTGAGAGGCGTTACTTTAATACGGGACTCACGCTGCAGGTCACAATGCATGTCTGTGCCCTAGGCGGCCCTCAAGCACTGGCGTGGCCTTTCGGACAATGCAGGTTTTCCCACATTGAACGTTGGACAACATGCCAACCACAAGGTTTCTGGCCATGGGGAAGGAGGAATTCTAATTTCTGCATCACGTTCACCCCTGGGCAGTGATTGGAGATAAGGTCTAGGTTCTGAAGCCTGAAAACCGAGGTTGGGAAGAGATGACGACCTACAGCCATAGCGGGTCCTATGTGTCCAGGTTGGGGCCAGCTGTCTGGGTGTCGTTTGGGATGTCTTGTCTCAGGCTGTGCCAGACAGGGCATTAGTATACAGGGTGGGCTGTATAATTGCTTTACAATCGAGTGGCATGCATTAGAAAATCATTTGGGGTTTCTTATTAGCAGCATAGGGCAAAGTTTTTCTTCTGGAGGGCAGGCAGAGTGCGGCATTGTGGCTTCGGAATTCCCAATCTGGAGGGCTTGTGGGCCAGGAGAGTGAGGACGGAAGTCTGAGAACACAAGCTAGGCTAGGTTTCGGGGCAAGGACATGGCAGGCACACTCTGCAGAGCTGAATTGAGATCTCATGCGTCTGAAGTCAGGTCGAGGTTCAGACTTTGGCTCAGGTTTGAGTTTCTGTCCATGTTGGCCCCTTCAGGAAGGGGGGGCATTATGAGGCCATGGGGGTTTTCCCACTATTGGAGTTGTGAGATGCTCCAAACCGCAAGGATTCCTTCTGTGGGACAATTAAGATTTGTTGGATGGCTTCAGGACGTCTTATAAGGTATTTTTCCAGAACAGGGTTCTAAGTATGGATGCCTGGGCAGCCAGCCTCACATTCCAATTGTCTCCTAGCAACAAGAAACGTTTGATCTGCTGGCTTGGGGTAGCAACAGAGGGGGCTGAGTTGAAATGGACTTTCCTGAGGATGGTCTTAATGTTGGTTTGAGTCCATGGAGACCTTGGTATGGGTCAGTGGCACCAGGGCCCTGAAGGATTCTCCTAACCAGAGGTTATGACAAAGCTCCAATGAGCAAGTTTCCATGGGGAGACGAGATTTGTTCTTATTGGTGCCTCAGGAAACCACCATATGCTGGTATTGGAAACGAGGCCTCTGAGGACAGATGCCTGGAAACCAAAGCAATGGATCTGATTAGGGCCTAGGGGCCTGTCCGGTTCAATATTCTTCTCTGGGGACATCTGTTGTCTGAGTGGAGGTAGTTGCTCAGCTGGTTTGAGATCACCCCTGTTTGTCCTGGGCAGCCTACACTATTGGGATGGCCTCGGTGACTTTGGAGGTTTTTCCTAATTTGCAAGGTTGTGGCCAATGGAATGGGAAGAATTCCCTTGAAAGGGAAGCACAGTCCTGAGGTGTGGCTCCAGGGACCCAAGTGTTTGGACAAAAGCCTGAAAACACAAACTCCACTTAGGTTGTGGGTTGTAGGTATCGCCGGCACGATCTATAGACCGTGAGGAGACCTCTTCGGGATATGAACAAAGGGCGTATGTGAGGTGCTTGCTCTTGCTTTTTTTTTTTTTCTGGAAATGTGTCACCGATTGCTAAGGAATGTCGGGGTGTCCTCATGGGCCATCGATGAGGCTCCCTTTCTGGGGATTTGACCCGATCCCAAGAGTTTGGGGTCATTCTGTGGGAAGGGAGGAGGCCTTTCTGGTTTTTTTTTTGTTTATTTTTTTTTGTTTTTTGTTTTTTGTTTTTTTAACCTCCTGTGAACCACCAAAAGAGGGATTCCAGAGCAGAGTCGTGGTTGGGGGCAACAGGACAACCACAACTCTGGTTAACATTGGGACCTAAGAACATGGCAAGCCCCTTATGTGGGCTCTTGGTCCAGACACTGAGAGGCCTTCCTTGAGGATAGGTCTCACACTGAGTTTCACAATGTGTTTTTGTGCCCAAGGAGCCCCTCAAGTCAGGGCATGGCCTAATGTACCATGCTGGTTTCTCCTACACTGAACGTTGCACAGTATGGGAACCACAAGTATTCTGGCAATGGGGAAGATGGAGTTCTAATTTCTGCAACACATTCACACCTGGACTGTGATTGGATTTAAGGTCTAGGTTCTGAAGCCTGAAAACTGAGGTTGGGAAGAGATGAAGCCCTAAGGCCATGGTGTGTCTGATGTGCTCAGTGTTCGGCCAGCTGTTGAGTGTGGGTTGGGAGGTGCAGGCTCAGGCTGTGGCAGACAGGGAATTAGTGCCCAGGCTAGACTGCATCATTGGGGTGCAGTCGAGATTTGTGCAGGATGGTACTCATTTGTGGTTACTGGGTAGCCCAGAGGGCAACGTTTTTCTTCTGGAGGGAAGACACAGTGCCACATACTGACTCCAAAATTCCCAGACTGGAAGGCTTGTGAGCCAGGAGTGTGAGGAAAAAATTCTGAGAACACAAGCCAGACTTAGATTTCGGGGTGAGGGGACGGCAGGCACCCTCTGCAGAGATGATTCAAGGTCCCGTATACCTGAAGACAGAGCTAGGATCAGACGTTTTCTTAGGTCGGAGTTTCTGTCCATGACGGCCCATTCATGAAGGGGAGGGTGTCACGAGGACATGGAGGTTTTCCCACGATGGGAATTGTGAGATGCTCCAAACCACAATGATTCCTTCTGTGGGACAGTCGAGACATGTTGGATGGCTCCAGGACATCCCATAAGGAAGTTATCCAGAGCAGGGTTCTAAGGATGGATGCGTGGGCAGCCTGCCTCCCATTCCAGGAGTCTCATAGAGCCAAGGCAAGTTCGATCTGCTGGATCTAGGGGAACAACCGAGGCGGGTGTTTTGAAATGGGTGAGTTGAGGATGGGTCATAATGTGCATTTGTGTCCATGTAGACTTTGGAATGGGGTGCTTGATCCGGGGCCTTGAGGGATGTTCATAACCGGAGGTTTTGATGGAGCTCTAAAGAGTATGTTTCCTATGTAGAGAAGAGAATTGTTTTGATGAGTGCCTAAGGAATCTCCCATATGCTGGTATTGGAAACTAGGCCTCTGAGGAGAGATGACTGGAATCAAAATCAATGGATCTGATTAGGGCCTCAGTGCCCGTCCAGTTCAATCTTATTCTATGGGGATATCTGTCTCTGGGTCTGAGTGGAGGTGGTTTCCTAACTTGTGAAAGATCATCCCTGTGTGTCCTGGGCAGCCAACACAATTCGGATGGCCTGGGGGAGTTTGGAGGATTCTCCTAATCTATAGGGTTGTGGCCAATGGAAATGGCAGAATTCCCCTGGAGAGGGAAGCCACAGTCCTGAGGTGTGGCTCCAGGGGCCCCAGCTTGGATGGTGTGTGGGCCAGGACTGTGGGGACAGAAGTCTGAAAACACAAACTCAGCTTAGGTTTGGGGATGTATGTATGAAGGCTCGATCAACAGACCGTGAGAATTTTCCGGGCTATGAACAAAGGGCGAGTATGTGGCGCTTGCTCAGGGTTTTGACTCTGGATTTTGTGTCAATGGTGGCCGTGGAATGTCGGGGTGTCCTCAAGGGCCATGGACAATTCTTTCTCTGGTCATTTGGCCTGATCCCAAGTGGTTGGGATCATTCTGTGGATGGGAAGAGTCCTTTCTGTATTTTTTTTTTTTTACCTCAGGTGTCCCACCAAAGAGGGATTCCAGAGTAGAGCCCTGAGTAGGGGTGACTAGACATCTCGAACTCTGGTTGAGATTGGGGGACTAGGGGCTTGGCAAGCCCCATATGTGGGCTGTTGTTCCAGTCACTAATAGGCTTTACATGAGGATAGGGCTCACGCTGAGGGTCACAATGTGTGTTTGTGCAAATTGTGCCCCTCAGGGATAGGTGGGGCCTCATAGTCCATGCTGCTTTCTCCTACAATGAACATTGGACAACATGCCAACCACTAGGTTTCTTGCCAAGGCGAAGGAGAAGTTCTGATTCTTGCATCACATTCACTCCTGAGCAGTGAGTGGAGATAAGTTCTAGGTTCTGAAGGTGAAAACTGAGGTTGGGTAGAGATGATGGCCTAAAGCCATTGTGGGTGTGATATGCTCTGTGTATGGCCAGCTGTCTGGGTGTTGGACTGGAGGTCTGCCCTCAGGCTGTGTCAGACAGGGCTTTAGTGCACAGGCTAGACTGTATAATTGGGGTATGGTCGAGTGGCATGCAGGTTGTTACTCATTTGGCGTTTCTGGTTAGCCCTATAGGGCAACATTTTTCTTCTGGAGGGCAGGCAGAGTGCTGCATTGTGTCTCCAGAATTGCCAAACTGGAGGGGTGTGGCCAGGATTGTGAGGAAGGAAGTCTGAAAACACAAGCTAGCACGAGTTTTGGGGCCAAGAGCATGGCAGGCCCACTCTGCAGAGGCTGAATCGAGATCTCCTGCAGGTGAGGTCAGGGCGAGTATCAGATGTTGCCTCAAGCTGGAGTTTGTGTCCATGACGGCCCCTTCCTGAAGGGGGTGGGGGCGTCATGAGGCCAGGGAGGTTTCCCTACGCTGGGAGTTGTGAGCTGCTCCAAACTTTAAAGTTTCCTTCTTCAGGACAGTCGAGTATTATTGGATGGTTCCAGGATGCCCCATACAGAAAGACTCGAGAGCAAGGGCCTAAGCATGGATGCCGAGAAACGCCAACTCACCTTCCCATTGCCTGGTCGAGACAAGGCACGCTCAATCTGCGGGCTCTTGGGTGAGCTACCCAGAAGGCTGAGTTTAAATGGACTCTCCTGAGGATGAGTCATAATGTGGGTTGGTGGCCATGGAGACCTTGTAATGTGGCAGTAGCTAAGGGACTCTTCAGGATTCTCCAACCAGAAGGGCTTGACACAACTCCAACAAGGAAGCTTCCCATGTGGAGATGACAGGTCTTCTGTCTGGTGCCTCAGGAAAGCCCCGTATGCTGGTCTTCGAACCCAGGCCTCTGAGGAGTGATACCTGGACACCAAAGCAAGAGTTCATAATAGGGCCTAGGGGCCTGTCTGGTTCAATCTTCTGTCTCTGCGGATATCTGTCTGTGTGTCTGCATGGAGGTAGTAGTTGCTCAGCTTGTGTCATAATGCCCCTATTTGTCCAGTGCGGCTTGCGGTAGTGGGATGTCCTTGGGGACCTTGAGGTTTCTACTATTTTGTAGAGTTGTGGCCAATGGAATGGGCAGTTTCTTAGGAGAGAGCAGGCACAGTTCTGTGGTGTGGCTCCAGAGACCTCAGCCTGGAGGCTGTGTGGGCCATGGCTGTGCAGACAGACATCCAAAAACCCTAACTCAGCTCAGGTTTGGGGCCGAGGTTACGGCAGGCCTGATCTACAGTCCATGAGGGGAGCTCCTCTGGATATGAAAGAAGGGTGAGAGGGAGGCAGTCGCTCAGGGTTTTGTCTCTGGATGTTTTGTCCACAATGGCCGTTTAATGTAGGAGTTGCCTCATGGGTCGTAGAAGTCTCCCTCTCTGGTAGTTTGTCCAGCCCCCAAGAGTTTGGGGTCATTCTGTGGGAAGGGAAGTGTCCTGTTTTCTGCTTCATGTGTCCCCCCAGTAGAGGGATTCTAGAGCATAGCAGTGGGTACTGACAACTGGAATACTCGCCCTCTGGTTAAGCCTGGGGGCCTATGGATATGACAAGCCCCATATGCAGGATCTTGGTCCAGCCACTGAGAGGCGTTACTTTAATACGGGACTCACGCTGCAGGTCACAATGCATGTCTGTGCCCTAGGCGGCCCTCAAGCACTGGCGTGGCCTTTCGGACAATGCAGGTTTTCCCACATTGAACGTTGGACAACATGCCAACCACAAGGTTTCTGGCCATGGGGAAGGAGGAATTCTAATTCCTGCATCACGTTCACCCCTGGGCAGTGATTGGAGATAAGGTCTAGGTTCTGAAGCCTGAAAACCGAGGTTGGGAAGAGATGACGACCTACAGCCATAGCGGGTCCTATGTGTCCAGGTTGGGGCCAGCTGTCTGGGTGTCGTTTGGGATGTCTTGTCTCAGGCTGTGCCAGACAGGGCATTAGTATACAGGGTGGGCTGTATAATTGCTTTACAATCGAGTGGCATGCATTAGAAAATCATTTGGGGTTTCTTATTAGCAGCATAGGGCAAAGTTTTTCTTCTGGAGGGCAGGCAGCATGCTGCATTGTGGCTTCGGAATTCCCAAACTGGAGGGCTTGTGGGCCAGGAGAGTGAGGACGGAAGTCTGAGAACACAAGCTAGGCTTAGGTTTCGGGGCAAGCACATGGCAGGCACACTCTGCAGAGCTGAATTGAGATCTCATGCGTCTGAAGTCAGGTCGAGGTTCAGACTTTGGCTCAGGTTTGAGTTTCTGTCCATGTTGGCCCCTTCAGGAAGGGGGGGCATTATGAGGCCATGGGGGTTTTCCCACTATTGGAGTTGTGAGATGCTCCAAACCGCAAGGATTCCTTCTGTGGGACAATTAAGATTTGTTGGATGGCTTCAGGACGTCTTATAAGGTATTTTTCCAGAACAGGGTTCTAAGTATGGATGCCTGGGCAGCCAGCCTCACATTCCAATTGTCTCCTAGCAACAAGAAACGTTTGATCTGCTGGCTTGGGGTAGCAACAGAGGGGGCTGAGTTGAAATGGACTTTTCTGAGGATGGTCTTAATGTTGGTTTGAGTCCATGGAGACCTTTGTATGGGGCAGTGGCACCAGGGCCCTGAAGGATTCTCCTAACCAGAGGTTATGACAAAGCTCCAATGAGCAAGTTTCCATGGGGAGACGAGATTTGTTCTTATTGGTGCCTCAGGAAACCACCATATGCTGGTATTGGAAACGAGGCCTCTGAGGAGAGATGCCGGGAAACCAAAGCAATGGATCTGATTAGGGCCTAGGGGCCTGTCCGGTTCAATATTCTTCTCTGGGGACATCTGTTGTCTGAGTGGAGGTAGTTGCTCAGCTGGTTTGAGATCACCCCTGTTTGTCATGGGCGGCCTACACTATTGGGATGGCCTTGGTGACTTTGGAGGTTTTTCCTAATTTGCAAGGTTGTGGCCAATGGAATGGGAAGAATTCCCTTGAAAGGGAAGCACAGTCCTGAGGTGTAGCTCCAGGGACCCAAGTGTGGAGCGTGTGTGGTCCAGGGCTATTTGGACAAAAGTCTGAAAACACAAACTCCACTTAGGTTGTGGGATTTAGGTATGGCCAGCCCGATCTATAGACCGTGAGGAGACCTCTTCGCGATATGAACAAAGGGCGAATGTGATGTGCATGCTCATGCTTTTTTTTTTTTTTTCTGGAAATGTGTCACCGATTGCCATGGAATGTCGGGGTGTCCTCATGGGCCATCGATGAGGCTTCCTTTCTGGGGATTTGACCCGATCCCAAGAGATTGGGGTCATTCTGTGGGAAGGAAGGAGGCCTTTCTGTTTTTTTTTTTTTTTTTTTTTTTTTTTTTTTTTTTTTAACCTCAGGTGGACCACCAAAAGAGGGATTCCAGAGCAGAGTCGTGGGTAGGGGCAACTGGACAACCAGACCTCTGGTTAACATTGGGACCTAAGAACATGGCAAGCCCCTTATGTGGGCTCTTGGTCCAGACACTGAGAGGCCTTCCTTGAGGATAGGTCTCACACTGAGTTTCACAATGTGTTTTTGTGCCCAAGAAGCCCCTCAAGTCAGGGCGTGGCCTAATGTACCATGCTGGTTTCTCCTACACTGAACGTTGCACAGTATGGGAACCACAAGTTTTCTGGCAATGGGGAAGATGGAGTTCTAATTTCTGCAACACTTTCACTCCTGGACTGTGATTGGATTTAAGGTCTAGGTTCTGAAGCCTGAAAACTGAGGTTGGGAAGAGATGAAGCCCTAAGGCCATGGTGTGTCTGATGTGCTCAGTGTTCGGCCAGCTGTTGAGTGTGGGTTGGGAGGTGCAGGCTCAGGCTGTGGCAGACAGGGAATTAGTGCCCAGGCTAGACTGCATCATTGGGGTGCAGTCGAGATTTGTGCAGGATGGTACTCATTTGTGGTTACTGGGTAGCCCCAGAGGGCAACGTTTTTCTTCTGGAGGGAAGACACAGTGCCACATAGTGACTCCAAAATTCCCAAACTGGAAGGCTTGTGAGCCAGGAGTGTGAGGAAAAAATTCTGAGAACACAAGCCAGACTTAGATTTCGGGGTGAGGGGACGGCAGGCACCCTCTGCAGAGATGATTCGAGGTCCCGTATACCTGAAGACAGAGCTAGGATCAGACGTTTTCTTAGGTCGGAGTTTCTGTCCATGACGGCCCATTCATGAAGGGGAGGGTGTCACGAGGACATGGAGGTTTTCCCACGATGGGAATTGTGAGATGCTCCAAACCACAATGATTCCTTCTGTGGGACAGTCGAGACATGTTGGATGGCTCCAGGACATCCCATAAGGAAGTTATCCAGAGCAGGGTTCTAAGGATGGATGCGTGGGCAGCCTGCCTCCCATTCCAGGAGTCTCATAGAGCCAAGGCAAGTTCGATCTGCTGGATCTAGGGGAGCAACCGAGGCGGGTGTTTTGAAATGGGTGAGTTGAGGATGGGTCATAATGTGCATTTGTGTCCATGTAGACTTTGGAATGGGGTGCTTGATCCGGGGCCTTGAGGGATGTTCATAACCGGAGGTTTTGATGGAGCTCTAAAGAGTATGTTTCCTATGTAGAGAAGAGAATTGTTTTGATGAGTGCCTAAGGAATCTCCCATATGCTGGTATTGGAAACTAGGCCTCTGAGGAGAGATGACTGGAATCAAAATCAATGGATCTGATTAGGGCCTCAGTGCCCGTCCAGTTCAATCTTATTCTATGGGGATATCTGTCTCTGGGTCTGAGTGGAGGTGGTTTCCTAACTTGTGAAAGATCATCCCTGTGTGTCCTGGGCAGCCAAAACAATTCGGATGGCCTGGGGGAGTTTGGAGGATTCTCCTAATCTATAGGGTTGTGGCCAATGGAAATGGCAGAATTCCCCTGGAGAGGGAAGCCACAGTCCTGAGGTGTGGCTCCAGGGGCCCCAGCTTGGATGGTGTGTGGGCCAGGACTGTGGGGACAGAAGTCTGAAAACACAAACTCAGCTTAGGTTTGGGGATGTATGTATGAAGGCTCGATCAACAGACCGTGAGAATTTTCCGGGCTATGAACAAAGGGCGAGTATGTGGCGCTTGCTCAGGGTTTTGACTCTGGATTTTGTGTCAATGGTGGCCGTGGAATGTCGGGGTGTCCTCAAGGGCCATGGACAATTCTTTCTCTGGTCATTTGGCCTGATCCCAAGTGGTTGGGATCATTCTGTGGATGGGAAGAGTCCTTTCTGTATTTTTTTTTTTTACCTCGGGTGTCCCACCAAAGAGGGATTCCAGAGTAGAGCCCTGAGTAGGGGTGACTAGACATCTCGAACTCTGGTTGAGATTGGGGGACTAGGGGCTTGGCAAGCCCCATATGTGGGCTGTTGTTCCAGTCACTAATAGGCTTTACATGAGGATAGGGCTCACGCTGAGGGTCACAATGTGTGTTTGTGCAAATTGTGCCCCTCAGGGATAGGTGGGGCCTCATAGTCCATGCTGCTTTCTCCTACAATGAACATTGGACAACATGCCAACCACTAGGTTTCTTGCCAAGGCGAAGGAGAAGTTCTGATTCTTGCATCACATTCACTCCTGAGCAGTGAGTGGAGATAAGTTCTAGGTTCTGAAGGTGAAAACTGAGGTTGGGTAGAGATGATGGCCTAAAGCCATTGTGGGTGTGATATGCTCTGTGTATGGCCAGCTGTCTGGGTGTTGGACTGGAGGTCTGTCCTCAGGCTGTGTCAGACAGAGCTTTAGTGCACAGGCTAGACTGTATAATTGGGGTATGGTCGAGTGGCATGCAGGTTGTTACTCATTTGGCGTTTCTGGTTAGCCCTATAGGGCAACATTTTTCTTCTGGAGGGCAGGCAGAGTGCTGCATTGTGTCTCCAGAATTGCCAAACTGGAGGGGTGTGGCCAGGATTGTGAGGAAGGAAGTCTGAAAACACAAGCTAGCACGAGTTTTGGGGCCAAGAGCATGGCATGCCCACTCTGCAGAGGCTGAATCGAGATCTCCTGCACGTGAGGTCAGGGCGAGTATCAGATGTTGCCTCAAGCTGGAGTTTGTGTCCATGACGGCCCCTTCCTGAAGGGGGTGGGGGCGTCATGAGGCCAGGGAGGTTTCCCTACGCTGGGAGTTGTGAGCTGCTCCAAACTTTAAAGTTTCCTTCTTCAGGACAGTCGAGTATTATTGGATGGTTCCAGGATGCCCCATACAGAAAGACTCGAGAGCAAGGGCCTAAGCATGGATGCCGAGAAACGCCAACTCACCTTCCCATTGCCTGGTCGAGACAAGGCACGCTCAATCTGCGGACTCTTGGGTGAGCTACCCAGAAGGCTGAGTTTAAATGGACTCTCCTGAGGATGAGTCATAATGTGGGTTGGTGGCCATGGAGACCTTGTAATGTGGCAGTAGCTAAGGGACTCTTCAGGATTCTCCAACCAGAAGGGCTTGACACAACTCCAACAAGGAAGCTTCCCATGTGGAGATGACAGGTCTTCTGTCTGGTGCCTCAGGAAAGCCCCGTATGCTGGTCTTCGAACCCAGGCCTCTGAGGAGTGATACCTGGACACCAAAGCAAGAGTTCATAATAGGGCCTAGGGGCCTGTCTGGTTCAATCTTCTGTCTCTGCGGATATCTGTCTGTGTGTCTGCATGGAGGTAGCAGTTGCTCAGCTTGTGTCATAATGCCCCTATTTGTCCAGTGCGGCTTGCGGTAGTGGGATGTCCTTGGGGACCTTGAGGTTTCTACTATTTTGTAGAGTTGTGGCCAATGGAATGGGCAGTTTCTTAGGAGAGAGCAGGCACAGTTCTGTGGTGTGGCTCCAGAGACCTCAGCCTGGAGGCTGTGTGGGCCATGGCTGTGCAGACAGACATCCAAAAACCCTAACTCAGCTCAGGTTTGGGGCCGAGGTTACGGCAGGCCTGATCTACAGTCCATGAGGGGAGCTCCTCTGGATATGAAAGAAGGGTGAGAGGGAGGCAGTCGCTCAGGGTTTTGTCTCTGGATGTTTTGTCCACAATGGCCGTTTAATGTAGGAGTTGCCTCATGGGTCGTAGAAGTCTCCCTCTCTGGTAGTTTGTCCAGCCCCCAAGAGTTTGGGGTCATTCTGTGGGAAGGGAAGTGTCCTGTTTTCTGCTTCATGTGTCCCCCCAGTAGAGGGATTCTAGAGCATAGCAGTGGGTACTGACAACTGGAATACTCGCCCTCTGGTTAAGCCTGGGGGCCTATGGATATGACAAGCCCCATATGCAGGATCTTGGTCCAGCCACTGAGAGGCGTTACTTTAATACGGGACTCACGCTGCAGGTCACAATGCATGTCTGTGCCCTAGGCGGCCCTCAAGCACTGGCGTGGCCTTTCGGACAATGCAGGTTTTCCCACATTGAACGTTGGACAACATGCCAACCACAAGGTTTCTGGCCATGGGGAAGGAGGAATTCTAATTCCTGCATCACGTTCACCCCTGGGCAGTGATTGGAGGTAAGGTCTAGGTTCTGAAGCCTGAAAACCGAGGTTGGGAAGAGATGACGACCTACAGCCATAGCGGGTCCTATGTGTCCAGGTTGGGGCCAGCTGTCTGGGTGTCGTTTGGGATGTCTTGTCTCAGGCTGTGCCAGACAGGGCATTAGTATACAGGGTGGGCTGTATAATTGCTTTACAATCGAGTGGCATGCATTAGAAAATCATTTGGGGTTTCTTATTAGCAGCATAGGGCAAAGTTTTTCTTCTGGAGGGCAGGCAGCATGCTGCATTGTGGCTTCGGAATTCCCAAACTGGAGGGCTTGTGGGCCAGGAGAGTGAGGACGGAAGTCTGAGAACACAAGCTAGGCTTAGGTTTCGGGGCAAGCACATGGCAGGCACACTCTGCAGAGCTGAATTGAGATCTCATGCGTCTGAAGTCAGGTCGAGGTTCAGACTTTGGCTCAGGTTTGAGTTTCTGTCCATGTTGGCCCCTTCAGGAAGGGGGGGCATTATGAGGCCATGGGGGTTTTCCCACTATTGGAGTTGTGAGATGCTCCAAACCGCAAGGATTCCTTCTGTGGGACAATTAAGATTTGTTGGATGGCTTCAGGACGTCTTATAAGGTATTTTTCCAGAACAGGGTTCTAAGTATGGATGCCTGGGCAGCCAGCCTCACATTCCAATTGTCTCCTAGCAACAAGAAACGTTTGATCTGCTGGCTTGGGGTAGCAACAGAGGGGGCTGAGTTGAAATGGACTTTTCTGAGGATGGTCTTAATGTTGGTTTGAGTCCATGGAGACCTTTGTATGGGGCAGTGGCACCAGGGCCCTGAAGGATTCTCCTAACCAGAGGTTATGACAAAGCTCCAATGAGCAAGTTTCCATGGGGAGACGAGATTTGTTCTTATTGGTGCCTCAGGAAACCACCATATGCTGGTATTGGAAACGAGGCCTCTGAGGAGAGATGCCGGGAAACCAAAGCAATGGATCTGATTAGGGCCTAGGGGCCTGTCCGGTTCAATATTCTTCTCTGGGGACATCTGTTGTCTGAGTGGAGGTAGTTGCTCAGCTGGTTTGAGATCACCCCTGTTTGTCATGGGCGGCCTACACTATTGGGATGGCCTTGGTGACTTTGGAGGTTTTTCCTAATTTGCAAGGTTGTGGCCAATGGAATGGGAAGAATTCCCTTGAAAGGGAAGCACAGTCCTGAGGTGTAGCTCCAGGGACCCAAGTGTGGAGCGTGTGTGGTCCAGGGCTATTTGGACAAAAGTCTGAAAACATAAACTCCACTTAGGTTGTGGGATTTAGGTATGGCCAGCCCGATCTATAGACCGTGAGGAGACCTCTTCGCGATATGAACAAAGGGCGAATGTGATGTGCATGCTCATGCTTTTTTTTTTTTTTTCTGGAAATGTGTCACCGATTGCCATGGAATGTCGGGGTGTCCTCATGGGCCATCGATGAGGCTTCCTTTCTGGGGATTTGACCCGATCCCAAGAGATTGGGGTCATTCTGTGGGAAGGAAGGAGGCCTTTCTGTTTTTTTTTTTTTTTTTTTTTTTTTTTTTTTTTTTAACCTCAGGTGGACCACCAAAAGAGGGATTCCAGAGCAGAGTCGTGGGTAGGGGCAACTGGACAACCAGACCTCTGGTTAACATTGGGACCTAAGAACATGGCAAGCCCCTTATGTGGGCTCTTGGTCCAGACACTGAGAGGCCTTCCTTGAGGATAGGTCTCACACTGAGTTTCACAATGTGTTTTTGTGCCCAAGAAGCCCCTCAAGTCAGGGCGTGGCCTAATGTACCATGCTGGTTTCTCCTACACTGAACGTTGCACAGTATGGGAACCACAAGTTTTCTGGCAATGGGGAAGATGGAGTTCTAATTTCTGCAGCACTTTCACTCCTGGACTGTGATTGGATTTAAGGTCTAGGTTCTGAAGCCTGAAAACTGAGGTTGGGAAGAGATGAAGCCCTAAGGCCATGGTGTGTCTGATGTGCTCAGTGTTCGGCCAGCTGTTGAGTGTGGGTTGGGAGGTGCAGGCTCAGGCTGTGGCAGACAGGGAATTAGTGCCCAGGCTAGACTGCATCATTGGGGTGCAGTCGAGATTTGTGCAGGATGGTACTCATTTGTGGTTACTGGGTAGCCCCAGAGGGCAACGTTTTTCTTCTGGAGGGAAGACACAGTGCCACATAGTGACTCCAAAATTCCCAAACTGGAAGGCTTGTGAGCCAGGAGTGTGAGGAAAAAATTCTGAGAACACAAGCCAGACTTAGATTTCGGGGTGAGGGGACGGCAGGCACCCTCTGCAGAGATGATTCAAGGTCCCGTATACCTGAAGACAGAGCTAGGATCAGACGTTTTCTTAGGTCGGAGTTTCTGTCCATGACGGCCCATTCATGAAGGGGAGGGTGTCACGAGGACATGGAGGTTTTCCCACGATGGGAATTGTGAGATGCTCCAAACCACAATGATTCCTTCTGTGGGACAGTCGAGACATGTTGGATGGCTCCAGGACATCCCATAAGGAAGTTATCCAGAGCAGGGTTCTAAGGATGGATGCGTGGGCAGCCTGCCTCCCATTCCAGGAGTCTCATAAAGCCAAGGCAAGTTCGATCTGCTGGATCTAGTGGAGCAACCGAGGCGGGTGTTTTGAAATGGGTGAGTTGAGGATGGGTCATAATGTGCATTTGTGTCCATGTAGACTTTGGAATGGGGTGCTTAATCCGGGGCCTTGAGGGATGTTCATAACCGGAGGTTTTGATGGAGCTCTAAAGAGTATGTTTCCTATGTAGAGAAGAGAATTGTTTTGATGAGTGCCTAAGGAATCTCCCATATGCTGGTATTGGAAACTAGGCCTCTGAGGAGAGATGACTGGAATCAAAATCAATGGATCTGATTAGGGCCTCAGTGCCCGTCCAGTTCAATCTTATTCTATGGGGATATCTGTCTCTGGGTCTGAGTGGAGGTGGTTTCCTAACTTGTGAAAGATCATCCCTGTGTGTCCTGGGCAGCCAACACAATTCGGATGGCCTGGGGGAGTTTGGAGGATTCTCCTAATCTATAGGGTTGTGGCCAATGGAAATGGCAGAATTCCCCTGGAGAGGGAAGCCACAGTCCTGAGGTGTGGCTCCAGGGGCCCCAGCTTGGATGGTGTGTGGGCCAGGACTGTGGGGACAGAAGTCTGAAAACACAAACTCAGCTTAGGTTTGGGGATGTATGTATGAAGGCTCGATCAACAGACCGTGAGAATTTTCCGGGCTATGAACAAAGGGCGAGTATGTGGCGCTTGCTCAGGGTTTTGACTCTGGATTTTGTGTCAATGGTGGCCGTGGAATGTCGGGGTGTCCTCAAGGGCCATGGACAATTCTTTCTCTGGTCATTTAGCCTGATCCCAAGTGGTTGGGATCATTCTGTGGATGGGAAGAGTCCTTTCTGTATTTTTTTTTTTTTACCTCAGGTGTCCCACCAAAGAGGGATTCCAGAGTAGAGCCCTGAGTAGGGGTGACTAGACATCTCGAACTCTGGTTGAGATTGGGGGACTAGGGGCTTGGCAAGCCCCATATGTGGGCTGTTGTTCCAGTCACTAATAGGCTTTACATGAGGATAGGGCTCACGCTGAGGGTCACAATGTGTGTTTGTGCAAATTGTGCCCCTCAGGGATAGGTGGGGCCTCATAGTCCATGCTGCTTTCTCCTACAATGAACATTGGACAACATGCCAACCACTAGGTTTCTTGCCAAGGCGAAGGAGAAGTTCTGATTCTTGCATCACATTCACTCCTGAGCAGTGAGTGGAGATAAGTTCTAGGTTCTGAAGGTGAAAACTGAGGTTGGGTAGAGATGATGGCCTAAAGCCATTGTGGGTGTGATATGCTCTGTGTATGGCCAGCTGTCTGGGTGTTGGACTGGAGGTCTGCCCTCAGGCTGTGTCAGACAGGGCTTTAGTGCACAGGCTAGACTGTATAATTGGGGTATGGTCGAGTGGCATGCAGGTTGTTACTCATTTGGCGTTTCTGGTTAGCCCTATAGGGCAACATTTTTCTTCTGGAGGGCAGGCAGAGTGCTGCATTGTGTCTCCAGAATTGCCAAACTGGAGGGGTGTGGCCAGGATTGTGAGGAAGGAAGTCTGAAAACACAAGCTAGCACGAGTTTTGGGGCCAAGAGCATGGCAGTCCCACTCTGCAGAGGCCGAATCGAGATCTCCTGCACGTGAGGTCAGGGCGAGTATCAGATGTTGCCTCAAGCTGGAGTTTGTGTCCATGACGGCCCCTTCCTGAAGGGGGTGGGGGCGTCATGAGGCCAGGGAGGTTTCCCTACGCTGGGAGTTGTGAGCTGCTCCAAACTTTAAAGTTTCCTTCTTCAGGACAGTCGAGTATTATTGGATGGTTCCAGGATGCCCCATACAGAAAGACTCGAGAGCAAGGGCCTAAGCATGGATGCCGAGAAACGCCAACTCACCTTCCCATTGCCTGGTCGAGACAAGGCACGCTCAATCTGCGGACTCTTGGGTGAGCTACCCAGAAGGCTGAGTTTAAATGGACTCTCCTGAGGATGAGTCATAATGTGGGTTGGTGGCCATGGAGACCTTGTAATGTGGCAGTAGCTAAGGGACTCTTCAGGATTCTCCAACCAGAAGGGCTTGACACAACTCCAACAAGGAAGCTTCCCATGTGGAGATGACAGGTCTTCTGTCTGGTGCCTCAGGAAAGCCCCGTATGCTGGTCTTCGAACCCAGGCCTCTGAGGAGTGATACCTGGACACCAAAGCAAGAGTTCATAATAGGGCCTAGGGGCCTGTCTGGTTCAATCTTCTGTCTCTGCGGATATCTGTCTGTGTGTCTGCATGGAGGTAGTAGTTGCTCAGCTTGTGTCATAATGCCCCTATTTGTCCAGTGCGGCTTGCGGTAGTGGGATGTCCTTGGGGACCTTGAGGTTTCTACTATTTTGTAGAGTTGTGGCCAATGGAATGGGCAGTTTCTTAGGAGAGAGCAGGCACAGTTCTGTGGTGTGGCTCCAGAGACCTCAGCCTGGAGGCTGTGTGGGCCATGGCTGTGCAGACAGACATCCAAAAACCCTAACTCAGCTCAGGTTTGGGGCCGAGGTTACGGCAGGCCTGATCTACAGTCCATGAGGGGAGCTCCTCTGGATATGAAAGAAGGGTGAGAGGGAGGCAGTCGCTCAGGGTTTTGTCTCTGGATGTTTTGTCCACAATGGCCGTTTAATGTAGGAGTTGCCTCATGGGTCGTAGAAGTCTCCCTCTCTGGTAGTTTGTCCAGCCCCCAAGAGTTTGGGGTCATTCTGTGGGAAGGGAAGTGTCCTGTTTTCTGCTTCATGTGTCCCCCCAGTAGAGGGATTCTAGAGCATAGCAGTGGGTACTGACAACTGGAATACTTGCCCTCTGGTTAAGCCTGGGGGACTATGGATATGACAAGCCCCATATGCAGGATCTTGGTCCAGCCACTGAGAGGCGTTACTTTAATACGGGACTCACGCTGCAGGTCACAATGCATGTCTGTGCCCTAGGCGGCCCTCAAGCACTGGCGTGGCCTTTCGGACAATGCAGGTTTTCCCACATTGAACGTTGGACAACATGCCAACCACAAGGTTTCTGGCCATGGGGAAGGAGGAATTCTAATTCCTGCATCACGTTCACCCCTGGGCAGTGATTGGAGATAAGGTCTAGGTTCTGAAGCCTGAAAACCGAGGTTGGGAAGAGATGACGACCTACAGCCATAGCGGGTCCTATGTGTCCAGGTTGGGGCCAGCTGTCTGGGTGTCGTTTGGGATGTCTTGTCTCAGGCTGTGCCAGACAGGGCATTAGTATACAGGGTGGGCTGTATAATTGCTTTACAATCGAGTGGCATGCATTAGAAAATCATTTGGGGTTTCTTATTAGCAGCATAGGGCAAAGTTTTTCTTCTGGAGGGCAGGCAGCATGCTGCATTGTGGCTTCGGAATTCCCAATCTGGAGGGCTTGTGGGCCAGGAGAGTGAGGACGGAAGTCTGAGAACACAAGCTAGGCTTAGGTTTCGGGGCAAGGACATGGCAGGCACACTCTGCAGAGCTGAATTGAGATCTCATGCGTCTGAAGTCAGGTCGAGGTTCAGACTTTGGCTCAGGTTTGAGTTTCTGTCCATGTTGGCCCCTTCAGGAAGGGGGGGCATTATGAGGCCATGGGGGTTTTCCCACTATTGGAGTTGTGAGATGCTCCAAACCGCAAGGATTCCTTCTGTGGGACAATTAAGATTTGTTGGATGGCTTCAGGACGTCTTATAAGGTATTTTTCCAGAACAGGGTTCTAAGTATGGATGCCTGGGCAGCCAGCCTCACATTCCAATTGTCTCCTAGCAACAAGAAACGTTTGATCTGCTGGCTTGGGGTAGCAACAGAGGGGGCTGAGTTGAAATGGACTTTTCTGAGGATGGTCTTAATGTTGGTTTGAGTCCATGGAGACCTTTGTATGGGGCAGTGGCACCAGGGCCCTGAAGGATTCTCCTAACCAGAGGTTATGACAAAGCTCCAATGAGCAAGTTTCCATGGGGAGACGAGATTTGTTCTTATTGGTGCCTCAGGAAACCACCATATGCTGGTATTGGAAACGAGGCCTCTGAGGAGAGATGCCGGGAAACCAAAGCAATGGATCTGATTAGGGCCTAGGGGCCTGTCCGGTTCAATATTCTTCTCTGGGGACATCTGTTGTCTGAGTGGAGGTAGTTGCTCAGCTGGTTTGAGATCACCCCTGTTTGTCATGGGCGGCCTACACTATTGGGATGGCCTTGGTGACTTTGGAGGTTTTTCCTAATTTGCAAGGTTGTGGCCAATGGAATGGGAAGAATTCCCTTGAAAGGGAAGCACAGTCCTGAGGTGTGGCTCCAGGGACCCAAGTGTTTGGACAAAAGCCTGAAAACACAAACTCCACTTAGGTTGTGGGTTGTAGGTATGGCCGGCACGATCTATAGACCGTGAGGAGACCTCTTCGGGATATGAACAAAGGGCGTATGTGAGGTGCTTGCTCATGCTTTTTTTTTTTTTTTTTTTTCTGGAAATGTGTCACCGATTGCTATGGAATGTCGGGGTGTCCTCATGGGCCATCGATGAGGCTCCCTTTCTGGGGATTTGACCCGATCCCAAGATTTTGGGGTCATTCTGTGGGAAGGGAGGAGGCCTTTCTGGTTTTTTTTTTGTTTATATTTTTTTGTTTTTTGTTTTTTGTTTTTTTAACCTCCTGTGGTCCACCAAAAGAGGGATTCCAGGGCAGAGTCGTGGGTGGGGGCAACAGGACAACCACAAATCTGGTTAACATTGGGACCTAAGAACATGGCAAGCCCCTTATGTGGGCTCTTGGTCCAGACACTGAGAGGCCTTCCTTGAGGATAGGTCTCACACTGGGTTTCACAATGTGTTTTTGTACCCAAGGAGCCCCTCAAGTCAGGGCGTGGCCTAATGTACCATGCTGGTTTCTCCTACACTGAACGTTGCACAGTATGGGAACCACAAGTATTCTGGCAATGGGGAAGATGGAGTTCTAATTTCTGCAACACATTCACTCCTGGACTGTGATTGGATTTAAGGTCTAGGTTCTGAAGCCTGAAAACTGAGGTTGGGAAGAGATGAAGCCCTAAGGCCATGGTGTGTCTGATGTGCTCAGTGTTAGGCCAGCTGTTGAGTGTGGGTTGGGAGGTGCAGGCTCAGGCTGTGGAAGACAGGGAATTAGTTCCCAGGCTAGACTGCATCATTGGGGTGCAGTCGAGATTTGTGCAGGATGGTACTCATTTGTGGTTACTGGGTAGCCCCAGAGGGCAACGTTTTTCTTCTGGAGGGAAGACACAGTGCCACATAGTGACTCCAAAATTCCCAGACTGGAACGCTTGTGAGCCAGGAGTGTGAGGAAAAAATTCTGAGAACACAAGCCAGACTTAGATTTCGGGGTGAGGGGACGGCAGGCACCCTCTGCAGAGATGATTCGAGGTCCCGTATACCTGAAGACAGAGCTAGGATCAGACGTTTTCTTAGGTCGGAGTTTCTGTCCATGACGGCCCATTCATGAAGGGGAGGGTGTCACGAGGACATGGAGGTTTTCCCACGATGGGAATTGTGAGATGCTCCGAACCACAATGATTCCTTCTGTGGGACAGTCGAGACATGTTGGATGGCTCCAGGACATCCCATAAGGAAGTTATCCAGAGCAGGGTTCTAAGGATGGATGCCTGTGCAGCCTGCCTCCCATTCCAGGTGTCTCATAGAGCCAAGGCAAGTTCGATCTGCTGGTTCTAGGGGAGAAACCGAGGCGGGTGTTTTGACACCCTGAAGGTGTGACTGCATGCCAAGAGCAAGCTTGACAGCCATGGGGAAGGAGGAGTTCTGTTTTGTGCTTGCTATACCCAGCTGTGTGGAGAATTGATATAATGTCTAGGTTCAGATATCTGAAAACCAAGGTTAGGATGAGGTGACGGCATAAGACCATGGCGTGTCCGAAGTGCTGGGTGTGCGGCCAGCTGTCTCCTTGTCTGTCTGGACGTCTGGCTTCAGGCTGTGTCAGGCAGAGCATGAGTGCCCAGAGCAGCCTATCCAGTTCGGGTACCGTCGAGGCCCGAGCAGGTTGATCCTCATCTGGGTTTTCTGGAGAGCCCCACAGGGAAACGTTTTTCTTCCGTTGGGCAGACACTGGGCTGGGTTTTGGTTCCGGAGTTCCTAGTCCGGAGGGCTTGTTTGCCAGGAGTGTGAGGAAGGAAGTCTGAAAACACAAGCTAGCGTGAGGTTTGGGACCGAGGGCACGGCAGGCCCACTCTGCAGAGGCTAAATCGAGATCTCCTGCACTGAGGTCATGTCAACTATGAGACGTGCCTCAGGCTAGAGTTCTTGTCCAGTATGGCCTCTTCCTGGAGTGTTTGGGGGCTTCATGAGGCCAGAAAGTTTTGCCTACGATGGGATTTGTGAACTGCTCCAAAACTGAAGGTTACCTTCTGCACGACAGTCGAGTCCTATTGGATGGTTCCAAGAGGCCCCATATGGAAAGACTCGAGAGCAGGTGTCTAAGCATGGATGCCTGGGAACGCCACCTCATATTCCCACTCTTTCGTCAGGACAAGGCAGGCTCAATCTGCGGGCTCCTGGGTGAGCTACCCAGAGGGGAGAGTTGAAATGGACTCTCCTGAAGATGAGTCCTACTGTGGCTTGGTGGCCTGGGAGACCTTGGAATGTGGAGGTGGCTCAGGGACTCTGCAGGATTCTCCAACATGAGGTGTTTGACACGGCTCCAACAAGGAAACTTCCCATGTGGAGACGAGAGGAGTTCTGTTCCGTGCCTCAGGAAAGCCCCATACCCTGTTCTTCGAACCAAAGCCTCTGAGGAGTGACCCCTGGAAACCAAAGCAAGAGTTGAGACTACGGCCTAAAGGCCTGTCCGGCTCAACCTTCTATCTCTGTTGACATCTGTGTGCATGCATTCATGGATGTAGCTGCTCAGCTTGTGTCCGAATGCCCCTGTGAGTCCAGTGAGGCTCCCAGTAGTGGGATGTCCTCGGAGGCCTTGAGGTTTCTCATATTCTGGAGGTGTGTGGCCAAAGGAATGGACACAGTTTCCCAGGAGAGAGCAGGCACGGTCCTGTGGTATGGCTCCAGAGGACCCAGCCTAGAGGCTGTGTTTGCCAGGGCTGTGGGGACAGATGTCTGAAAAAGCAAACTTGGCTCAGCTAGGGGCCAATGTAATGGCAGGCCTGATCTCTAGTCCGTGAGGGGAGATCCTCTGGAAATCAAAGTAGGGCAAGTGGGAGGCAGTCACTCAGGCTTTTGTCTCTGGGTGTTGCGTTTACAGTGTCCGGTCAGGGTAGGGGTTGTCTCAGAGGCCGAGGAAGAGCCTTCCTCTCGGGGGATTGTCCAAGCTCCCAAGTGTATGTGTTCATTCTGTGGGAATGAAGAGTACTGTTTTCTGCCACAGGGGACCCCCCAGGAGAGGGACTCTAGAGCACAGCAGTGGGTTCCCTCAACTGGAATACACACCATCTAGTTAGTCCTGGGTGCCTATGGGCATGGCAAGCCACATATGCGGGCTCTTGGTCCAGTCACTGAGAGGCGTTACTTGAATAAGGTACTCACGCTGAGGGTCACAATGTGTGTTTGTGCCCAAGGCGGCCCTCACGCTTGGGCGTGGCCTCATGGCCCATGCCGTTTTCTCCTACACTGAAGGTTTGACTCACTGCCAGCAGCAAGGTTTCTTGCCATGGGGAAGGAGGGGTTCTGACTTGTGCATCAGGTTCCCCCCAGTGCAGGTATTGGAGATAAGGTCTAGGTTCCGATGACTGAAAACCCAGGTTGGGAATGGATGGTGGCCTAAGGCAGTGGCGTGTGCAATGTGCTGGGTGTGCAGCCAGCTGTGTCGGTGTCTGTTGGAAGGTCTGGGCTCAGGCTATTTCCGACAGAGCATCACTGTTTAAGGTAGCCTATGCAATTGGGGTGTTGCCGAGGGCCAAGCAGTTTGATCCTCATTTGGGGTTTCTGGGCAGCGCCATAGACAATGTTTTTCTCCTGGGAGGCAGGCACAGTGCTTCATTGTGGCCCCAGAATTCCCAGTAGGGAGGGCTTGTGGGCCAGGAGTGTGAGGACGGAAGTCTGAAAACACAAGCTAGTGTGAGGATTGGAGCCAAGGGCAGAGCAGGCCCACTCTGCAGAGGCTGAATCAAAATCTCCTGCATCTGAAGTCAGGCTGAGGATCAGACGTTGGCTGAGGCTGCAGTATGTGTCCATGATGGCACCTTCATGAAGTGGGGGCCTCATGAGGCCAAGGAAGTTTTCCCACGCGGAGTTTGGAGGTTGCCCCAAACCACAAGGTTTCCTTCTGCGGGACATTCGAGTCCTGTTGCATGGCTCCAGGACATACTATATGGAAGGACTGGAAAGCAGGGTTCGAAGGATGGATCCCTGTACAGCATGCCTCGCATTCCCATTGGCTATTAGCGACAAGATATGTTTGATCTGCTGCCTCTGGAACACGCGACCCAGGGGGCTGAGTTGAAATGGCCTCTCCTGAGGATGCGTCATAATGTGCGTTTGGGTCCATGGAGACCTTGGAATGTGCTGGTTGTTCAGTGGCCCTGCGGAACTCTCCTACCTGAAGTGTTTGATACATCCCAGTAATAAAGCTGCCCGTGTGGAGATGAGAGATGTTTGGTTTGGTGCCTCAGAAAAGCCCCATGTGCTTTTCTACGAAAACAGTCCTCTGAGAACGGAAACATGGAAACCAAAGCTAAGGTTCAGATTAGGGCCTGGGGGCCTGTCCATTTCAACCTTCTGTCTCGGGGTACACTGTCTGAGAGTCTAAGTGGAGATAGTTGCTCCTCTGGTGTCAGAGAGCCCCTCTTAGTCCAGGGTGGCCTATACTATTGATGGCCTCAGGGACCTTGGAGCTTTTCCCTAACCTGTAGGGTTGTGGTCAATGGATTGGGCACACTTTCCTTGGAGAGGGCAGGCACAATCTTTCGCTGTTTGGTCCAGAGGCCCTAGCCTGGATGTTGTGTGGGTCCAGGCTGTGGGCACAGAAGTCTGAATACACAAACTCAGCTTATGAGTGGCGCCGAGGGTATGGCCGGCCGGATGTACAGCCCGAGAGGGAGCTCCTGGGCCTCTGAAACAAGGGCGAGTGGGAGGCGTTCCTTCAGGCTTTTGTCTCTGGATGTTGTGTCCGGGATAGCCGTGGATTGAAGCGGTGGCCTCAGGTACTGTGGACGAGTATCCCTCTCTGGGGATTTGTCCCAGCTCCCAAGAGTTTGGGGTCATTTTGTGGGAAGGGTGGAGTCGTGTTGTCTGGCTCATGAGTCTCTCCAAGAAAGGGTTCCAGAGCAGAGCTCCAGGTACGGGCGGGGCGACTGGAAAATTCAAACCGTGGTGAGGATTGGGTGCATAGGGGCTTGGCAAGCCCCATATGTGGGCTCTTGGTCCAGGCCCTGACAGGCCTTTCTTTGACATGGGGCTCATGCTGAGGGTCACAGTGTGAATTTGTGCCCAAGCAGCACTCAAGTTGGGGCGTGGCATCAGGGGCCATGAAGATTTCTCCCAAACAGAAGGTGTGACTCCATGCCAATAGCAAGCATGACAGCCATGGGGAAGGAGGAGTTCTGTTTTGTGCTTGCTATACCCAGCTGTGTGGAGAATTGATATAATGTCTAGGTTCAGATATCTGAAAACCAAGGTTAGGATGAGGTGACGGCATAAGACCATGGCGTGTCCGAAGTTCTGGGTGTGCGGCCAGCTGTCTCCTTGTCTGTCTGGACGTCTGGCTTCAGGCTGTGTCAGGCAGAGCATGAGTGCCCAGAGCAGCCTATCCAGTTCGGGTACTGTCGAGGCCCGAGCAGGTTGATACTCATCTGGGTTTTCTGGAGAGCCCCACAGGGAAACGTTTTTCTTCCGTTGGGCAGACACTGGGCTGGGTGTTGTTTCTGGAGTTCCTAGTCCGGAGGGCTTGTTTGCCAGGAGTGTGAGGAAGGAAGTCTGAAAACACAAGCTAGCGTGAGGTTTGGGACCGAGGGCACGGCAGGCCCACTCTGCAGAGGCTGAATCGAGATCTCCTGCACTGAGGTCATGTCAACTATGAGACGTGCCTCAGGCTAGAGTTCTTGTCCAGCATGGCCTCTTCCTGAAGGGTGTGGGGGCTTCATGAGGCCTGAAAGTTTTGCCTACGATGGGATTTGTGAACTGCTCCAAAACTGAAGGTTACCTTCTGCACGACAGTCGAGTCCTATTGGATGGTTCCAAGAGGCCCCATATGGAAAGACTCGAGAGCAGGTGTCTAAGCATGGATGCCTGGGAACGCCACCTCATATTCCCACTCTTTAGTCAGGACAAGGCAGGCTCAATCTGCGGGCTCCTGGGTGAGCTACCCAGAGGGGAGAGTTGAAATGGTCTCTCCTGAAGATGAGTCCTACTGTGGCTTGGTGGCCTGGGAGACCTTGGAATGTGGAGGTGGCTCAGGGACTCTGCAGGATTCTCCAACATGAGGTGTTTGACACGGCTCCAACAAGGAAACTTCCCATGTGGAGACGAGAGGTGTTCTGTTCCGTGCCTCAGGAAAGCCCCATACCCGGTTCTTCGAACCAAAGCCTCTGAGGAGTGACACCTGGAAACCAAAGCAAGAGTTGAGACTACGGCCTAAAGGCCTGTCCGGCTCAACCTTCTATCTCTGTTGACATCTGTGTGCATGCATTCATGGATGTAGCTGCTCAGCTTGTGTCCGAATGCCCCTGTGAGTCCAGTGAGGCTCCCAGTAGTGGGATGTCCTCGGAGGCCTTGAGGTTTCTCATATTCTGGAGGTGTGTGGCCAAAGGAATGGACATAGTTTCCCAGGAGAGAGCAGGCACGGTCCTGTGGTATGGCTCCAGAGGACCCAGCCTAGAGGCTGTGTTTGCCAGGGCTGTGGGGACAGATGTCTGAAAAAGCAAACTTGGCTCAGCTAGGGGCCAATGTAATGGCAGGCCTGATATCTAGTCCGTGAGGGGAAATCCTCTGGAAATCAAAGTAGGGCAAGTGGGAGGCAGTCACTCAGGATTTTGTCTCTGGGTGTTGCGTTTACAGTGTCCGGTCAGGGTAGGGGTTGTCTCAGAGGCCGAGGAAGAGCCTTCCTCTCGGGGGATTGTCCAAGCTCCCAAGTGTCTGTGTTCATTCTGTGGGAATGAAGAGTACTGTTTTCTGCCACAGGGGACCCCCCAGGAGAGGGACTCTAGAGCACAGCAGTGGGTTCCCTCAACTGGAATACACACCATCTAGTTAGTCCTGGGTGCCTATGGGCATGGCAAGCCACATATGCGGGCTCTTGGTCCAGTCACTGAGAGGCGTTACTTGAATAAGGTACTCACGCTGAGGACACAATGTGTGTTTGTGCCCAAGGCGGCCCTCACGCTTGGGCATGGCCTCATGGGCCATGCCGTTTTCTCCTACACTGAAGGTTTGACTCACTGCCAGCAGCATGGTTTCTTGCCATGGGGAAGGAGGGGTTCTGACTTGTGCATCAGGTTCCCCCCTGTGCAGGGATTGGAGATAAGGTCTAGGTTCCGATGACTGAAAAACCAGGTTGGGAATGGATGGTGGCCTAAGGCAGTGGCGGGTCCAATGTGCTGGGTGTGCAGCCAGCTGTGTCGGTGTCTGTTGGAAGGTCTGGGCTCAGGCTATTTGCGACAGAGCATCACTGTTTAAGGTAGCCTATGAAATTGGGGTGTTCCCGAGGGCCAAGCAGTTTGATCCTCATTTGGGGTTTCTGGGCAGCGCCATAGACAATGTTTTTATCCTGGGAGGCAGGCACAGTGCTTCATTGTGGCCCCAGAATTCCCAGTAGGGAGGGTTTGTGGGCCAGGAGTGTGAGGACGGAAGTCTGAAAACACAAGCTAGTGTGAGGATTGGAGCCAAGGGCAGAGCAGGCCCACTCTGCAGAGGCTTAATCAAAATCTCCCGCATCTGAAGTCAGGCTGAGGATCAGACGTTGGCTGAGGCTGGAGTATGTGTCCATGATGGCACCTTCATGAAGTGGGGGCCTCATGAGGCCAAGGAAGTTTTCCCACGCTGTGTTTGCAGGTTGCCCCAAACCACAAGGTTTCCTTCTGCGGGACATTCGAGTCCTGTTGCATGGCTCCAGGACATATCATATGGAAGGATTGGAGAGCAGGGTTCGAAGGATGGATCTTTGTACTGCATGCCTCGCATTCCCATTGGCTATTAGCGACAAGATATGTTTGATCTGCTGCCTCTGGAACACGCGACCCAGCGGGCTGAGTTGAAATGGCCTCTCCTGAGGATGCGTCATAATGTGCGTTTGGGTCCATGGAGACCTTGGAATGTGCTGGTTGTTCAGTGGCCCTGCGGAACTCTCCTACCTGAAGTGTTTGATACATCCCAGTAAGAAGGCTGCCCATGTGGAGATGAGAGATGTTTGGTTTGGTGCCTCAGAAAAGCCCCATGTGCTGGTCTAAGAAAACAGTCCTCTGAGAACGGAAACATGGAAACCAAAGCTAAGGTTCAGATTAGGGCCTGGGGGCCTGTCCATTTCAACCTTCTGTCTCTGGGGACACTGTGTGAGAGTCTAAGTGGAGATAGTTGCTCCGCTGGTGTCAGAGAGCCCCTCTTAGTCCAGGGTGGCCTATACTATTGATGGCCTCAGGGACCTTGGAGCTTTTCCCTAACCTGTAGGGTTGTGGTCAATGGATTGGGCACACTTTCCTTGGAGAGGGCAGGCACAATCTTTTGCTGTTTGGTCCAGAGGCCCTAGCCTGTATGTTGTGTGGGTCCAGGCTGTGGGCACATAAGTCTGAATACACAAACTCAGCTTATGAGTGGCGCCTAGGGTATGGCAGGCCAGATGTACAGCCCGAGAGGGAGCTCCTGGGCCTCTGAAACAAGGGCGAGTGGGCGGCGTTCCTTCAGGCTTTTGTCTCTGGATGTTGTGTCGGGGATAGCCGTGGATTGGAGGGGTGGCCTCAGGTACTGTGGTCGAGTATCCCTCTCTGGGGATTTGTCCCAGCTCCCAAGAGTTTGGGGTCATTTTGTGGGAAGGGTGGAGTCGTGTTGTCTGGCTCATGGGTCTCTCCAAGAAAGGGATTTCAGAGCAGAGCTCCTGGTACGGGCGGGGCGACTGGAAATTTCAAACCGTGGTGAGGATTGGGTGCATAGGGGCTTGGCAAGCCCCATATGTGGGCTCTTGTTCCAGGCCCTGACAGGCCTTTCTTTGACATGGGGCTCATGCTGAGGGTCACAGTGTGAATTTGTGCCCAAGCAGCACTCAAGTTTGGGCGTGGCTTCAGGGGCCATGAAGGTTTCTCCCACCCTGAAGGTGTGACTCCATGCCAAGAGCAAGCTTGACAGCCATGGGGAAGGAGGAGTTCTGTTTTGTGCTTGCTATACCCAGCTGTGTGGAGAATTGATATAATGTCTAGGTTCAGATATTTGAAAACAAAGGTTAGGATGAGGTGACGGCATAAGACCATGGCGTGTCCGAAGTGCTGGGTGTGCGGCCAGCTGTCTCCTTGTCTGTCTGGACGTCTGGCTTCAGGCTGTGTCAGGCAGAGCATGAGTGCCCAGAGCAGCCTATCCAGTTCTGGTACCATCGAGGACCGAGCAGGTTGATCCTCATCTGGGTTTTCTGGAGAGCCCCACAGGGAAACGTTTTTCTTCCGTTGGGCAGACACTGGGCTGGGTTTTGGTTCCGGAGTTCCTAGTCCAGAGGGCTTGTTTGCCAGGAGTGTGAGGAAGGAAGTCTGAAAACACAAGCTAGCGTGAGGTTTGGGACCGAGGGCACGGCAGGCCCACTCTGCAGAGGCTGAATCGAGATCTCCTGCACTGAGGTCATGTCAACTATGAGACGTGCCTCAGGCTAGAGTTCTTGTCCAGCATGGCCTCTTCCTGAAGGGTGTGGGGGCTTCATGAGGCCAGAAAGTTTTGCCTACGATGGGATTTGTGAACTGCTCCAAAACTGAAGGTTACCTTCTGCACGACAGTCGAGTCCTATTGGATGGTTCCAAGAGGCCCCATATGGAAAGACTCGAGAGCAGGTGTCTAAGCATGGATGCCTGGGAACGCCACCTCATATTCCCACTCTTTAGTCAGGACAAGGCAGGCTCAATCTGCGGGCTCCTGGGTGAGCTACCCAGAGGGGAGAGTTGAAATGGTCTCTCCTGAAGATGAGTCCTACTGTGGCTTGGTGGCCTGGGAGACCTTGGAATGTGGAGGTGGCTCAGGGACTCTGCAGGATTCTCCAACATGAGGTGTTTGACACGGCTCCAACAAGGAAACTTCCCATGTGGAGACGAGAGGTGTTCTGTTCCATGCCTCAGGAAAGCCCCATACCCGGTTCTTCGAACCAAAGCCTCTGAGGAGTGACACCTGGAAACCAAAGCAAGAGTTGAGACTACGGCCTAAAGGCCTGTCCGGCTCAACCTTCTATCTCTGTTGACATCTGTGTGCATGCATTCATGGATGTAGCTGCTCAGCTTGTGTCCGAATGCCCCTGTGAGTCCAGTGAGGCTCCCAGTAGTGGGATGTCCTCGGAGGCCTTGAGGTTTCTCATATTCTGGAGGTGTGTGGCCAAAGGAATGGACATAGTTTCCCAGGAGAGAGCAGGCACGGTCCTGTGGTATGGCTCCAGAGGACCCAGCCTAGAGGCTGTGTTTGCCAGGGCTGTGGGGACAGATGTCTGAAAAAGCAAACTTGGCTCAGCTAGGGGCCAATGTAATGGCAGGCCTGATATCTAGTCCGTGAGGGGAAATCCTCTGGAAATCAAAGTAGGGCAAGTGGGAGGCAGTCACTCAGGATTTTGTCTCTGGGTGTTGCGTTTACAGTGTCCGGTCAGGGTAGGGGTTGTCTCAGAGGCCGAGGAAGAGCCTTCCTCTCGGGGGATTGTCCAAGCTCCCAAGTGTCTGTGTTCATTCTGTGGGAATGAAGAGTACTGTTTTCTGCCACAGGGGACCCCCCAGGAGAGGGACTCTAGAGCACAGCAGTGGGTTCCCTCAACTGGAATACACACCATCTAGTTAGTCCTGGGTGCCTATGGGCATGGCAAGCCACATATGCGGGCTCTTGGTCCAGTCACTGAGAGGCGTTACTTGAATAAGGTACTCACGCTGAGGACACAATGTGTGTTTGTGCCCAAGGCGGCCCTCACGCTTGGGCATGGCCTCATGGGCCATGCCGTTTTCTCCTACACTGAAGGTTTGACTCACTGCCAGCAGCATGGTTTCTTGCCATGGGGAAGGAGGGGTTCTGACTTGTGCATCAGGTTCCCCCCTGTGCAGGGATTGGAGATAAGGTCTAGGTTCCGATGACTGAAAAACCAGGTTGGGAATGGATGGTGGCCTAAGGCAGTGGCGGGTCCAATGTGCTGGGTGTGCAGCCAGCTGTGTCGGTGTCTGTTGGAAGGTCTGGGCTCAGGCTATTTGCGACAGAGCATCACTGTTTAAGGTAGCCTATGAAATTGGGGTGTTCCCGAGGGCCAAGCAGTTTGATCCTCATTTGGGGTTTCTGGGCAGCGCCATAGACAATGTTTTTATCCTGGGAGGCAGGCACAGTGCTTCATTGTGGCCCCAGAATTCCCAGTAGGGAGGGTTTGTGGGCCAGGAGTGTGAGGACGGAAGTCTGAAAACACAAGCTAGTGTGAGGATTGGAGCCAAGGGCAGAGCAGGCCCACTCTGCAGAGGCTTAATCAAAATCTCCCGCATCTGAAGTCAGGCTGAGGATCAGACGTTGGCTGAGGCTGGAGTATGTGTCCATGATGGCACCTTCATGAAGTGGGGGCCTCATGAGGCCAAGGAAGTTTTCCCACGCTGTGTTTGCAGGTTGCCCCAAACCACAAGGTTTCCTTCTGCAGGACATTCGAGTCCTGTTGCATGGCTCCAGGACATATCATATGGAAGGATTGGAGAGCAGGGTTCGAAGGATGGATCTTTGTACTGCATGCCTCGCATTCCCATTGGCTATTAGCGACAAGATATGTTTGATCTGCTGCCTCTGGAACACGCGACCCAGCGGGCTGAGTTGAAATGGCCTCTCCTGAGGATGCGTCATAATGTGCGTTTGGGTCCATGGAGACCTTGGAATGTGCTGGTTGTTCAGTGGCCCTGCGGAACTCTCCTACCTGAAGTGTTTGATACATCCCAGTAAGAAGGCTGCCCATGTGGAGATGAGAGATGTTTGGTTTGGTGCCTCAGAAAAGCCCCATGTGCTGGTCTAAGAAAACAGTCCTCTGAGAACGGAAACATGGAAACCAAAGCTAAGGTTCAGATTAGGGCCTGGGGGCCTGTCCATTTCAACCTTCTGTCTCTGGGGACACTGTGTGAGAGTCTAAGTGGAGATAGTTGCTCCGCTGGTGTCAGAGAGCCCCTCTTAGTCCAGGGTGGCCTATACTATTGATGGCCTCAGGGACCTTGGAGCTTTTCCCTAACCTGTAGGGTTGTGGTCAATGGATTGGGCACACTTTCCTTGGAGAGGGCAGGCACAATCTTTTGCTGTTTGGTCCAGAGGCCCTAGCCTGTATGTTGTGTGGGTCCAGGCTGTGGGCACATAAGTCTGAATACACAAACTCAGCTTATGAGTGGCGCCTAGGGTATGGCAGGCCAGATGTACAGCCCGAGAGGGAGCTCCTGGGCCTCTGAAACAAGGGCGAGTGGGCGGCGTTCCTTCAGGCTTTTGTCTCTGGATGTTGTGTCGGGGATAGCCGTGGATTGGAGGGGTGGCCTCAGGTACTGTGGTCGAGTATCCCTCTCTGGGGATTTGTCCCAGCTCCCAAGAGTTTGGGGTCATTTTGTGGGAAGGGTGGAGTCGTGTTGTCTGGCTCATGGGTCTCTCCAAGAAAGGGATTTCAGAGCAGAGCTCCTGGTACGGGCGGGGCGACTGGAAATTTCAAACCGTGGTGAGGATTGGGTGCATAGGGGCTTGGCAAGCCCCATATGTGGGCTCTTGTTCCAGGCCCTGACAGGCCTTTCTTTGACATGGGGCTCATGCTGAGGGTCACAGTGTGAATTTGTGCCCAAGCAGCACTCAAGTTTGGGCGTGGCTTCAGGGGCCATGAAGGTTTCTCCCACCCTGAAGGTGTGACTCCATGCCAAGAGCAAGCTTGACAGCCATGGGGAAGGAGGAGTTCTGTTTTGTGCTTGCTATACCCAGCTGTGTGGAGAATTGATATAATGTCTAGGTTCAGATATTTGAAAACAAAGGTTAGGATGAGGTGACGGCATAAGACCATGGCGTGTCCGAAGTGCTGGGTGTGCGGCCAGCTGTCTCCTTGTCTGTCTGGACGTCTGGCTTCAGGCTGTGTCAGGCAGAGCATGAGTGCCCAGAGCAGCCTATCCAGTTCTGGTACCATCGAGGACCGAGCAGGTTGATCCTCATCTGGGTTTTCTGGAGAGCCCCACAGGGAAACGTTTTTCTTCCGTTGGGCAGACACTGGGCTGGGTTTTGGTTCCGGAGTTCCTAGTCCAGAGGGCTTGTTTGCCAGGAGTGTGAGGAAGGAAGTCTGAAAACACAAGCTAGCGTGAGGTTTGGGACCGAGGGCACGGCAGGCCCACTCTGCAGAGGCTGAATCGAGATCTCCTGCACTGAGGTCATGTCAACTATGAGACGTGCCTCAGGCTAGAGTTCTTGTCCAGCATGGCCTCTTCCTGAAGGGTGTGGGGGCTTCATGAGGCCAGAAAGTTTTGCCTACGATGGGATTTGTGAACTGCTCCAAAACTGAAGGTTACCTTCTGCACGACAGTCGAGTCCTATTGGATGGTTCCAATAGGCCCCATATGGAAAGACTCGAGAGCAGGTGTCTAAGCATTGATGCCTGGGAACGCCACCTCATATTCCCACTCTTTAGTCAGGACAAGGCAGGCTCAATCTGCGGGCTCCTGGGTGAGCTACCCAGAGGGGAGAGTTGAAATGGACTCTCCTGAAGATGAGTCCTACTGTGGCTTGGTGGCCTGGGAGACCTTGGAATGTGGAGGTGGCTCAGGGACTCTGCAGGATTCTCCAACATGAGGTGTTTGACACGGCTCCAACAAGGAAACTTCCCATGTGGAGACGAGAGGAGTTCTGTTCCGTGCCTCAGGAAAGCCCCATACCCTGTTCTTCGAACCAAAGCCTCTGAGGAGTGACACATGGAAACCAAAGCAAGAGTTGAGACTACGGCCTAAAGGCCTGTCCGGCTCAACCTTCTATCTCTGTTGACATCTGTGTGCATGCATTCATGGATGTAGCTGCTCAGCTTGTGTCCGAATGCCCCTGTGAGTCCAGTGAGGCTCCCAGTAGTGGGATGTCCTCGGAGGCCTTGAGGTTTCTCATATTCTGGAGTTGTGTGGCCAAAGGAATGGACACAGTTTCCCAGGAGAGTGCAGGCACGGTCCTGTGGTATGGCTCCAGAGGACCCAGCCTAGAGGCTGTGTTTGCCAGGGCTGTGGGGACAGATGTCTGAAAAAGCAAACTTGGCTCAGCTAGGGGCCAATGTAATGGCAGGCCTGATCTCTAGTCCGTGAGGGGAGATCCTCTGGAAATCAAAGTAGGGCAAGTGGGAGGCAGTCACTCAGGCTTTTGTCACTGGGTGTTGCGTTTACAGTGTCCGGTCAGGGTAGGGGTTGTCTCAGAGGCCGAGGAAGAGCCTTCCTCTCGGGGGATTGTCCAAGCTCCCAAGTGTTTTTGTTCATTCTGTGGGAATGAAGAGTACTGTTTTCTGCCACAGGGGACCCCCCAAAAGAGGGACTCTAGAGCACAGCAGTGGGTTCCCTCAACTGGAATACACACCATCTAGTTAGTCCTGGGTGCCTATGGGCATGGCAAGCCACATATGCGGGCTCTTGGTCCAGTCACTGAGAGGCGCTACTTGAATAAGGTACTCACGCTGAGGGTCACAATGTGTGGTTGTGCCCAAGGGGGCCCTCACGCTTGGGCGTGGCCTCATGGGCCATGCCGTTTTCTCCTACACTGAAGGTTTGACTCACTGCCAGCAGCAAGGTTTCTTGCCATGGGGAAGGAGGGGTTCTGACTTGTGCATCAGGTTCCCCCCTGTGCAGGGATTGGAGATAAGGTCTAGGTTCCGATGACTGAAAACCCAGGTTGGGAATGGATGGTGGCCTAAGGCAGTGGCGGGTCCAATGTGCTGGGTGTGCAGCCAGCTGTGTCGGTGTCTGTTGGAAGGTCTGGGCTCAGGCTATTTGCGACAGAGCATCACTGTTTAAGGTAGCCTATGCAATTGGGGTGTTGCCGAGGACCAAGCAGTTTGATCCTCATTTGGGGTTTCTGGGCAGCGCCATAGACAATGTTTTTCTTTTGGGAGGCAGGCACAGTGCTTCATTTTGGCCCCAGAATTCCCAGTAGGGAGGGTTTGTGGGCCAGGAGTGTGAGGACGGAAGTCTGAAAACACAAGCTAGTGTGAGGATTGGAGCCAAGGGCAGAGCAGGCCCACTCTGCAGAGGCTGAATCAAAATCTCCTGCAACTGAAGTCAGGCTGAGGATCAGACGTTGGCTGAGGCTGGAGTATGTGTCCATGATGGCACCTTCATGAAGTGGGGGCCTCATGAGGCCAAGGAAGTTTTCCCACGCTGAGTTTGGAGGTTGCCCCAAACCACAAGGTTTCCTTCTGCGGGACATTCGAGTCCTGTTGCATGGCTCCAGGACATACCATATGGAAGGACTGGAGAGCAGGGTTCGAAGGATGGATCCCTGTCCAGCATGCCTCGCATTCCCATTGGCTATTAGCAACAAGATATATTTGATCTGCTGCCTCTGGAACACGCGACCCAGGGTGCTGAGTTGAAATGGCCTCTCCTGAGGATGCGTCATAATGTGCGTTTGGGTCCATGGAGACCTTGGAATGTGCTGGTTGTTCAGTGGCCCTGCGGAACTTTCCTACCTGAAGTGTTTGATACATCCCAGTAAGAAAGCTGCCCTTGTGGAGATGAGAGATGTTTGGTTTGGTGCCTCAGAAAAGCCCCATGTGCTGGTCTACGAAAACAGTCCTCTGAGAACGGAAACATGGAAACCAAAGCTAAGGTTCAGATTAGGGCCTGGGGGCCTGTCCATTTCAACCTTCTGTCTCTGGGGACACTGTCTGAGAGTCTAAGTGGAGATAGTTGCTCCGCTGGTGTCAGAGAGCCCCTCTTAGTCCAGGGTGGCCTATACTATTGATGGCCTCAGGGACCTTGGAGCTTTTCCCTAACCTGTAGGGTTGTGGTCAATGGATTGGGCACACTTTTCTTGGAGAGGGCAGGCACAATCTTTCGCTGTTTGGTCCAGAGGCCCTAGCCTGGATGTTGTGTGGGTCCAGGCTGTGGGCACAGAAGTCTGAATACACAAACTCAGCTTATGAGTGGCGCCGAGGGTATGGCCGGCCGGATGTACAGCCCGAGAGGGAGCTCCTGGGCCTCTGAAACAAGGGCGAGTGGGAGGCGTTCCTTCAGGCATTTGTCTCTGGATGTTGTGTCCGGGATAGCCGTGGATTGGAGCGGTGGCCTCAGGTACTGTGGACGAGTATCCCTCTCTGGGGATTTGTCCCAGCTCCCAAGAGTTTGGGGTCATTTTGTGGGAAGGGTGGAGTCGTGTTGTCTGGCTCATGGGTCACTCCAAGAAAGGGTTCCAGAGCAGAGCTCCAGGTACGGGCGGGGCGACTGGAAAATTCAAACCGTGGTGAGGATTGGGTGCATAGGGGCTTGGCAAGCCCCATATGTGGGCTCTTGGTCCAGGCCCTGACAGGCCTTTCTTTGACATGGGGCTCATGCTGAGGGTCACAGTGTGAATTTGTGCCCAAGCAGCACTCAAGTTTGGGCGTGGCATCAGGGGCCATGAAGATTTCTCCCAAACTGAAGGTGTGACGCCATGCCAATAGCAGGCATGACAGCCATGGGGAAGGAGGAGTTCTGTTTTGTGCTTGCTATACCCAGCTGTGTGGAGAATTGATATAATGTCTAGGTTCAGATATCTGAAAACCAAGGTTAGGATGAGGTGACGGCATAAGACCATGGCGTGTCCGAAGTGCTGGGTTTGCGGCCAGCTGTCTCCTTGTCTGTCTGGACGTCTGGCTTCAGGCTGTGTCAGGCAGAGCATGAGTGCCCAGAGCAGCCTATCCAGTTCGGGTACTGTCGAGGCCCGAGCAGGTTGATACTCATCTGGGTTTTCTGGAGAGCCCCACAGGGAAACGTTTTTCTTCCGTTGGGCAGACACTGGGCTGGGTTTTGTTTCTGGAGTTCCTAGTCCGGAGGGCTTGTTTGCCAGGAGTGTGAGGAAGGAAGTCTGAAAACACAAGCTAGCGTGAGGTTTGGGACCGAGGGCACGGCAGGCCCACTCTGCAGAGGCTGAATCGAGATCTCCTGCACTGAGGTCATGTCAAGTATGAGACGTGCCTCAGGCTAGAGTTCTTGTCCAGCATGGCCTCTTCCTGAAGGGTGTGGGGGCTTCATGAGGCCAGAAAGTTTTGCCTACGATGGGATTTGTGAACTGCTCCAAAACTGAAGTTTACCATCTGCACGACAGTCGAGTCCTATTGGATGGTTCCAAGAGGCCCCATATGGAAAGACTCGAGAGCAGGTGTCTAAGCATGGATGCCTGGGAACGCCACCTCATATTCCCACTCTTTAGTCAGGACAAGGCAGGCTCAATCTGCGTGCTCCTGTGTGAGCTACGCAGAGGGGAGAGTTGAAATGGTCTCTCCTGAAGATGAGTCCTACTGTGGCTTGGTGGCCTGGGAGACCTTGGAATGTGGAGGTGGCTCAGGGACTCTGCAGGATTCTCCAACATGAGGTGTTTGACACGGCTCCAACAAGGAAACTTCCCATGTGGAGACGAGAGGAGTTCTGTTCCGTGCCTCAGGAAAGCCCCATACCCTGTTCTTCGAACCAAAGCCTCTGAGGAGTGACACCTGGAAACCAAAGCAAGAGTTGAGACTACGGCCTAAAGGCCTGTCCGGCTCAACCTTCTATCTCTGTTGACATCTGTGTGCATGCATTCATGGATGTAGCTGCTCAGCTTGTGTCCGAATGCCCCTGTGAGTCCAGTGAGGCTCCCAGTAGTGGGATGTCCTCGGAGGCCTTGAGGTTTCTCATATTCTGGAGGTGTGTTGCCAAAGGAATGGACACAGTTTCCCAGGAGAGAGCAGGCACGGTCCTGTTGTATGGCTCCAAAGGACCCAGCCTAGAGGCTGTGTTTGCCAGGGCTGTGGGGACAGATGTCTGAAAAAGCAAACTTGGCTCAGCTAGGGGCCAATGTAATGGCAGGCCTGATCTCTAGTCCGTGAGGGGAGATCCTCTGGAAATCAAAGTAGGGCAAGTGGGAGGTAGTCACTCAGGATTTTGTCTCTGGGTGTTGCGTTTACAGTGTCCGGTCAGGGTAGGGGTTGTCTCAGAGGCCGAGGAAGAGCCTTCCACTCGGGGGATTGTCCAAGCTCCCAAGTGTTTGTGTTCATTCTGTGGGAATGAAGAGTACTGTTTTCTGCCACAGGGGACCCCCCAGGAGAGGGACTCTAGAGCACAGCAGTGGGTTCCCTCAACTGGAATACACACCATCTAGTTAGTCCTGGGTGCCTATGGGCATGGCAAGCCACATATGCGGGCTCTTGGTCCAGTCACTGAGAGGCGTTACTTGAATAAGGTACTCACGCTGAGGGTCACAATGTGTGTTTGTGCCCAAGGCGGCCCTCACGCTTGGGCGTGGCCTCATGGGCCATGCCGTTTTCTCCTACACTGAAGGTTTGACTCACTGCCAGCAGCAAGGTTTCTTGCCATGGGGAAGGAGGGGTTCTGACTTGTGCATCAGGTTCCCCCCAGTGCAGGGATTGGAGATAAGGTCTAGGTTCCGATGACTGAAAACCCAGGTTGGGAATAGATGGTGGCCTAAGGCAGTGGCGGGTCCAATGTGCTGGGTGTGCAGCCAGCTGTGTCGGTGTCTGTTGGAAGGTCTGGGCTCAGGCTATTTGCGACAGAGCATCACTGTTTAAGGTAGCCTATGCAATTGGGGTGTTGCCGAGGGCCAAGCAGTTTGATCCTCATTTGGGGTTTCTGGGCAGCGCCATAGACAATGTTTTTCTCTTGGGAGGCAGGCACAGTGCTTCATTGTGGCCCCAGAATTCCCAGTAGGGAGGGTTTGTGGGCCAGGAGTGTGAGGACGGAAGTCTGAAAACACAAGCTAGTGTGAGGATTGGAGCCAAGGGCAGAGCAGGCCCACTCTGCAGAGGCTGAATCAAAATCTCCTGCATCTGAAGTCAGGCTGAGGATCAGACGTTGGCTGAGGCTGGAGTATGTGTCCATGATGGCACCTTCATGAAGTGGGGGCCTCATGAGGCCAAGGAAGTTTTCCCACGCTGAGTTTGGAGGGTGCCCCAAACCACAAGGTTTCCTTCTGCGGGACATTCGAGTCCTGTTGCATGGCTCCAGGACATACCATATGGAAGGACTGGAGAGCAGAGTTCGAAGGATGGATCCCTGTACAGCATGCCTCGCATTCCCCTTGGCTATTAGCGACAAGATATGTTTGATATGCTGCCTCTGGAACACGCTACCCAGGGGGCTGAGTTGAAATGGCCTCTCCTGAGGATGTGTCATAATGTGCGTTTGGGTCCATGGAGACCTTGGAATGTGCTGGTTGTTCAGTGGCCCTGCGGAACTCTCCTACCTGAAGTGTTTGATACATCCCAGTAAGAAGGCTGCCCGTGTGGTGATGAGAGAGGTTTGTTTTGGTGCCTCAGAAAAGCCCCATGTGCTGGTCTACGAAAACAGTCCTCTGAGAACGGAAACATGGAAACCAAAGCTAAGGTTCAGATTAGGGCCTAGGGCCTGTCCATTTCAACCTTCTGTCTCTGGGGACACTGTCTGAGAGTCTAAGTGGAGATAGTTGCTCCGCTGGTGTCAGAGAGCCCCTCTTAGTCCAGGGTGGCCTATACTATTGATGGCCTCAGGGACCTTGGAGCTTTTCCCTAACCTGTAGGTTTGTGGTCAATGGATTGGGCACACTTTCCTTGGAGAGGGCAGGCACAATCTTTCGCTGTTTGGTCCAGAGGCCCAAGCCTGGATGTTGTGTGGGTCCAGGCTGTGGGCACAGAAGTCGGTATACACAAACTCAGCTTATGAGTGGCGCCTAGGGTATGGCAGGCCGGATGTACAGCCCGAGAGGGAGCTCCTGGGCCTCTGAAACAAGGGCAAGTGGGAGGCGTTCCTTCAGGCTTTTGTCTCTGGATGTTGTGTCCGGGATAGCCGTGGATTGGAGCGGTGGCCACAGGTACTGTGGACGAGTATCCCTCTCTGGGTATTTGTCCCAGCTCCCAAGAGTTTGGGGTCATTTTATGGGAAGGGTGGAGTCGTGTTGTCTGGCTCATGAGTCTCTCCAAGAAAGGGATTCCAGAGCAGAGCTCCAGGTACGGGCGGGGCGAATGGAAAATTCAAACCGTGGTGAGGATTGGGTGCATAGGGGCTTGGCAAGCCCCATATGTGGGCTCTTGGTCCAGGCCCTGACAGGCCTTTCTTTGACATGGGGCTCATGCTGTGGGTCACAGTGTGAAATTGTACCCAAGCAGCACTCAAGTTTGGGCGTGGCATCAGGGGCCATGAAGGTTTCTCCCACCCTGAAGGTTTCTCCCACCCTGAAGGTGTGACTCCATGCCAAGAGCAAGCTTCACAGCCATGGGGAAGGAGGAGTTCTGTTTTGTGCTTGCTATACCCAGCTGTGTGGAGAATTGATATAATGTCTAGGTTCAGATATCTGAAAACCAAGGTTAGGATGCGGTGACGGCATAAGTACATGGCGTTTCCGAGGTGCTGGGTGTGCGGCCAGCTGTCTCCTTGTCTGTCTGGACGTCTGGCTTCAGCCTGTGTCAGGCAGAGCATGAGTGCCCAGAGCAGCCTATCCAGTTCGGGTACCGTCGAGGCCTGAGCAGGTTGATCCTCATCTGGGTTTTCTGGAGAGCCCCACAGGGAAACATTTTTCTTCCGTTGGACAGACACTGGGCTGGGTTTTGTTTCTGGAGTTCCTAGTCCGGAGGGCTTGTTTGCCAGGAGTGTGAGGAAGGAAGTCTGAAAACACAGGCTAGCGTGAGGTTTGGGACCGAGGGCACGGCAGGCCCACTCTGCAGAGGCTGAATCGAGATCTCCTGCACTGAGGTCATGTCAACTATGAGACGTGCCTCAGGCTAGAGTTTTGTCCAGCATGGCCTCTTCCTGGAGTGTGTGGGGGCTTCATGAGGCCAGAAAGCTTTGCCTACGATGGGATTTGTGAACTGCTCCAAAACTGAAGGTTACCTTCTGCACGACAGTCGAGTCCTATTGGATGGTTCCAAGAGGCCCCATATGGAAAGACTCGAGAGCAGGTGTCTAAGCATGGATGCCTGGGAACGCCACCTCATATTCCCACTCTTTAGTCAGGACAAGGCAGGCTCAATCTGCGGGCTCCTGGGTGAGCTACCCAGAGGGGAGAGTTGAAATGGTCTCTCCTGAAGATGAGTCCTACTGTGGCTTGGTGGCCTGGGAGACCTTGGAATGTGGAGGTGGCTCAGGGACTCTGCAGGATTCTCCAACATGAGGTGTTTGACACGGCTCCAACAAGGAAACTTCCCATGTGGAGACGAGAGGAGTTCTGTTCCGTGCCTCAGGAAAGCCCCATACCCTGTTCTTCGAACCAAAGCCTCTGAGGAGTGACACCTGGAAACCAAAGCAAGAGTTGAGACTACGGCCTAAAGGCCTGTCCGGCTCAACCTTCTATCTCTGTTGACATCTGTGTGCATGCATTCATGGATGTAGCTGCTCAGCTTGTGTCCAAATGCCCCTGTGAGTCCAGTGAGGCTCCCAGTAGTGGGATGTCCTCGGAGGCCTTGAGGTTTCTCATATTCTGGAGTTGTGTGGCCAAAGGAATGGACACAGTTTCCCAGGAGAGAGCAGGCACGGTCCTGTGGTATGGCTCCAGAGGACCCAGCCTAGAGGCTGTGTTTGCCAGGGCTGTGGGGACAGATGTCTGAAAAAGCAAACTTGGCTCAGCTAGGGGCCAATGTAATGGCAGGCCTGATCTCTAGTCCGTGAGGGGAGATCCTCTGGAAATCAAAGTAGGGCAAGTGGGAGGCAGTCACTCAGGATTTTGTCTCTGGGTGTTGCGTTTACAGTGTCCGGTCAGGGTAGGGGTTGTCTCAGAGGCCGAGGAAGAGCCTTCCTCTCGGGGGATTGTCCAAGCTCCCAAGTGTTTGTGTTCATTCTGTGGGAATGAAGAGTACTGTTTTCTGCCACAGGGGACCCCCCAGGAGAGGGACTCTAGAGCACAGCAGTGGGTTCCCTCAACTGGAATACACACCATCTAGTTAGTCCTGGGTGCCTATGGGCATGGCAAGCCACATATGCGGGCTCTTGGTCCAGTCACTGAGAGGCGTTACTTGAATAAGGTACTCACGCTGTGGGTCACAATGTGTGTTTGTGCCCAAGTCGGCCCTCACGCTTGGGCGTGGCCTCATGGGCCATGCCGTTTTCTCCTAGGCTGAAGGTTTGACTCACTGCCAGCAGCAAGATTTCTTGCCATGGGGAAGGAGGGGTTCTGACTTGTGCATCAGGTTCCCCCCAGTGCAGGGATTGGAGATAAGGTCTAGGTTCCGATGACTGAAAACCCAGGTTGGGAATAGATGGTGGCCTAAGGCAGTGGCGGGTCCAATGTGCTGGGTGTGCAGCCAGCTGTGTCGGTGTCTGTTGGAAGGTCTGGGCTCAGGCTATTTGCGACAGAGCATCACTGTTTAAGGTAGCCTATGCAATTGGGGTGTTGCCGAGGGCCAAGCAGTTTGATCCTCATTTGGGGTTTCTGGGCAGCGCCATAGACAATGTTTTTCTCTTGGGAGGCAGGCACAGTGCTTCATTGTGGCCCCAGAATTCCCAGTAGGGAGGGTTTGTGGGCCAGGAGTGTGAGGACGGAAGTCTGAAAACACAAGCTAGTGTGAGGATTGGAGCCAAGGGCAGAGCAGGCCCACTCTGCAGAGGCTGAATCAAAATCTCCTGCATCTGAAGTCAGGCTGAGGATCAGACGTTGGCTGAGGCTGGAGTATGTGTCCATAATGGCACCTTCATGAAGTGGGGGCCTCATGAGGCCAAGGAAGTTTTCCCACGCTGAGTTTGGAGGTTGCCCCAAACCACAAGGTTTCCTTCTGCGGGACATTCGAGTCCTGTTGCATGGCTCCAGGACATACCATATGGAAGGACTGGAGAGCAGGGTTCGAAGGATGGATCCCTGTACAGCATGCCTCGCATTCCCCTTGGCTATTAGCGACAAGATATGTTTGATCTGCTGCCTCTGGAACACGCGACCCAGGGGGCTGAGTTGAAATGGCCTCTCCTGAGGATGCGTCATAATGTGCGTTTGGGTCCATGGAGACCTTGGAATGTGCTGGTTGTTCAGTGGCCCTGCGGAACTCTCCTACCTGAAGTGTTTGATACATCCCAGTAATAAAGCTGCCCGTGTGGAGATGAGAGATGTTTGGTTTGGTGCCTCAGAAAAGCCCCATGTGCTTTTCTACGAAAACAGTCCTCTGAGAACGGAAACATGGAAACCAAAGCTAAGGTTCAGATTAGGGCCTGGGGGCCTGTCCATTTCAACCTTCTGTCTCTGGGGACACTGTCTGAGAGTCTAAGTGGAGATAGTTGCTCCGCTGGTGTAAGAGAGCCCCTCTTAGTCCAGGGTGGCCTATACTATTGATGGCCTCAGGGACCTTGGAGCTTTAACCTAACCTGTAGGGTTGTGGTCAATGGATTGGGCACACTTTCCTTGGAGAGGGCAGGCACAATCTTTCGCTGTTTGGTCCAGAGGCCCTAGCCTGTATGTTGTGTGGGTCCAGGCTGTGGGCACAGAAGTCTGAATACACAAACTCAGCTTATGAGTGGCCCCTAGGGTATGGCAGGCCGGATGTACAGCCCGAGAGGGAGCTCCTGGGCCTCTGAAACAAGGGCGAGTGGGAGGCGTTTCTTCAGGCTTTTGTCTCTGGATATTGTGTCCGGGATAGCCGTGGATTGGAGCGGTGGCCTCAGGTACTGTGGACGAGTATCCCTCTCTGGGGATTTGTCCCAGCTCCCAAGAGTTTGGGGTCATTTTATGGGAAGGGTGGAGTCGTGTTGTCTGGCTCATGGGTCTCTCCAAGAAAGGGATAACAGAGCAGAGCCCCAGGTACCGGCATGGCGACTGGAAAATTCAAAACGTGGTGAGGATTGGGTGCATAGGGGCTTGGCAAGCCCCATATGCGCGCTCTTTGTCCAAGCTCTGAGAGGCCTTTCTTTGACATGGGGCTCATGCTGAGGGTCACAGTGTGAATTTGTTCCCAATCAGCACTCACGTTTTGCGTGGCATCAGGGGCCATGAAGGTTTCTCCCACCCTGAAGGTGTTACTCCATGCCAAGAGCAAGCTTTACAGCCATGGGGAAGCAGGACTTCTGTTTTGAGCTTGCGATACCCAGCTGTGTGGAGAATTGATATGATGTCTAGGTTCAGATATCTGAAAACCAAGGTTAGGAAGAGGTGACGGCATAAGACCATGGCGTGTCCGAAGTGCTGGGTGTGCGGCCAGCTGTCTCCTTGTCTATCTCGACGTCTGGCTTCAGGCTGTGTCAGACAGAGCATGAGTGCCCAGAGCAGCCTACCTAGTTCGGGTACCGTCGAGGCCCGAGCAGGTTGATCCTCATCTGGGTTTTCTGGAGAGTCCCACAGGGAAACGTTTTTCTTCCGTTGGGCAGACACTGGGCTGGGTTTTGTTTCTGGAGTTCCTAGTCCGGAGGGCTTGTTTTCCAGGAGTGTGAAGAAGGAAGTCGGAAAACACAAGCTAGCGTGAGGTTTGGGACCGAGGGCACGGCAGGCCCACTCTGCAGAGGCTGAATCGAGATCTCCTGCACTGAGGTCATGTCAACTATGAGACGTGCCTCACGCTAGAGTTTTTGTCCAGCATTTCCTCTTCCTGAAGGGTTTGGGGGCTTCATGAAGCCAGGGAGGTTTGCCTACGATGGGATTTGTGAACTACTCCAAACCTAAAGATTTCCTTCTTCTCGACAGTCGAGTCCTATTGGATGGTTCCAGGAGGCCCCATACGGAAAGACTCGAGAGCAGGTGTCAGAGCATGGATGCCTGGGAACGCCACCTCATATTCCCACTGTTTAGTCAGGACAAGTCAGGCTCAATCTGCAGGCTACTGGGTGAGCTACCTAGAGGGGAGAGTTGAAATGGACTCTCCTGAAGATGAGTTCTACTGTGGCTTGGTGGCCTGGGAGACCTTGGAATGTGGAGGTGGCTCGGGGACTCTGCAGGGTTTTCCAAACTGAGGCGTTTGACACAGCTCCAACAAGGAAGCTTCCCATGTGGAGACGAGAGGAGTTCTTTTCAGTGCCTCAGGAAAGCCCCATATCCTGTTCTTCGAACCAAAGCCTCTGAGGAGTAACACCTGGAACCCAAAGCAAGAGTTGAGATTAGGGCCTAAGGGCCTGTCCGGCTCAACCTTCTATCTCTGTTGACATCTGTGTGCATGCCTTCGTGGAGGTAGCTGCTCAGCATGTGTCCGAATGCCCCTGTGTGTCCAGGGAGGCTCCCAGTAGTGGGATGACCTCGGGGGCCTTGAGGTTTCTCATATTCTGGAGGTGTGTGGCCAAAGGAATGGACACAGTTTCCCAGGAGAGAGCAGGCACAGTCATGTGGTATGGCTCCAGAGGACCCAGCCTAGAGGCTGTGTTTGCCAGGGCTCTGGGGACTGATGTCTGAAAGAGAAAACTTGGCTCAGCTAGGGGCCAAGGTAATGGCAGGCCTGATCTCCAGTCCGTGAGGGGAGATCCTCTTATATCAAAGGAGGGCAAGTGGGAGGCAGTCGCTCAGGCTTTTGTCTTTGGGTGTTGCGTTCACAGTGTCCGGTTAGGGTAGGGGTTGCCTCAGGGTCCGAGGAAGAGCCTTCCTCTCGGGGGATTGTCCAAGCTCCCAAGTGTTTGGGTTCATTCTGTGGGAAGTGAAGAGTACTGTTTTCTGCCACAATGGACCTCCCAGGAGAGGGACTCTAGAGCACAGCAGTGGGTTCCCTCAACTGGAATACACACCATCTAGTTAGTCCTGGGTGACTATGTGCATGGCAAGGACTAAATGCAGGATCTTCGTCCCGAACCTGACAGGCCTTTCTTTGTCATGGGGCTCATGCTAGGGTCACAGTGTGAATTTGTGCCCAAGCAGCACTCATGTTTGGGCGTGGAATCAGGGGCCATGAAGGGTTCCCCACGTGAAGGTGTGACTCCATGCGAAGAACAAGCATTACAGCCATGTGGAAGGCAGAGTTCTGATTGTGATTCCGATACGCAAACTCAGCTTTCTTTGGGGACATCGGTATGGCAGGCCCAATCTACAAACCATGAGAAGAACTCATGAAGATTTGAATATAGAGTGAGTCTGAGGCGCTTGCTCAGGCATTTGTCTCTCGAATTTGTATCAGCGATCTCCGTGGAATGTCGGGGATGCCTCATGGGCCATGGACGAATCTTCCTCTCTGAGGATTTGGCCCGATTCCCAATTGCTTTTCGTCAATCTGTGGGATGGGAGGTCTCCTTTCAGGTTTGTTACCCTCAGGTGTCCCAACAAAAGAGGAATTCCAAAGCAAAGCCGTGGGGAAGACTGAAGGGACAACCCGAACTATGGTTAAAAATTGGGGCCTACGGGCATGGCAAGCCCAATATGCTATCTCTTCATCCAGCCACTGAGTGGCCTTACTTGAGGACTGGGCTCAGCCTGAGGGTCACAATGTGTGTTTGTGAACAATGTGGCCCGCGAGCATGGGTGGGACCTCATGGGCCACACTGGTTTCAACTACACTGAACGTTGGACAACATGCCAACCACAAGGTTTCTTGTCATGGGGAAGGAGTTCTGATTTCTGCATCATCTTCAACCCTGGGCAGTGATTGGAGATAAGGTCTAGGTTCTGAAACCTGAAAACTGAGGTTGGGAAGAGATGACGACCTAAGGCCATGGCGGCTCGATGTGCTCAGTGTGCGGACAGCTGTCTGGGAGGGGCCAGGGGTTCCAGGCTCAGGCTGTACCAGAAAGGGCATTAGTACCCTGGTCAGCCTATGTATTTGGGGTACAGCCAAGGTCGGTGCAGGTTGATCCTCATTTGGGATGACTGGGTAGCCCCAGAGGACAAAGTTTTTCTTCTGGAGGGCCGGCAGAGTGCTGCATTGTAGTTCTGGATTGCCAAACTGGAGGGCTTGTGGGCCAGTAGTCTGACGACAAAATTCTGAGAACACAAGCTAGGCTTAGGTTTCTGGGTGAGGCCATGGCAGGCACAATCTACAGACCTGAATCGAGATCTCGTGCATCTGAAGTCAGGGCGAGGATCAGACGATCGCTCAGGTAGGAGTTTCTGTCCCTGATGGCCCCTTCATAAATGGGGGGTCATCACGAGGCCATGGGGCTTTCCAACGATGGGAGTTGTGAGAAGCTCCAAACTGCAGAGAGTCTTCTGCAGGACAATTGAGACCTGTTGTTTGGCTCCAGGCCAATGATTCTGAGCAGGGTTCTAAGGATGGATGGCTGGGTAGCCCACCTCGCATTCCAATTGTCTCCTAGCAACAAGACAGGTTAGATCTCCTGGATCTGTGGGGAGCAACCGAGGATGCTGAGTTGAAATGGACACCCCTGGGGATGGGTCCTAACGTGCTTTTGTGTCTATGGAGACCTTGGAATGAAGCGGTGGCACTGGGGCCCTAAAAGGTTCTCCTAAACAGAGGCTTTGACACAGCTCCAACGTGCAAGTTTCCCATGTGTAGATGAGATGTTTTCTGATGGGTGAGTCACGAAACAGCTATATGCTGCTTTTGAAATCCAGGCCTCTGAGGAGAGATGCCTGGACACCAAAGCAATGGATCTGATTAGTGCCTAGGGGCCTGTTCTTTTCTTTTTACCTCTGGGGACATCTGCTATGGGTCTGAGTGCAGGTAGGTGCTCAGTTGGGCTCAGATTGCCCCTGTTTTTCCTGGGAAGCCACCACTATTGAGATGGATCAGGGACTTTGGAGGTTTATCCTATTAGAAGGGTTGTGGCCATTGGAATGGGCACACACAATTCCCTTGGAGAGGGCAAGTACAGTCCTCAGGTTTGGCTCCAGGGGCCTGAGCCTGTAGGTTGTGTAGGCCAGGGCTGTTTGGTCAGTTCTCTGAAAACACAAACTCGGCTTATGTTTCGGGTCATAGGTATGGCAGGACTGATCTACAGACCATGAGGAGAACTCTTCGGGATTTGAAAGAAGGGCTAGTGTGAGGCTCCTGCTCAAGTTTTTGTCTCTGGATATCATGTCACTCATGGTCGTGGAATTTCTGGGTGACTTCATGGAAAATGGACGAGTCATACTTTTTGGTGGTTTGGCCCCGTCCAAAGAGTTTGGGGTCATTCTTTGGGCTGGAAGAAGTCTGTTTTTTTTGTTGTTGTTGTTGTTTTTTTTTTTTTTTTTAACCTCCGGTGTCCCCCAAATGAGGGATTCTAGAGTAGAGCCCTGGGGAGGGCCGACTGGACAATCAGAAATCTGGTTAAAAATTGGGGCCTAGGGACATGTCAAGCCCATTATGACATCTAATGTTCCAGCCACTGAGAGGACTTACAGACTACAGAACTCAAGCTGAGGGTCACAATGTTTGTGTATGCCCTAGTCGCACTCAAGAATGGGCGGGGCCTCAGGGTGGATGCTGGTTTCTTCTACTCTGAACGTTGGACAACGTGCCAACCACAAGGGTTCTTGCCATGGGTAAAGAGGATTTCTGATTTCTACATCACACTCACCCCTGGGCTGTGATTGGAGATAAGGTCTCGGTTCTGAAGCCTGAAAACTGAGGTAAGGAAGAGATGATGACCTAAGGCCATGGCGGGTTTTTTGTGCTCAGTGTGCGGTCAGCTTTCTGGGTGTTGGTCAGGAGGTCCGGGCTCAGGTTGTGTTCGACAGTGCATTAGTGCCCAGGTTAGACTATATAATTTGGGTAAAGTTGAGTGCTGTGTAGGTTTACCCTCATTTAAGGTGCCTGGGCAGCTCATGAGGCAATAATTTTTTTTTCTAGAGGGCAGGCAGAGTGCCTCATTGTGGGTCCGGAATTGCCAAACTTGAGGGCTTTGGAACCAGGAGTATGAGGACGGAAGTCTGAGAAGACAAGCTAGACTTGGGTTTCAGGGCGAGGGCACGGCATGTACCCCCTGCAGATCTGAAAAAATATCTCATCCATCTGAAGTCAGGGCAAGGATCAGACTTTGGCTCAGGTTGGAGAATCTGAGCATGACGGCCGCTTCTTGAAGGCAGCAGAATCTCGAGGTCATTGAGGTTTTCCCACGTTGGGAGTTGTGGGATGCCCCCTTCAAGGATTCCTTCTGCGGGACAATTGAGAACTGTTGGACAGCTCCAGGACATCCCATATGGAATGACTCCAGACCACCGTTCGCGGATGGATGCCTGGGAAGCCCGCCTCGCATTCCAATTGTCTCCTAGCAACAAGACAGTTTAGATCTGATGGCTCTGCGGGAGCAACCGTGGTGGCTGAGTTGAAATGGACTTTCCTGAGGATGGGTCCTAATGTGCTTTTGTGTCCATGAGGGCCTTGGAATGGGGCGGTGGCACCGGGACCCTGAAGTACTCTCCTAAGCTTTGGACATGGCTCCCATGCACAGGTTTCCTTGTGGAGAAGAGATGAGTTCTGATGGGTGCCTCAGGAAAACCCCTATGCTCGTATTGGAATCAGGCTTTTGAGGACACATGCCTGTAACCCAAAGCAATGGATCCTATTATGGCCTAGGGTCCTGTCTGGTTCAATCTTCTTCTCTGGGGACAACCATCTCTGTTATGAGTATAGGTCGATTATCAGCTGGTGTCAGACAGCCCTTGTTTGTTCTGGGCGACCTACACTATTGGGATGGCCTCAGGGACTTTGGAGGTTTCTCCTAATTTGTACGATTTTGGACCATGGAATGGGCAGAATTCCCATGGATTGGTAGGCACAGTCCGAATGTGTGGCTCCAGGGGCCCAGCCTGGAGGGTGGGTGGCCCAAGACTTTGAGGACAGAAGTCTGAAAACACAAACTCAGCTTAGGTTTGGGGACGTAGGTATGGCAGGCCCGATCTACAAACCATGAGAAGAACTCTTCAGGATATGAAGAAAGTGCGAGTCTGAGGCGCTTGCTCAGGCTTTTGTCTCTGGATTTTGTATCAGCGATGGCCGTGGAATGTCGGGGAGGCCTCATGGGCCACGGACGAATCTTCCTCTCTGAGGATTTGGCGCGATTCCCAATTGCTTTTCGTCAATCTTTGGGATGGGAGGACTCATTTCAGTTTTGTTACCTCAGGTGTCCCACCAAAAGAGGAATTCCAAAGCAAAGCCGTGGGGAAGACTGAAGGGTCAACCCGAACTATGGTTAAAAATTGGGGCCTAGGGGCATGGCAAGCCCAATATGCTATCTCTTCATCCAGCCACTTAGTGGCCTTACTTGTGGACTGGGCTCAGCCTGAGCGTCACAATGTGTGTTTGTGACCAATGTGGCCCACGAGCATGGGCGGGGCCTCATGGGCCACACTGGTTTCAACTACAATGAACGTTGGACAACATGCCAACCACAAGGTTTCTTGCCATGGGGAAGGAGTTCTGATTTCTGCATCACCTTCAACCCTGGGCAGTGATTGGAGATAAGGTCTAGGTTCTGAAACCTGAAAACCGAGGTTGGGAAGAAATGATGACCTAAGGTCACGGCGGCTCGATGTGCTCAGTGTGCGGCCAGCTGTCTGGGAGGGGCCAGGGGTTCCAGGCTCAGGCTGTACCAGAAAGGGCATTAGAGCCCTGGTCAGCCTGTGTATTTGGGGTACAGCCAAGGTCGGTGCAGGTTGATCCTCATTTGGGATGACTGGGTAGCCCCAGAGGACAAAGTTTTTCTTCTGGAGGGCCGGCAGAGTGCTGCATTGTAGTTCTGGATTGCCAAACTGGAGGGCTTGTGGGCCAGTAGTCTGACGACAAAATTCTGAGAACACAAGCTAGGCTTAGGTTTCTGGGTGAGGCCATGGCAGGCACAATCTACAGACCTGAATCGAGATCTCGTGCATCTGAAGTCAGGGCGAGGATCAGACGATCGCTCAGGTAGGAGTTTCTGTCCCTGATGGCCCCTTCATAAATGGGGGGTCATCACGAGGCCATGGGGCTTTCCAACGATGGGAGTTGTGAGAAGCTCCAAACTGCAGAGAGTCTTCTGCAGGACAATTGAGACCTGTTGTTTGGCTCCAGGCCAATGATTCTGAGCAGGGTTCTAAGGATGGATGGCTGGGTAGCCCACCTCGCATTCCAATTGTCTCCTAGCAACAAGACAGGTTAGATCTCCTGGATCTGTGGGGAGCAACCGAGGATGCTGAGTTGAAATGGACACCCCTGGGGATGGGTCCTAACGTGCTTTTGTGTCTATGGAGACCTTGGAATGAAGCGGTGGCACTGGGGCCCTAAAGGGTTCTCCTAAACAGAGGCTTTGACACAGCTCCAACGTGCAAGTTTCCCATGTGTAGATGAGATGTTTTCTGATGGGTGAGTCACGAAATAGCTATATGCTGCTTTTGAAATCCAGGCCTCTGAGGAGAGATGCCTGGACACCAAAGCAATGGATCTGATTAGTGCCTAGGGGCCTGTTCTTTTCTTTTTACCTCTGGGGACATCTGCTATGGGTCTGAGTGCAGGTAGGTGCTCAGTTGGGCTCAGATTGCCCCTGTTTTTCCTGGGAAGCCACCACTATTGAGATGGATCAGGGACTTTGGAGGTTTATCCTATTAGAAGGGTTGTGGCCATTGGAATGGGCACACACAATTCCCTTGGAGAGGGCAAGTACAGTCCTCAGTTTTGTGTCCAGGGGCCTGAGCCTGTAGGTTGTGTAGGCCAGGGCTGTTTGGTCAGTTCTCTGAAAACACAAACTTGGCTTATGTTTCGGGTCATAGGTATGGCAGGACTGATCTACAGACCATGAGGTGAACTCTTCGGGATTTGAAAGAAGGGCTAGTGTGAGGATCCTGCTCAAGTTTTTGTCTCTGGATATCATGTCACTCATGGTCGTGGAATTTCTGGGTGACTTCATGGGAAATGGATGAGTCTTACTTTTTGGTGGTTTGGCCCCGTCCAAAGAGTTTGGGTCATTCTTTGGGCTGCAAGAAGTCTGTTTTTTTTTGTTGTTGTTGTTGTTTTTTTTCTTTTTTAACCTCCGGTGTCCCACCAAATGAGGGATTCCAGAGTAGAGCCCTGGGGAGGGGCGACTGGACAATCAGAAATCTGGTTAAAAATTGGGGCCTAGGGACATGTCAAGCCCATTATGACATCTAATGGTCCAGCCACTGAGAGGACTTACTAGACTACAGAACTCAAGCTGAGGGTCACAATGTTTGTGTATGCCCTCGTCGCACTCAAGAATGGGCGGGGCCTCAGGGTGAATGCTGGTTTCTTCTACTCTGAACGTTGGACAACGTGCCAACCACAAGGGTTCTTGCCATGGGTAAAGAGGATTTCTGATTTCTACATCACACTCACCCCTGGGCTGTGATAGGAGATAAGGTCTCGGTTCTTAAGCCTGAAAACTGAGGTAAGGAAGAGATGATGACCTAAGGCCATGGCGGGTTTTTTGTGCTCAGTGTGCGGTCAGCTTTCTGGGTGTTGGTCAGGAGGTCCGGGCTCAGGTTGTGTTCGACAGTGCATTAGTGCCCAGGTTAGACTATATAATTTGGGTAAAGTTGAGTGCTGTGTAGGTTTACCCTCATTTAAGGTGCCTGGGCAGCTCATGAGGCAATAATTTTTTTTTCTAGAGGGCAGGCAGAGTGCCTCATTGTGGGTCCGGAATTGCCAAACTTGAGGGCTTTGGAACCAGGAGTATGAGGACGGAAGTCTGAGAAGACAAGCTAGACTTGGGTTTCAGGGCGAGGGCACGGCATGTACCCCCTGCAGATCTGAAAAAATATCTCATCCATCTGAAGTCAGGGCAAGGATCAGACTTTGGCTCAGGTTGGAGAATCTGAGCATGACGGCCGCTTCTTGAAGGCAGCAGAATCTCGAGGTCATTGAGGTTTTCCCACGTTGGGAGTTGTGGGATGCCCCCTTCAAGGATTCCTTCTGCGGGACAATTGAGAACTGTTGGACAGCTCCAGGACATCCCATATGGAATGACTCCAGACCACCGTTCGCGGATGGATGCCTGGGAAGCCCGCCTCGCATTCCAATTGTCTACTAGCAACAAGACAGTTTAGATCTGATGGCTCTGCGGGAGCAACCGTGGTGGCTGAGTTGAAATGGACTTTCCTGAGGATGGGTCCTAATGTGCTTTTGTGTCCATGAGGGCCTTGGAATGGGGCGGTGGCACCGGGACCCTGAAGTACTCTCCTAAGCTTTGGACATGGCTCCCATGCACAGGTTTCCTTGTGGAGAAGAGATGAGTTCTGATGGGTGCCTCAGGAAAACCCCTATGCTCGTATTGGAATCAGGCTTTTGAGGACACATGCCTGTAACCCAAAGCAATGGATCCTATTATGGCCTAGGGTCCTGTCTGGTTCAATCTTCTTCTCTGGGGACAACCATCTCTGTTATGAGTATAGGTCGATTATCAGCTGGTGTCAGACAGCCCTTGTTTGTTCTGGGCGACCTACACTATTGGGATGGCCTCAGGGACTTTGGAGGTTTCTCCTAATTTGTACGATTTTGGACCATGGAATGGGCAGAATTCCCATGGATTGGTAGGCACAGTCCGAATGTGTGGCTCCAGGGGCCCAGCCTGGAGGGTGGGTGGCCCAAGACTTTGAGGACAGAAGTCTGAAAACACAAACTCAGCTTAGGTTTGGGGACGTAGGTATGGCAGGCCCGATCTACAAACCATGAGAAGAACTCTTCAGGATATGAAGAAAGTGCGAGTCTGAGGCGCTTGCTCAGGCTTTTGTCTCTGGATTTTGTATCAGCGATGGCCGTGGAATGTCGGGGAGGCCTCATGGGCCACGGACGAATCTTCCTCTCTGAGGATTTGGCGCGATTCCCAATTGCTTTTCGTCAATCTTTGGGATGGGAGGACTCATTTCAGTTTTGTTACCTCAGGTGTCCCACCAAAAGAGGAATTCCAAAGCAAAGCCGTGGGGAAGACTGAAGGGTCAACCCGAACTATGGTTAAAAATTGGGGCCTAGGGGCATGGCAAGCCCAATATGCTATCTCTTCATCCAGCCACTTAGTGGCCTTACTTGTGGACTGGGCTCAGCCTGAGCGTCACAATGTGTGTTTGTGACCAATGTGGCCCACGAGCATGGGCGGGGCCTCATGGGCCACACTGGTTTCAACTACAATGAACGTTGGACAACATGCCAACCACAAGGTTTCTTGCCATGGGGAAGGAGTTCTGATTTCTGCATCACCTTCAACCCTGGGCAGTGATTGGAGATAAGGTCTAGGTTCTGAAACCTGAAAACCGAGGTTGGGAAGAAATGATGACCTAAGGTCACGGCGGCTCGATGTGCTCAGTGTGCGGCCAGCTGTCTGGGAGGGGCCAGGGGTTCCAGGCTCAGGCTGTACCAGAAAGGGCATTAGAGCCCTGGTCAGCTTGTGTATTTGGGGTACAGCCAAGGTCGGTGCAGGTTGATCCTCATTTGGGATGACTGGGTAGCCCCAGAGGACAAAGTTTTTCTTCTGGAGGGCCGGCAGAGTGCTGCATTGTAGTTCTGGATTGCCAAACTGGAGGGCTTGTGGGCCAGTAGTCTGACGACAAAATTCTGAGAACACAAGCTAGGCTTAGGTTTCTGGGTGAGGCCATGGCAGGCACAATCTACAGACCTGAATCGAGATCTCGTGCATCTGAAGTCAGGGCGAGGATCAGACGATCGCTCAGGTAGGAGTTTCTGTCCCTGATGGCCCCTTCATAAATGGGGGGTCATCACGAGGCCATGGGGCTTTCCAACGATGGGAGTTGTGAGAAGCTCCAAACTGCAGAGAGTCTTCTGCAGGACAATTGAGACCTGTTGTTTGGCTCCAGGCCAATGATTCTGAGCAGGGTTCTAAGGATGGATGGCTGGGTAGCCCACCTCGCATTCCAATTGTCTCCTAGCAACAAGACAGGTTAGATCTCCTGGATCTGTGGGGAGCAACCGAGGATGCTGAGTTGAAATGGACACCCCTGGGGATGGGTCCTAACGTGCTTTTGTGTCTATGGAGACCTTGGAATGAAGCGGTGGCACTGGGGCCCTAAAGGGTTCTCCTAAACAGAGGCTTTGACACAGCTCCAACGTGCAAGTTTCCCATGTGTAGATGAGATGTTTTCTGATGGGTGAGTCACGAAATAGCTATATGCTGCTTTTGAAATCCAGGCCTCTGAGGAGAGATGCCTGGACACCAAAGCAATGGATCTGATTAGTGCCTAGGGGCCTGTTCTTTTCTTTTTACCTCTGGGGACATCTGCTATGGGTCTGAGTGCAGGTAGGTGCTCAGTTGGGCTCAGATTGCCCCTGTTTTTCCTGGGAAGCCACCACTATTGAGATGGATCAGGGACTTTGGAGGTTTATCCTATTAGAAGGGTTGTGGCCATTGGAATGGGCACACACAATTCCCTTGGAGAGGGCAAGTACAGTCCTCAGTTTTGTGTCCAGGGGCCTGAGCCTGTAGGTTGTGTAGGCCAGGGCTGTTTGGTCAGTTCTCTGAAAACACAAACTTGGCTTATGTTTCGGGTCATAGGTATGGCAGGACTGATCTACAGACCATGAGGTGAACTCTTCGGGATTTGAAAGAAGGGCTAGTGTGAGGATCCTGCTCAAGTTTTTGTCTCTGGATATCATGTCACTCATGGTCGTGGAATTTCTGGGTGACTTCATGGGAAATGGATGAGTCTTACTTTTTGGTGGTTTGGCCCCGTCCAAAGAGTTTGGGTCATTCTTTGGGCTGCAAGAAGTCTGTTTTTTTTTGTTGTTGTTGTTGTTTTTTTTCTTTTTTAACCTCCGGTGTCCCACCAAATGAGGGATTCCAGAGTAGAGCCCTGGGGAGGGGCGACTGGACAATCAGAAATCTGGTTAAAAATTGGGGCCTAGGGACATGTCAAGCCCATTATGACATCTAATGGTCCAGCCACTGAGAGGACTTACTAGACTACAGAACTCAAGCTGAGGGTCACAATGTTTGTGTATGCCCTCGTCGCACTCAAGAATGGGCGGGGCCTCAGGGTGAATGCTGGTTTCTTCTACTCTGAACGTTGGACAACGTGCCAACCACAAGGGTTCTTGCCATGGGTAAAGAGGATTTCTGATTTCTACATCACACTCACCCCTGGGCTGTGATAGGAGATAAGGTCTCGGTTCTTAAGCCTGAAAACTGAGGTAAGGAAGAGATGATGACCTAAGGCCATGGCGGGTTTTTTGTGCTCAGTGTGCGGTCAGCTTTCTGGGTGTTGGTCAGGAGGTCCGGGCTCAGGTTGTGTTCGACAGTGCATTAGTGCCCAGGTTAGACTATATAATTTGGGTAAAGTTGAGTGCTGTGTAGGTTTACCCTCATTTAAGGTGCCTGGGCAGCTCATGAGGCAATAATTTTTTTTTCTAGAGGGCAGGCAGAGTGCCTCATTGTGGGTCCGGAATTGCCAAACTTGAGGGCTTTGGAACCAGGAGTATGAGGACGGAAGTCTGAGAAGACAAGCTAGACTTGGGTTTCAGGGCGAGGGCACGGCATGTACCCCCTGCAGATCTGAAAAAATATCTCATCCATCTGAAGTCAGGGCAAGGATCAGACTTTGGCTCAGGTTGGAGAATCTGAGCATGACGGCCGCTTCTTGAAGGCAGCAGAATCTCGAGGTCATTGAGGTTTTCCCACGTTGGGAGTTGTGGGATGCCCCCTTCAAGGATTCCTTCTGCGGGACAATTAAGACTTGTTGGACAGCTCCAGGACATCCCATATGGAATGACTCCAGACCACCGTTCGCGGATGGATGCCTGGGAAGCCCGCCTCGCATTCCAATTGTCTCCTAGCAACAAGACAGTTTAGATCTGATGGCTCTGCGGGAGCAACCGTGGTGGCTGAGTTGAAATGGACTTTCCTGAGGATGGGTCCTAATGTGCTTTTGTGTCCATGAGGGCCTTGGAATGGGGCGGTGGCACCGGGACCCTGAAGTACTCTCCTAAGCTTTGGACATGGCTCCCATGCACAGGTTTCCTTGTGGAGAAGAGATGAGTTCTGATGGGTGCCTCAGGAAAACCCCTATGCTCGTATTGGAATCAGGCTTTTGAGGACACATGCCTGTAACCCAAAGCAATGGATCCTATTATGGCCTAGGGTCCTGTCTGGTTCAATCTTCTTCTCTGGGGACAACCATCTCTGTTATGAGTATAGGTTGATTATAAGCTGATGTCAGACAGCCCTTGTTTGTTCTGGGCGACCTACACTATTGGGATGGCCTCAGGGACTTTGGAGGTTTCTCCTAATTTGTACGATTTTGGACCATGGAATGGGCAGAATTCCCATGGATTGGTAGGCACAGTCCGAATGTGTGGCTCCAGGGGCCCAGCCTGGAGGGTGGGTGGCCCAAGACTTTGAGGACAGAAGTCTGAAAACACAAACTCAGCTTAGGTTTGGGGACGTAGGTATGGCAGGCCCGATCTACAAACCATGAGAAGAACTCTTCAGGATATGAAGAAAGTGCGAGTCTGAGGCGCTTGCTCAGGCTTTTGTCTCTGGATTTTGTATCAGCGATGGCCGTGGAATGTCGGAGAGGCCTCATGGGCCACGGACGAATGTTCCTCTCTGAGGATTTGGCGCGATTCCCAATTGCTTTTCGTCAATCTTTGGGATGGGAGGACTCATTTCAGTTTTGTTACCTCAGGTGTCCCACCAAAAGATGAATTCCAAAGCAAAGCCGTGGGGCAGACTGAAGGGACAACCCGAACTATGGTTAAAAATTGGGGCCTAGGGGCATGGCAAGCCCAATATGCTATCTCTTCATCCAGCCACTTAGTGGCCTTACTTGAGGACTGGGCTCAGCCTGAGCGTCACAATGTGTGTTTGTGACCAATGTGGCCCAAGAGCATGGGTGGGGCCTCATGGGCCACACTGGTTTCAACTACAATGAACGTTGGACAACATGCCAACCACAAGGTTCTTGCCATGGGGAAGGATTTCTGATTTCTGCATCACCTTCAACACTGGGCAGTGATTGGATATAAGGTCTAGGTTCTGAAACCTGAAAATTGATGTTGGGAAGAGATGACGACCTAAGGCCATGGCGGCTCAATGTGCTCAGTTTGCGGCCAGCTGTCTGGGAGGGGCCAGGGGGTCCAGGGTCAGGCTGTACCAGAAAGGGCATTAGAGCCCTGGTCAGCCTGTGTATTTGGGGTACAGCCAAGGTCGGTGCAGGTTGATCCTCATTTGGGGTTACTGGGTAGCCCCAGAGGACAATGTTTTTCTTCTGGAGGGCCGGCAGAGTGCTGTGTTGTAGTTCTGGATTGCCAAACTGGAGGGCTTGTGGGCCAGTAGTCTGACGACAAAAGTCTGAGAACACAAGCTAGGCTTAGGTTTCTGGGTGAGGCCATGGCAGGCACAATCTACAGACCTGAATCGAGATCTCGTGCATCTGAAGTCAGGGCGAGGATCAGACGATCGCTCAGGTTGGAGTATCTGACCCTGATGGCCCCTTCATGAATGGGGGGGTCATCACGAGGCCATGGGTGTTTTCCCACGATGGGAGTTGTGAGAAGCTCCAAACTGCAGAGAGTCTTCTGCAGGACAATTGAGACCTGTTGTTTGGCTCCAGGCCAATGATTCTGAGCAGGGTTCTAAGGATGGATGGCTGGGTAGCCCACCTCGCATTCCAATTGTCTCCTAGCAGCAAGACAGGTTAGATCTCCTGGATCTGTGGGGAGCAACCGAGGCCGCTGAGTTGAAATGGACACCCCTGGGGATGGGTTCTAACGTGCTTTTGTGTCTATGGAGACCTTGGAATGAAGCGGTGGCACTGGGGCCCTAAAGGGTTCTCCTAAACCGAGGCTTTGACACAGCTCCAACGTGCACGTTTCCCATGTGTAGATGAGATGTTTTCTGATGGGTGAGTCAAGAAACAGCTATAAAGCTGCTTTTGAAATCCAGGCCTCTGAGGAGAGATGCCTGGACACCAAAGCAATGGATCTGATTAGTGCCTAGGGGCCTGTTCTTTCCATTTTACCTCTGGGGACATCTGTCTATGGGTCTGAGTGCAGGTAGGTGCTCAGTTGGGCTCAGATTGCCCCTGTTTTTCCTGGGAAGCCACCACAATTGAGATGGATCAGGGACTTTGGAGGTTTATCCTATGAGAAGGGTTGTGGCCATTGGAATGGGCACACACAATTCCCTTGGAGAGGGCAAGTACAGTCCTCAGGTTTGGCTCCAGGGGCCTGAGCCTGTAGGTTGTGTAGGCCAGGGCTGTTTGGACAGTTGTCAGAAAACACAAACTCGGCTTATGTTTCGGTTCATAGGTATGGCAGGACTGATCTACAGACCATGAGGAGAACTCTTCGGGATTTGAAAGAAGGGCGAGTGTGAGGCTCCTGCTCAAGTCTTTGTCTCTGGATATCGTGTCACTCATGGACGTGGAATTTCTGGGTGACTTCATGGGAAATGGACGAGTCTTACTCTCTGGTGGTTTGGCCCCGTCCAAAGAGTTTTGGGTCATTCTGTGGGCTGGAAGAAGTCCGTTTTTTTTTGTTGTTGTTTTTGTTTTCTTTTTTAACCTCAGGTGTCCCACCAAATGAGGGATTCCCTAGTAGAGCCCTGGGGAGGGGCGACTGGACAATCAGAAATCTGGTTAAAAATTGGGGCCTAGGGACATGTCAAGCCCATTATGACATCTAATTGTCCAGCCACTGAGAGGACTTACTAGAGGACAGTACTCATGCTGTGGGTCACAATGCGTGTGTATGCCCTCGTCGCACTCAAGGATGGGCGTGGCCTCAGGGTGAATGCTGGTTTCTCCTACACTGAACGTTGGACAACGTGCCAACCATAAGGGTTCTTGCCATGGGTAAGGAGGAGTTATGATTTCTGCATCACACTCACCCCTGGGCAGTGATTGGAGATAAGGTCTCGGTTCTAAAGCCTGAAAACTGAGGTAGGGAAGAGATGATGACCTAAGGCCATGGCGGGTTTTATGTGCTCAGTGTGTGGTCAGCTTTCTGGGTGTTGGTCAGGAGGTCCGGGCTCAGGTTGTGTTCTTTAGTGCATTAGTGCCCAGGTTAGACTTTATAATTTGGGTAAAGTCGAATGCTGTGTAGGTTTACCCTCATTTAAGGTGCCTGGTCAGCTCATGAGGCAATAATTTTTTTTCTAGAGGGCAGGCAGAGTGCTGCATTGTGGGTCCGGAATTGCCAAACTTGAGGGCTTTGAGGCCAGGAGTGTGAGGACGGAAGTCTGAGAAGACAAGCTAGACTTGGGTTTCAGGGCGAGGGCACGGCAGGTACCCCCTGCAGATCTTAACAAATATCTCATGCATCTGAAGTCAGGGCGAGGATCAGACGTTGACTCAGGTTGGAGTTTCTGAGCATGACGGCCGCTTCATGAAGGGAGCGGAATCTCGAGGCCATTGAGGTTTTCCCACGTTGGGAGTTGTGGGATGCCCCCTTCAAGGATTCCTTCTGCGGGACAATTGAGACCTGTTGGACAGCTCCAGGACATCCCATATGGAATGACTCCAGAGTCCCGTTCGCGGATGGATGCCTGGGAAGCCCGCCTCGCATTCCAATTGTCTCCTAGCAACAAGACAGTTTAGATCTGATGTCTCTGCAGGAGCAACCGGGGTGGCTGAGTTGAAATGGACTTTCCTGAGGATGGGTCCTAATGTGTTTTTGTGTCCATGAGAGCCTTGGAATGGGGCGGTGGCACCAGGACCCTGAAGTACTCTCCTAAGCTTTGGACATGGCTCCCATGCACAGGTTTCCTTGTGGAGATGAGATGAGTTCTAATGGGTGCCTCAGGAAAACACCTATGCTCGTATTGGAATCAGGCTTTTGAGGACACATGCCTGTAACCCAAAGCAATGGATCCTATTATGGCCTAGGGTCCTGTCTGGTTCAATCTTCTTCTCTGGAGACATCCATCTATGGTATGAGTGGAGGTCGATTATCAGCTGGTGTCAGACACCCCTTGTTTGTTCACGGCGACCTACACTATTGGGATGGCCTCAGGGACATTGGAGGTTTCTCCTAATTTGTACGATTTTGGACCATGGAATGGGCAGAATTCAATAGAATTGGTAGGCACAGTCCTAATGTGTGGCTCCAGGGGCCCAGGCTGGAGCGTGTGTGGCCCAAGACTTTGGGGACAGAAGTCTGAAAACACAAACTCAGCTTAGGTTTGGGGACGTAGGTATGGCAGGCCCGATCTACAAACCATGAGAAGAACTCTTCAGGATATGAAGAAAGTGCGAGTCTGAGGCGCTTGCTCAGGCTTTTGTCTCTGGATTTTGTATCAGCGATGGCCGTGGAATGTCGGGGACGCCTCATGGGCCATGGACGAATCTTCCTCTCTGAGGATTTGGCCCGATTCCCAATTTCTTTTCGTCAATCTGTGGGATGGGAGGACTCATTTCAGGTTTGTTACCTCAGGTGTCCCACCAAAAGAGGAATTCCAAAGCAAAGCCGAGGGGAAGACTGAAGGGACAACCCGAACTATGGTTAAAAATTGGGGCCTAGGGGCGTGGCAAGCCCAATATGCTATCTCTTCATCCAGTCACTGAGTGGCCTTACTTGAGGACTGGGCTCAGCCTGAGCGTCACAATGTGTGTTTGTGACCAATGTGGCCCGTGAGCATGGGCGGGGCCTCATGGGCCACACTGGTTTCAACTACACTGAACGTTGGACAACATGCCAACCACAAGGTTTCTTGCCATGGGGAAGGAGTTCTGATTTCTGCATCACCTTCAACCCTGGGCAGTGATTGGAGATAAGGTCTAGGTTCTGAAACCTGAAAACCGAGGTTGGGTAGAAATGATGACCTAAGGTCATGGCGGCTCGATGTGCTCAGTGTGCGGCCAGCTGTCTGGGAGGGGCCAGGGGGTCCAGGCTCAGGCTGTGTCAGAAAGGGCATTAGTGCCCCGGTCAGCCTATGTATTTGGGGTACAGCCAAGGTCGGTGCAAATTGATCCTCATTTGGGGTTACTGGGTAGCCCCAGAAGACAATGTTTTTCTTCTGGAGGGCCGGCAGAGTGCTGCATTGTAGTTCTGGATTGCCAAACTGGAGGGCTTGTGGGCCAGTAGTCTGACGACAAAAGTCTGAGAACACAAGCTAGGCTTATGTTTCTGGGTGAGGCCATGGCAGGCACAATCTACAGACCTGAATCGAAGTCTCATGCACCTGAAGTCAGGGCGAGGATCAGACGATCAATCAGGTTGGAGATTCTGACCCTGATGGCCCCTTCATGAATGGGCGGGGCATCACGAGGCCATGGGTGTTTTCCCACGATGGGAGTTGTGAGAAGCTCCAAACTGCAGAGAGTCTTCTGCAGGACAACTGAGACCTGTTGTTTGGCTCCAGGCCAATGATTCTGAGCAGGGTTCTAAGGATGGATGGCTGGGTAGCTCACCTCGCATTCCAATTGTCTCCTAGCAACAAGACAGGTTAGATCTCCTGGATCTGTGGGGAGCAACCGAGGACGCTGAGTTGAAATGGACACCCCTGGGGATGGGTCCTAACGTGCTTTTGTGTCTATGGAGACCTTGGAATGAAGCGGTGGCACTGGGGCCCTAAAGGGTTCTCCTAAACAGAGGCTTTGACAAAGCTCCAACGTGCAAGTTTCCCATGTGTAGATGAGAAGTTTTCTGATGGGTGAGTCAAGAAACAGCTATATGCTGCTTTTGAAATCCAGACCTCTGAGGAGAGATGCCTGGAAACCAAAGCAATGGATCTGATTAGTGCCTAGGGGCCTGTTCTTTCCTTCATACCTCTGGGGACATCTGTCTATGGGTCTGAGTGCAGGTAGGTGCTCAGTTCGGCTCAGATTGCCCATTTTTTTCCTGGGAGGCCACCACTATTGAGATTGATCAGGGACTTTGGAGGTTTATCCTATTAGAAGGGTTGTGGCCATTGGAATGGGCACACACAATTCCCTTGGAGAGGGCAAGTACAGTCCTCAGGTTTGTCTCCAGGGGCCTGAGCCTGTAGGTTGTGTAGGCAAGGGCTGTTTGGACAGTTGTCTGAAAACACAAACTCGGCTTATGTTTCGGGTCATAGGTATGGCAGGACTGATCTACAGACCATGAGGAGAACTCTTCGGGATTTGAAAGAAGGGCGAGTGTGAGGCTCCTGCTCAAGTTTTTGTCTCTGGATATCGTGTCACTCATGGACGTGGAATTTCTGGGTGACTTCATGGGAAATGGACGAGTCTTACTCTCTGGTGGTTTGGCCCCGTCCAAAGAGTTTGGGGTCATTCTGTGCGCTGGAAGAAGTCAGTTTTTTTTTTGTTGTTGTTGTTGTTTTTTTCTTTTTTAACCTCAGGTGTCCCACGTAATGAGGGTTTCCAGAGTAGAGCCCTGGGGAGGGGCGACTGGATAATCAGAAATCTGGTTAAGAATTGGGGCCTAGGGACATGTCAAGCCCATAATGACATCTAATGGTCCAGCCACTGAGAGGACTTACTAGAGGACAGAATTCGTGCTGAAGGTCTCAATGCGTGTCTATGTCCTTGTCGCACTCAAGAATGGGCGGGGCCTCAGGGTGAATGCTGGTTTCTCCTACACTGAACGTTGGACAGCGTGCCAACCACAAGGGTTATTGCCATGGGTAAGGAGGAGTTCTGATTTCTGCATCACACTCACCCCTGGGCAGTGATTGGAGATAAGGTCTCGGTTCTGAAGCCTGAAAACTGAGGTAGGGAAGAGATGATGACCTAAGGCCATGGCGGGTTTTATGTGCTCAGTGTGCGGTCAGCTTCTGGGTGTTGGTCAGGAGGTCCGGGCTCAGGTTGTGTTCGACAGTGCATTAGTGCCCAGGTTAGACTATATAATTTGGGTAAAGTCGAGTGCTGTGTAGGTATACCCTCATTTAAGGTCCCTGGGCAGCTCATGAGGCAATCATTTTTTTTCTAGAGGGTAGGCAGAGTGCTGCATTATGGGTCCGGAATTGCCAAACTTGAGGGCTTCGGGGCCAGGAGTGTGAGGATGGAAGTCTGAGAAGACAAGCTAGACTTGGGTTTCAGGGCGAGGGCACGGCAGGTACCCTCTGCAGATCTGAACCAATATCTCATGCATCTGAAGTCAGGGCGAGGATCAGACGTTGGCTCAGGTTGGAGTTTCTGAGCATGACGGCCGCTTCATGAAGGGAGCGGAATCTCGAGGCCATTGAGGTTTTCCGACGTTGGGAGTTGTGGGATGCTCCCTTCAAGGATTCCTTCTGCGGGACAATTGAGAACTGTTGGACAGCTCCAGGACATCCCATATGGAATGACTCCAGAGCACCGTTCGCGGATGGATGCCTGGGAAGCCCGCCTCGCATTCCAATTGTCTCCTAGCAACAAGAGAGTTTAGATCTGATGGCTCTTCGGGAGCAACCGGGGTGGCTGAGTTGAAATGGACTTTCCTGAGGATGGGTCCTAATGTGTTTTTGTGTCCATGAGGGCCTTGGAATGGGGCGGTGGCACCAGGACCCTGAAATACTCTCCTAAGGTTTGGACATGGCTCCCATGCACAGATTTCCTTTTGGAGATGAGATGAGTTCTGATGGGTGCCGCAGGAAAACACTTATGCTCGTATTGGAATCAGGCTTTTGAGGACACATGACTGTAACCCAAAGCAATGGATCATATTATGGCCTAGGGTCCTGTCTGGTTCAATCTTCTTCTCTGGGTACATCCATCTATGGTATGAGTGGAGGTCGATTATCAGCTGGTGTCTGACAGCCCTTGTTTGTTTCGGGCGACCTACACTATTGGGAAGGCCTCAGGGACTTTGGAGGTTTCTCCTAATTTGTACGATTTTGGACCATGGAATGGGCAGAATTCTCATGGATTGGTAGGCACAGTCCTAATGAGTGGCTCCAGGGGCCGAGCCTGGAGGGTGTGGGGCCCAAGACTTTGAAGACAGAAGTCTGAAAACACAAACTCAGCTTAGGTTTGGGGACGTAGGCAGGCCCGATCTACAAACCATGAGAAGAACTCTTCAGGATATGAAGAAAGTGCGAGTCTGAGGCGCTTGCTCAGGCTTTTGTCTCTGGATTTTGTATCAGCGATGGCCGTGGAATGTCGGGGAGGCCTCATGGGCCATGGACGAATCTTCCTCTCTGAGGATTTGGCCCGATTCCCAATTTCTTTTCGTCAATTTGTGGGATGGGAGGACTCATTTCAGTTTTGTTACCTCAGGTGTCCCACCAAAAGAGGAATTCCAAAGCAAAGCCGTGGGGAAGACTGAAGGGACAACCCGAACTATGGTTAAAAATTGGGGCCTAGGGGCATGGCAAGCCCAATATGCTATCTCTTCATCTAGTCACTGAGTGGCCTTACTTGTGGACTGGGCTCAGCCTGAGCGTCACAATGTGTGTTTGTGACCAATGTGGCCCGTGAGCATGGGCGGGGCCTCATGGGCCACACTGGTTTCAACTACACTGAACGTTGGACAACATGCCAACCACAAGGTTTCTTGCCATGGGGAAGGAGTTCTGATTTCTGCATCACCTTCAACCCTGGGCAGTGATTGGAGATAAGGTCTAGGTTCTGAAACCTGAAAACCGAGGTTGGGTAGAAATGATGACCTAAGGTCATGGCGGCTCGATGTGCTCAGTGTGCGGCCAGCTGTCTGGGAGGGGCCAGGGGGTCCAGGCTCAGGCTGTGTCAGAAAGGGCATTAGTGCCCCGGTCAGCCTATGTATTTGGGGTACAGCCAAGGTCGGTGCAAATTGATCCTCATTTGGGGTTACTGGGTAGCCCCAGAAGACAATGTTTTTCTTCTGGAGGGCCGGCAGAGTGCTGCATTGTAGTTCTGGATTGCCAAACTGGAGGGCTTGTGGGCCAGTAGTCTGACGACAAAAGTCTGAGAACACAAGCTAGGCTTATGTTTCTGGGTGAGGCCATGGCAGGCACAATCTACAGACCTGAATCGAAGTCTCATGCACCTGAAGTCAGGGCGAGGATCAGACGATCAATCAGGTTGGAGATTCTGACCCTGATGGCCCCTTCATGAATGGGCGGGGCATCACGAGGCCATGGGTGTTTTCCCACGATGGGAGTTGTGAGAAGCTCCAAACTGCAGAGAGTCTTCTGCAGGACAACTGAGACCTGTTGTTTGGCTCCAGGCCAATGATTCTGAGCAGGGTTCTAAGGATGGATGGCTGGGTAGCTCACCTCGCATTCCAATTGTCTCCTAGCAACAAGACAGGTTAGATCTCCTGGATCTGTGGGGAGCAACCGAGGACGCTGAGTTGAAATGGACACCCCTGGGGATGGGTCCTAACGTGCTTTTGTGTCTATGGAGACCTTGGAATGAAGCGGTGGCACTGGGGCCCTAAAGGGTTCTCCTAAACAGAGGCTTTGACAAAGCTCCAACGTGCAAGTTTCCCATGTGTAGATGAGAAGTTTTCTGATGGGTGAGTCAAGAAACAGCTATATGCTGCTTTTGAAATCCAGACCTCTGAGGAGAGATGCCTGGAAACCAAAGCAATGGATCTGATTAGTGCCTAGGGGCCTGTTCTTTCCTTCATACCTCTGGGGACATCTGTCTATGGGTCTGAGTGCAGGTAGGTGCTCAGTTCGGCTCAGATTGCCCATTTTTTTCCTGGGAGGCCACCACTATTGAGATTGATCAGGGACTTTGGAGGTTTATCCTATTAGAAGGGTTGTGGCCATTGGAATGGGCACACACAATTCCCTTGGAGAGGGCAAGTACAGTCCTCAGGTTTGTCTCCAGGGGCCTGAGCCTGTAGGTTGTGTAGGCAAGGGCTGTTTGGACAGTTGTCTGAAAACACAAACTCGGCTTATGTTTCGGGTCATAGGTATGGCAGGACTGATCTACAGACCATGAGGAGAACTCTTCGGGATTTGAAAGAAGGGCGAGTGTGAGGCTCCTGCTCAAGTTTTTGTCTCTGGATATCGTGTCACTCATGGACGTGGAATTTCTGGGTGACTTCATGGGAAATGGACGAGTCTTACTCTCTGGTGGTTTGGCCCCGTCCAAAGAGTTTGGGGTCATTCTGTGCGCTGGAAGAAGTCAGTTTTTTTGTTGTTGTTGTTGTTGTTTTTTTCTTTTTTAACCTCAGGTGTCCCACGTAATGAGGGTTTCCAGAGTAGAGCCCTGGGGAGGGGCGACTGGATAATCAGAAATCTGGTTAAGAATTGGGGCCTAGGGACATGTCAAGCCCATAATGACATCTAATGGTCCAGCCACTGAGAGGACTTACTAGAGGACAGAATTCGTGCTGAAGGTCTCAATGCGTGTCTATGTCCTTGTCGCACTCAAGAATGGGCGGGGCCTCAGGGTGAATGCTGGTTTCTCCTACACTGAACGTTGGACAGCGTGCCAACCACAAGGGTTATTGCCATGGGTAAGGAGGAGTTCTGATTTCTGCATCACACTCACCCCTGGGCAGTGATTGGAGATAAGGTCTCGGTTCTGAAGCCTGAAAACTGAGGTAGGGAAGAGATGATGACCTAAGGCCATGGCGGGTTTTATGTGCTCAGTGTGCGGTCAGCTTCTGGGTGTTGGTCAGGAGGTCCGGGCTCAGGTTGTGTTCGACAGTGCATTAGTGCCCAGGTTAGACTATATAATTTGGGTAAAGTCGAGTGCTGTGTAGGTATACCCTCATTTAAGGTCCCTGGGCAGCTCATGAGGCAATCATTTTTTTTCTAGAGGGTAGGCAGAGTGCTGCATTGTGGGTCCGGAATTGCCAAACTTGAGGGCTTCGGGGCCAGGAGTGTGAGGATGGAAGTCTGAGAAGACAAGCTAGACTTGGGTTTCAGGGCGAGGGCACGGCAGGTACCCTCTGCAGATCTGAACCAATATCTCATGCATCTGAAGTCAGGGCGAGGATCAGACGTTGGCTCAGGTTGGAGTTTCTGAGCATGACGGCCGCTTCATGAAGGGAGCGGAATCTCGAGGCCATTGAGGTTTTCCGACGTTGGGAGTTGTGGGATGCTCCCTTCAAGGATTCCTTCTGCGGAACAATTGAGAACTGTTGGACAGCTCCAGGACATCCCATATGGAATGACTCCAGAGCACCGTTCGCGGATGGATGCCTGGGAAGCCCGCCTCGCATTCCAATTGTCTCCTAGCAACAAGAGAGTTTAGATCTGATGGCTCTTCGGGAGCAACCGGGGTGGCTGAGTTGAAATGGACTTTCCTGAGGATGGGTCCTAATGTGTTTTTGTGTCCATGAGGGCCTTGGAATGGGGCGGTGGCACCAGGACCCTGAAATACTCTCCTAAGGTTTGGACATGGCTCCCATGCACAGATTTCCTTTTGGAGACGAGATGAGTTCTAATGGGTGCCGCAGGAAAACACTTATGCTCGTATTGGAATCAGGCTTTTGAGGACACATGACTGTAACCCAAAGCAATGGATCATATTATGGCCTAGGGTCCTGTCTGGTTCAATCTTCTTCTCTGGGTACATCCATCTATGGTATGAGTGGAGGTCGATTATCAGCTGGTGTCTGACAGCCCTTGTTTGTTTCGGGCGACCTACACTATTGGGAAGGCCTCAGGGACTTTGGAGGTTTCTCCTAATTTGTACGATTTTGGACCATGGAATGGGCAGAATTCCCATGGATTGGTAGGCACAGTCCTAATGAGTGGCTTCAGGGGCCGAGCCTGGAGGGTGTGGGGCCCAAGACTTTGAAGACAGAAGTCTGAAAACACAAACTCAGCTTAGGTTTGGGGACGTAGGCAGGCCCGATCTACAAACCATGAGAAGAACTCTTCAGGATATGAAGAAAGTGCGAGTCTGAGGCGCTTGCTCAGGCTTTTGTCTCTGGATATTGTATCAGCGATGGCCGTGGAATGTCGGGGAGGCCTCATGGGCCATGGACGAATCTTCCTCTCTGAGGATTTGGCCCGATTCCCAATTTCTTTTCGTCAATTTGTGGGATGGGAGGACTCATTTCAGTTTTGTTACCTCAGGTGTCCCACCAAAAGAGGAATTCCAAAGCAAAGCCGTGGGGAAGACTGAAGGGACAACCCGAACTATGGTTAAAAATTGGGGCCTAGGGGCATGGCAAGCCCAATATGCTATCTCTTCATCTAGTCACTGAGTGGCCTTACTTGTGGACTGGGCTCAGCCTGAGCGTCACAATGTGTGTTTGTGACCAATGTGGCCCGTGAGCATGGGCGGGGCCTCATGGGCCACACTGGTTTCAACTACACTGAACGTTGGACAACATGCCAACCACAAGGTTTCTTGCCATGGGGAAGGAGTTCTGATTTCTGCATCACCTTCAACCCTGGGCAGTGATTGGAGATAAGGTCTAGGTTCTGAAACCTGAAAACCGAGGTTGGGTAGAAATGATGACCTAAGGTCATGGCGGCTCGATGTGCTCAGTGTGCGGCCAGCTGTCTGGGAGGGGCCAGGGTGTCCAGGCTCAGGCTGTGTCAGAAAGGGCATTAGTGCCCTGGTCAGCCTATGTATTTGGGGTATAGCCAAGGTCGGTGCAGGTTGATCCTCATTTGGGGTTACTGGTTAGCCCCAGAAGACAATGTTTTTCTTCTGGAGGGCCGGCAGAGTGCTGCATTGTAGTTCTGGATTGCCAAACTGGAGGGCTTGTGGGCCAGTAGTCTGACGACAAAAGTCTGAGAACACAAGCTAAGCTTAGGTTTCTGGGTGAGGCCATGGCACGCACAATCTACAGACCTGAATCGAGGTCTCGTGCATCTGAAGTCAGCGCGAGGATCAGACGATCGCTCAGGTTGGAGTTTCTGTCCCTGATGGCTCCTTCATGAAAGGGGGGGGGCATCACGAGGCCATGGGTGTTTTCCCACGATGGGAGTTGTGAGAAGCTCCAAACTGCAGAGAGTCTTCTGCAGGACAATTGAGACCTGATGTTTGGCTCCAGGCCAATGATTCTGAGCAGGGTTCTAAGTACGGATGGCTGGGTAGCCCACCTCGCATTCCAATTGTCTCCTAGCAACATGACAGGTTAGATCTCCTGGATCTGTGGGGAGCAACCGAGGCCGCTGAGTTGAAATGGACACCCCTGGGGATGGGTCCTAACGTGCTTTTGTGTCTATGGAGACCTTGGAATGAAGCGGTGGCACTGGGGCCCTAAAGGGTTCTCCTAAACAGAGGCTTTGACACAGCTCCAACGTGCAAGTTTCCCAAGTGTAGATGAGATGTTTTCTGATGGGTGAGTCAAGAAACAGCTATATGCTGCTTTTGAAATCCAGGCCTCTGAGGAGAGATGCCTGGAAACCAAAGCAATGGATCGGATTAGTGCCTAGGGTCTGTACTTTCCTTTTTACCTCTGGGGACATCTGTCTATGGGTCTGAGTGCAGGTAGGTGCTCAGTTGGGCTCAGATTGCCCCTGTTGTTCCTGGCAAGCCACCACTATTGAGATGGATCAGGGACTTTGGAGGTTTATTCTATTAGAAGGGTTGTGGCCATTGGAATGGGCACACACAATTCCCTTGGAGAGGGCAAGTACAGTCCTCAGGTTTGGCTCCAGGGGCCTGAGCCTGTAGGTTGTGTAGGCCAGGGCTGTTTGGACAGTTGTCTGAAAACACAAACTCGGCTTATGTTTCGGGTCATAGGTATGGCAGGACTGATCTACAGACCATGAGGAGAACTCTTTGGGATTTGAAAGAAGGGCGAGTGTGAGGCTCCTGCTCAAGTTTTGGTCTCTGGATATCGTGTCACTCATGGTCGTGGAATTTCTGGGTGTCTTCATGGGAAATGGACGAGTCTTACTCTCTGGTGGTTTGGCCCCGTCCAAAGAGTTTGGGGTCATTCTGTGGGCTGGAAGAAGTCCGTTTTTTTTTATTCTTGTTTTTTTCTTTTTTAACCTCAGGTGTCCCACCAAATGAGGGATTCCACAGTAGAGCCCTGGGGAGGTGCGACATGACCATCAGAAATTTGGTTAAAAATTGGGGCCTAGGGACATGTCAAGCCCATTATGACATCTAATGGTCCAGCAACTGAGAGGACTTACTAGAGGACAGGACTCATGCTGAGGGTCACAATGCGTCTGTATGCCCTCGTCGCACTCAAGAATGGGCGGGGCCTCAGGGTGAATGCTGGTTTCTCCTACACTGAACGTTGGACAACGTGCCAACCACAAGGGTTCTTGCCATGGGTAAGGAGGAGTTCTGATTTCTGCATCACACTCACCCCTGGGCAGTGATTGGAGATAAGGTCTCGATTCTGAAGCCTGAAATATGAGGTAGGGAAGAGATGATGACCTAAGGCCATGGCGGGTTTTATGTGCTCAGTGTGCGGTCAGCTTTCTGGGTGTTGGTCAGGAGGTCCAAGCTCAGGTTGTGTTCGACAGTGCATTATTGCCCGGGTTAGACTATATAATTTGGGTAAAGTCGAGTGCTGTGTAGGTTTACCCTCATTTAAGGTGCCTGGGCAGCTCATGAGGCAATCATTTTTTTTCTAGAGGGCAGGCAGAGTGCTGCATTGTGGGTCCGGAATTGCCAAACTTGAGGGCTTCGGGGCCAGGAGTGTGAGGACGGAAGTCTGAGAAGACAAGCTAGACTTGGGTTTCAGTGCGAGGGCATGGCAGGTACCCCCTGCAGATCTGAACCAATATCTCATGCATTTGAAGTCAGGGCGAGGATCAGACGTTGGCTCAGGTTGGAATTTCTGAGCATGACGGCCGCTTCATGAAGAGAGCAGAATCTCGAGGCCATTGAGCTTTTCCCACGTTGGGAGTTGTGGGATGCCCCCTTCAAGGATTCCTTCTGCGGGCCAATTGAGACCTGTTGGACAGCTCCAGGACATCCCATATGGAATGACTCCAGAGCACCGTTCGCGGATGGATGCCTGGGAAGCCCGCCTCGCATTCCAATTGTCTCCTAGCAACAAGACAGTTTAGATCTGATGACTCTGCGGGAGCAACCGGGGTGGCTGAGTTGAAATGGACTTTCCTGAGGATGGGTCCTAATGTGTTTTTGTGCCATGAGGGCCTTGGAATGGGGCGGTGGCACCGGGACCCTGAAGTACTCTCCTAAGCTTTGGACATGGCTCCCATGCACAGGTTTCCTTGTGGAGACGAGATGAGTTCTGATGAGTGCCTCAGGAAAACCCTTATGCTCGTATTGGAATCAGGCTTTTGAGGACACATGCCTGTAACCCAAAGCAATGGATCCTATTATGGCCTAGGGTCCTGTCTGGTTCAATCTTCTTCTCTGGGGATATCCATCTATGGTATGAGTGGAGGTCGATTATCAGCTGGTGTCTGACAGCCCTTGTTTGTTCCGGGCGACCTACACTATTGGGATGGCCTCAGGGACTTTGGAGGTTTCTCCTACTTTGTACGATTTTGGACCATGGAATGGGCAGAATTCCCATGGATTGGTAGGCACAGTCCTAATGTGTGGCTCCATTGGCCCAGGCTGGAGGGTGTGTGGCCCAAGACTTTGGGGACAGAAGTCTGAAAACACAAACTCAGCTTAGGTTTGGGGACGTAGGTATGGCAGGCACGATCTACAAATCATGAGAAGAACTCTTCAGGATATGAAGAAAGTGCGAGTCTGAGGCGCTTGCTCAGGCTTTTGTCTCTGGATTTTGTATCAGCGATGGCCGTGGATTGTCGGGGAGGCCTCATGGGCCATGGACGAATCTTCCTCTCTGAGGATTTGGCCCGATTCCCAATTGCTTTTCGTCAATCTGTGGGATGGGAGGACTCATTTCAGTTTTGTTACCTCAGGTGTCCCACCAAAAGTGGAATTCCAAAGCAAAGCCGAGGGGAAGACTGAAGTGACAACCCGAACTATGGTTAAAAATTGGGGCCTAGGGGCATGGCTAGCCCAATATGCTATCTCTTCATCCAGTCACTGAGTGGCCTTTCTTGAGGACTGGGCTCAGCCTGAGCGTCACAATGTGTGTTTGTGACCAATGTGGCCCGTGAGCATGGGCGGGGCCTCATGGGCCACACTGGTTTCAACTACATTGAACGTTGGACAACATGCCAAACACAAGGTTTCTTGCCATGGGGAAGGAGTTCTGATTTCTGCATCACCTTCAACCCTGGGCAGTGTTTGGAGATAAGGTCTCGGTTCTGAAACCTGAAAACCGAGGTTGGGAAGAAATGATGACCTAAGGTCATGGCGGCTCGATGTGCTCAGTGTGCGGCCAGCTGTCTGGGAGGGGCCAGGGTGTCCAGGCTCAGACTGTGTCAGAAAGGGCATTAGTGCCCCTGTCAGCCTATGTATTTGGGGAACAGCCAAGGTCGGTGCAGGTTGATCCTCATTTGGGGTTACTGGGTAGCCCCAGAAGACAATGTTTTTCTTCTGGAGGGCCGGTAGAGTTTTGCATTGTAGTTCTGGATTGCCAAACTGGAGGGCTTGTGGGCCAGTAGTCTGACGACAAAAGTCTGAGAACACAAGCTAGGCTTAGGTTTCTGGGTGAGGCCATGGCAGGCACAATCTACAGACCTGAATCGAAGTCTCCTGCATCTAAAGTCAGGGCGAGGATCAGACGATTGCTCAGGTTGGAGTTTCTGACCCTGAAGGCCCCTTCATGAATGGGCGGGGCATCACGAGGCCATGGGTGTTTTCCCACGATGGGAGTTGTGAGAAGCTCCAAACTGCAGAGAGTCTTCTGCAGGACAATTGAGACCTGTTGTTTGGCTCCAGGCCAATGATTCTGAGCAGGGTTCTAAGGATGGATGGCTGGGTAGCCCACCTCGCATTCCAATTGTCACCTAGCAACAAGACAGGTTAGATCTCCTGGATGTGTGGGGAGCAACCGAGGACGCTGAGTTGAAATGGACACCCCTGGGGATGGGTCCTAACGTGCTTTTGTGTCTATGGAGACCTTGGAATGAAGCGGTGGCACTGGGGCCCTAAAGGGTTCTCCTAAACAGAGGCTTTGACACAGCTCCAACGTGCAAGTTTCCCATGTGTAGATGAGATGTTTTCTGATGGGTGAGTCAAGAAACAGCTATATGCTGCTTTTGAAATCCAGACCTCTGAGGAGAGATGCCTGGAAACCAAAGCAATGGATCTGATTAGTGCCTAAAGGCCTGTTCTTTTCTTCATACCTCTGGGGACATCTGTCTATGGGTCTGAGTGCAGGTAGGTTCTCAGTTCGGCTCAGATTGCCCATGTTTTTCCTGGGAAGCCACCACTATTGAGATGGATCAGGGACTTTGGAGGTTTATCCTATGAGAAGGGGTGTGGCCATTGGAATAGGCACACACAATTCCCTTGGAGAGGGCAAGTACTGTCCTCAGGTTTGGCTCCAGGGGCCTGAGCCTGTAGGGTGTGTAGGCCAGGGCTGTTTGGACAGTTGTCTGAAAACACAAACTCGGCTTATGTTTCGGGTCATAGGTATGGCAGGACTGATCTACAGACCATGAGGAGAACTCTTCGGGATTTGAAAGTAGGGCGAGTGTGAGGCTCTTGCTCAAGTTTTTGTCTCTGTATATCGTGTCACTCATGGACGTGGAATTTCTGGGTGACTTCATGGGAAATGGACGAGTCGTACTCTCTGGTGGTTTCGCCCCGTCCAAAGAGTATGGAGTCATTCTGTGGGCTGGAAGAAGTCCGTTTTGTTGTTGTTGTTGTTGTTTTTTTTTTCTTTTTTAACCTCAGGTGTCCGACCAAATGAGTGTTTCCAGAGTAGAGCCCTGGGGAAGGGCGACTGGACAATCAGAAATCTGGTTAAAAATTGGGGCCTAGGGACATGTCAAGCCCATAATGACATCTAATGGTCCAGCCACTGAGGACTTACTAGAGGACAGAATTCGTGCTGAGGGTCACAATGCGTGTCTATGTCCTTGTCGCACTCAAGAATGGGCGGGGCCTCAGGGTGAATGATGGTTTCTCCTACACTGAACGTTGGACAGCGTGTCAACCACAAGGGTTCTTGCCATGGGTAAGGAGGAGTTCTGATTTCTGCATCACACTCACCCCTGGGCAGTGATTGGAGATAAGGTCTCGGTTCTGAAGCCTGAAAACTGAGGTAGGGAAGAGATGATGACCTAAGGCCATGGCGGGTTTTATGTGCTCAGTGTGCGGTCAGCTTTCTGGGTGTTGGTCAGGAGGTCCGGGCTCAGGTTGTGTTCGACAGTGCATTAGTGCCCAGGTTAGACTATATAATTTGGGTAAAGTCGAGTGCTGTGTAGGTTTACCCTCATTTAAGGTGCCTGGGCAGCTCATGAGGCAATCATTTTTTTTCTAGAGGGCAGGCAGAGTGCTGCATTGTGGGTCCGGAATTGCCAAACTTGAGGGCTTCGGGGCCAGGAGTGTGAGGATGGAAGTCTGAGAAGACAAGCTAGACTTGGGTTTCAGGGCGAGGGCACGGCAGGTACCCTCTGCAGATCTGAACCAATATCTCATGCATCTGAAGTCAGGGCGAGGATCAGACGTTGGCTCAGGTTGGAGTTTCTGAGCATGACGGCCGCTTCATGAAGGGAGCGGAATCTCGAGGCCATTGAGGTTTTCCCACGTTGGGAGTTGTGGGATGCCCCCTTCAAGGATTCCTTCTGCGGGACAATTGAGACCTGTTGGACAGCTCCAGGACATCCCATATGGAATGACTCCAGAGCACCGTTTGCGGATGGATGCCTGGGAAGCCCGCCTCGCATTCCAATTGTCTCCTAGCAACAAGAGAGTTTAGATATGATGGCTCTTCGGGAGCAACCGGGGTGGCTGAGTTGAAATGGACTTTCCTGAGGATGGGTCCTAATGTGTTTTTGTGTCCATGAGACCTTTGGAATGGGGCGGTGGCACCAGGACCCTGAAATACTCTCCTAAGCTTTGGACATGGCTCCCATGCACAGATTTCCTTGTGGAGACGAGATGAGTTCTAATGGGTACATCAGGTAAACACCTATGCTCGTATTGGAATCAGGCTTTTGAGGACACATGCCTGTAACCCAAAGCAATGGATCCTATTATGGCCTAGGGTCCTGTCTGGTTCAATCTTCTTCTCTGGGGACATCCATCTATGGTATGAGTGGAGGTCGATTATCAGCTGGTGTCAGACAGCCCTTGTTTGTTCCGGGCGACCTACACTATTGGGAAGGCCTCAGGGACTTTGGAGGTTTCTTTTAATTTGTACGGTTTTGGACCATGGAATGGGCAGAATTCCCATGGATTGGTAGGCACAGTCCTAATTTGTGGCTCCAGGGGCCGAGCCTAGAGGGTGTGGGGCACAAGACTTTGAAGACAGAAGTCTGAAAACACAAACTCAGCTTAGGTTTGGGGACGTAGGTATGGCAGGCCCGATCTACAAACCATGAGAAGAACTCTTCAGGATATGAAGAAAGTGCGAGTCTGAGGCGCTTGCTCAGGCTTTTGTCTCTGGATTTTGTATCAGTGATGGCCGTGGAATGTCAGGGAGGCCTCATGGGCCATGGACGAATCTTCCTCTCTGAGGATTTGGCCCGATTCCCAATTGCTTTTCGTCAATCTGTGGGATGGGAGGACTCATTTCAGTTTTGTTACCTCAGGTGTCCCACCAAAAGAGGAATTCCAAAGCCAAGCCGTGGGGAAGACTGAAGGGACAACCCGAACTATGGTTAAAAATTGGGGCCTAGGGGCATGGCAAGCCCAATATGCTATCTCTTCATCCAGCAACTGAGTGGCCTTACTTGAGGACTGGGCTCAGCCTGAGCGTCACAATGTGTGTTTGTGACCATTGTGGCCCGCGAGCATGGGCGGGGCCTCATGGGCCACACTGGATTCAACTACACTGAACGTTGGACAACATGCCAACCACAAGGTTTCTTGCCATGGGGAAGGAGTTCTGATTTCTGCATCACCTTCAACCCTGGGCAGTGATTGGAGATAAGGTCTAGGTTCTGAAACCTGAAAACCGAGGTTGGGAAGAGATGAAGACCTAAGGCCATGGCGGCTTGATGTGCTCAGTGTGCGGCCAGCTGTCTGGGAGGTGTCAGGGGGTCCAGGCTCAGGCTGTACCAGAAAGGGCATTAGAGCCCTGGTCAGCCTATGTACTTGGGGTACAGCCAAGGTCGGTGCAGGTTGATCCTCATTTGGGGTTACTGGGTAGCCCCAGAGGACAATGTTTTTCTTCTGCAGAACCGGCAGAGTGCTGCATTGTAGTTCTGGATTGCCAAACTGGAGGGCTTGTGGGCCAGTAGTCTGACGACAAAAGTCTGAGAACACAAGCTAGGCTTAGGTTTCTGGGTGAGGCCATGGCACGCACAATCTACAGAATTGAATCGAGATCTCGTGCATCTGAAATCAGGGCGAGGATCAGACGATCGCTCAGGTTGGAGTTTCTGACCCTGATGGCCCCGTCATGAATGGGGGGTCATCACGAGGCCATGGGTGTTTTCCCACGATGGGAGTTGCGAGAAGCTCCAAACTGCAGAGAGTCTTCCGCAGGACAATTGAGACCAGTTGTTTGGCTCCAGGCCAATGACTCTGAGCAGGGTTCTAAGTACGGATGGCTGGGTAGTCCACATCGCATTCCAATTGTCTCCTAGCAACAAGACAGGTTAGATCTCCTGGATCTTTGGGGAGCATCCGAGGACGCTGAGTTGAAATGGACACCCCTGGGGATGGGTCCTAACGTGCTTTTGTGTCTATGGAGACCTTGGAATGAAGCGGTGGCACTGGGGCCCTAAAGGGTTCTCCTAAACAGAGGCTTTGAAACAGCTCCAACGTGCAAGTTTCCCATTTGTAGATGAGATGTTTTCTGATGGGTGAGTCAAGAAACAGCTATATGCTGCTTTTGAAATCCAGACCTCTGAGGAGAGATGCCTGGAAACCAAAGCAATGGATCTGAACAGTGCCTAGGGTCCTGTTCTTTCCTTTTTACCTCTGGGGACATCTGTCTAAGGGTCTGAGTGCAGGTAGGTGCTCAGTTAGGCTCAGATTGCCCCTGTTGTTCCTGGGAAGCCACCACTATTGAGATGAATCAGGGACTTTGGAGGTGTATCCTATTAGAAGGGTTGTGGCCATTGGAATGGGCACACACAATTCCCTTGGAGAGGGCAAGTACAGTCCTCAGGTTTGGCTCCAGGGGCCTGAGCCTGTAGGGTGTGTACGCCAGGGCTGTTTGGACAGTTGTCTGAAAACACAAACTCGGCTTATGTTTCGGGTCATAGGTATGGCATGACTGACCTACAGACCATGAGGAGAACACTTCGGGATTTGAAAGAAGGGCGAGTGTGAGGCTCAAGCTCAAGATTTTGTCTCTGGATATCGTGTCACTCATAGTCGTGGAATTTCTGTGTGACTTCATGGGAAATGGACGAGTCTTACTCTCTGGTGGTTTGGCCCCATCCAAAGAGTTTGGGGTCATTCTGTGGGCTGGAAGAAGTCCGTTTTTCTTTTTATTCTTGTTTTTTTCTTTTTTAACCTCAGGTGTTCCACCAAATGAGGGATTCCAGAGTAGAGCCGTGGGTTGGGGCGACTGGACTATCAGAAATCTGGTTAAAAATTGGGGCCTAGGGACATGTCAACCCCATTATGACATCTAATGGTCCAGCCACTGAGAGGACTTACTAGAGTACAGGACTCATATTGAGGGTCACAATGCGTGTGTATGCCCTCGTCGCACTCAAGAATGGGCGGGTCCTCAGGGTGAATCCTGGTTTCTCTTACACTGAACGATGGACAACGTGCCAAACACAAGGGTTCTTGCCATGGGTAAGGAGGAGTTCTGATTTCTGCATCACACTCACCCCTGGGCAGTGATTGGGATAAGGTCTCGGTTCTGAAGCCTGAAAACTGAGGTAGGGAAGAGATGATGACCTAAGGCCATGGCGGGTTTTATGTGCTCAGTGTGCGATCAGCATTCTGGGTGTTGGTCAGGAGGTCCGGGCTCAGGTTGTGTTCGACAGTGCATTAGTGCCCAGGTTAGACTATATAATTTGGGTAAAGTCGAGTGCTGTGTAGGTTTACCCTCATTTAAGGTGCCTGGGCAGCTCATGAGGCAATCATTTTTTTTCTAGAGTGCAGGCAGAGTGCTGAATTGTGGGTCCGGAATTGCCAAACTTGACGGCTTCGGGGCCAGGAGTGTGAGGACAGAAGTCTGAGAAGACAAGCTAGACTTGGGTTTCAGGGCTAGGGCACGGCAGGTACCCCCTGCAGATCTGAACCAATATCTCATGCATCTAAATTCAGGGCGAGGATCAGACGTTGGCTCAGGTTGGAGTTTCTGAGCATGACGGCCGCTTCATGAAGGGAGCGGAATCTCGAGGCCATTGAGGTTTTCCCACGTTGGGAGTTGTGGGATTCCCCCTTCAAGGATTCCTTCTGCGGGACAATTGAGACCTGTTGGACAGCTCCAGGACATCCCATATGGAATGACTCCAGAGCACCGTTCGCGGATGGATGCCTGGGAAGCCCGCCTCCATTCCAATTGTCTGCTAGCAACAAGACAGTTTAGATCTCATGGCTGTGCAGGAGCAACCGGGGTGGCTGAGTTGAAATGGACTTTCCTGAGGATGGGTCCTAATGTGTTTTTGTGTCCATGAGGGCCTTGGAATGGGGCGGTGGCACCAGGACCCTGAAGTACTCTCCTAAGCTTTGGACATGGCTCCCATGCACAGGTTTCCTTGTGGAGACGAGATGAGTTCTGTTGGGTGCCTTAGGAAAACACCTATGCTCGTATTGGAATCAGAATTTTGAGGACACATGCCTGTGACCCAAATCAATGGATCCTATTATGGCCTAGGGTCCTGTCTGGTTCAATCTTCTTCTCTGGGGACATCCATCTATGGTATGAGTGGAGGTCGATTATCAGCTGAAGTCAGACAGCCCTTGTTTGTTCCGGGCGACCTACACTATTGGGATGGCCTCAGGGACTTTGGAGGTTTCTCCTAATTTGTACGATTTTGGACCATGGAATGGGCAGAATTCCCATGGATTGTTAGGCACAGTCCTAATGTGTGGCTCCAGGGCCCAGCCTGGAGGGTGTGTGGCCAAAGAATTTGAGGACAGAAGTCTGAAAACACAAACTCAGCTTAGGTTTGGGGACGTAGGTATGGCAGGCCCGATCTACAAACCATGAGAAGAACTCTTCAGGATATGAAGAAAGTGCGAGTCTGAGGCGCTTGCTCAGGCTTTTGTCTCTGGATTTTGTATCAGCGATGGCCGTGGAATGTCGGGGACGCCTCATGGGCCATGGACGAATCTTCCTCTCTGAGGATTTGGCCCGATTCCCAATTGCTTTTCGTCAATCTGTGGGATGGGAGGACTCATTTCAGTTTTGTTACGTCAGGTGTCCCACCAAAAGAGGAATTCCAAAGCCAAGCCGTGGGGAAGACTGAAGGGACAACCCGAACTATGGTTAAAAATTGGGGCCTAGGCTCATGGCAAGCCCAATATTCTATCTCTTCATCCAGCCACTGAGTGTCCTTACTTGAGGACTGGGCTCAGCCTGAGCGTCACAATGTGTGTTTGTGACCAATGTGGCCCGCGAGCATGGGCGGGGCCTCATGGGCCACACTGGATTCAACTACACTGAACGTTGGACAACATGCCAACCACAAGGTTCCTTGCCATGGGGAAGGAGTTCTGATTTCTGCATCACCTTCAACCCTGGGCAGTGATTGTAGATAAGGTCTAGGTTCTGAAACCTGAAAACTGATGTTGGGAAGAAATGACGACCTAAGGCCATGGCGGCTCGATGTGCTCAGTGTGCGGCCAGCTGTCTGGGTGGGGCCAGGGGGTCCAGGCTGAGGCTGTGTCAGAAAGGGCATTAGTGCTTTGGTCAGCCTATGTATTGGGGGTACAGCCAACTTCGGTGCAGGTTGATCCTCATTAGGGGTTACTGGGTAGCCCCAGAAGACAATGTTTTTCTTTTGCAGATCCGGCAGAGTGTTGCATTGTAGTTCTGGATTGCCAAACTGGAGGGCTTGTGGGCCAGTAGTCTGACGACAAAAGTCTGAGAACACAAGCTAAGCTTATTTTTCTGGGTGAGGCCATGGCACGCACAATCTACAGACCTGAATCGAGGTCTCGTGCATCTGAAGTCAGCGCGAGGATCAGACGATCGCTCAGGTTGGAGTTTCTGTCCCTGATGGCTCCTTCATGAATGGGGGGGGGTATCACGAGGCCATGGGTGTTTTCCCACGATGGGAGTTGTGAGAAGCTCCAAACTGCAGAGAGTCTTCTGCAGGACAATTGAGACCTGTTGTTTGGCTCCAGGCCAATGATTCTGAGCAGGGTTCTAAGTACGGATGGCTGGGTAGCCCACTCGCATTCCAATTGTCTCCTAGCAACATGACAGGTTAGATCTCCTGGATCTGTGGGGAGCAACCGAGGCCGCTGAGTTGAAATGGACACCCCTGGGGATGGGTCCTAACGTGCTTTTGTGTCTATGGAGACCTTGGAATGAAGCGGTGGCACTGGGGCCCTAAAGGGTTCTCCTAAACAGAGGCTTTGACACAGCTCCAACGTGCAAGTTTCCCATGTGTAGATGAGATGTTTTCTGATGGGTGAGTCAAGAAACAGCTATATGCTGCTTTTGAAATCCAGACCTCTGAGGAGAGATGCCTGGAAACCAAAGCAATGGATCTGATTAGTGCCTAGGGTCCTGTTCTTTCCTTTTTACCTCTGGGGACATCTGTCTATGGGTCTGAGTGCAGGTAGGTTCTCAGTTCGGCTCAGATTGCCCCTGTTGTTCCTGGGAAGCCACCACTATTGAGATGGATCAGGGACTTTGGAGGTTTATCCTATTAGAAGGGTTGTGGCCATTGGAATGGGCACACACAATTCCCTTGGAGAGGGCAAGTACAGTCCTCAGGTTTGGCTCCAGGGGCCTGAGCCTTTAGGTTGTCAAGGCCAGGGCTGTTTGGACAGTTGTCTGAAAACACAAACTCGGCTTATGTTTCGGGTCATAGGTATGGCAGGACTGATCTACAGACCATGAGGAGAACTCTTTGGGATTTGAAGGAAGGGCGAGTGTGAGGCTCCTGCTCAAGTTTTTGTCTCTGGATATCGTGTCACTCATGGTCGTGGAATTTCTGGGTGACTTCATGGGAAATGGACGAGTCTTACTCTCTGGTGGTTTGGCCCCGTCCAAAGAGTTTGGGGTTATTCTGTGGGCTGGAAGAAGTCCGTTTTTTTTTTGGTTTTTGTTGTTGTTTTTTTTCTTTTTTAACCTCAGGTGTCCCACCAAATGAGGGATTTCAGAGTAGAGCCCTGGGGAGGGGCGACTGGACCATCAGAAATTTGGTTAAAAATTGGGGCCTAGGGATATGTCAAGCCCATTATGACATCTAATGGTCCAGCAACTGAGAGGACTTACTAGAGGACAGGACTCATGCTGAGGGTCACAATGCGTGTGTATGCCCTCATCGTACTCAAGAATGGGCGGGGCCTCAGGCTGAATGCTGGTTTCTCCTACACTGAACGTTGGACAACGTGCCAACCACAAGGGTTCTTGCCATGGGTAAGGAGGAGTTCTGATTTCTGCATCACACTCACCCCTGGGAAGTGATTGGAGATAAGGTCTCGGTCCTGAAGCCTGAAAACTGAGGTAGGGAAGAGATGATGACCTAAGGCCTTGCGGGTTTTATGTGCTCAGTGTGCGGTCAGCATTCTGGGTGTTGGTCAGGAGGTCCGGGCTCAGGTTGTGTTCGACAGTGCATTAGTGCCCAGGTTAGACTATATAATTTGGGTAAAGTCGAGTGCTGTGTAGGTTTACCCTCATTTAAGGTGCCTGGGCAGCTCATGGGATAATAATTTTTTTAGAGGGCAGGCAGAGTGCTGCATTGGGGGTCCGGAATTGCCAAACTTGAGGGCTTCGGGGCCAGGAGTGTGAGGACGGAATTCTGAGAAGACAAGCTAGACTTGGGTTTCAGGGCTAGGGCACGGCAGGTACCCCCTGCAGATCTGAACCAATATCTCATGCATCTGAATTCAGGGCGAGGATCAGACGTTGGCTCAGGTTGGAGTTTCTGAGCATGACGGCCGCTTCATGAAGGGAGCGGAATCTCGAGGCCATTGAGGTTTTCCCACGTTGGGAGTTGTGGGATGCCCCCTTCATGGATTCCTTCTGCGGGACAATTGAGACCTGTTGGACAGCTCCAGGACATCCCATATGGAATGACTCCAGAGCACCGTTCGCGGATGGATGCCTGGGAAGCCCGCCTCGCATTCCAATTGTCTCCTAGCAACAAGACAGTTTAGATCTGATGGCTCTGTGGGAGCAACTGGGGTGGCTGAGTTGAAATGGACTTTCCTGAGGATGTGTCCTAATGTGTTTTTGTGTCCATGAGGGCCTTGGAATGGGGCGGTGGCACCGGGATCCTGATGTACTCTCCTAAGCTTTGGACATGGCTCCCATGCACAGGTTTCCTTGTGGAGACGAGATGAGTTCTGATGGGTGCCTCAGGAAAACCCCTATGATCGTATTGGAATCAGGCTTTTGAGGACACATGCCTGTAACCCAAAGCAATGGATCCTATTACGGCCTAGGGTCCTGTCTGGTTCAATCTTCTTCTCTGGGGACATCCATCTATGTTATGAGTGGAGGTCGATTATCAGCTGGTGTCAGACAGCCCTTGTTTGTTCCGGGCGACCTACACTATTGGGATGGCCTCAGGGACTTTGGAGATTTCTCCTAATTTGTACGATTTTGGACCATGGAATGGGCAGAATTCCCATGGATTGGTAGGCACAGTCCTAATGTGTGGCTCCAGGGGCCCAGCCTGGAGGGTGTGTGGCCCAAGACTTTGAGGACAGAAGTCTGAAAACACAAACTCAGCTGAGGTTTGGGGACATAGGTATGGCAGGCCCGATCTACAAACCATGAGAAGAACTCTTCAGGATCTGAAGAAAGTGCGAGTCTTAGGTTCTTGCTCAGGCTTTTGTCTCTGGATTTTGTATCAGCGATAACCGTGGAATGTCGGGGACGCCTCATGGGCCATGGACGAATTTTGCTCTCTGAGGATTTGGCCCGATTCCCAATTGCTTTTCGTCAATCTGTGGAATGGGAGGACTCATTTCAGTTTTGTTACCTCAGGTGTCCCACCAAAAGAGGAATTCCAAAGCCAAGCCGTGGGGAAGACTGAAGGGACAACCCGAACTATGGTTAAAAATTGGGGCCTAGGGGCATGGCAAGCCCAATATGATATCTCTTCATCCAGCCACTGAGTGGCCTTACTTGAGGACTGGGTTCAGCCTGAGCGTCACAATGTGTGTTTGTGACCAATGTGGCCCGCGAGCATGGGCGGGGCCTCATGGGCCACACTGGTTTCAACTACAGTGAACGTTGGACAACATGCCAACCACAAGGTTTCTTGCCATGGGGAAGGAGTTCTGATTTCTGCATCACCTTCAACCCTTGGCAGTGATTGGAGATAAGGTCAGGGTTCTGAAACCTGAAAACTGATGTTGGGAAGAGATGACGATTTAAGGCCATGGCGGCTCGATGTGCTCAGTGTGCGGCCAGCTGTCTGGGAGGGGCCAGGGGGTCCAGGCTCAGGCTGTGTTAGAAAGGGCATTAGTGCCCTGGTCATCCTATGTATTTGGGGTACAGCCAAGGTCGGTGCAGGTTGATCCTCATTTGGGATTACTGGGTAGCACCAGAGGACAATGTTTTTCTTCTGGAGGCCTGGCAGAGTGCTGCATTGTAGTTCTGGATTGCCAAACTGGAGGGCTTGTGGGCCAGTAGTCTGACGACAAAATCTGAGAACACAAGCTAGGCTTAGGTTTCTGGGTGAGGCCATGGCACTCACAATATACAGACCTGAATCGAGATCTCGTGCATCTGAAGTCAGGGCGAGGATCAGACGATCGCTCAGGTTGGAGTTTCTGTCCCTGATGGCCCCTTCATGAATGGGCGGGGGCATCACGAGGCCATGAGTGTTTTCCCACGATGGGAGTTGTGAGAAGCTCCAAACTGCAGAGAGTCTTCTGCAGGACAATTGAGACCTGTTGTTTGGCTCCAGGCCAATGATTCTGAGCAGGGTTCTAAGGATGGATGGCGGGGTAGCCCACCTCGCATTCCATTGTCTCCTAGCAACAAGACAGGTTAGATCTCCTGGATCTGTGGGGAGCAACCGAGGACGCTGAGTTGAAATGGACACCCCTTTGGATGGGTCCTAACGTGCTTTTGTGTCTATGGAGACCTTGGAATGAAGCGGTGGCACTGGGGCCCTAAAGGGTTCTCCTAAACAGAGGCTTTGACACAGCTCCAACGTGCAAGTTTCCCATGTTTAGATGAGATGTTTTCTGATGGGTGAGTCAAGAAACAGCTATATGCTGCTTTTGAAATCCAGGCCTCTGAGGAGAGATGCCTGGAAACGAAAGCAATGGATCTGATTAGTGCCTAGGGGCCTGTTCTTTCCTTTTTACCTCTGGGGACATCTGTCTATGGGTCTGAGTGCAGGTAGGTCCTCAGTTGGGCTCAGATTGCCCCTGTTTTTCCTGGGAAGCCACCACTATTGAGATGGATCAGGGACTTTGGAGGTTTATCCTATTAGAAGGGCTGTGGCCATTGGAATGGGCACACAAAATTTCCTTGGAGAGGGCAAGTACAGTCCTCAGGATTTGGCTCCAGGGGCCTGAGCCTGTAGGGTGTGTAGGCCAGGGCTGTTTGGACAGTTGTCTGAAAACACAAACTCGGCTTATGTTTCGAGTCATAGGTATGGCAGGACTGATCTACAGACCATGAGGAGAACTCTTCGGGATTTGAAAGAAGGGCGAGTGTGAGGCTCCTGCTCAAGTTTTTGTCTCGGGATATCGTGTCACTCATGGTCGTGGAATTTCTGGGTGACTTCATGGGAAATGGACGAGTCTTACTCTCTGGTGGTTTGGCCCCGTCCAAAGAGTTTGGGGTCATTCTGTGGGCTGGAATAAGTCCGTTTTTTTTTTTTATTCTTGTTTTTTTCTTTTTCATCCTTAGGTGTCCCACCAAATGAGGGATTCCAGAGTAGAGCCCTGGGGAGGGGCGACTGGACCATCAGAAATTTGGTTAAAAATTGGGGCCTAGGGACATGTCAAGCCCATTATGACATCTAATGGTCCAGCAACTGAGAGGACTTACTAGAGGACAGGACTCATGCTGAGGGTCACAATGCGTGTGTATGCCCTCGTCTTACTCAAGAATGGGCGGGGCCTCAGGGTGAATGCTGGTTTCTCCTACACTGAACGTTGGACAACGTGCCAACCACAGGGTTCTTGCCATGGGTAAGGAGGAGTTCTGATTTCTGCATCACACTCACCCCTGGGCAGTGATTGGAGATAAGGTCTCGGTTCTGCAGCCTGAAAACTGAGGTAGGGAAGAGATGATGACCTAAGGCCATGGCGGGTTTTATGTGCTCAGTGTGCGGTCAGCTTTCTGGGTGTTGGTCAGGAGGTCCGGCTCAGGTTGTGTTCGACAGTGCATTAGTGCCCAGGTTAGACTATATAATTTGGATAGAGTCGAGTGCTGTGTAGGTTTACCCTCATTTAAGGTGCCTGGGCAGCTCATGAGGCAATAATTTTTTTTCTAGAGGGCAGGCAGAGTGCTGCATTGGGGGTCCGTAATTGCCAAACTTGAGGGCTTCGGGGCCAGGATTGTGAGGATGGAAGTCTGAGAAGTCAAGCTAGACTTGGGTTTCAGGGCGAGGGCACGGCAGGTACCCCCTGCAGATCTGAACCAATATCTCATGCATCTGAATTCAGGGCGAGGATCAGACGTTGGCTCAGGTGGGAGTTTCTGAGCATGACGGCCGCTTCATGAAGGGAGCAGAATCTCGAGGCCATTGAGGTTTTTCCACGTTGGGAGTTGTGGGATGCCCCCTTCATGGATTCCTTCTGCGGGACAATTGAGACCTGTTGGACAGCTCCAGGACATCCCATATGGAATGACTCCAGAGCACCGTTCGCGGATGGATGCCTGGGAAGCCCGCCTCGCATTCCAATTGTCTCCTAGCAACAAGACAGTTTAGAACTGATGGCTCTGCGGGAGCAACCTGGGTGGCTGAGTTGAAATGGACTTTCCTGAGGATGGGTCCTAATGCGTTTTTGTGTCCATGAGGGCCTTGGAATGGGGCGGTGGCACCGGGACCCTGAAGTACTCTCCTAAGCTTTGGACATGGCTCCCATGCACAGGTTTCCTTGTGGAGACGAGATGAGTTCTGATGGGTGCCTCAGGAAAACCCCTATGCTCGTATTGGAATCAGGCTTTTGAGGACACATGCCTGTAACCCAAAGCAATGGATCCTATTATGGCCTAGGGTCCTGTCTGGTTCAATCATCTTCTCTGGGGACATCCATCTATGGTATGAGTGGAGGTCGATTATCAGCTGGTGTCAGACAGCCCTTGTTTGTTCCGGGCGACCTACACTATTGGGATGGCCTCAGGGACTTTGGAGATTTCTCCTAATTTGTACGATTTTGGACCATGGAATGGGCAGAATTCCCATGGATTGGTAGGCACAGTCCTAATGTGTGGCTCCAGGGGCCCAGCCTGGAGCGTGTGTGGCCCAAGACTTTGAGGACAGAAGTCTGAAAACACAAACTCAGCTTAGGTTTGAGGACGTAGGTATGGCAGGCCCGATCTACAAACCATGAGAAGAACTCTTCAGGATCTAAAGAAAGTTTGAGTCTGAGGCTCTTGCTCAGGCTTTTGTCTCTAGATTTTGTATCAGCGATGGCCGTGGAATGTCGGGGACGCCTTGGGCCATGGACGAATCTTCCTCACTGAGGTTTTGGCCTGATTCCCAATTGCTTTTCGTCAATCTGTGGGATGGGAGGACTCATTTCAGTTTTGTTACCTCAGGTGTCCCACCAAAAGAGGAATTCCAAAGCCAAGCCGTGGGGAAGACTGAAGGGACAACCCGAACTATGGTTAAAAATTGGGGCCTAGGGGCATGGCAAGCCCAATATGCTATCTCTTCATCCAGCCACTGAGTGGCCTTACTTGAGGACTGGGCTCAGCCTGAGCATCACAATGTGTGTTTGTGACCAATGTGGCCCGCGAGCATGGGCCGGGCCTCATGGGCCACACTGGTTTCAACTACACTGAACGTTGGACAACATGCCAACCACAAGGTTTCTTGCCATGGGGAAGGAGTTCTGATTTCTGCATCACCTTCAACCCTGGGCAGTGATTGGAGATAAGGTCTAGGTTCTGAAACCTGAAAACTGATGTTGGGAAGAGATGACGACCTAAGGCCATGGCGGCTCGATGTGCTCAGTGTGCGGCCAGCTGTCTGGGAGTGGCCAGGGGGTCCAGGCTCAGGCTGGGCCAGAAAGGGCATTAGTGCCCTGGTCAGCCTATGTATTTGGGGTACAGCCAAGGTCGGTGCAGGTTGATCCTCATTTGGGATTACTGGGTAGCCCCAGAGGACAATGTTTTTCTTCTGGAGGCCCGGCAGAGTGCTGCATTGTAGTTCTGGATTGCCAAACTAGAGGGCTTGTGGGCCAGTAGTCTGACGACAAAAGTCTGAGAACACAAGCTAGGCTTAGGTTTCTGGGTGAGGCCATGGCACTCACAATCTACAGACCTGAATCGAGATCTCGTGCATCTGAAGTCAGGGCGAGGATCAGACGATTGCTCAGGTTGGAGTTTCTGTCCCTGATGGCCCCTTCATGAATGGGTGGGGGCATCACGAGGCCATGGGGGTTTTCTCACGATGGGAGTTGTGAGAAGCTCCAAACTGCAGAGAGTCTTCTGCAGGACAATTGAGACCTGTTGTTTGGCTCCAGGCCAATGATTCTGAGCAGGGTTCTAAGGATGGATGGCTGGGTAGCCCACTTCGCATTCCAATTGTCTCCTAGCAACAAGACAGGCTAGATCTCCTGGATCTGTGGGGAGCAACCGAGGACGCTGAGTTGAAATGGACACCCCTGGGGATGGGTCCTAACGTGCTTTTGTGTCTATGGAGACCTTGGAATGAAGCGGTGGCACTGGGGCCCTAAAGGGTTCTCCTAAACAGAGGCTTTGACACAGCTCCAACGTGCAAGTTTCCCATGTGTAGATGAGATGTTTTCTGATTGGTGAGTCAAGAAACAGCTATATGCTGCTTTTGAAATCCAGGCCTCTGAGGAGAGATGCCTGGAAACCAAAGCAATGGATCTGATTAGTGCCTAGGGGCCTCTTCTTTCCTTTTTACCTCTGGGGACATCTGTCTATGGGTCTGAGTGCAGGTAGGTGCTCAGTTGGGCTCAGATTGCTCCTGTTGTTCCTGGGAAGCCAACACTATTGAGATGGATCAGGGACTTTGGAGGTTTATCCTATTAGAAGGGTTGTGGCCATTGGAATGGGCACACACAATTCCCTTGGAGAGGGCAAGTACAGTCCTCAGGTTTGGCTCCAGGGGCCTGAGCCTGTAGGTTGTGTAGGCCAGGGCGGTTTGGATAGTTGTCTGAAAACACAAACTCGGCTTATGTTTCGAGTCATAGGTATGGCAGGACTGATCTACAGACCATGAGGAGAACTCTTCGGGATTTGAAAGAAGGGCGAGTGTGAGGCTCCTGCTCAAGTTTTTGTCTCTGGATATCGTGTCACTCACGGTCGTGGAATTTCAGGGTGACTTCATGGGAAATGGACGAGTCTTACTCTCTGGTGGTTTGGCCCCGTCCAAATAGTTTGGGGTCATTCTGTGGGCTGGAAGAAGTCCGTTTTTTTTTTTTTTGTTTTATTCTTGTTTTTTTCTTTTTTATCCTCAGGTGTCCCACCAAATGAGCGATTCCAGAGTAGAGCCCTGGGGAGGGGCGACTGGACCATCAGAAATTGGGTTAAAAATTGGGGCCTAGGGACATGTCAAGCCCATTATGACATCTAATGGTCCAGCAACTGAGAGGACTTACTAGAGGACAGGACTCATGCTGAGGGTCACAATGCGTGTGTATGCCCTCGTCTTACTCAAGAATGGGCGGGGCCTCAGGGTGAATGCTGGTTTCTCCTACACTGAACGTTGGACAAAGTGCCAACCACAGGGTTCTTGCCATGGGTAAGGAGGAATTCTGATTTCTGCATCACACTAACCCCTGGGAAGTGATTGGAGATAAGGTCTCGGTTCTGAAGCCTGAAAACTGAGGTAGGGAAGAGATAATGACCTAAGGCCATGGCGGGTTTTATGTGCTCAGTGTGCGGTCAGCTTTCTGGGTGTTGGTCAGGAGGTCCGGGCTCAGGTTGTGTTCGACAGTGCATTAGTGCCCAGGTTAGACTATATAATTTGGGTAAGGTCGAGTGCTTATAGGTTTATCCTCATTTAAGGTGCCTGGGCAGCTCATGAGGCAATAATTTTTTTTTTTTCTAGAGGGCCGGCAGAGTGCTGCATTGTGGGTCCGGAATTGCCAAATTTTAGGACTTCGGGGCCAGGAGTTTGAGGACAGAAGTGTGAGAAGACAGCTAGACATGGGTTTCAGGGCGAGGGCAGGACAGGTACCCCCTGCAGATCTGAACCACTATCTCATGCTTCTGAATTCAGGGCGAGGATCAGACGTTGGCTCAGGTTGGAGTTCCTGTGCATGACGGCCGCTTTATGAAGGGAGGGGAATCTCGGGGCCATTGAGGTTTTCCCACGTTGGGAGTTGTGGGATGCCCCCTTCAAGGATTCCTTCTGTGGGACAATTGAGACCTGTTGGACAGCTCCAGGACATCCCATATGGAATGACTCCAGAGCACCGTTCGCGGATGGATGCCTGGGAAGCCCGCCTCGCATTCCAATTGTCTCCTAGCAACAAGACAGTTTAGATCTGATGGCTCTGCGGGAGCAACCGGGGTGGCTGAGTTGAAATGGACTTTCCTGAGGATGGGTCCTAATGTGATTTTGTGTCCATGAGGGCCTTGGAATGGGGCGGTGGCACCGGGACCCTGAAGTACTCTCCTAAACTTTGGACATGGCTCCCATGCACAGGTTTCCTTGTGGAGACGAGATGAGTTCTGATGGGAGCCTCAGGAAAACCCCTATGCTCGTATTGGAATCAGGCTTTTGAGGACACATGCCTGTAACCCAAAGCAATGGATCCTATTATGGCCTAGGGTCCTGTCTGGTCAATCTTCTTCTCTGGGGACATCCATCTATGGTATGAGTGGATGTCGATTATCAGCTGGTGTCAGACAGTCCTTGTTTGTTCCGGGCGACCAACACTATTGGGATGGCCTCAGGGACTTTGGAGGTTTCTCCTAATTTGTACGATTTTGGACCATGGAATGGGCAGAATTCCCATGGATTGGTAGGCAGAGTCCTAATGTGTGATTCCAGGCGCCAAGCCTGGAGCGTGTGTGGCCCAAGATTTTGAGGACAGAAGTCTGAAAACACAAACTCAGCTTAGATTTGGGGACGTAGGTATGGCAGGCCCGATCTACAAACCATGAGAAGAATTCTTCAGGATATGAAGAAAGTGCTAGTCTGAGGCGCTTGCTCAGGCTTTTGTCTCTGGATTTTGTATCAGCGATGGCAGTGGAATGTCGTGGAGGCCTCATGGGCCATGGAGGAATCTTCCTCTCTGAGGATTTGGCCCGATTCCCAATTGCTTTTCGTCAATCTGTGGGATGGGAGGACTCATTTCAGTTTTGTTACCTCAGGTGTCCCACCAAAAGACGAATTCCAAAGCCAAGCCGTGGGGAAGACTGAAGGGACAACCCGAACTATGGTTAAAAAGTGGGGCCTAGGGGCATGGCAAGCCCAATATGCTATCTCTTCATCCAGCCACTGAGCGGCCTTACTTGTGGACTGGGCTCAGCCTGAGCGTCACAATGTGTGTTTGTGACCAATGTGGCCCTCGAGCATGGGCGGGGCCTCATGGGCCACACTGGTTTCAACTACACTGAACGTTGGACAACAGCCAACCACAAGGTTTCTTGCCATGGGAAGGAGTTCTGATTTCTGCATCACCTTCAACCCTGGGCAGTGATTGGAGATAAGGTCTAGGTTCTGAAACCTGAAAACCGAGGTTGGGAAGAGATGACGACCTAAGGCCATGGCGGCTGGATGTGCTCAGTGTGCGGCCAGCTGTCTGGGAGGGGCCAGGGGGTCCAGGGTCAGGCTGTGTCAGAAAGGGCATTAGTGCCCTGGTCAGCCTATGCATTTGGGGTAGAGCCATGGTCGGTGCAGGTTGATCCTCATTTGGGGTTACTGGGTAGCCCCAGAAGACAATTTTTTTCTTCTGGAGGGTCGGCAGAGTGCTGCATTGTAGTTCTGGATTGCCAAACTGGAGGGCTTGTGGGCCAGTAGTCTGACGACAAAAGTCTGATAACACAAGCTAGGCTTAGGTTTCTGGGTGAGGCCATGGAAGGCACAATCTACAGACCTGAATCGAGATCTCGTGCATCTGAAGTCAGCGCGAGGATCAGAGGATCGCTCAGGTTGGAGTTTCTGTCCCTGATGGCCCCTTCATGAATGGGGAGGGGGGCATCACGAGGCCATGGGTGTTTTCCCACGATGGGAGTTGTGAGAAGCTCCAAACTGCGGAGAGTCTTCTGCAGAACAATTGAGACCTGTTGTTTGGCTCCAGACCAATGACTCTGAGCAGGGTTCTAAGGATGGATAGCTGGGTAGCCCACCTCGCATTCCAATTGTCTCCTAGCAACAAGACAGGTTAAATCTCCTGGATCTGTGGGGAGCAACCGAGAACGCTGTGTTGAAATGGACACCCCTAAGGATGGGTCCTAATGTGCTTTTGTGTCTATGGAGACCTTGGAATGAAGAGGTGGCACTGGTGCCCTAAAGGGTTCTCCTAAACAGGGGCTTTGACACAGCTCCAACGTGCAAGTTTCCCATGTGTAGATGAGATGTTTTTTCTGATGGGTGAGTCAAGAAACAACTATATGCTGCTTTTGTAATCCAGGCCTCTGAGGAGAGATGCCTGGAAACCAAAGCAATGGATCTGATTAGTGCCTAGGGGCCTGTTCTTTCCTTTTTACCTCTGGGGACATCTGTCTATGGGTCTGAGTGCAGGTAGGTGCTCTGTAGGGCTCAGATTGCCCCTGTTTTTCCTGGGAAGCCACCACTATTGAGATGAATCAGGGACTTTGGAGGTTTATCCTATTAGAAGGGTTGTGGCCATTGGAATGGGCACACACAATTCCCTTGGAGAGGGCAAGTACAGTCCTCAGGTTTGGCTCCAGGGGCCAGAGCCTGTAGGTTGTGTAGGCCAGGGCTGTTTGGACAGTTGTCTGAAAACACAAACTCGGCTTATGTTTCGGGTCATAGGTATGGCAGGACTGATCTACAGACCATGAGGAGAACTCTTCGGGATTTGAAAGAAGGGCGAGTGAGGCTCCTGCTCAAGTTTTTGTCTCTTGATATCGTGTCACTCATGGTCGTGGAATTTCTGGGTGACTTCATGGGAAATGGACGAGTCTTACTCTCTGGTGGTTTGGCCCCGTCCAAAGAGATTGGGGTCATTCTGTGAGCTGGAAGAAGTCCGTTTTTTTTGTTGTTGTTGTTGTTGTTGTTTTCTTTTTTAACCTCAGGTGGCCCACCAAATGAGGGATTCCAGAATAGAGACCTGGGGAGGGGCGAATGGACAGTCAGAAATCTGGTTAAAAATTGGGGCCTAGAGACATGTCAAGCCCATTATGACATCTAAAGGTCCAGCTACTGAGAGGACTTACTAGAGGACAGGACTCATGCTGAGGGTCACAATGCGTGTGTATGCCCTCTTCGCACTCAAGAATGGGCGGGGCCTCAGGGTGAATGCTGGTTTCTCCTACACTGAACGTTGGACAACGTGCCAACCACAAGGGTTCTTGCCATGGGTAAGGAGGAGTTCTCATTTCTGCATAACATTCACCCCTGGGCAGTGATTGGAGATAAGGTCTCGGTTCTGAAGCCTGAAAACTGAGGTAGGGAAGAGATGATGACCTAAGGCCATGGCGGGTTTTATGTGCTCAGTGTGCGTCAACTTTCTGGGTGTTGGTCAGGAGTTCCGGGCTCAGGTTGTGTTCGACAGTGCATTAGTGCCCAGGTTAGACTATATAATTTGGGCAAGGTCGAGAGCTGTGTAGGTTTATCCTCATTTAAGGTGCCTGGGCAGCTCATGAGGCAATATTTTTTTTTTTCTAGAGGGCCGGCAGAGTGCTGCATTGTGGGTCCGGAATTGCCAAATTTTAGGACTTCGGGGCCAGGAGTTTGAGGACGGAAGTGTGAGAAGACAAGCTAGACATGGGTTTCAGGGCGAGGGTACGACAGGTACCCCCTGCAGATCTGAACCAATATCATATGCTTCTGAAGTCAGGGCGAGGATCAGACGTTGGCTCAGGTTGGAGTTCCTGTGCATGACGGCCGCTTTATGAAGGGAGCGGAATCTCGGGGCCATTGAGGTTTTCCCACGTTGGGAGTTGTGGGATGCCCCCTTCAAGGATTCCTTCTGCGGGACAATTGTGACCTGTTGGACAGCTCCAGGACATCCCATATGGAATGACTCCAGAGCACCGTTCGCGGATGGATGCCTGGGAAGCCCGCCTCGCATTCCAATTGTCTCCTAGCAACAAGACAGTTTTGATCTGATGGCTCTGCCGGAGCAACCGGGGTGGCTGAGTTGAAATGGACTTTCCTGAGGATGGGTCCTAATGTGTTTTTGTGTCCATGAGGGCCTTGGAATGGGGCGGTGGCACCGGGACCCTGAAGTACTCTCCTAAGCTTTGGACATGGCGCCCAAGCACAGGTTTCCTTGTGGAGACGAGATGAGTTCTGATGAGTGCCTCAGGAAAACCCCTATGCTCTTATTGGAATCAGGCTTTTGAGGACACATGCCTGTAACCCAAAGCAATGGATCCTATTATGGCCTAGGGTCCTGTCTGGTTCAATCTTCTTCTCTGGGGACATCCATCTATGGTATGAGTGGATGTCGATTATCAGCTGGTGTCAGACAGTCCTTGTTTATTCCGGGCGACCAACACTATTGGGATGGCCTCAGGGACTTTGGAGGTTTCTCCTAATTTGTACGATTTTGGACCATGGAATGGGCAGAATTCCCATGGATTGGTAGGCACAGTCCTAATGTGTGGCTCCAGGCGCCCAGCCTGGAGCGTGTGTGGCCCAAGCCTTTGAGGACAGAAGTCTGAAAACACAAACTCAGCTTAGGTTTGGGGACGTAGGTATGGCAGGCCCGATCTACAAACCATGAGAAGAACTCTTGAGGATATGAAGAAAGTGCGAGTCTGAGGCGCTTGCTCAGGCTTTTGTCTCTAGATTTTGTATCAGCGATGGCCGTGGAATGTCGGGGAGGACTCATGGGCCATGGTCGAATCTTCCTCTCTGAGGATTTGGCCCGATTCCCAATTGCTTTTCGTCAATCTGTGGGATGGGAGGACTCATTTCAGGTTTGTTACCTCAGGTGTCCCACCAAAAGAGGAATTCCAAAGCAAAGCCGTAGGGAAGACTGAAGGGACAACCCGAACTATGGTTAAAAATTGGGGCCTAGGGACATGGCAAGCCCAATATGCTATATCTTCATCCAGCCACTGAGTGGCCTTACTTGAGGACTGGGCTCAGCCTGAGGGTCACAATGTGTGTTTGTGACCAATGTGAACCGCGAGCATAGGCGGGGCCTCATGGGCCACACTGGTTTCAACTACACTGAACGTTGGACAACATGCCAACCACAAGGTTTCTGCCATGGGGAAGGAGTTCTGATTTCTGCATCACCTTCAACCTTGGGCACTGATTGGAGATAAGGTCTAGGTTCTGAAACCTGAAAACCGAGGTTGGGAAGAGATGACGACCTAAGGCCATGGCGGCTGGATGTGCTCAGTGTGCGGCCAGCTGTCTGGGAGGGGCCAGGGGGTCCAGGCTCAGGCTGTGTCAGAAAGGGTTATAGTGACCTGGTCAGCCTATGTATTTGGCGTAATGCCAAGGTCGGTGCAGGTTGATCCTCATTTGGGGTTACTGGGTAGCCACAGAGGACAATGTTTTTCTTCTGGTCGGCAGGCAGAGTGCTCCATTGTAGTTCTGGATTTCCAAATGAAGGGCTTGTGGGCCAGTAGTCTGACGACAAATGTCTAAGAACACAAGCTAGGCTTAGGTTTCATGGTGAGGCTATGGCAGGCACAATCTACAGACCTGAATCGAGATCTCGTGCATCTGAAGTCAGGGCGAGGAACAGACGATTGCTCATGTTGGAGTTTCTGTCCCTGATGGCCCCTTCATGAATAGGTGGGCATCATGAGGCCATGGGTGTTTTCCCACTATGGGAGTTGTGAGAAGCTCCAAACTGCAGAGAGTCTTCTGCAGGACAATTGAGACCTGTTGTTTGGCTCCAGGCCAATGATTCTGAGCAGGGTTCTAAGGATGGATGGCTGGGTAGCCCACCTCGCATTCCAATTGTCTCCTAGCAACAAGACAGGTTAGATCTCCTGGATCTGTGGGCAGCTACCGAGGATGCTGAGTTGAAATGGACACCCCTGGGGATGGGTCCTAATGTGCTTTTGTGTCTATGGAGACCTTGGAATGAAGCGGTGGCACTGGGGCCCAAAAGGGTTCTCCTAAACAGAGGCTTTGACACAGCTCCAACGTGCAAGTTTCCCATGTGTAGATGAGATGTTTTCTGATGGGTGAATTAAGAAATAGCTATATGCTGCTTTTGAAATCCAGGCTCTGAGGAGAGATGCCTGGAAATCAAAGCAATGGATCTGATTAGTGCCTAGGGGCTTGTTCTTTCCTTTTTACCTCTGGGGACATCAGTCTATGGGTCTGAGTGCAGGTAGGTGCTCATTTGGGCTCAGATTGCCCCTGTTTTTCCTGGGAAGCCACCACTTTTGAGATGGATCAGGGACTTTGGAGGTTTATCCTATTAGAAGGGTTGTGACCATAGGAATGGGCACACACAATTCCCTTGGAGAAGGCAAGTACATTCCTCAGGTTTGGCTCCAGGGGCCTGAGCCTGTAGGTTGTGTAGGCCAGGGCTTTTTAGACAGTTGTCTGAAAACAAACTCAGCTTAGGTTTGGGGACGTAGGTATGGCAGGCCCGATCTACAAACCATGAGAAGAACTCTTCATGATATGAAGATAGTGCGAGTCTGAGTCGCTTGCTCAGGCTTTTGTCTCTGGATTTTGTATCAGCGATGGCCGTGGAATGTCGGCCAGGCCTCATGGGCCATGGACGAATCTTCCTCTCTGAGAATTTGGCCCGATTCCCAATTGCTTTTCATCAATCTGTGGGATGGGAGGACTCATTTCAGGTTTGTTACCTCAGGTGTCCCAACAAAAGAGGAATTCCAAAGCAAAGCCGTGGGGAAGACTGAAGGGACAAGCCGAACTATGGTTAAAAATTGGGGCCTAGGGGCATGGCAAGCCCAATATGCTATCTCTTCATCCAGCCACTGAGTGGCCTTACTTGAGGACTGGGCTCAGCCTGAGAGTCACATTGTGTGTTTGTGACCAATGTGGCCCGCGAGCATGGGCGGGGCCTCATGGGCCACACTGGTTTCAACGACACTGAACGTTGGACAACATGCCAACCACAAGGTTTCTTGCCATGGGAAAGGAGTTCTGATTTCTGCATCACCTTCAACATGGACAGTGATTGGAGATAAGGTCTAGGTTCTGAAACCTGAAAACCGAGGTTGGGAAGAGATACGACCTAAGGCCATGGCGGCTCAATGTGCTCAGTGTGCGGCCAGCTGTCTGGGAGGGGCCAGGGGGTCCAGGCTCAGGCTGTGTCAGAAAGGGCATTAGTGCCCTGGTCAGCCTATGTATTTGGGGTACAGCCAAGGTCGGTGCAGGTTGATCCTCATTTGGGGTTACTGGGTAGCCCCAGAGGACAATGTTTTTCTTCTGGAGGGCCGGCAGAGTGCTGCATTGTAGTTCTGGATTGCCAAACTGGAGGGCTTGTGGGCAAGTAGTCTGACGACAAAAGTCTGAGAACACAAGCTAGGCTTAGGTTTCTGGGTGAGGCCATGGCAGGCACAATCTACAGACCTGAATCGAGATCTCGTGCATCTGAAGTCAGGGCGAGGATCAGACGATCGCTCAGGTTGGAGTTTCTGTCCCTGATGGCCCCTTCATGAATGGGGGGGGCATCACGAGGCCATGGGTGTTTTCCCACGATGGGAGTTGTGAGAAGCTCCAAACTGCAGAGAGTCTTCTGCAGGACAATTGAGACCTGTTGTTTGGCTCCAGGCCAATGATTCTGAGTAGGGTTCTAAAGATGGATGGATGGGTAGCCCACCTCGCATTCCAATTGTCTCCTAGCAACAAGACAGGTTAGATCTCCTGGATCTGTGGGGAGCAACCGAGGACGCTGTGTTGAAATGGACACCCCTAAGGATGGGTCCTAATGTGCTTTTTTGTCTATGGAGACCTTGGAATGAAGAGGTGGCACTGGTGCCCTAAAGTGTTCTCCTAAACAGAGGCTTTGACACAGCTCCAACGTGCAAGTTTCCCATGTGTAGATGAGATGTTTTCTGATGGGTGAGTCAAGAAACAGCTATATGCTGTTTTGAAATCCAGGCCTCTGAGGAGAGATGCCTGGAAACCAAAGCAATGGATCTGATTAGTGCCTAGGGGCCTGTTCTTTCCTTTTTACCTCTGGGGACATCTGTCTATGGGTCTGAGTGCAGGTAGGTGCTCAGTTGGGCTCAGATAGCCCCTGTTTTTCCTGGGAAGCCACCACTTTTGAGATGGATCAGGGACTTTGGAGGTTTATCCTATTAGAAGGGTTGTGGCCATTGGAATGGGCACACACAATTCCCTTGGAGAGGGCAAGTACAGTCCTCAGGTTTGAATGCAGGGGCCTGAGCCTGTAGGTTGTGTAGGCCAGGGCTGTTTGGACAGTTGTCTGAAAACACAATCTCGGCTTATGTTTTGGGTCATAGGTATGGCAGGACTGATCTACAGACCATGAGGAGAACTCTTCGGGATTTGAAAGAAGGGCTAGTGTGAGGCTCTGCTCTAGTTTTTGTCTCTGGATATCGTGTCACTCATGGTCGTGAAATTTCTGGGAGACTTTATGGGAAATGGACGAGTCTTACTCTCTGGTGGTTTGGCCCCGTCCAAAGAGATTGGGGTCATTCTGTGGGCTGGAAGAAGTCCGTTTTTTTTTTTGTTGTTGTTGTTGTTGTTGTTTTCTTTTTTAACCTCAGGTGTCCCACCAAATGAGGGATTCCAGAGTAGAGACCTGGGGAGGGGCGACTGGACAGTCAGAAATCTGGTTAAAAATTGGGGCCTAGTGACATGTCAAGCCCATTATGACATCTAAAGGTCCAGCCACTGAGAGGACTTACTAGAGGACAGGATTCATGCTGAGGGTCACAATGCGTGTTTATGCCCTCGTCTCACTCAAGAATGGGCGGGGCCTCAGGGTGAATGCTGGTTTCTCCTACACTGAACGTTGGACAACGTGCCAACCACAAGTGTTCTTGCCATGGGTAAGGAGGAGTTCTGATTTCTGCATAACATTCACCCCTGGGCAGTGATTGGAGATAAGGTCTCGGTTCTGAAGCCTGAAAACTGAGGTAGGGAAGAGATGATGACCTAAGGCCATGGCGGGTTTTATGTGCTCATTGTGCGGTCAGCTTTGTGGGTGTTGGTCAGGAGGTCCGGGCTCAGGTTGTGTTCGACAGTGCATTAGTGACCAGGTTAGACTATATAATTTGGGTAAGGTCGAGTGCTGTGTAGGTTTATCCTCATTTAAGGTGCCTGTGCAGCTCATGAGGCAATAATTTTTTTTTTTCTAGAGGGCCGGCAGAGTGCTGCATTGTGGGTCCGGAATTGCCAAATTTTAGGACTTCGAGGCCAGGAGTTTGAGGACGGAAGTGTGAGAAGACAAGCTAGACATGGGTTTCAGGGCGAGGGCACGACAGGTAACCCCTGCAGATCTGAACCACTATCTCATGCTTCTGAAGTCAGGGCGAGGATCAGACGTTGGCTCAGGTTGGAGTTCCTGTGCATGACGGCCGCTTTATGAAGGGAGCGGAATCTCGGGGCCATTGAGGTTTTCCCACGTTGGGAGTTGTGGGATGCCCCCTTCAAGGATTCCTTCTGCGGGACAATTGAGACCTGTTGGACAGCTCCAGGACATCCCATATGGAATGACTCCAGAGCACCGTTCGTGGATGGATGCCTGGGAAGCCCGCCTCGCATTCCAATTGTCTCCTAACAACAAGACAGTTTTGATCTGATGGCTCTGCCGGAGCAACCGGGGTGGCTGAGTTGAAATGGACTTTCCTGAGGATGGGTCCTAATGTGTTTTTGTGTCCATGAGGGCCTTGGAATGGGGCGGTGGCACCGGGACCCTGAAGTAATCTCCTAAGCTTTGGACATGGCACCCATGCACAGTTTCCTTGTGGAGACGAGATGAGTTCTGATGGGTGCCTCAGGAAAACCCCTATGCTCGTATTGGAATCAGGCTTTTGAGGACACATGCCTGTAACCCAAAGTAATGGATCCTATTATGGCCTAGGGTCCTGTCTGGTTCAATCTTCTTCTCTGGGGACATCCATCTATGGTATGAGTGGATGTCGATTATCAGCTGGTGTCAGACAGTCCTTGTTTTTTCCGGGCGACCTACACTATTGGGATGGCCTAAGGGACTTTGGAGGTTTCTCCTAATTTGTACGATTTTGGACCATGGAATGGGCAGAATTCCCATGGATTGGTAGGCAGAGTCCTAATGTGTGGCTCCAGGCGCCCAGCCTAGAGCGTGTGTGGCCCAAGATTTTGAGGACAGAAGTCTGAAAACACAAACTCAGCTTAGGTTTGGGTACGTATGTATGGCAGGCCCGATCGACAAATCATGAGAAGAAATCTTCAGGATATGAAGAAAGTGCGAGTCTGAGGCGCTTTCTCAGGCTTTTGTCTCTGGATTTTGTATCAGCGATGGCCGAGGAATGTCAGGGAGGCCTCATGGGCCATCGACGAATCTTCCTCTCTGAGGATTTGGCCTGATTCCCAATTGCTTCAGGTCAAACTGTGGGATGGGAGGACTCATTTCAGGTTTGTTACCTCAGGTGTCCCACCAAAAGAGGAATTCCAAAGCAAAGCCATGGGGAAGACTGAAGGGACAACCCGAACTATGGTTAAAAATTGGGGCCTAGGGGCATGGCAAGCCCAATATGCTATCTCTTCATCCAGCCACTGAGTGGCCTTACTTGAGGACTGGGCTCTGCCTGAGGGTCACATTGTGTGTTTGTGACCAATGTGAACCGCGAGCATGGGCGGGGCCTCATGGGCCACACTGGTTTCAACGACACTGAACGTTGGACAACATGCCAACCACAAGGTTTCTTGCCATGGGGAAGGAGTTCTGATTTCTGCATCACCTTCAACCTTGGGCACTGATTGGAGATAAGGTCTAGGTTCTGAAACCTGAAAACCGAGGTTGGGAAGAGATGACGACCTAAGGCCATGGCGGCTGGATGTGCTCAGTGTGCGGCCAGCTGTCTGGGAGGGGCCAGGGGCTCCAGGCTCAGGCTGTGTCAGAAAGGGCATTAGTGCCCTGGTCAGCCTATGTATTTGGGGTACAGCCAAGGTCGTTGCAGGTTGATCCTCATTTGGGGTTACTGGGTAACCCCAGAGGACAATGTTTTTATTCTGGAGGGCCGGCAGAGTGCTGCATTGTAGTTCTGGATTGACAAACTGGAGGGCTTGTGGGCAAGTAGTCTGACGACAAAAGTCTGAGAACACAAGCTAGGCTTAGGTTTCTGGGTGAGGCCATGGCAGGCACAATCTACAGACCTGAATCGAGATCTCGTGCATCTGAAGTCAGGGCGAGGATCAGACGATCTCTCAGTTTGGAGTTTCTGTCCCTGATGGCCCCTAAATGAATGGGGGGGGCATCACGAGGCCATGGGTGTTTTCCCACGATGGGAGTTGTGAGAAGCTGCAAACTGCAGAGAGTCTTCTGCAGGACAATTGAGACCTGTGGTTTGGCTCCAGGCCAATGATTCTGAGCAGGGTTCTAAGGATGGATGGATGGGTAGCCCACCTCGCATTCCAATTGTCTCCTAGCAACAAGACAGGTTAGATCTCCTGGATCTGTGGGGAGCAACCGAGGACGCTGAGTTGAAATGGACACCCCTGGGGATGGGTGCTAACGTGCTTTTGTATCTATGGAGTCCTTGGAATGAAGCGGTGGCACTGGGGCCCTAAAGGGTTCTCCTAAACAGAGGCTTTGACACAGCTCCAACGTGCAAATTTCCCATGTGTAGATGACATGTTTTCTGATGGGTGAGTCAAGAAACAGCTATATGCTGCTTTTGAAATCCAGGCCTCTGAGGAGAGATGCCTGGAAACCAAAGTAATGGATCTGATTAGTGCCGAGGGGCCTGTTCTTTCCTTTTTACCTCTGGGGACATCTGTCTATGGGTCTGAGTGCAGGTAGGTGCTCTCTTGGGCTCAGATTGCCCCTGTTTTTCCTAGGACGCCAACACTATTGAGATGGAGCAGGGACTTTGGAGGTTTATACTATTAGAAGGGTTGTGGCCATTGGAATGGGCACACACAATTCCCTTGGAGAGGGCAAGTACAGTCCTCAGGTTTGGCTCCAGGGGCCCGAGCCTGTAGGTTGTGTAGGCCAGGGCTGTTTGGACAGTTGTCTGAAAACACAAACTCGGCTTATGTTTCGGGTCATAGGTATGGCAGGACTGATCTACAGACCATGAGGAGAACTCCTCGGGATTTGAAAGAAGGGCGAGTGAGGCTCCTTCTCAAGTTTTTGTCTCTTGATATCGTGTCACTCATGGTCGTGGAATTTCTGGGTGATTCCTTGGGAAATGGACGAGTCTTACTCTCTGGTGGTTTGGCCCAGTCCAAAGAGTTTAGGGTCATTCTGTGGGCTGGAAGAAGTCCGTTTTTTTTTTTTTTGTTGTTGTTGTTGTTGTTTTCTTTTTTAACCTCAGGTGTCCCACCAAATGATGGATTCCAGAGTAGAGCCCTGGGGAGGGGCGCCTGGACAATCAGAAATCTGGTTAAAAATTGGGGCCTAGGGACATGTCAAGCCCATTATGACATCAAATGGTCCAGCCACTGAGAGGACTTACTAGAGGACAGGACTCATGCTGAGGGTCACAATGTGTTTGTATGCCCTCATCGCACTCAAGAATGGGGGGGGGCCTCAGGGTGAATGCTGGTTTCTCCTACACTGAACGTGCCAACCACAAGGATTCTTGCCATGGGTAAGGAGGAGTTCTGATTTCTGCATCACACTCACCCCTGGGTAGTGATTGGAGATAAGGTCTCGGTTCTGAAGCCTGAAAACTGAGGTAGGGAAGAGATGATGACCTAAGGCCATGGCGGGTTTTATGTGTTCAGTGTGCGGTCAGCTTTCTGGGTGTTGGTCAGGAGGTCCGGGCTCAGATTGTGTTCGACAGTGCATTAGTGCCCAGGTTAGACTATATAATTTGGTTAAAGTCGAGTTCTGTGTAGGTTTACCCTCATTTAAGGTGCCTGGGCAGCTCATGAGGCAATATTTTTTTTTTTCTAGAGGGCCGGCAGAGTGCTGCATTGTGGGTCCGGAATTGCCAAATTTTAGGACTTCGGGGCCAGGAGTTTGAGGACGGAAGTGTGAGAAGACAAGCTAGACATGGGTTTCAGGGCGAGGGCACGACAGGTAACCCCTGCAGATCTGAACCACTATCTCATGCTTCTGAAGTCAGGGCGAGGATCAGACGTTGGCTCAGGTTGGAGTTCCTGTGCATGACGGCCGCTTTAGGAAGGGAGCGGAATCTCGGGGCCATTGAGGTTTTCCCACGTTGGGAGTTGTGGGATGCCCCCTTCAAGGATTCCTTCTGCGGGACAATTGAGACCTGTTGGACAGCTCCAGGTCATCCCATATGGAATGACTCCAGAGCACCGTTCGCGGATGGATGCCTGGGAAGCCCGCCTTGCATTCCAATTGTCTCCTAACAACAAGACAGTTTTGATCTGATGGCTCTACCGGAGCAACCGGGGTGGCTGAGTTGAAATGGACTTTCCTGAGGATGGGTCCTAATGTGTTTTTGTGTCCATGAGGGCCTTGGAATGGGGCGGTGGCACCGGGACCCTGAAGTACTCTCCTAAGCTTTGGACATGGCTCCCATGCACAGGTTTCCTTGTGGAGACGAGATGAGTTCTGATGGGTGCCTCAGGAAAACCCCTATGCTCGTATTGGAATCAGGCTTTTGAGGACACATGCCTGTAACCCAAAGCAATGGATCCTATTATGGCCTAGGGTCCTGTCTGGTTCAATCTTCTTCTCTGGGGACATCCATCTATGGTATGAGTGGATGTCGATAATCAGCTGGTGTCAGACAGTCCTTGTTTGTTCCGGGCGACCTACACTATTGGGATGGCCTAAGGGACTTTGGAGGTTTCTCCTAATTTGTACGATTTTAGACCATGGAATGGGCAGAATTCCCATGGATTGGTAGGCAGAGTCCTAATGTGTGGCTCCAGGCGCCCAGCCTGGAGCGTGTGTGGCCCAAGATTTTGAGGACAGAAGTCTGAAAACACAAACTCAGCTTATGTTTGGGGACGTATGTATGGCAGGCCCGATCGACAAACCATTAGAAGAAATCTTCAGGATATGAAGAAAGTGCGAGACTGAGGCGCTTGCTCAGGCTTTTGTCTCTGGATTTTGTATCAGCGATGGCCGAGGAATGTCGTGGAGGCCTCATGGGCCATCGACGAATCTTCCTCTCTGAGGATTTGGCCCGATTCCCAATTGCTTTTCGTCAATCTGTGGGATGGGAGGACTCATTTCAAGATTGTTACCTCAGGTGTCCCACCAAAAGAGGAATTCCAAAGCAAAGCCGTGGGGAAGACTGAGGAAACAACCCGAACTATGGTTAAAAATTGGGGCCTAGGGGCATGGCAAGCCCAATATGCTATCTCTTCATCCAGCCACTGAGTGGCCTTACTTGAGGACTGGGCTCAGCCTGAGCGTCACAATGTGTGTTTGTGACCAATGTGGCCCGTGAGCATGGGCGGGGCCTCATGGGCCACACTGGTTTCAACGACACTGAACGTTGGACAACATGCCAACCACAAGGTTTCTTCCATGGGGAAGGAGTTCTGATTTCTGCATCACCTTCAACCTTGGGCACTGATTGGAGATAAGGTCTAGGTTCTGAAACCTGAAAACCGAGGTTGGGAAGAGATGACGACCTAAGGCCATGGCGGCTGGATGTGCTCAGTGTGCGGCCAGCTGTCTGGGAGGGGCCAGGGGCTCCAGGCTCAGGCTGTGTCAGAAAAGGCATTAGTGCCCTGGTCAGCCTATGTATTTGGGGTACAGCCAAGGTCGGTGCAGGTTGATCCTCATTTGGGGTTACTGGGTAGCCCCAGAGGACAATGTTTTTATTCTGGAGGGCCGGCAGAGTGCTGCATTGTAGTTCTGGATTGCCAAACTGGAGGGCTTGTGGGCAAGTAGTCTGACGACAAAAGTCTGAGAACACAAGCTAGGCTTAGGTTTCTGGGTGAGGCCATGGCAGGCACAATCTACAGACCTGAATCGAGATCTCGTGCATCTGAAGTCAGCGCGAGGATCAGACAATCGCTCAGGTTGGAGTTTCTGTCCCTGACGGCCCCTTCATGAATGGGGGGGGGCATCACGAGGCCATGGGTGTTTTCCCACGATGGGAGTTGTGAGAAGCTGCAAACTGCAGAGAGTCTTCTGCAGGACAATTGAGACCTGTGGTTTGGCTCCAGGCCAATGATTCTGAGCAGGGTTCTAAGGATGGATGGATGGGTAGCCCACCTAGCATTCCAATTGTCTCCTAGCAACAAGACAGGTTAGATCTCCTGGATCTGTGGGGAGCAACCGAGGACGCTGAGTTGAAATGGACACCCCTGGGGATGGGTCCTAACGTGCTTTTGTATCTATGGAGACCTTGGAATGAAGCGGTGGCACTGGGGCACTAAAGGGTTCTCCTAAACAGAGGCTTTGACACAGCTCCAACGTGCAAATTTCCCATGAGTAGATGAGATGTTTTCTGATGGGTGAGTCAAGATACAGCTATATGCTGCTTTTGAAATTCAGGCCTCTGAGGAGAGATGCCTGGAAACCAAAGCAATGGATCTGATTAGTGCCTAGGGGCCTTTTCTTTCCTTTTTACCTCTGGGGCATCTGTCTATGGGTCTGAGTGCAGGTAGGTGCTCACTTGGGCTCAGATTGCCCCTGTTTTTCCTAGGAAGCCACCACTATTGAGATGGAGCAGGGACTTTGGAGGTTTATCCTATTAGAAGGGTTGTGGCCATTGGAATGGGCACACACAATTCCCTTGGAGAGGGCAAGTACAGTCCTCAGGTTTGGCTCCAGGGGCCCGAGCCTGTAGGTTGTGTAGGCCAGGGCTGTTTGGACAGTTGTCTGAAAACACAAACTTGGCTTATGTTTCGGGTCATAGGTATGGCAGGACTGATCTACAGACAATGAGGAGAACTCTTCGGGATTTGAAAGAAGGGCGAGTGTGAGGCTCCTGCTCAAGTTTTTGTCTCTTGATATCGTGTCACTCATGGTCGTGGAATTTCTGGGTGACTTCATGGGAAATGGACGAGTCTTACTCTCTGGTGGTTTGGCCCAGTCCAAAGAGTTTAGGTTCATTCTGTGGGCTGGAAGAAGTCCGTTTTTTTTTTTTGTTGTTGTTGTTGTTGTTTTCTTTTTTAACCTCAGGTGTCCCACCAAATGAGGGATTTCAGAATAGAGACCTGGGGAGGGGCGACTGGACAGTCAGAAATCTGGTTAAAAATTGGGGCCTAGGGACATGTCAAGCCCATTATGACATCTAAAGGTCCAGCCACTGAGAGGACGTACTAGAGGACAGGACTCATGCTGAGGGTCACAATGCGTGTGTATGCCCTCGTCGCACTCAAGAATGGGCGGGGCCTCAGGGTGAATGCTGGTTTCTCCTACACTGAACGTTGGACAACGTGCCAACCACAAGGGTTCTTGCCATGAGTAAGGAGGAGTTCTGATTTCTGCATAACATTCACCCCTGGGCAGTGATTGCAGTTAAGGTCTCGTTTCTGCAGCCTGAAAACTGAGGTAGGGAAGAGATGATGACCTAAGGCCATGGCGGGTTTTATGTGCTAAGTGTGCGGTCAGCTTTCTGGGTGTTGGTCAGGAGGTCCGGGCTCAGGTTGTGTTCGACAGTGCATTAGTGCCCAGGTTAGACTATATAATTTGGGTAAGGTCGAGTGCTGTGTAGGTTTATCCTCATATAAGGTGCCTGGGCAGCTCATGAGGCAATAATTTTATTTTTCTAGAGGGCCGAAAGAGTGCTGCATTGTGGGTCCGGAATTGCCAAATTTTAGGACTTTGGGGCCAGGAGTTTGAGGACGGAAGTTTGAGAAGACAAGCTAGACATGGGTTTCAGGGCGAGGGCACGACAGGTACCCCCTGCAGATTTGAACCAATATCTCATGCTTCTGAAGTCAGGGCGAGGATCAGACGTTGGCTCAGGTTGGAGTTCCTGTGCATGACGGCCGCTTTATGAAGGGAGCGGAATCTCGGGGCCATTGAGGTTTTCCCACGTTGGGAGTTGTGGGATGCCCCCTTCAAGGAGTCCTTCTGCGGGACAATTGAGACCTGTTGGACAGCTCCAGGACATCCCATATGGAATGACTCCAGAGCACCGTTCGCGGATGGATGCCTGGGAAGCCCGCCTCGCATTCCAATTGTCTCCTAGCAACAAGACAGTTTTGATCTGATGGCTCTGCCGGAGCAACCGCGGTGGCTGAGTTGAAATGGACTTTCCTGAGGATGGGTCCTAATGTGTTTTTGTGTCCATGAGGGCCTTGGAATGGGGCGGTGGCACCGGGACCCTGAAGTACTCACCTAAGCTTTGGACATGGCTCCCATGCACAGGTTTCCTTGTGGAGACGAGATGAGTTCTGATGGGTGCCTCAGGAAAACCCCTATGCTCGTATTGGAATCAGGCTTTTGAGGACACATGCCTGTAACCCAAAGCAATGGATCCTATTATGGCCTAGGGTCCTGTCTGGTTCAATCTTCTTCTCTGGGGACATCCATCTATGGTATGAGTGGATGTCGATTATCAGCTGGTGTCAGACAGTCCTTGTTTGTTCCGGGCGACCTACACTATTGGGATGGCCTCAGGGACTTTGGAGGTTTCTCCTAATTTGTACGATTTTGGACCATGGAATGGGCAGAATTCCCATGGATTGGTAGGCACAGTCCTAATATGTGGCTCCAGGCGCCCAGCCTGGAGCGTGTGTGGCCCAAGACTTTGAGGACAGAAGTCTGAAAACACAAACTCAGCTTAGGTTTGGGGACGTAGGTATGGCAGGCCCGATCGACAAACCATGAGAAGAACTCTTCAAGATATGAAGAAAGTGCGAGTCTGAGGCGCTTGCTCAGGCTTTTGTCTCTGGATTTTGTATCAGCGATAGCCGTGGAATGTCGGGGAGGCCTCATGGGCCATGGTCGAATCTTCCTCTCTGAGGATTTGGCCCGATTCCCAATTGCTTTTCGTCAATCTGTGGGATGGGAGGACTCATTTCAGGTTTGTTACCTCAGGTGTCCCACCAAAAGAGGAATTCCAAAGCCAAGCCGTGGGGAAGACTGAAGGGACAACCCGAACTGTGGTTAAAAATTGGGGCCTAGGGGCATGGCAAGCCCAATATGCTATCTCTTCATCCAGCCACTGAGTGGCCTTACTTGAGGACTGGGCTCAGCCTGAGGGTCACAATGTGTGTTTGTGACCAATGTGGCCCGCGAGCATGGGCGGGGCCTCATGGGCCACACTGGTTTCAACGACACTGAACGTTGGACAACATGCCAACCACAAGGTTTCTTGCCATGGGGAAGGAGTTCTGATTTCTGCATCACCTTCATCCTTGGGCAGTGATTGGAGATAAAGTCTAGGTTCTGAAACCTGAAATCCGAGGTTGGGAAGAGATGACGACCTAAGGCCATGGCGGCTGGATGTGCTCAGTGTGCGGCCAGCTGTCTGGGAGGGGCCAGGGGCTCCAGGCTCAGGCTGTGTCAGAAAGGGCATTAGTGACCTGGTCAGCCTATGTATTTGGGGTAATGCCAAGGTCGGTGCAGGTTGATCCTCATTTGGGGTTACTGGGTAGCCCCAGAGGACAATGTTTTTCTTCTGGAGGGCAGGCAGAGTGCTCCATTGTAGTTCTGGATTTCCAAATGGAGGGCTTGTGGGCCAGTAGTCTGACGACAAAAGTCTTAGAACACAAGCTAGGCTTAGGTTTCTTGGTGAGGCTATGGCAGGCACAATCTACAGACCTAATCGAGATCTCGTGCATCTGAAGTCAGGGCGAGGATCAGACGATCGCTCAGGTTGGAGTTTCTGTTTCTGATCGCCCCTTCATGAATGGGGGGGCATCACGAGGCCATGGGGGATTTCCCACTATGGGAGTTGTGAGAAGCTCCAAACAGCAGAGAGTCTTCTGCAGGACAATTGAGACCTGTTGTTTGGCTCCAGGCCAATGATTCTGAGCAGGGTTCTAAGGATGGATGGCTGGGTAGCCCACCTCGCATTCCAATTGTCTCCTAGCAACAAGACAGGTTAGACCTCCTGGATCTGTGGGGAGCAACCGAAGACGCTGAGTTTAAATGGACACCCCTGGGGATGGGTCCTAACGTGCTTTTGTGTCTATGGAGACCTTGGAATGAAGCGGTGGCACTGGGGCCCTAAAGGGTTCTCCTAAACAGAGGCTTTGACACAGCTCCAACGGCAAGTTTCCCATGTGTAGATGAGATGTTTTCTGATGGGTGAGTCAAGAAACAGCTATATGCTGCTTTTGAAATCCAGGCCTCTGAGGAGAGATGCCTGGAAACCAAAGCAATGGATCTGATTAGTGCCTAGGGGCCTGTTCTTTCCTTTTTACCTCTGGGGACATCTGTTTATCGGTCTGAGTGCAGGTAGGTGCTCATTTGGGCTGAGATTGCCCCTGTTTTTCCTGGGAAGCCACCACTTTTGAGATGGATCAGGGACTTTGGAGGTTTATCCTATGAGAAGGGTTGTGGCCATTGGAATGGGCACACACAATTCCCTTGGAGAGGGCAAGTAGAGTCCTCAGGTTTGGCTCTAGGGGCCTGAGCCTGTAGGTTGTGTAGGCCAGGGCTGTTTGGACAGTTGTCTGAAAACAAACTCAGCTTAGGTTTGGGGACGTAGGTATGGCAGGCCCGATCTACAAACCATGAGAAGAACTCTTCAGGATATGAAGAAAGTGCGAGTCTGAGGCGCTTGCTCAGGCTTTTGTCTCTGGATTTTGTATCAGCGATGGCCGTGGAATGTCGGGGAGGCCTCATGGGCCATGGACGAATCTTCCTCTCTGAGAATTTGGCCCGATTCCCAATTGATTTTCGTCAATCTGTGGGATGGGGGACTCATTTCAGGTTTGTTACCTCAGTGTCCCACCAAAAGAGGAATTCCAAAGCAAAGCCGTGGGGAAGACTGAAGCGACAACCCGAACTATGGTTAAATTTGGGGCCTAGGGGCATGGCAAGCCCAATATGCTATCTCTTCATCCAGCCACTGAGTGGCCTTACTTGAGGACTGGGCTCATCCTGAGGGTCACAATGTGTGTTTGTGACCAATGTGGCCCGCGAGCATTGGCGGGGCCTCATGGGCCACACTGGTTTCAATGACACTGAATGTTGGACAACATGCCAACCACAAGGTTTCTTGCCATGGGGAAGGAGTTCTGATTTCTGCATCACCTTCAACCCTGGGCAGTGATTGGAGATAAGGTCTAGGTTCTGAAACCTGACAACCGAGGTTGGGAAGAGATGACGACCTAAGCCCATGGCGGCTCAATGTGCTCAGTGTGCGGCCAGCTGTCTGGGAGGGTCCAGGGGGTCCAGGCTCAGGCTGTGTCAGAAAGGGCATTAGTGCCCTGGTCAGCCTATGTATTTGGGGTAAAGCCATGGTCGGTGCAGTTTGATCCTCATTTGGGGTTACTGGGTAGCCCCAGAGGACAAAGTTTTTCTTCTGGAGGGCTGGCAGAGTGCTGCATTGTAGTTCTGGATTGCCAAACTGGAGGGCTTGTGGGCCAGTAGTCTGACGACAAAAGTCTGAGAACACAAGCTAGGCTTAGGTTTCTGGGTGAGGCCATGGCAGGCACAATCTACAGACCTAATCGAGATCTCGTGCTTCTGAAGTCAGGGCGAGGATCAGACGATCGCTCAGGTTGGAGTTTCTGTCCCTGATGGCCCCTTCATGAATGGGGGGGGGCTTCACGAGGCCATGGGTGTTTTCCCACGATGGGAGTTGTGAGAAGCTCCAAACTGCAGAGAGTCTTCTGCAGGACAATTGAGACCTGTTGTTTGGCTCCAGGCCAATGATTCTGAGCAGGGTTCTAAGGATGGATGGCTGGGTAGCACACCTCGCATTCCAATGGTCTCCTAGCAACAAGACAGGTTAGATCTCCTGGATCTGTGGGGAGCAACCGAGGACGCTGAGTTGAAATGGACACCCCTGAGGATGGGTCCTAACGTGCTTTTGTGTCTATGGAGACCTTGGAATGAAGCGGTGGCACTGGGGCCGTAAAGGGTTCTCCTAAACAAAGGCTTTGACACAGCTCCAATGTGCAAGTTTCCCATGTGTAGATGAGATGTTTTCTGATGGGTGAGTCAAGAAACAGCTATGTGCTGCTTTTGAAATCCAGGCCTCTGAGGAGAGATGCCTGGAAACCAAAGCAATGGATCTGATTAGTGCCTAGGGGCCTGTTCTTTCCTTTTTACCTCTGGGGACATCTGTCTATGGGTCTGAGTGCAGGTAGGTGCTCAGTTGGGCTCAGATTGCCCCTGTATTTCCTGGGAAGCCACCACATTTGAGATGGATCAGGGACTTTGGAGGTTTATCCTATGAGAAGGGTTGTGGCCATTGGAATGGGCACACAAAATTCCCTTGGAGAGGGCAAGTACATTCCTCAGGTTTGGCTCCAGGGGCCCGAGCCTGTAGGTTGTGTAGGCCAGGGCTGTTTGGACAGTTGTCTGAAAACACAAACTCGGCTTATATTTCGGGTCATAGGTATGGCAGGACTGATCTACAGACCATGAGGAGAACTCTTAGGGATTTGAAGGAAGGGCGAGTGTGAGGCTCTGCTCAAGTTTTTGTCTCTGGATATCGTGTCACTCATGGTCGTGGAATTTCTGGGTGTCTTCATGGGAAATGGACGAGTCTTACTCTCTGGTGGTTTGGCCCCATCCAAAGAGTTTGGGGTATTTTTTTGGGCTGGAAGAAGTCCGTTTTTTGTTGTTGTTGTTGTTGTTGTTTTCTTTTTTAACCTCAGGTGTCCCACCAAATGATGGATTCCAGAGTAGAGCCCTGGGAGGGTAGCGCCTGGACAATCAGAAATCTGGTTAAAAATTGGGGCCTAGGGACATGTCAAGCCCCTTATGACATCTAATGGTTCAGCCTCTGAGTGGACTTACTAGAGGACAGGACTCATGCTGAGGGTCACAATGCGTGTGTATGCCCTCATCGCACTCAAGAATGGGCGGGGCCTCAGGGTGAATGCTGGTTTCTCCTACAGTGAACGTGCCAACCACAAGGATTCTTGCCATGAGTAAGGAGGAGTTCTGATTTCTGCATCAGACTCACCCCTGGGCAGTGATTGGAGATAAGGTCTCGGTTCTGAAGCCTGAAAACTGAGGTAGGGAAGAGATGATGACCTAAGGCCATGGCGAGTTTTATGTGCTCAGTGTGCGGTCAGCTTTCTGGGGGTCGGTCAGGAGGTCCGGGCTCAGGTTGTGTTCGACAGTGCATTAGTGCCCAGGTTAGACTATATAATTTGGGTAATGTCTAGTGCTGTGTAGGTTTACCCTCATTTAAGGTGCCTGGGCAGCTCATGAGGCAATAATTTTTTTTCTAGAGGGCAGGCAGAGTGCTGCATTGTGGGTCCGGAATTGCCAAACTTGAGGGCTTCGGGGACAGGAGTGTGAGGACGGAAGTCTGAGAAGACAAGCTAACTTGGGTTTCAGGGCGAGGGCACGGCAGGTACCCCCTGCAGATCTGAACCACTATCTCATGCATCTGAAGTCAGGGCGAGGATCAGACGTTGGCTCAGGTTGGAGTTTCTGAGCATGACGGCCGCTTCATGAAGGGAGCGGAATCTCGAGGCCATTGAGGTTTTCCCACGTTGGGAGTTGTGGGATGCCCCCTTCAAGGATTCCTTCTGCGGGACAATTGAGACCTGTTGGACAGCTCCAGGACATCCCATATGGAATGACTCCAGAGCACCGTTCGCGGATGGATGCCTGGGAAGCCCGCCTCGCATTCCAATTGTCTCCTAGCAACAAGACAGTTTAGATCTGATGGCTCTGCCTGAGCATCAGGGGTGGCTGAGTTGAAATGGACTTTCCTGAGGATGGGTCCTAATGTGTTTTTGTGTCCATGAGTGCCTTGGAATGGGGCGGTGGCACCGGGACCCTGAAGTACTCTCCTAAGCTTTGGACATGGCTCCCATGCACAGGTTTACTTGTGGAGACGAGATGAGTTCTGATGGTTGCCTCAGGAAAACTCCTATGCTCGTATTGGAATCAGTCTTTTGAGGACACATGCCTGTAACCCAAAGCAATGGATCCTATTATGGCCTAGGGTCCTTTCTGGTTCAATCTTCTTCTCTGGGGACATCCATCTATGGTATGAGTGGAGGGTCATTATCAGCTGGTGTCAGAAAGCCCTTGTTTGTTCCGGGCGACCTACACTATTGGGATGGCCTCAGGGACTTTGGAGGTTTCTCTTAATTTGTACTATTTTGGACCATGGAATGGGCAGAATTCCCATGGATTTGTAGGCACAGTCCTAATGTGTGGCACCGGGGCCCAGCCTGCAGGGTGGTTGGCCCAAGACTTTGAGGACAGAAGTCTGAAAAAACAAACTCAGCTTAGTTTTGGGGACGTAGGTATGGCAGGCCCGATCTACAAACCATGAGAACTCTTCAGGATATGAAGAAAGTGCGAGTCTGAGGCGCTTGCTCAGGCTTTTGTCTCTGGATTTTGTATCAGCGATGGCCGTGGAATGTCGGGGAGGCCTCATGGGCCATGGACGAATCTTCCTCTCTGAGGATTTGGCCCGATTCCCAATTGCTTTTCGTCAATCTGTGGGATGGGAGGACTCATTTCAGTTTTGTTACCTCAGGTGTCCCACCAAAAGAGGAATTCCAAGCCAAGCCGTGGGGAAGACTGAAGGGACAACCCGAACTATGGTTAAAAATTGGGGCCTAGGGGCATGGCAAGCCCAATATGCTATCTCTTCATCCAGCCACTGAGCGGCCTTACTTGAGGACTGGGCTCAGCCTGAGCGTCACAATGTGTGTTTGTGACCAATGTGTCCCGCGAGCATGGGCGGGGCCTCATGGGCCACCCTGGTTTCAACTACACTGAACGTTGGACAACATGCCAAACACAAGGTTTCTTGCCATGGGGAAGGAGTTCTGATTTCTGCATCACCTTCAACCCTGGGCAGTGATTGGAGATAAGGTCTAGGTTCTTAAACCTGAAAACCGAGGTTGGGAAGAGATGACGACCTACGGCCATGGCGGCTCAATGTGCTCAGTGTGCGGCCAGCTGTCTGGGAGGGTCCAGGGGGTCCATGCTCAGGCTGTGTCAGAAAGGGCATTAGTGCCCTGGTCAGCCTATGTATTTGGGGTACAGCCATGGTCAGTGCAAGTTATCCTCATTTGGGGTTACTGGGTAGCCCCATAGGACAATGTTTTTCTTCTGGAGGGCCGGCAGAGTGCTGCATTGTAGTTCTGGATTGCCAAACTGGAGGGCTTGTGGGTCAGTAGTCTGACGACAAAAGTCTGAGAACACAAGCTAGGCTTAGGTTTCTGGGTGAGGCCATGGCAGGCACAATCTACAGACCTAATCGAGATCTCGTGCATCTGAAGTCAGGGCGAGGATCAGACGATCCCTCAGGTTGGAGTTTCTGTCCCTGATGGCCCCTTCATGAATGGGGGGGGGCATCACGAGGCCATGGGTGTTTTCCCACGATGGGAGTTGTGAGAAGCTCCAAACTGCAGAGAGTCTTCTGCAGGACAATTGAGACCTGTTGTTTGGCTCCAGGCCAATGATTCTGAGCAGGGTTCTAAGGATGGATGGCTGGGTAGCCCACCTTGCATTCCAATTGTCTCCTAGCAACAAGACAGGTTAGATCTCCTGGATCTGTGGGGAGCAACCGAGGACGCTGAGTTGAAATGGACACCCCTGAGGATGGGTCCTAACGTGCTTTTGTGTCTATGGAGACCTTGGAATGAAGCGGTGGCACTGGGGCCGTAAAGGGTTCTCCTAAACAAAGGCTTTGATACAGCTCCAATGTGCAAGTTTCCCATGTGTAGATGAGATGTTTTCTGATGGGTGAGTCAAGAAACAGCTATATGCTGCTTTTGAAATCCAGGCCTCTGAGGAGAGATGCCTGGAAACCAAAGCAATGGATCTGATTAGTGCCTAGGGGCCTGTTCTTTCCTTTTTACCTCTGGGGACATCTGTCTATGGGTCTGAGTGCAGGTAGGTGCTCAGTTGGGCTCAGATTGCCCCTGTTTTTCCTGGGAAGCCACCACTTTTGAGATGGATCAGGGACTTTGGAGGTTTATCCTATGAGAAGGGTTGTGGCCATTGGAATGGGCACACAAAATTCCCTTGGAGAGGGCAAGTACAGTCCTCAGGTTTGGCTCCAGGGGCCTGAGCCTGTAGGTTGTGTAGGACAGGGCTGTTTGGACAGTTGTCTGAAAACACAAACTCGGCTTATATTTCGGGTCATAGGTATGGCAGGACTGATCTACAGACCATGAGGAGAACTCTTAGGGATTTGAAGGAAGGGCGAGTGTGAGGCTCTGCTCAAGTTTTTGTCTCTGGATATCGTGTCACTCATGGTCGTGGAATTTCTGGGTGTCTTCATGGGAAATGGACGAGTCTTACTCTCTGGTGGTTTGGCCCCATCCAAGGAGTTTGGGGTCTTTTTTTGGGCTGGAAGAAGTCCGTTTTTTTTTTTGTTGTTGTTGTTGTTTTCTTTTTTATACTCAGGTGTCCCACCAAATGATGGATTCCAGAGTAGAGCCCTGGGAGGGTAGCGCCTGGACAATCAGAAATCTGGTTAAAAATTGGGGCCTAGGGACATGTCAAGCCCCTTATGACATCTAATGGTTCAGCCACTGAGTGGACTTACTAGAGGACAGGACTCATGCTGAGGGTCACAATGCGTGTGTATGCCCTCATCGCACTCAAGAATGGGCGGGGCCTCAGGGTGAATGCTGGTTTCTCCTACAGTGAACGTGCCAACCACAAGGATTCTTGCCATGGGTAAGGAGGAGTTCTGATTTCTGCATCAGACTCACCCCTGGGCAGTGATTGGAGATAAGGTCTCGGTTCTGAAGCCTGAAAACTGAGGTAGGGAAGAGATGATGACCTAAGGCCATGGGGAGTTTTATGTGCTCAGTGTGCGGTCAGCTTTCTGGGTGTTGGTCAGGAGGTCCGGGCTCAGGTTGTGTTCGACAGTGCATTAGTGCCCAGGTTAGACTATATAATTTGGGTAAAGTCTAGTGCTGTGTAGGTTTACCCTCATTTAAGGTGCCTGGGCAGCTCATGAGGCAATAATTTTTTTTCTAGAGGGCAGGCAGAGTGCTGCATTGTGGGTCCGGAATTGCCAAACTTGAGGGCTTCGGGGCCAGGAGTGTGAGGACGGAAGTCTGAGAAGACAAGCTAACTTGGGTTTCAGGGCGAGGGCACGGCAGGTACCCCCTGCAGATCTGAACCAATATCTCATGCATCTGAAGTCAGGGCGAGGATCAGACGTTGGCTCAGGTTGGAGTTTCTGAGCATGACGGCCGCTTCATGAAGGGAGCGGAATCTCGAGGCCATTGAGGTTTTCCCACGTTGGGAGTTGTGGGATGCCCCCTTCAAGGATTCCTTCTGCGGGACAATTGAGACCTGTTGGACAGCTCCAGGACATCCCATATGGAATGACTCCAGAGCACCGTTCGCGGATGGATGCCTGGGAAGCCCGCCTCGCATTCCAATTGTCTCCTAGCAACAAGACAGTTTAGATCTGATGGCTCTGCCGGAGCATCCGTGGTGGCTGAGTTGAAATGGACTTTCCTGAGGATGGGTCCTAATGTGTTTTTGTGTCCATGAGGGCCTTGGAATGGGGCGGTGGCACCGGGACCCTGAAGTACTCTCCTAAGCTTTGGACATGGCTCCCATGCACAGGTTTCCTTGTGGAGACGAGATGAGTTCTGATGGGTGCCTCAGGAAAACTCCTATGCTCGTATTGGAATCAGGCTTTTGAGGACACATGCCTGTAACCCAAAGCAATGGATCCTATTATGGCCTAGGGTCCTGTCTGGTTCAATCTTCTTCTCTGGGGACATCCATCTATGGTATGAGTGGAGGGTCATTATCAGCTGGTGTCAGAAAGCCCTTGTTTGTTCCGGGCGACCTACACTATTGGGATGGCCTCAGGGACTTTGGAGGTTTCTCTTAATTGTACTATTTTGGACCATGGAATGGGCAGAATTCCCATGGATTTGTAGGCACAGTCCTAATGTGTGGCACCGGGGCCCAGCCTGCAGGGTGGTTGGCCCAAGACTTTGAGGACAGAAGTCTGAAAACACAAACTCAGCTTAGATTTGGGGACGTAGGTATGGCAGGCCCGATTTACAAACCATGAGAACTCTTCAGGATATGAAGAAAGTGCGAGTCTGAGGCGCTTGCTCAGGCTTTTGTCTCTTGATTTTGTATCAGCGATGGCCAGGGAATGTCGGGGAGGCCTCATGGGCCATGGACGAATCTTCCTCCCTGAGGATTTGGCCCGATTCCCAATTGCTTTTCGTCAATCTGTGGGATGGGAGGACTCATTTCAGTTTTGTTACCTCAGGTGTCCCACCAAAAGAGGAATTCCAAGCCAAGCCGTGGGGAAGACTGAAGGGACAACCCGAACTATGGTTAAAAATTGGGGCCTAGGGGCATGGCAAGCCCAATATGCTATCTCTTCATCCAGCCACTGAGCGGCCTTACTTGAGGACTGGGCTCAGCCTGAGCGTCACAATGTGTGTTTGTGACCAATGTGTCCCGCGAGCATGGGCGGGGCCTCATGGGCCACCCTGGTTTCTACTACACGGAACGTTGGACAACATGCCAAACACAAGGTTTCTTGCCATGGGGAAGGAGTTCTGATTTCTGCATCACCTTCAACCCTGGGCAGTGATTGGAGATAAGGTCTAGGTACTGAAACCTGAAAACCGAGGTTGGGAAGAGATGACGACCTAAGGCCATGGCGGCTCAATGTGCTCAGTGTGCGGCCAGCTGTCTGGGAGGGTCCAGGGGGTCCATGCTCAGGCTGTGTCAGAAAGGGCATTAGTGCCCTGGTCAGCCTATGTATTTGGGGTACAGCCATGGTCAGTGCAAGTTATCCTCATTTGGGGTTACTGGGTAGCCCCATAGGACAATGTTTTTCTTCTGGAGGGCCGGCAGAGTGCTGCATTGTAGTTCTGGATTGCCAAACTGGAGGGCTTGTGGGTCAGTAGTCTGACGACAAAAGTCTGAGAACACAAGCTAGGCTTAGGTTTCTGGGTGAGGCCATGGCAGGCACAATCTACAGACCTAATCGAGATCTCGTGCATCTGAAGTCAGGGCGAGGATCAGACGATCCCTCAGGTTGGAGTTTCTGTCCCTGATGGCCCCTTCATGAATGGGGGGGGGCATCACGAGGCCATGGGTGTTTTCCCACGATGGGAGTTGTGAGAAGCTCCAAACTGCAGAGAGTCTTCTGCAGGACAATTGAGACCTGTTGTTTGGCTCCAGGCCAATGATTCTGAGCAGGGTTCTAAGGATGGATGGCTGGGTAGCCCACCTCGCATTCCAATTGTCTCCTAGCAACAAGACAGGTTAGATCTCCTGGATCTGTGGGGAGCAACCGAGGACGCTGAGTTGAAATGGACACCCCTGGGGATGGGTCCTAACGTGCTTTTGTGTCTATGGAGACCACCCTATGAAGCGGTGGCACTGGGGCCCAAAAGGGTTCTCCTAAACAAAGGCTTTGACACAGCTCCAACGTGCAAGTTTCCCATGTGTAGATGAGATGTTTTCTGATGGGTGAGTCAAGAAACAGCTATATGCTGCTTTTGAAATCCAGGCCTCTGAGGAGAGATGCCTGGAAACCAAAGCAATGGATCTGATTAGTGCCTAGGGGCCTGTTCTTTCCTTTTTACCTCTGGGGACCTCTGTCTATGGGACTGAGTGCAGATAGGTGCTCATTTGGGCTCAGATTGCCCCTGTTTTTCCTGGGAATCCACCACTATTGAGATGGATCAGGGACTATGGAGGTTTATCCTATGAGAAGGGGTGTGGCCATTGGAATGGGCACACACAATTCCCTTGGAGAGGGCAAGTACAGTCCTCAGGTTTGGCTCCAGGGGCCTGAGCCTGTAGGTTGTGTAGGCCAGGGCTGTTTGGACAGTTGTCTGAAAACACAAACTCGGCTTATGTTTCGGGTCATAGGTATGGCAGGACTGATCTACAGACCATGAGGAGAACTCTTCGGGATTTGAAAGAAGGGCTAGTGTGAGGCTCTGCTCAAGTTTTTGTCCTGGATATCGTGTCACTCATGGTCGTTGAATTTCTGGGTGTCTTCATGGGAAATGGACGAGTCTTACTCTCTTGTGGTTTGGCCACGTCCAAAGAGTTTGCCTTCATTCTGTGGGCTGGAAGAAGTCCGTTTTTTTTTTTGTTGTTGTTGTTGTTGTTTTTTTCTTTTTTAACCTCAGGTGTCCCACCAAATGATGGATTCCAGAGTAGAGCCCTGGGGAGGGGCGACTGGACAATCAGAAATCAGGTTAAAAATTGGGGCCCAGGGACATGTCAAGCCCATTATGACATCTAATGGTCCAGTCACTGAGAGGACTTACTAGAGGACAGGACTCATGCTGAGGGTCACAATGCATGTGTATGCCCTCATCGCACTCAAGAATGGGCGGGGCCTCAGGGTGAATGCTGGTTTCTCCTACACTGAACGTTGGACAACGTGCCAACCACAAGGGTTCTTGCCAAGGGTAAGGAGGAGTTCTGATTTCTGCATCACACTCACCCCTGGGCAGTGATTGGAGATACGGTCTCGGTTCTGAAGCCTGAAAACTGAGGTAGGGAAGAGATGATGACCTAAGGCCATGGCGGGTTTTATGTGTTCAGTGTGCGGTCAGCTTTCTGGGTGTTGGTCAGGAGGTCCGGGCTCAGGTTGTGTTCGACAGTGCATTAGTGCCCAGGTCAGACTATATAATTTGGGTAAAGTCGAGTGCTGTGTAGGTTTACCCTCATTTAATGTGCCTGGGCAGCTCATGAGGTAATAATTTTTTTTCTAGAGGGCAGGCAGAGTGCTGCATTGTGGGTCCGGAATTGCCAAACTTGAGGGCTTCGGGGCCAGGAGTGTGAGGACGGAAGTCTGAGAAGACAAGCTAGACTTGGGTTTCAGGGCGAGGGCACGGCAGGTACCCCCTGCAGATCTGAACCAATATCTCATGTATCTGAAGTCAGGGCGAGGATCAGACGTTGTCTCAGGTTGGAGTTTCTGAGCATGACGGCCGCTTCATGAAGGGAGCGCAATCTCGAGGCCATTGAGGTTTTCCCACGTTAGGAGTTGTGGGATGCCCCCTTCAAGGATTCCTTCTGCGGGACAATTGAGACCTGTTGGACAGCTCCAGGACATCCCATATGGAATGACTCCAGAGCACCGATCGCGGATGGATGCCTGGGAAGCCCGCCTCGCATTCCAATTGTCTCCTAGCAACAAGACAGTTTAGATCTGATGGCTCTGCTGGAACAACCGGGGTGGCTGAGTTGAAATGGACTTTCCTGAAGATGGGTCCTAATGTGTTTTTGTGTCCATGAGGGCCTTGGAATGGGGCGGTGGCACCGGGACCCTGAAGTACTCTCCTAAGCTTTGGACATGGCTCCCATGCACAGGTTTCCTTGTGGAGACGAGATGAGTTCTGATGGGTGCCTCAGAAAACCCCTATGCTCGTATTGGAATCAGGCTTTTGAGGACACATGCCTGTAACCCAAAGCAATGGATCCTATTATGGCCTAGGGTCCTTTCTGGTTCAATCTTCTTCTCTGGGGACATCCATCTATGGTATGAGTGGAGGGCGATTATCAGCTTGTGTCAGACAGCCCTTGTTTGTTCCGGGCGACCTACACTATTGGGATGGCCTCAGGGACTTTGGAGGTTTCTCCTAATTTGTACTATTTTGGACCATGGATTGGGCAGAATTCCCATGGATTGGTAGGCACAGTCCTAATGTGTGGCTCCAGGGCCCAGCCCGGAGGGTGTGGGGCCCAATACTTTGAGGACAGAAGTCTGAAAACACAAACTCAGCTTAGATTTGGGGACGTAGGTATGGCAGGCCCGATCTAAAAACCATGAGAAGAACTCTTCAGGATATGAAGAAAGTGCTAGTCTGAGGCGCTTGCTCAGGCTTTTGTCTCTGGATTTTGTATCAGCGATGGCCGTGGAATGTCGGGGAGGCCTCATGGGCCATGGACGAATCTACCTCTCTGAGGATTTGGCCCGATTCCCAATTGCTTTTCGTCAATCTGTGGGATGGGAGGACTCATTTCAGTTTAGTTACCTCAGGTGTCCCACCAAGAGAGGAATTCCAAAGCCAAGCCGTGGGGAAGACTGAAGGGTCAACCCGAACTATGGTTAAAAATTGGGGCCTAGGGGCATGGCAAGCCCAATATGCTATCTCTTCATCCAGCCATTGAGCGGCCTTACTTGAGGACTGGGCTCAGCCTGAGCGTCACAATGTGTGTTTGTGACCAATGTGTCCCGCGAGCATGGGCGGGGCCTCATGGGCCACACTGGTTTCAACTACACTGAACGTTGGACAACATGCCAACCACAAGGTTTCTTGCCATTAGGAAGGAGTTCTGATTTCTGCATCACCTTCAACCCTGGGCAGTGATTGGAGATAAGGTCTAGGTTCAGAAACCTGAAAACCGAGGTTGGGAATTGATGACGACCTAAGGCCATGGCGGCTCGATATGCTCAGTGTGCGGCCAGCTGTCTGGGAGGGTCCAGGGGGTCCAGGCTCAGGCTGTGTCAGAATGGGCATTAGTGCCCTGGTCAGCCTATGTTTTTGGGGTCCAGCCATGGTCGGTGCAGGTTGATCCTCATTTGGGGTTACTGGGTAGCCCCAGAGGACAATGTTTTTCTTCTGGAGGGCCGGCAGAGTGCTGCATTGTAGTTCTGGATTGCCAAACTGGAGGGCTTGTGGGCCAGTAGTCTGACGACAAAAGTCTGAGAACACAAGCTAGGCTAAGGTTTCTGGATGAGGCCATGGCAGGCACAATCTACAACCTGAATCGAGATCTCGTGCATCTGAAGTCAGCGCGAGGATCAGACGATCACTCAGGTTGGAGTTTCTGTCCCTGATGGCCCCTTCATGAATGGGGGGGGGTATCAGGAGGCCATGGGTGTTTTCCCACGATGGGAGTTGTAAGAAGCTCCAAACTGCAGAGAGTCTTCTGCGGGACAATTGAGACCTGTTGTTTGGCTCCAGGCCAATGATTCTGAGCAGGGTTCTAAGGATGGATGGCTGGGTAGCCCACCTCGCATTCCAATTGTCTCCCAGCAACAAGACAGGTTAGATCTCCTGGATCTGTGGGGAGCAACCGAGGACGCTGAGTTGAAATGGACACCCCTGGGGATGGGTCCTAATGTGCTTTTGTGTCTATGGAGACCTTGGAATGAAGCGGTGGCACTGGGGCCCAAAAGGGTTCTCCTAAACAAAGGCTTTGACACAGCTCCAACGTGCAAGTTTCCCATGTGTAGATGAGATATTTTGTGATGGGTGAGTCAAGAAACAGCTATATGCTGCTTTTGAAATCCAGGCCTCTGAGGAGAGATGCCTGGAAACCAAAGCAATGGATCTGATTAGTGCCTAGGGGCCTGTTCTTTCCTTTTTACCTCTGGGGACATCTGTCTATGGGTCTGAGTGCAGATAGGTGCTCATTTTGGCTCAGATAGCCCCTGTTTTTCCTGGGAAGCCACCACTATTGAGATGGATCAGGGACTTTGGAGGTTTATCCTATGAGAAGGGTTGTGGCCATTGGAATGGGCACACACAATTCCCTTGGAGAGGGCAAGTACAGTCCTCAGGTTTGAATGCAGGGGCCTGAGCCTGTAGGTTGTGTAGGCCAGGGCTGTTTGGACAGTTGTCTGAAAACACAAACTCGGCTTATGTTTCGGGTCATAGGTATGGCAGGACTGATCTACAGACCATGAGGAGAACTCTTCGGGATTTGAAAGAAGGGCTAGTGTGAGGCTCTGCTCTAGTTTTTGTCTCTGGATATCGTGTCACTCATGGTCGTGGAATTTCTGGGAGACTTTATGGGAAATGGACGAGTCTTACTCTCTGGTGGTTTGGCCCCGTCCAAAGAGATTGGGGTCATTCTGTGGGCTGGAAGAAGTCCGTTTTTTTTTTTTGTTGTTGTTGTTGTTGTTGTTTTCTTTTTTAACCTCAGGTGTCCCACCAAATGAGGGATTCCAGAGTAGAGCCCTGTGGAGGGGCGATTGGACAGTCAGAAATCTGGTTAAAAATTGGGGCCTAGGGACATGTCAAGCCCATTATGACATCTAATGGTCCAGCCACGGAGAGGACTTACTAGAGGACAGGACTCATGCTGAGGGTCACAATGCGTGTGTATGCCCTCGTCGCACTCAAGAATGGGCGGGGCCTCAGGGTGAATGCTGGTTTCTCCTACACTGAACGTTGGACAACGTGCCACCAACAAGGGTTCTTGCCATGGGTAAGGAGGAGTTCTGATTTCTGCATCACACTCACCCCTGGGCAGTGATTGGAGATAAGGTCTCGGTTCTGAAGCCTGAAAACTGAGGTAGGGAAGAGATGATGACCTAAGGCCATGGCGGTTTTTATGTGCTCAGTGTGCGGTCAGCTTTCTGGGTGTTGGTCAGGAGGTCCGGGCTCAGGTTGTGTTCGACAGTGCATTAGTGCCCAGGTTAGACTATATAATTTGGGTAAAGTCGAGTGCTGTGTAGGTTTACCCTCATTTAAGGTGCCTGGGCAGCTCATGAGGCAATAGTTTTTTTTCTAGAGGGCAGGCAGAGTGCTGCATTGTGGGTCCGGAATTGCCAAACTTGAGGGCTTCGGGGCCAGGATTGTGAGGACGGAAGTCTGAGAAGACAAGCTAGACTTGGGTTTCAGGGCGAGGGCACGGCAGGTACCCCCTGCAGATCTGAACCAATATCTCATGCATCTGAAGTCAGGGCGAGGATCAGACGTTGGCTCAGGTTGGAGTTTCTGAGCATGACGGCCGCTTCATGAAGGAGCGGAATCTCGAGGTCATTGAGGTTTTCCCACGTTGGGAGTTGTGGGATGCCGCCTTCAAGGATTCCTTCTGCGGGACAATTGAGACCTGTTGGACAGCTCCAGGACATCCCATATGGAATGGCTCCAGAGCACCGTTCGCGGATGGATGCCTGGGAAGCCCGCCTCGCATTCCAATTGTCTCCTAGCAACAAGACAGTTTAGATCTGATGGCTCTGCCGGAGCTACCGGTGTGGCTGAGTTGAAATGGACTTTCCTGAGGATGGGTCCTAATGTGTTTTTGTGTCCATGAGTGCCTTGGAATGGGGCGGTGGCACCGGGACCCTGAAGTACTCTCCTAAGTTTTGGACATGGCTCCCATGCACAGGTTTCCTTGTGGAGACGAGATGAGTTCTGATGGGTGCCTCAGGAAAACCCCTATGCTCGTATTGGAATCAGGCTTTTGAGGACACCTGCCTGTAACCCAAAGCAATGGATCCTATTATGGCCTAGGGTCCTGTCTGGTTCAATCTTCTTCTCTGGGGACATCCATCTATGGTATGAGTGGAGGTCGATTATCAGCTGGTGTCAGACAGCCCTTGTTTGTTCCGGGCGACCTACACTATTGGGATGGCCTCAGGGATTTTGGAGGTTTCTCCTAATTTGTACGATTTTGGACCATGGAATGGGCAGAATTCCCATGGATTGGTAGGCACAGTCCTAATGTGTGGCTCAAGGGGCCCAGCCCGGAGGGTGTGGGGCCCAAGACTTTGAGGACAGAAGTCTGAAAACACAAACTCAGCTTAGGTTTGGGGACGTAGGTATGCAGGCCCGATCTACAAACCATGAGAAGAACTCTTCAGGATATGAAGAAAGTGCGAGTCTGAGGCGCTTGCTCAGGCTTTTGTCTCTGGATTTTGTATCAGCGATGGCCGGGGAATGTCAGGAGGCCTCATGGGCCATGGACGAATCTTCCTCTCTGAGGATTTGGCCCGATTCCCAATTGCTTTTCGTCAATCTGTGGGATGGGAGGACTCATTTCAGTTTTGTTACCTCAGGTGTCCCACCAAAAGAGGAATTCCAAAGCCAAGCCGTGGGGAAGACTGAAGGGTCAACCCGAACTATGGTTAAAAATTGGGGCCTAGGGGCATGGCAAGCCCAATATGCTATCTCTTCATCCAGCCACTGAGCGGCCTTACTTGAGGACTGGGCTCAGCCTGAGCGTCACAATGTGTGTTTGTGACCAATGTGTCCCGGGAGCATGGGCGGGGCCTCATGGGCCACACTGGTTTCAACTACACTGAACGTTGGACAACATGCCAAACACAAGGTTTCTTGCCATGGGGAAGGAGTTCTGATTTCTGCATCACCTTCAACCCTGGGCAGTGATTGGAGATAAGGTCTAGGTTCTGAAACCTGAAAACCGAGGTTGGGAAGAGATGACGACCTAAGGCCATGGCGGCTCGATGTGCTCGGTGTGCGGCCAGCTGTCTGGGAGGGTCCAGGGGGTCCAGGCTCAGGCTGTGTCAGAAAGGGCATTAGTGCCCTGGTCAGCCTATGTATTTGGGGTACAGCCATGGTCGGTGCAGGTTGATCCTCATTTGAGGTTACTGGGTAGCCCCAGAAGACAATGTTTTTCTTCTGGAGGGCCGCAGAATGCTGCATGTAGTTCTTGATTGCCAAACTGGAGGGCTTGTGGGCCAGTAGTCTTACGACAAAAGTCTGAGAACACAAGCTAGGATTAGGTTTCTGGGTGAGGCCATGGCAAGCACAATCTACAGAACTGAATCGAGATCTCGTGCATCTGAAGTCAGGGCGAGGATCAGACGATCACTCAGGTTGGAGTTTCTGTCCCTGATGGCCCCTTAATGAATGGGGAGGGGCATCACGAGGCCATGTGTGTTTTCCCACGATGGGAGTTGTGAGAAGCTCCAAACTGCAGAGAGTCTTCTGCAGGACAATTGAGACCTGTTGTTTGGCTCCAGGCCAATGATTCTGAGCAGGGTTCTAAGGATGGATGGCTGGGTAGCCCACCTCGCATTCCAATGGTCTCCTAGCAACGAGACAGGTTAGATCTCCTGGATCTGTGGGGAGCAACCGAGGACGCTGAGTTGAAATGGACACCCCTGGGGATGGGTCCTAACGTGCTTTTGTGTCTATAGAGACCTTGGAATGAAGCGGTGGCACTGGGGCCCTAAAGGGTTCTCCTAAACAAAGGATTTGACACAGCTCCAACGTGCAAGTTTCCCATGTGTAGATGAGATGTTTTCTGATGGGTGAGTCAAGAAACAGCTATATGCTGCTTTTGAAATCCAGGCCTCTGAGGAGAGATGCCTGGAAACCAAAGCAATGGATCTGATTAGTGCCTAGGGGCCTGTTCTTTCCTTTTTACCTCTGGGGACATCAGTCGATGGGTCTGAGTGCAGGTAGGGGCTCATTTGGGCTCAGATTGCCCCTGTTTTTCCTGGGAAGCCACCACTATTGACTTTGGAGGTTTATCCTATGAGAAGGGTTGTGGCCATTGGAATGGGCACACACAATTCCCTTGGAGAGGACAAGTACAGTCCTCAGGTTTGGCTCTAGGGGCCTGAGCCTGTAGGTTGTGTAGGCCAGGGCTGTTTGGACAGTTGTCTGAAAACACAAACTCGGCTTATGTTTCAGGTCATAGGTATGGCAGGACTGATCTACAGACCATGAGGAGAACTCTTCGGGATTTGAAAGAAGGGCGATGTGAGGCTCCTGCTCAAGTTTTTGTCTCTGGATATCATGTCACTCATGGTCGTGGAATTTCTGGGTGACTTCATGGGAAATGGACGAGTCTTACTCTCTGGTGGTTTGGCCCCGTCCAAAGAGTTTTCGGTCATTCTGTGGGCTGGAAGAAGTCCATTTATTTTTTTGTTGTTGTTGTTGTTGTTTTTTTCTTTTTTAACCTCAGGTGTCCCACCAAATGATGGATTCCAGAGTAGAGCCCTGGTGAGGGGCGACTGGACAATCAGAAATCTGGTTAAAAATTGGGGCCTAGGGACATGTCAAGCCCATTATGACATCTAATGGTCCAGCCACTGAGAGGACTTACTAGAGGACAGGACTCATGCTGAGGGTCACAATGCGTGTGTATGCCCTCGTCGCACTCAAGAATGGACGGGGCCTCAGGGTGAATGCTGGTTTCTCCTACACTGAACGTTGGACAACCTGCCAACCACAAGGGTTCTTGACATGGGTAAGGAGGAGTTCTGATTTCTGCATCACACTCACCCCTGGGCAGTGATTGGAGATAAGGTCTCGGTTCTGAAGCCTGAAAACTGAGGTAGGGAAGAGATGATGACCTAAGGCCATGGCGGGTTTTAGGTGCTCAGTGTGCGGTCAGCTTTCTGGGTGTTGGTCAGGAGGTCCGGGCTCAGGTTGTGTTCGACAGTGCATTAGTGCCCAGGTTAGAGTATATAATTTGGGTAAAGTCGAGTGCTGTGTAGGTTTACCCTCATTTAAGGTGCCTGGGCAGCTCATGAGGCAATAATTTTTTTTCTAGAGGGCAGGCAGAGTGCTGCATTGTGGGTCCGGAATTGCCAAACTTGAGGGCTTCGGGGCCAGGAGTGTGAAGACGGAAGTCTGAGAAGACAAGCTAGACTTGGGTTTCAGGGCGAGGGCACGGTAGGTACCCCCTGCAGATCTGAACCAATATCTCATGCATCTGAAGTCAGGGCGAGGATCAGACGTTGGCTCAGTTTGGAGTTTCTGAGCATGACGGCCGCTTCATGAAGGGAGCGGAATCTCGAGGCCATTGAGGTTTTCCCACGTTGGGAGTTGTGGGATGCCCCATTCAAGGATTCCTTCTGCGGGACAATTGAGACCTGTTGGACAGCTCCAGGACATCCCATATCGAATGACTCCAGAGCACCGTTCACGGATGGATGCCTGGGAAGCCCGCCTCGTATTCCAATTGTCTCCTAGCAACAAGACAGTTTAGATCTGTTTGCTCTGCTGGAGCAACCGGGGTGGCTGAGTTGAAATGGACTTTCCTGAGGATGGGTCCTAATGTGTTTTTGTGTCCATGAGGGCCTTGGAATGGGGTGGTGGCACCGGGACCCTGAAGTACTCTCCTAAGCTTTGGACATGGCTCCCATGCACAGGTTTCCTTGTGGAGATGAGATGAGTTCTGATGGGTGCCTCAGGAAAACCCCTATGCTCGTATTGGAATCAGGCTTTTGAGGACACATGCCTGTAACCCAAAGCAATGGATCCTATTATGGCCTAGGGTCCTGTCTGGTTCAATCTTCTTCTCTGGGGACATCCATCTATGGTATGAGTGGAGGTCGATTATCAGCTGGTGTCAGACAGCCCTTGTTTGTTCCGGGCGACCTACACTATTGGGATGGCCTCAGGGATTTTGGAGGTTTCTCCTAATTTGTACGATTTTGGACCATGGAATGGGCAGAATTCCCATGGATTGGTAGGCACAGTCCTAATGTGTGGCTCAAGGGGCGCAGCCCGGAGGGTGTGGGGCCCAAGACTTTGAGGACAGAAGTCTGAAAACACAAACTCAGCTTAGGTTTGGGGACGTAGGTATGGCAGGCCCGATCGACAAACCATGAGAAGAAATCTTCAGGATATGAAGAAAGTGCGAGTCTGAGGCGCTTGCTCAGGCTTTTGTCTCTGGATTTTGTATCAGCAATGGCCGGGGAATGTCAGGAGGCCTCATGGGCCATGGATGAATCTTCCTCTCTGAGGATTTGGCCCGATTCCCAATTGCTTTTCGTCAATCTGTGGGATGGGAGGACTCATTTCAGTTTTGTTACCTCAGGTGTCCCACCAAAAGAGGAATTCCAAAGCCAAGCCGTGGGGAAGACTGAAGGGTCAACCCGAACTATGGTTAAAAATTGGGGCCTAGGGGCATGGCAAGCCCAATATGCTATCTCTTCATCCAGCCACTGAGCGGCCTTACTTGAGGACTGGGCTCAGCCTGAGCGTCACAATGTGTGTTTGTGACCAATGTGTCCCGGGAGCATGGGCGGGGCCTCATGGGCCACACTGGTTTCAACTACACTGAACGTTGGACAACATGCCAAACACAAGGTTTCTTGCCATGGGGAAGGAGTTCTGATTTCTGCATCACCTTCAACCCTGGGCAGTGATTGGAGATAAGGTCTAGGTTCTGAAACCTGAAAACCGAGGTTGGGAAGAGATGACGACCTAAGGCCATGGCGGCTCGATGTGCTCAGTGTGCGGCCAGCTGTCTGGGAGGGTCCAGGGGGTCCAGGCTCAGGCTGTGTCAGAAAGGGCATTAGTGCCCTGGTCAGCCTATGTATTTGGGGTACAGCCATGGTCGGTGCAGGTTGATCCTCATTTGGGGTTACTGGGTAGCCCCAGAAGACAATGTTTTTCTTCTGGAGGGCCGCAGAATGCTGCATGTAGTTCTTGATTGCCAAACTGGAGGGCTTGTGGGCCAGTAGTCTTACGACAAAAGTCTGAGAACACAAGCTAGGATTAGGTTTCTGGGTGAGGCCATGGCAAGCACAATCTACAGAACTGAATCGAGATCTCGTGCATCTGAAGTCAGGGCGAGGATCAGACGATCACTCAGGTTGGAGTTTCTGTCCCTGATGGCCCCTTAATGAATGGGGGGGGGCATCACGAGGCCATGTGTGTTTTCCCACGATGGGAGTTGTGAGAAGCTCCAAACTGCAGAGAGTCTTCTGCAGGACAATTGAGACCTGTTGTTTGGCTCCAGGCCAATGATTCTGAGCAGGGTTCTAAGGATGGATGGCTGGGTAGCCCACCTCGCATTCCAATGGTCTCCTAGCAACGAGACAGGTTAGATCTCCTGGATCTGTGGGGAGCAACCGAGGACGCTGAGTTGAAATGGACACCCCTGGGGATGGGTCCTAACGTGCTTTTGTGTCTATGGAGACCTTGGAATGAAGCGGTGGCACTGGGGCCCTAAAGGGTTCTCCTAAACAAAGGATTTGACACAGCTCCAACGTGCAAGTTTCCCATGTGTAGATGAGATGTTTTCTGATGGGTGAGTCAAGAAACAGCTATATGCTGCTTTTGAAATCCAGGCCTCTGAGGAGAGATGCCTGGAAACCAAAGCAATGGATCTGATTAGTGCCTAGGGGCCTGTTCTTTCCTTTTTACTTCTGGGGACATCAGTCGATGGGTCTGAGTGCAGGTAGGGGCTCATTTGGGCTCAGATTGCCCCTGTTTTTCCTGGGAAGCCACCACTATTGACTTTGGAGGTTTATCCTATGAGAAGGGTTGTGGCCATTGGAATGGGCACACACAATTCCCTTGGAGAGGACAAGTACAGTCCTCAGGTTTGGCTCTAGGGGCCTGAGCCTGTAGGTTGTGTAGGCCAGGGCTGTTTGGACAGTTGTCTGAAAACACAAACTCGGCTTATGTTTCGGGTCATAGGTATGGCAGGACTGATCTACAGACCATGAGGAGAACTCTTCGGGATTTGAAAGAAGGGCGATGTGAGGCTCCTGCTCAAGTTTTTGTCTCTGGATATCATGTCACTCATGGTCGTGGAATTTCTGGGTGACTTCATGGGAAATGGACGAGTGTTACTCTCTGGTGGTTTGGCCCCGTCCAAAGAGTTTGCGGTCATTCTGTGGGCTGGAAGAAGTCCATTTATTTTTTTTTTGTTGTTGTTGTTGTTTTTTTCTTTTTTAACCTCAGGTGTCCCACCAAATGATGGATTCCAGAGTAGAGCCCTGGTGAGGGGCGACTGGACAATCAGAAATCTGGTTAAAAATTGGGGCCTAGGGACATGTCAAGCCCATTATGACATCTAATGGTCCAGCCACTGAGAGGACTTACTAGAGGACAGGACTCATGCTGAGGGTCACAATGCGTGTGTATGCCCTCGTCGCACTCAAGAATGGACGGGGCCTCAGGGTGAATGCTGGTTTCTCCTACACTGAACGTTGGACAACCTGCCAACCACAAGGGTTCTTGACATGGGTAAGGAGGAGTTCTGATTTCTGCATCACACTCACCCCTGGGCAGTGATTGGAGATAAGGTCTCGGTTCTGAAGCCTGAAAACTGAGGTAGGGAAGAGATGATGACCTAAGGCCATGGCGGGTTTTAGGTGCTCAGTGTGCGGTCAGCTTTCTGGGTGTTGGTCAGGAGGTCCGGGCTCAGGTTGTGTTCGACAGTGCATTAGTGCCCAGGTTAGAGTATATAATTTGGGTAAAGTCGAGTGCTGTGTAGGTTTACCCTCATTTAAGGTGCCTGGGCAGCTCATGAGGCAATAATTTTTTTTCTAGAGGGCAGGCAGAGTGCTGCATTGTGGGTCCGGAATTGCCAAACTTGAGGGCTTCGGGGCCAGGAGTGTGAAGACGGAAGTCTGAGAAGACAAGCTAGACTTGGGTTTCAGGGCGAGGGCACGGTAGGTACCCCCTGCAGATCTGAACCAATATCTCATGCATCTGAAGTCAGGGCGAGGATCAGACGTTGGCTCAGTTTGGAGTTTCTGAGCATGACGGCCGCTTCATGAAGGGAGCGGAATCTCAAGGCCATTGAGGTTTTCCCACGTTGGGAGTTGTGGGATGCCCCATTCAAGGATTCCTTCTGCGGGACAATTGAGACCTGTTGGACAGCTCCAGGACATCCCATATCGAATGACTCCAGAGCACCGTTCACGGATGGATGCCTGGGAAGCCCGCCTCGTATTCCAATTGTCTCCTAGCAACAAGACAGTTTAGATCTGTTTGCTCTGCCGGAGCAACCGGGGTGGCTGAGTTGAAATGGACTTTCCTGAGGATGGGTCCTAATGTGTTTTTGTGTCCATGAGGGCCTTGGAATGGGGTGGTGGCACCGGGACCCTGAAGTACTCTCCTAAGCTTTGGACATGGCTCCCATGCACAGGTTTCCTTGTGGAGACGAGATGAGTTCTGATGGGTGCCTCAGGAAAACCCCTATGCTCGTATTGGAATCAGGCTTTTGAGGACACATGCCTGTAACCCAAAGCAATGGATCCTATTATGGCCTAGGGTCCTGTCTGGTTCAATCTTCTTCTCTGGGGACATCCATCTATGGTATGAGTGGAGGTCGATTATCTGCTGGTGTCAGACAGCCCTTGTTTGTTCCGGGCGACCTACACTATTGGGATGGCCTCAGGGACTTTGGAGGTTTCTCCTAATTTGTACGATTTTGGACCATGGAATGGGCAGAATTCCCATGGATTGGTAGGCACAGTCCTAATGTGTGGCTCAAGGGGCCCACCCTGCAGGGTGGTTGGCCCAAGACTTTGAGGACAGAAGTCTGAAAACACAATCTCATCTTAGGTTTGGGGACGTAGGTATGGCAGGCCCGATCTACAAACCATGAGAAGAACTCTTCAGGATATGAAGAAAGTGCGAGTCTGAGGCGCTTGCTCAGGCTTTTGTCTCTGGATTTTGTATCAGCGATGGCCGTGGAATGTCGGGGAGGCCTCATGGCCCATGGACGAATCTTCCTCTCTGAGGATTTGGCCCGATTCCCAATTGCTTTTCGTCAATCTGTGGGATGGGAGGACTCATTTCAGTTTTGTTACCTCATGTGTCCCACCAAAAGAGGAATTCCAAAGCCAAGCCGTGGGGAAGACTGAGGGGACAACCCGAACTATGGTTAAAAATTGGGGCCTAGGGGCATGGCAAGCCCAATATGCTATCTCTTCATCCAGCCACTGAGTGACCTTACTTGAGGACTGGGCTCAGCCTGAGCGTCACAATGTGTGTTTGTGACCAATGTGGCCCGCGAGCATGGGCGGGGCATCATGGGCCACACTGGTTTCAACTACACTGAACGTTGGACAACATGCCAACCACAAGGTTTCTTGCCATGGGGAAGGAGTTCTGATTTCTGCATCACCTTCAACCCTGGGCAGTGATTGGAGATAATGTCTAGGTTCTGAAACCTGAAAACCGAGGTTGGGAAGAGATGACGACCTAAGGCCATGGCAGCTCCATGTGCTCAGTGTGCGGCCAGCTGTCTGGGAGGGTCCAGAGGGTCCAGGCTCAGGCTGTGTCAGAACTGGCATTAGTGCCCTGGTCAGCCTATGTATTTGGGGTACAGCCAAGGTCGGTGCTGGTTGATCCTCATTTGGGGTTACTGGGTAGCCCCAGAGGACAATGTTTTTCTCTGGAGGGCCTGCAGTGTGCTGCATTGTAGTTCTGGATTGCCAAACAGGAGGGCTTGTGGGCTAGTAGTCTGACGACAAAAGTCTGAGAACACAAGCTAGGCTTAGGTTTCTGGGTGAGGCCATGGCAGGCACAATCTACAGACCTGAATCGAGATCTCGTGCATCTGAAGTCAGGGCGAGGATCAGACGATCGCTCAGGTTGGAGTTTCTGTCCCTGATGGCCCCTTCATGAATGGGGGGGGGGGTGGCTTCACGAGGCCATGGGTGTTTTCCCACGATGGGAGTTGTGAGAAGCTCCAAACTGCAGAGAGTCTTCTGCAGGACAATTGAGACCTGTTGTTTGGCTCCAAGCCAATTATTCTGAGCAGGGTTCTAAGGATGGATGCATGGGTAGCCGACCTCGCATTCCAATTTTCTCCTAGCAACAAGACAGGTTAGATCTCCTGGATCTGTGGGAAGCAACCGAGGACGCTGAGTTAAAATGGACACCCCTGGGGATGGGTCCTAACGTGCCTTTGTGTCTATGGAGAACTTGGAATGAAGAGGTGGCACTGGGGCCCAAAAGGGTTCTCCTAAACAAAGGCTTTGACACAGCTCCAACGTGAAAGTTTCCCATGTGTAGATGAGATGTTTTCTGATGGGTGAGTAAAGAAACACCTATATGCTGCTTTTGAAATCCAGGCCTCTGAGGAGAGATGCCTGGAAACCAAAGCAATGGATCTGATTAGTGCCTAGGGGCCTGTTCTTTCCTTTTTACTTCTGGGGACATCTGTCTATGGGTCTGAGTGCAGGTAGGTGCTCAGTTGGGCTCAGATTGCCCCTGATTTTCCTGGCAAGCCAACACTATTGAGATGGATCAGGGACTTTGGAGGTTTATCCTATGAGAAGGGTTGTGGCCATTGGAATGGGCACACACAATTCCCTTGGAGAGGGCAAGTACAGTCCTCAGGTTTGGCTCCAGGGGCCTGAGCCTGTAGGTTGTGTAGGCCAGGGCTGTTTGGACAGTTGTCTGAAAACACAAACTCGGCTTATGTTTCGGGTCATAGGTATGGCAGGACTGATCTACAGACCATGAGGAGAAGTCTTCGGGATTTGAAAGAAGGGCGAGTGTGAGGCTCTGCTCAAGTTTTAGTCCTGGATATCGTGTCACTCATGGTCGTTGAATTTCTGGGTGACTTCATGGGAAATAGACGAGTCTTACTCTCTGGTGATTTGGCCACGTCCAAAGAGATTGCGTTCATTCTGTGGGCTGGAAGAAGTCCGTTTTTTTTTTTTTGTTGTTGTTGTTTTTTTCTTTTTTAACCTCAGGTGTCCCACCAAATGATGGATTCCAGAGTAGAGCCCTGTGGAGGGGCGATTGGACAGTCAGAAATCTGGTTAAAAATTGGGGCCTAGGGACATGTCAAGCCCATTATGACATCTAATGGTCCAGCCACTGAGAGGACTTACTAGAGGACAGGACTCATGCTGAGGGTCACAATGCGTGTGTATGCCCTCGTCGCACTCAAAATGGGCGGGGCCTCAGGGTGAATGCTGGTTTTTCCTACAGTGAACGTTGGACAACGTGCCAACCACAAGGGTTCTTGCCATGGGTAAGGAGGAGTTCAGACTTCTGCATCAACTCACCCCTGGGCAGTGATTGGAGATATGGTCTCGGTTCTGAAGCCTGAAAACTGAGGTAGGGAAGAGATGATGACCTAAGGCCATGGCGGGTTTTATGTGCTCAGGGTGCGGTCAGCTTTCTGGGTGTTGGTCAGGAGGTCCGGGCTCAGGTTGTGTTCGACAGTGCATTAGTGCCCAGGTTAGACTCTATAATTTGGGTAAAGTCGAGTGCTGTGTAGGTTTACCCTCATTTAAGGTGCCTGGGCAGCTCATGAGGCAATAATTTTTTTTCTAGAGGGCAGGCAGAGTGCTGCATTGTGAGTCCGGAATTGCCAAACTTGAGGGCTTCGGGGCCAGGAGTGTGAGGACGGAAGTCTGAGAAGACAAGCTAGACTTGGGTTTCAGGGCGAGGGCACGGCATGTACCCCATGCAGATCTGAACCAATATCTCATGCATCGAAGTCAGGGCGAGGATCAGACGTTGGCTCAGGTGGGAGTTTCTGAGCATGACGGCCGCTTCATGAAGGGAATGGAATCTCGAGGCCATTGAGGTTTTCCCACGTTGGGAGTTGTGGGATGCCCCCTTCAAGGATTCCTTCTGCGGGACAATTGAGACCTGTTGGACAGCTCCAGGACATCCCATATGGAATGACTCCAGAGCACCGTTCGCGGATGGATGCCTGGGAAGCCCGCCTCGCATTCCAATTGTCTCCTAGCAACAAGACAGTTTAGATCTGATGGCTCTGCCGGAGCAACCGGGGTGGCTGAGTTGAAATGGACTTTCCTGAGGATGGTTCCTAATGTGTTTTTGTGTCCATGAGGGCCTTGGAATGGGGCGGTGGCACCGGGACCCTGAAGTACTCTCCTAAGCTTTGGACATGGCTCCCATGCACAGGATTCCTTGTGGAGACGAGATGAGTTCTGATGGGTGCCTCAGGAAAACCCCTATGCTCGTATTGGAATCAGGCTTTTGAGGACACATGCCTGTAACCCAAAGCAATGGATCCTATTATGGCCTAGGGTCCTGTCTGGTTCAATCTTCTTCTCTGGGGACATCCATCTATGGTATGAGTGGAGGTCGATTATCAGCTGGTGTCAGACAGCCCTTGTTTGTTCCGGGCGACCTACACTATTGGGATGGCCTCAGGGACTTTGGAGGTTTCTCCTAATTTGTACGATTTTGGACCATGGAATGGGCAGAATTCCCATGGATTTGTAGGCACAGTCCTAATGTGTGGCTCCAGGGGCCCAGCCTGGAGGGTGTGGGGCCCAAGACTTTGAGGACAGAAGTCTGAAAACACAAACTCAGCTTAGGTTTGGGGACGTAGGTATGGCAGGCCCGATCTACAAACCATGAGAAGAACTCTTCAGGATATGAAGAAAGTGCGAGTCTGAGGCGCTTGCTCAGGCTTTTGTCTCTGGATTTTGTATCAGCGATGGCCGTGGGATGTCGCGGAGGCCTCATGGGCCATGGACGAATCTTCCTCTCTGAGGATTTGGCCCGATTCCCAATTGCTTTTCGTCAATCTGTGGGATGGGAGGACTCATTTCAGTTTTGTTACCTCAGGTGTCCCACCAAAAGAGGAATTCCAAAGCCAAGCCGTGGGGAAGACTGAGGAAACAACCCGAACTATGGTTAAAAATTGGGGCCTAGGGGCATCGCAAGCCCAATATGCTATCTCTTCATCCAGCCACTGAGCGGCCTTACTTGAGGACTGGGCTCAGCCTGAGCGTCACAATGTGTGTTTGTGACCAATGTGTCCCGGGAGCATGGGCGGGGCCTCATGGGCCACACTGGTTTCAACTACACTGAACGTTGGACAACATGCCAACCACAAGGTTTTTTGCCATGGGGGGAAGGAGTTCTGATTTCTGCATCACCTTCAACCCTGGGCAGTGATTGGAGATAAGGTCTAGGTTCTGAAACCTGAAAACCGAGGTTGGGAAGAGATGACGACCTAAGGCCATGGCGGCTCGATGTGCTCAGTGTGCGGCCAGCTGTCTGGGAGGGTCCAGGGGGTCCAGGCTCAGGCTGTGTCAGAAAGGGCATTAGTGCCCTGGTCAGCCTATGTATTTGGGGTACAGCCATGGTCGGTGCAGGTTGATCCTCATTTGGAGTTACTGGGTAGCCCCAGAAGACAATGTTTTTCTTCTGGAGGGCCGAAGAATGCTGCATGTAGTTCTGGATTGCCAAACTGGAGGGCTTGTGGGCCAGTAGTCTGACGACAAATGTCTGAGAACACTAGCTAGGCTTAGGTTTCTAGGTGAGGCCATGGCAGGCACAATCTACAGACCTGAATCGAGATCTCGTGCATCTGAAATCAGGGCGAGGATCAGACGATCGCTCAGGTTGGAGTTTCTGACCCTGATGGCCCCTTCATGAATAGGGGGGCATCGCGAGGCCATGGGTGTTTTCCCACGATGGGAGTTGTGAGAAGCTCCAAACTGCAGAGAGTCTTCGGCAGGACAATTGAGACCTGTTTTTTGGCTCCAGGCCAATGATTCTGAGCAGGGTTCTAAGGATGGATGGCTGGGTAGCCCAACTCGCATTCCAATTGTCTCCTAGCAACAAGACAGGTTAGATCTCCTGGATCTGTGGGGAGTAACCGAGGACGCTGAGTTGAAATGGACACCCCTGGAGATGGGTCCTAACGTGCTTTTGTGTCTATGGAGACCTTGGAATGAAGCGGTGGCACTGGGCCCCTAAAGGGTTCTCCTAAACAAAGGCTTTGACACAGCTCCAACGTGCAAGTTTCCCATGTGTAGATGAGATGTTTTCTGATGGGTGAGTCAAGAAACAGCTATATGCTGCTTTTGAAATCCAGGCCTCTGAGGAGAGATGCCTGGACACCAAAGCAATGGATCTGATTTGTACCTAGGGGCCTGTTCTTTTCTTTTTACCTCTGGGGACATCTGCTATGGGTCTGAGTGCAGGTAGGTGCTCAGTTGGGCTCAGATTGCCCCTGTTTTTCCTGGGAAGCCACCACTATTGAGATGGATCAGGGACTTTGGAGGTTTATCCTATTAGAAGGGTTGTGGCCATTGGAATGGGCACACACAATTCCCTTGGAGAGGGCAAGTACAGTCTTCAGATTTGGCTCCAGGGGCCTGAGCCTGTAGGTTGTGTAGGCCAGAGCTGTTTGGACAGTTGTCTGAAAACACAAACTCGGCTTATGTTTCGGGTCATAGGTATGGCAGGACTGATCTACAGACCATGAGGAAACTCTTCGGGATTTGAAAGAAGGGCGAGTGTGAGGCTCTGCTCAAGTTTTTGTCTCTTGATATCATGTCACTCATGGTCGTGGAATTTCAGGGTGACTTCATGGGAAATGGACGAGTCTTACTCTCTGGTGGTTTGGCCCCGTCCAAAGAGTTTGCGGTCATTCTGTGGGCTGGAAGAAGTCCGTTTTTTTTTTTGTTGTTGTTGTTGTAGTTTTTTTCTTTTTTAACCTCAGGTGACCCACCAAATGATGGATTCCAGAGTAGAGCCCTGGGGAGGGGCGACTGGACAATCAGAAATCTGGTTAAAAATTGGGGCCTAGGGACATGTCAAGCCCATTATGACATCTAATGGTCCAGCCACTGAGAGGACTTACTAGAGGACAGGACTCATGCTGAGGGTCACAATGCGTGTGTATGCCCTCGTCGCACTCAAGAATGGACGGGGCCTCAGGGTGAATGCTGGTTTCTCCTACACTGAACGTTGGACAACCTGCCAACCACAAGGGTTCTTGACATGGGTAAGGAGGAGTTCTGATTTCTGCATCACACTCACCCCTGGGCAGTGATTGGAGATAAGGTCTCGGTTCTGAAGCCTGAAAACTGAGGTAGGGAAGAGATGATGACCTAAGGCCATGGCGGGTTTTAGGTGCTCAGTGTGCGGTCAGCTTTCTGGGTGTTGGTCAGGAGGTCCGGGCTCAGGTTGTGTTCGACAGTGCATTAGTGCCCAGGTTAGAGTATATAATTTGGGTAAAGTCGAGTGCTGTGTAGGTTTACCCTCATTTAAGGTGCCTGGGCAGCTCATGAGGCAATAATTTTTTTTCTAGAGGGCAGGCAGAGTGCTGCATTGTGGGTCCGGAATTGCCAAACTTGAGGGCTTCGGGGCCAGGAGTGTGAAGACGGAAGTCTGAGAAGACAAGCTAGACTTGGGTTTCAGGGCGAGGGCACGGTAGGTACCCCCTGCAGATCTGAACCAATATCTCATGCATCTGAAGTCAGGGCGAGGATCAGACGTTGGCTCAGGTTGGAGTTTCTGAGCATGACGGCCGCTTCATGAAGGGAGCGGAATCTCGAAGCCATTGAGGTTTTCCCACGTTGGGAGTGTGGGATGCCCCATTCAAGGATTCCTTCTGCGGGACAATTGAGACCTGTTGGACAGCTCCAGGACATCCCATATCGAATGACTCCAGAGCACCGTTCACGGATGGATGCCTGGGAAGCCCGCCTCGTATTCCAATTGTCTCCTAGCAACAAGACAGTTTAGATCTGTTTGCTCTGCCGGAGCAACCGGGGTGGCTGAGTTGAAATGGACTTTCCTGAGGATGGGTCCTAATGTGTTTTTGTGTCCATGAGGGCCTTGGAATGGGGCGGTGGCACCGGGACCCTGAAGTACTCTCCTAAGCTTTGGACATGGCTCCCATGCACAGGTTTCCTTGTGGAGACGAGATGAGTTCTGATGGGTGCCTCAGGAAAACCCCTATGCTCGTATTGGAATCAGGCTTTTGAGGACACATGCCTGTAACCCAAAGCAATGGATCCTATTATGGCCTAGGGTCCTGTCTGGTTCAATCTTCTTCTCTGGGGACATCCATCTATGGTATGAGTGGAGGTCGATTATCTGCTGGTGTCAGACAGCCCTTGTTTGTTCCGGGCGACCTACACTATTGGGATGGCCTCAGGGACTTTGGAGGTTTCTCCTAATTTGTACGATTTTGGACCATGGAATGGGCAGAATTCCCATGGATTGGTAGGCACAGTCCTAATGTGTGGCTCAAGGGGCCCACCCTGCAGGGTGGTTGGCCCAAGACTTTGAGGACAGAAGTCTGAAAACACAATCTCATCTTAGGTTTGGGGACGTAGGTATGGCAGGCCCGATCTACAAACCATGAGAAGAACTCTTCAGGATATGAAGAAAGTGCGAGTCTGAGGCGCTTGCTCAGGCTTTTGTCTCTGGATTTTGTATCAGCGATGGCCGTGGAATGTCGGGGAGGCCTCATGGGCCATGGACGAATCTTCCTCTCTGAGGATTTGGCCCGATTCCCAATTGCTTTTCGTCAATCTGTGGGATGGGAGGACTCATTTCAGTTTTGTTACCTCAGGTGTCCCACCAAAAGAGGAATTCCAAAGCCAAGCCGTGGGGAAGACTGAGGAAACAACCCGAACTATGGTTAAAAATTGGGGCCTAGGGGCATGGCAAGCCCAATATGCTATCTCTTCATCCAGCCACTGAGTGACCTTACTTGAGGACTGGGCTCAGCCTGAGCGTCACAATGTGTGTTTGTGACCAATGTGGCCCGCGAGCATGGGCGGGGCCTCATGGGCCACACTGGTTTCAACTACACTGAACGTTGGACAACATGCCAACCACAAGGTTTCTTGCCATGGGGAAGGAGTTCTGATTTCTGCATCACCTTCAACCCTGGGCAGTGATTGGAGATAGTGTCTAGGTTCTGAAACCTGAAAACCGAGGTTTGGAAGAGATGACGACCTAAGGCCATGGCAGCTCCATGTGCTCAGTGTGCGGCCAGCTGTCTGGGAGGGTCCACGGGGTCCAGGCTCAGGCTGTGTCAGAAATGGCATTAGTGCCCTGGTCAGCCTATGTATTTGGGGTACAGCCAAGGTCGGTGCAGGTTGATCCTCATTTGGGGTTACTGGGTAGCCCCAGAGGACAATGTTTTTCTTCTGGAGGGCCGGCAGTGTGCTGCATTGTAGTTCTGGATTGCCAAACAGGAGGGCTTGTGGGCTAGTAGTCTGACGACAAAAGTCTGAGAACACAAGCTAGGCTTAGGTTTCTGGGTGAGGCCATGGCAGGCACAATCTACAGACCTGAATCGAGATCTCGTGCATCTGAAGTCAGGGCGAGGATCAGACGATCGCTCAGGTTGGAGTTTCTGTCCCTGATGGCCCCTTCATGAATGGGGGGGGGCTTCACGAGGCCATGGGTGTTTTCCCACGATGGGAGTTGTGAGAAGCTCCAAACTGCAGAGAGTCTTCTGCAGGACAATTGAGACCTGTTGTTTGGCTCCAAGCCAATTATTCTGAGCAGGGTTCTAAGGATGGATGCATGGGTAGCCGACCTCGCATTCCAATTTTCTCCTAGCAACAAGACAGGTTAGATCTCCTGGATCTGTGGGAAGCAACCGAGGACGCTGAGTTAAAATGGACACCCCTGGGGATGGGTCCTAATGTGCCTTTGTGTCTATGGAGACCTTGGAATGAAGAGGTTGCACTGGGGCCCAAAAGGGTTCTCCTAAACAAAGGCTTTGACACAGCTCCAACGTGAAAGTTTCCCATGTGTAGAAGAGATGTTTTCTGATGGGTGAGTAAAGAAACACCTATATGCTGCTTTTGAAATCCAGGCCTCTGAGGAGAGATGCCTGGAAACCAAAGCAATGGATCTGATTAGTGCCTAGGGGCCTGTTCTTTCCTTTTTACCTCTGGGGACATCTGTCTATGGGTCTGAGTGCAGGTAGGTGCTCAGTTGGGCTCAGATTGCCCCTGATTTTCCTGGCAAGCCAACACTATTGAGATGGATCAGGGACTTTGGAGGTTTATCCTATGAGAAGGGTTGTGGCCATTGGAATGGGCACACACAATTCCCTTGGAGAGGGCAAGTACAGTCCTCAGGTTTGGCTCCAGGGGCCTGAGCCTGTAGGTTGTGTAGGCCAGGGCTGTTTGGACAGTTGTCTGAAAACACAAACTCGGCTTATGTTTCGGGTCATAGATATGGCAGGACTGATCTACAGACCATGAGGAGAAGTCTTCAGGATTTGAAAGAAGGGCGAGTGTGAGGCTCTGCTCAAGTTTTTGTCCTGGATATCGTGTCACTCATGGTCGTTGAATTTCTGGGTGACTTCATGGGAAATGGACGAGTCTTACTCTCTGGTGATTTGGCCACGTCCAAAGAGATTGCGTTCATTCTGTGGGCTGGAAGAAGTCCGTTTTTTTTTTTGTTGTTGTTGTTGTTTTTTTCTTTTTTAACCTCAGGTGTCCCACCAAATGATGGATTCCAGAGTAGAGCCCTGGGGAGGGGCGAATGGACAATCAGAAATCTGGTTAAAAATTGGGGCCTAGGGACATGTCAAGCCCATTATGACATCTAATGGTCCAGCCACTGAGAGGACTTACTAGAGGACAGGACTCATGCTGAGGGTCACAATGCGTGTGTATGCCCTCGTCGCACACAAGAATGGGCGGGGCCTCAGGGTGAATGCTGGTTTTTCCTACAGTGAACATTGGACAACGTGCCAACCACAAGGGTTCTTGCCATGGGTAAGGAGGAGTTCTGACTTCTGCATCACACTCACCCCTGGGCAGTGATTGGAGATATGGTCTCGGTTCTGAAGCCTGAAAACTGAGGTAGGGAAGAGAAGATGATCTAAGGCCATGGCGGGTTTTATGTGCTCAGGGTGCGGTCAGCTTTCTGGGTGTTGGTCAGGAGGTCCGGGCTCAGGTTGTTCGACAGTGCATTAGTGCCCAGGTTAGACTATATAATTTGGGTAAAGTCGAGTGCTGTGTAGGTTTACCCTCATTTAAGGTGCCTGGGCAGCTCATGAGGCAATAATTTTTTTTCTAGAGGGCAGGCAGAGTGCTGCATTGTGAGTCCGGAATTGCCAAACTTGAGGGCTTCGGGGCCAGGAGTGTGAGGACGGAAGTCTGAGAAGACAAGCTAGACTTGGGTTTCAGGACTAGGGCACGGCAGGTACCCCATGCAGATCTGAACCAATATCTCATGCATCTGAAGTCAGGGCGAGGATCAGACGTTGGCTCAGGTTGGAGTTTCTGAGCATGACGGCCGCTTCATGAAGGGAGCGGAATCTCGAGGCCATTGAGGTTTTCCCACGTTGGGAGTTGTGGGATGCCCCCTTCAAGGATTCCTTCTGCGGGACAATTGAGACCTGTTGGACAGCTCCAGGACATCCCATATGGAATGACTCCAGAGCACCGTTCGCGGATGGATGCCTGGGAAGCCCGCCTCGCATTCCAATTGTCTCCTAGCAACAAGACAGTTTTGATCTGATGGCTCTGCCGGAGCAACCGGGGTGGCTGAGTTGAAATGGACTTTCCTGAGGATGGGTCCTAATGTGTTTTTGTGTCCATGAGGGCCTTGGAATGGGGCGGTGGCACCGGGAACCTGAAGTACTCTCCTAAGCTTTGGACATGGCTCCCATGCACAGGTTTCCTTGTGGAGACGAGATGAGTTCTGATGGGTGCCTCAGGAAAACCCCTATGCTCGTATTGGAATCAGGCTTTTGAGGACACATGCCTGTAACCCAAAGCAATGGATCCTATTATGGCCTAGGGTCCTGTCTGGTTCAATCTTCTTCTCTGGGGACATCCATCTATGGTATGAGTGGAGGTCGATTATCTGCTGGTGTCAGACAGCCCTTGTTTGTTCCGGGCGACCTACACTATTGGGATGGCCTCAGGGACTTTGGAGGTTTCTCCTAATTTGTACGATTTTGGACCATGGAATGGGCAGAATTCCCATGGATTGGTAGGCACAGTCCTAATGTGTGGCTCCAGGGGCCCAGCCTGGAGGGTGTGGGGCCCAAGACTTTGAGGAAAGAAGTCTGAAAACACAAACTCAGCTTAGGTTTGGGGACGTAGGTATGGCAGGCCCGATCTACAAACCATGAGAAGAACTCTTCAGGATATGAAGAAACTGCGAGTCTGAGGCGCTTGCTCAGGCTTTTGTCTCTGTATTTTGTATCAGCGATGGCCGTGGGATGTCGCGGAGGCCTCATGGGCCATGGACGAATCTTCCTCTCTGAGGATTTGGCCCGATTCCCAATTGCTTTTCGTCAATCTGTGGGATGGGAGGACTCATTTCAGTTTTGTTACCTCAGGTGTCCCACCAAATGAGGAATTCCAAAGCCAAGCCGTGGGGAAGACTGAAGGGTCAACCCGAACTATGGTTAAAAATTGGGGCCTAGGGGCATGGCAAGCCCAATATGCTATCTCTTCATCCAGCCACTGAGCGGCCTTACTTGAGGACTGAGCTCAGCCTGAGCGTCACAATGTGTGTTTGTGACCAATGTGGCCCGCCAGCATGGGCGGGGCCTCATGGGCCACACTGGTTTCAACTACACTGAACGTTGGACAACATGCCAACCACAAGGTTTTTTGCCATGGGGGGAAGGAGTTCTGATTTCTGCATCACCTTCAACCCTGGGCAGTGATTGGAGATAAGGTCTAGGTTCTGAAACCTGAAAACCGAGGTTGGGAAGAGATGACGACCTAAGGCCATGGCGGCTCGATGTGCTCAGTGTGCGGCCAGCTGTCTGGGAGGGGCCAGGGGGTCCAGGGTCAGGCTGTGTCAGAAAGGGCATTAGTGCCCTGGTCAGCCTATGTATTTGGGGTACAGCCATGGTCGGTGCAGGTTGATCCTCATTTGGAGTTACTGGGTAGCCCCAGAAGACAATGTTTTTCTTCTGGAGGGCCGCAGAATGCTGCATGTAGTTCTGGATTGCCAAACTGGAGGGCTTGTGGGCCAGTAGTCTGACGACAAAAGTCTGAGAACACAAGCTAGGCTTAGGTTTCTGGGTGAGGCCATGGCAGGCACAATCTACAGACCTGAATCGAGATCTCGTGCATCTGAAATCAGGGGGAGGATCAGACGATCGCTCAGGTTGGAGTTTCTGACCCTGATGGCCCCTTCATGAATAGGGGGGCATCACGAGGCCATGGGTGTTTTCCCACGTTGGGAGTTGTGAGAAGCTCCAAACTGCAGAGAGTCTTCGGCAGGACAATTGAGACCTGTTTTTTGGCTCCAGGCCAATGATTCTGAGCAGGGTTCTAAGGATGGATGGCTGGGTAGCCCACCTCGCTTTCCAATTGTCTCCTAGCAACAAGACAGGTTAGATCTCTTGGATCTGTGGGGAGCAACCGAGGACGCTGAGTTGAAATGGACACCCCTGGGGATGGGTCCTAACGTGCATTTGTGTCTATGGAGACCTTGGAATGAAGCGGTGGCACTGGGTCCCTAAAGGGTTCTCCTAAACAAAGGCTTTGACACAGCTCCAACGTGCAAGTTTCCCATGTGTAGATGAGATGTTTTCTGATGGGTGAGTCAAGAAACAGCTATATGCTGCTTTTGAAATCCAGGCCTCTGAGGAGAGATGCCTGGACACCAAAGCAATGGATCTGATTTGTACCTAGGGGCCTGTTCTTTTCTTTTTACCTCTGGGGACATCTGCTATGGGTCTGAGTGCAGGTAGGTGCTCAGTTGGGCTCAGATTGCCCCTGTTTTTCCTGGGAAGCCACCACTATTGAGATGGATCAGGGACTTTGGAGGTTTATCCTATTAGAAGGGTTGTGGCCATTGGAATGGGCACACACAATTCCCTTGGAGAGGGTAAGTACAGTCCTCAGGTTTGGCTCCAGGGGCCTGAGCCTGTAGGTTGTGTAGGCCAGAGCTGTTTGGACAGTTGTCTGAAAACACAAACTCGGCTTATGTTTCGGGTCATAGGTATGGCAGGACTGATCTACAGACCATGAGGAAACTCTTCGGGATTTGAAAGAAGGGCGAGTGTGAGGCTCTGCTCAAGTTTTTGTCTCTTGATATCATGTCACTCATGGTCGTGGAATTTCAGGGTGACTTCATGGGAAATGGACGAGTCTTACTCTCTGGTGGTTTGGCCCCGTCCAAAGAGTTTGCGGTCATTCTGTGGGCTGGAAGAAGTCCGTTTTTTTTTTGTTGTTGTTGTTGTAGTTTTTTTCTTTTTTAACCTCAGGTGTCCCACCAAATGATGGATTCCAGAGTAGAGCCCTGGGGAGGGGCGAATGGACAATCAGAAATCTGGTTAAAAATTGGGGCCTAGGGACATGTCAAGCCCATTATGACATCTAATGGTCCAGCCACTGAGAGGACTTACTAGAGGACAGGACTCATGCTGAGGGTCACAATGCGTGTGTATGCCCTCGTCGCACTCAAGAATGGACGGGGCCTCAGGGTGAATGCTGGTTTCTCCTACACTGAACGTTGGACAACCTGCCAACCACAAGGGTTCTTGACATGGGTAAGGAGGAGTTCTGATTTCTGCATCACACTCACCCCTGGGCAGTGATTGGAGATAAGGTCTCGGTTCTGAAGCCTGAAAACTGAGGTAGGGTAGAGATGATGACCTAAGGCCATGGCGGGTTTTAGGTGCTCAGTGTGCGGTCAGCTTTCTGGGTGTTGGTCAGGAGGTCCGGGCTCAGGTTGTGTTCGACAGTGCATTAGTGCCCAGGTTAGAGTATATAATTTGGGTAAAGTCGAGTGCTGTGTAGGTTTACCCTCATTTAAGGTGCCTGGGCAGCTCATGAGGCAATAATTTTTTTTCTAGAGGGCAGGCAGAGTGCTGCATTGTGGGTCCGGAATTGCCAAACTTGAGGGCTTCGGGGCCAGGAGTGTGAAGACGGAAGTCTGAGAAGACAAGCTAGACTTGGGTTTCAGGGCGAGGGCACGGTAGGTACCCCCTGCAGATCTGAACCAATATCTCATGCATCTGAAGTCAGGGCGAGGATCAGACGTTGGCTCAGGTTGGAGTTTCTGAGCATGACGGCCGCTTCATGAAGGGAGCGGAATCTCGAGGCCATTGAGGTTTTCCCACGTTGGGAGTTGTGGGATGCCCCATTCAAGGATTCCTTCTGCGGGACAATTGAGACCTGTTGGACAGCTCCAGGACATCCCATATCGAATGACTCCAGAGCACCGTTCACGGATGGATGCCTGGGAAGCCCGCCTCGTATTCCAATTGTCTCCTAGCAACAAGACAGTTTAGATCTGTTTGCTCTGCCGGAGCAACCGGGGTGGCTGAGTTGAAATGGACTTTCCTGAGGATGGGTCCTAATGTGTTTTTGTGTCCATGAGGGCCTTGGAATGGGGCGGTGGCACCGGGACCCTGAAGTACTCTCCTAAGCTTTGGACATGGCTCCCATGCACAGGTTTCCTTGTGGAGACGAGATGAGTTCTGATGGGTGCCTCAGGAAAACCCCTATGCTCGTATTGGAATCAGGCTTTTGAGGACACATGCCTGTAACCCAAAGCAATGGATCCTATTATGGCCTAGGGTCCTGTCTGGTTCAATCTTCTTCTCTGGGGACATCCATCTATGGTATGAGTGGAGGTCGATTATCTGCTGGTGTCAGACAGCCCTTGTTTGTTCCGGGCGACCTACACTATTGGGATGGCCTCAGGGACTTTGGAGGTTTCTCCTAATTTGTACGATTTTGAACCATGGAATGGGCAGAATTCCCATGGATTGGTAGGCACAGTCCTAATGTGTGGCTCAAGGGGCCCACCCTGCAGGGTGGTTGGCCCAAGACTTTGAGGACAGAAGTCTGAAAACACAATCTCATCTTAGGTTTGGGGACGTAGGTATGGCAGGCCCGATCTACAAACCATGAGAAGAACTCTTCAGGATATGAAGAAAGTGCGAGTCTGAGGCGCTTGCTCAGGCTTTTGTCTCTGGATTTTGTATCAGCGATGGCCGTGGAATGTCGGGGAGGCCTCATGGGCCATGGACGAATCTTCCTCTCTGAGGATTTGGCCCGATTCCCAATTGCTTTTCGTCAATCTGTGGGATGGGAGGACTCATTTCAGTTTTGTTACCTCAGGTGTCCCACCAAAAGAGGAATTCCAAAGCCAAGCCGTGGGGAAGACTGAGGAAACAATCCGAACTATGGTTAAAAATTGGGGCCTAGGGGCATGGCAAGCCCAATATGCTATCTCTTCATCCAGCCACTGAGTGACCTTACTTGAGGACTGGGCTCAGCCTGAGCGTCACAATGTGTGTTTGTGACCAATGTGGCCCGCGAGCATGGGCGGGGCCTCATGGGCCACACTGGTTTCAACTACACTGAACGTTGGACAACATGCCAACCACAAGGTTTCTTGCCATGGGGAAGGAGTTCTGATTTCTGCATCACCTTCAACCCTGGGCAGTGATTGGAGATAGTGTCTAGGTTCTGAAACCTGAAAACCGAGGTTGGGAAGAGATGACGACCTAAGGCCATGGCAGCTCCATGTGCTCAGTGTGCGGCCAGCTGTCTGGGAGGGTCCACGGGGTCCAGGCTCAGGCTGTGTCAGAAATGGCATTAGTGCCCTGGTCAGCCTATGTATTTGGGGTACAGCCAAGGTCGGTGCAGGTTGATCCTCATTTGGGGTTACTGGGTAGCCCCAGAGGACAATGTTTTTCTTCTGGAGGGCCGGCAGTGTGCTGCATTGTAGTTCTGGATTGCCAAACAGGAGGGCTTGTGGGCTAGTAGTCTGACGACAAAAGTCTGAGAACACAAGCTAGGCTTAGGTTTCTGGGTGAGGCCATGGCAGGCACAATCTACAGACCTGAATCGAGATCTCGTGCATCTGAAGTCAGGGCGAGGATCAGACGATCGCTCAGGTTGGAGTTTCTGTCCCTGATGGCCCCTTCATGAATGGGGGGGGGCTTCACGAGGCCATGGGTGTTTTCCCATGATGGGAGTTGTGAGAAGCTCCAAACTGCAGAGAGTCATCTGCAGGACAATTGAGACCTGTTGTTTGGCTCCAAGCCAATTATTCTGAGCAGGGTTCTAAGGATGGATGCATGGGTAGCCGACCTCGCATTCCAATTTTCTCCTAGCAACAAGACAGGTTAGATCTCCTGGATCTGTGGGAAGCAACCGAGGACGCTGAGTTAAAATGGACACCCCTGGGGATGGGTCCTAATGTGCCTTTGTGTCTATGGAGACCTTGGAATGAAGAGGTGGCACTGGGGCCCAAAAGGGTTCTCCTAAACAAAGGCTTTGACACAGCTCCAACGTGAAAGTTTCCCATGTGTAGATGAGATGTTTTCTGATGGGTGAGTAAAGAAACACCTATATGCTGCTTTTGAAATCCAGGCCTCTGAGGAGAGATGCCTGGAAACCAAAGCAATGGATCTGATTAGTGCCTAGGGGCCTGTTCTTTCCTTTTTACCTCTGGGGACATCTGTCTATGGGTCTGAGTGCAGGTAGGTGCTCAGTTGGGCTCAGATTGCCCCTGATTTTCCTGGCAAGCCAACACTATTGAGATGGATCAGGGACTTTGGAGGTTTATCCTATGAGAAGGGTTGTGGCCATTGGAATGGGCACACACAATTCCCTTGGAGAGGGCAAGTACAGTCCTCAGGTTTGGCTCCAGGGGCCTGAGCCTGTAGGTTGTGTAGGCCAGGGCTGTTTGGACAGTTGTCTGAAAACACAAACTCGGCTTATGTTTCGGGTCATAGATATGGCAGGACTGATCTACAGACCATGAGGAGAAGTCTTCAGGATTTGAAAGAAGGGCGAGTGTGAGGCTCTGCTCAAGTTTTTGTCCTGGATATCGTGTCACTCATGGTCGTTGAATTTCTGGGTGACTTCATGGGAAATGGACGAGTCTTACTCTCTGGTGATTTGGCCACGTCCAAAGAGATTGCGTTCATTCTGTGGGCTGGAAGAAGTCCGTTTTTTTTTTTGTTGTTGTTGTTGTTTTTTTCTTTTTTAACCTCAGGTGTCCCACCAAATGATGGATTCCAGAGTAGAGCCCTGGGGAGGGGCGAATGGACAATCAGAAATCTGGTTAAAAATTGGGGCCTAGGGACATGTCAAGCCCATTATGACATCTAATGGTCCAGCCACTGAGAGGACTTACTAGAGGACAGGACTCATGCTGAGGGTCACAATGCGTGTGTATGCCCTCGTCGCACACAAGAATGGGCGGAGCCTCAGGGTGAATGCTGGTTTTTCCTACAGTGAACGTTGGACAACGTGCCAACCACAAGGGTTCTTGCCATGGGTAAGGAGGAGTTCTGACTTCTGCATCACACTCACCCCTGGGCAGTGATTGGAGATATGGTCTCGGTTCTGAAGCCTGAAAACTGAGGTAGGGAAGAGAAGATGATCTAAGGCCATGGCGGGTTTTATGTGCTCAGGGTGCGGTCAGCTTTCTGGGTGTTGGTCAGGAGGTCCGGGCTCAGGTTGTGTTCGACAGTGCATTAGTGCCCAGGTTAGACTATATAATTTGGGTAAAGTCGAGTGCTGTGTAGGTTTACCCTCATTTAAGGTGCCTGGGCAGCTCATGAGGCAATAATTTTTTTTCTAGAGGGCAGGCAGAGTGCTGCATTGTGAGTCCGGAATTGCCAAACTTGAGGGCTTCGGGGCCAGGAGTGTGAGGACGGAAGTCTGAGAAGACAAGCTAGACTTGGGTTTCAGGACTAGGGCACGGCAGGTACCCCATGCAGATCTGAACCAATATCTCATGCATCTGAAGTCAGGGCGAGGATCAGACGTTGGCTCAGGTTGGAGTTTCTGAGCATGACGGCCGCTTCATGAAGGGAGCGGAATCTCGAGGCCATTGAGGTTTTCCCACGTTGGGAGTTGTGGGATGCCCCCTTCAAGGATTCCTTCTGCGGGACAATTGAGACCTGTTGGACAGCTCCAGGACATCCCATATGGAATGACTCCAGAGCACCGTTCGCGGATGGATGCCTGGGAAGCCCGCCTCGCATTCCAATTGTCTCCTAGCAACAAGACAGTTTAGATCTGATGGCTCTGCCGGAGCAACCGGGGTGGCTGAGTTGAAATGGACTTTCCTGAGGATGGGTCCTAATGTGTTTTTGTGTCCATGAGGGCCTTGGAATGGGGCGGTGGCACCGGGAACCTGAAGTACTCTCCTAAGCTTTGGACATGGCTCCCATGCACAGGTTTCCTTGTGGAGACGAGATGAGTTCTGATGGGTGCCTCAGGAAAACCCCTATGCTCGTATTGGAATCAGGCTTTTGAGGACACATGCCTGTAACCCAAAGCAATGGATCCTATTATGGCCTAGGGTCCTGTCTGGTTCAATCTTCTTCTCTGGGGACATCCATCTATGGTATGAGTGGAGGTCGATTATCTGCTGGTGTCAGACAGCCCTTGTTTGTTCCGGGCGACCTACACTATTGGGATGGCCTCAGGGACTTTGGAGGTTTCTCCTAATTTGTACGATTTTGGACCATGGAATGGGCAGAATTCCCATGGATTGGTAGGCACAGTCCTAATGTGTGGCTCCAGGGGCCCAGCCTGGAGGGTGTGGGGCCCAAGACTTTGAGGAAAGAAGTCTGAAAACACAAACTCAGCTTAGGTTTGGGGACGTAGGTATGGCAGGCCCGATCTACAAACCATGAGAAGAACTCTTCAGGATACGAAGAAACTGCGAGTCTGAGGCGCTTGCTCAGGCTTTTGTCTCTGTATTTTGTATCAGCGATGGCCGAGGGATGTCGCGGAGGCCTCATGGGCCATGGACGAATCTTCCTCTCTGAGGATTTGGCCCGATTCCCAATTGCTTTTCGTCAATCTGTGGGATGGGAGGACTCATTTCAGTTTTGTTACCTCAGGTGTCCCACCAAATGAGGAATTCCAAAGCCAAGCCGTGGGGAAGACTGAAGGGTCAACCCGAACTATGGTTAAAAATTGGGGCCTAGGGGCATGGCAAGCCCAATATGCTATCTCTTCATCCAGCCACTGAGCGGCCTTACTTGAGGACTGGGCTCAGCCTGAGCGTCACAATGTGTGTTTGTGACCAATGTGGCCCGCCAGCATGGGCGGGGCCTCATGGGCCACACTGGTTTCAACTACACTGAACGTTGGACAACATGCCAACCACAAGGTTTTTTGCCATGGGGGGAAGGAGTTCTGATTTCTGCATCACCTTCAACCCTGGGCAGTGATTGGAGATAAGGTCTAGGTTCTGAAACCTGAAAACCGAGGTTGGGAAGAGATGACGACCTAAGGCCATGGCGGCTCGATGTGCTCAGTGTGCGGCCAGCTGTCTGGGAGGGTCCAGGGGGTCCAGGGTCAGGCTGTGTCAGAAAGGGCATTAGTGCCCTGGTCAGCCTATGTATTTGGGGTACAGCCATGGTCGGTGCAGGTTGATCCTCATTTGGAGTTACTGGGTAGCCCCAGAAGACAATGTTTTTCTTCTGGAGGGCCGCAGAATGCTGCATGTAGTTCTGGATTGCCAAACTGGAGGGCTTGTGGGCCAGTAGTCTGACGACAAAAGTCTGAGAACACAAGCTAGGCTTAGGTTTCTGGGTGAGGCCATGGCAGGCACAATCTACAGACCTGAATCAAGATCTCGTGCATCTGAAATCAGGGGGAGGATCAGACGATCGCTCAGGTTGGAGTTTCTGACCCTGATGGCCCCTTCATGAATAGGGGGGCATCACGAGGCCATGGGTGTTTTCCCACGTTGGGAGTTGTGAGAAGCTCCAAACTGCAGAGAGTCTTCGGCAGGACAATTGAGACCTGTTTTTTGGCTCCAGGCCAATGATTCTGAGCAGGGTTCTAAGGATGGATGGCTGGGTAGCCCACCTCGCTTTCCAATTGTCTCCTAGCAACAAGACAGGTTAGATCTCTTGGATCTGTGGGGAGCAACCGAGGACGCTGAGTTGAAATGGACACCCCTGGGGATGGGTCCTAACGTGCATTTGTGTCTATGGAGACCTTGGAATGAAGCGGTGGCACTGGGCCCCTAAAGGGTTCTCCTAAACAAAGGCTTTGACACAGCTCCAACGTGCAAGTTTCCCATGTGTAGATGAGATGTTTTCTGATGGGTGAGTCAAGAAACAATTATATGCTGCTTTTGAAATCCAGGCCTCTGAGGAGAGATGCCTGGAAACCAAAGCAATGGATCTGATTAGTGCCTAGGGGCCTGTTCTTTCCTTTTTACCTCTGGGGACATCTGTCTATGGTTCTGAGTGCAGGTAAGTGCTCAGTTGGGCTCAGATTGCCCCTGTTTTTCCTGGGAAGCCACCACTATTGAGATGGATCAGGGACTTTGGAGGTTTATCCTATTAGAAGGGTTGTGGCCATTGGAATGGGCACACACAATTCCCTTGGAGAGGGCAAGTACAGTCTTCAGATTTGGCTCCAGGGGCCTGGGCCTGTAGGTTGTGTAGGCCAGAGCTGTTTGGACAGTTGTCTGAAAACACAAACTCGGCTTATGTTTCGGGTCATAGGTATGGCAGGACTGATCTACAGACCATGAGGAGAACTCTTCGGGATTTGAAAGAAGGGCGAGTGTGAGGCTCCTGCTCAAGTTTTTGTCTCGGGATATCGTGTCACTCATGGTCGTGGAATTTCTGGGTGACTTCATGGGAAATGGACGAGTCTTACTCTCTGGTGGTTTGGCCCCGTCCAAAGAGTTTGGGTTCATTCTGTGGGCTGGAAGAAGTCCGTTTTATTTTGTTGTTGTTGTTGTTTTCTTTTTTAACCTCAGGTGTCCCACCAAATGAGGGATTTCAGAGTAGAGCCCTAGGAGGGGCGACTGGACAATCAGAAATCTGGTTAAAAATTGGGGCCTAGGGACATGTCAAGGCCATTATGACATCTAATGGTCCAGCCACTGAGAGGACTTACTAGAGGACAGGACTCATGCTGAGGGTCACAATGCGTGTGTATGCCCTCGTCGCACTCAAGAATGGGCGGGGCCTCAGGGTTTCTCCTACACTGATCGTTGGACAACGTGCCAACCACAAGGGTTCTTGCCATGGGTAAGGAGGAGTTCTGATTTCTGCATCACACTCACCCCTGGGCAGTGATTGGAGATAAGGTCTCGGTTCTGAAGCCTGAAAACTGAGGTAGGGAAGAGCTGATGACCTAAGGCCATGGCGGGTTTTATGTGCTCAGTGTGCGGTCAGCTTTCTGGGTGTTGGTCAGGAGGTCCGGGCTCAGGATGTGTTCGACAGTGCATTAGTGCCCAGGTTAGACTATATAATTTGGGTAAAGTCGAGTGCTGTGTAGGTTTACCCTCATTTAAAGTGCCTGGGCAGCTCATGAGGCAATCATTTTTTTTCTAGAGGGCAGGCAGAGTGCTGCATTGTGGGTCCGGAATTGCCAAACTTGAGGGCTTCGGGGCCAGGAGTGTGAGGATGGAAGTCTGAGAAGACAAGCTAGACTTGGGTTTCAGGGCGAGGGCACGGCAGGTACCCCCTGCAGATCTGAACCAATATCTCATGCATCTGAAGTCAGGGCGAGGATCAGACGCTGGCTCAGGTGGGAGTTTCTGAGCATGACGGCCGCTTCATGAAGGAGCGGAATCTCGAGGCCATTGAGGTTTTCCCACGTTGGGAGTTGTGGGATGCCCCCTTCCAGGATTCCTTCTTCCGGACAATTGAGACCTGTTGGACAGCTCCAGGACATCCCATATGGAATGACTCCAGAGCACCGTTCGCGGATGGATGCCTGGGAAGCCCGCCTCGCATTCCAATTGTCTCCTAGCAACAAGACAGTTTAGATCTGATGGCTCTGCGGGAGCAACCTCGGTGGCTGAGTTGAAATGGACTTTCCTGAGGATGTGTCCTAATGTGTTTTTGTGTCCATGAGGGCCTTGGAATGGGGCGGTGGCACCGGCAACCTGATGTACTTTCCTAAGCTTTGGACATGGCTCCCATGCACAGGTTTCCTTGTGGAGACGAGATGAGTTCTGATGGGTGCCTCAGGAAAACCCCTATGCTCATATTGGAATCAGGCTTTTGAGGACACATGCCTGTAACCCATAGCAATGTATCCTCTTATGGCCTAGGGTCCTGTCTGGTTCAATCTTCTTCTCTGGGGACATCCATCTATGGTATGAGTGGAGGTCGATTATCAGCTGGTGTCAGACACCCCTTGTTTGTTCCGGGTGACCCACACTATTGGGATGGCCTAAGGGTCGTTGGAGGTTTCTCCTAATTTGTACGATTTTGGACCATGGAATGGGCAGAATTCCCATGGATTGGTAGGCACCGTTCTAATGTGTGGCTCCAGGGGCCCAGCCTGGAGGGCGTGTGGCCCAAGACTTTGAGGACAGAAGTCTGAAAACACAAACTCAGCTTAGGTTTGGGGACGTAGGTATGGCAGGCCCGATCTACAAACCATGAGAAGAACTCTACAGGATATGAAGAAAGTGCGAGTCTGTGGCGATTGCTCAGGCTTTTGTCTCTGGATTTTGTATCAGTGATGGCCGTGGAATGTCGGGGATGCCTCATGGGCCATGGACGAATCTTCCTCTCTGAGGATTTGGCCCGATTCCCAATTGCTTTTCGTCAATCTGTGGGAAGGGAGGACTCATTTCAGTTTTGTTACCTCAGGTGTCCCACCAAAAGAGGAATTCCAAAGCAAAGCCGTGGGGAAGACTGAAGGGACAATCCGAACTATGGTGAAAAATTGGGGCCTAGGGGCATGGCAAGCCCAATATGCTATCTCTTCATCCAGCCACTGAGTGGCCTTACTTGAGGACTGGGCTCAGCCTGAGGGTCACAATGTGTGTTTGTGACCAATGTGGCCCGCGAGCATGGGCGGGGCCTCATGGGCCACACTGGTTTCAAGGACACTGAACGTTGGACAACATGCCAACCACAAGGTTTCTTGCCATGGGGAAGGAGTTCTGATTTCTGCATCACCTTCAACCCTGGGCAGTGATTGGAGATAAGGTCTAGGTTCTGAAACCTGAAAACCGAGGTTGGGAAGAGATGACGACCTAAGGCCATGGCGGCTCGATGTGCTCAGTGTGCGGCCAGCTGTCTGGGAGGGGCCAGGGGGTCCAGGCTCAGGCTGTGTCAGAAAGGGCATTAGTGCCCTGGTCAGCCTATGTATTTGGGGTACAGCCAAGGTCGGTGCAGGTTGATCCTCATTTGGGGTTACTGGGTAGCCCCAGAGGACAATGTTTTTTATCTGGAGGGCAGGCAGAGTGCTGCATTGTAGTTCTGGATTGCCAAACTGGAGGCCTTGTGGGCCAGTAGTCTGACGACAAAAGTCTGAGAACACAAGCTAGGCTTAGGTTTCTGGGTGAGGCCATGGCAGGCACAATCTACAGACCTGAATCGAGATCTCGTGCATCTGAAGTCAGGGCGAGGATCAGACGATCGCTCAGGTTCGAGTTTCTGTCCCTGATGGCCCCTTCATGAATGGGGGGGCATCACGAGGCCATGGGGGTTTTCCCATGATGGGAGTTGTGAGAAGCTCCAAACTCCAGAGAGTCTTCGGCAGGACAATTGAGACCTGTTGTTTGGCTCCAGGCCAATGATTCTGAGCAGGGTTCTAAGGATGGATGGCTGGGTAGCCCACCTCGCATTCCAATTGTCTCCTAGCAACAAGACAGTTTAGATCTCCTGGATCTGTGGGGAGCTACCGAGGATGCTGAGTTGAAATGCACACCCCTGGGGATGGGTCCGAATGTGCTTTTGTGTCTATGGAGACCTTGGAATGAAGCGGTGGCACTGGGGCCCTAAAGGGTTCTCCTAAACAGAGGCTTTGACACAGCTCCAACGTGCAAGTTTCCCATGTGTAGATGAGATGTTTTCTGATGGGTGAAACAAGAAACAGCTATATGCTGCTTTTGAAATCCAGGCCTCTGAGGAGAGATGCCTGGAAACCAAAGCAATGGATCTGATTAGTGCCTAGGGGCCTGTTCTTTCCTTTTTACCTCTGGGGACATCTGTCTATGGGTCTGAGTGCAGGTATGGGCTCATTTGGCCTCAGATTGCCCCTGTTTTTCCTGGGAAGCTACCACTATTGAGATATATCAGGGACTTTGGAGGTTTATCCTATTTGAAGGGTTGTGGCCATTGGAATGGGCACACACAATTCCCTTGGAGAGGGCAAGTACAGTCCTCAGGTTTGGCTCCAGGGGCCTGAGCCTGTAGGTTGTGTCGTCCAGCCCTTTTTGGACAGTTGTCTGAAAACACAAACTCGGCTTATGTTTCAGGTCATAGGTATGGCAGGACTGATCTACAGACCATGAGGAGAACTTTTCGGGATTTGAAAGAAGGGCGAGTGTGAGGCTCCTGCTCAAGTTTTTGTCTCGGGATATCGTGTCACTCATGGTCGTGGAATTTCTGGGTGACTTCATGGGAAATGGACGAGGCTTACTCTCTGGTGGTTTGGCCCCGTCCAAAGAGTTTGGGTTCATTCTGTGGGCTGGAAGAAGTCCGTTTTATTTTGTTGTTGTTGTTGTTTTCTTTTTTAACCTCAGGTGTTCCACCAAATGAGGGATTTCAGAGTAGAGCCCTAGGAGGGGCGACTGGACAATCAGAAATCTGGTTAAAAATTGGGGCCTAGGGACATGTCAAGCCCATTATGACATCTAATGGTCCAGCCACTGAGAGGACTTACTAGAGGACAGGACTCATGCTGAGGGTCACAATGCGTGTGTATGCCCTCGTCGCACTCAAGAATGGGCGGGGCCTCAGGGTTTCTCCTACACTGATCGTTGGACAACGTGCCAACCACAAGGGTTCTTGCCATGGGTAAGGAGGAGTTCTGATTTCTGCATCAGACTCACCCCTGGGCAGTGATTGGAGATAAGGTCTCGGTTCTGAAGCCTGAAAACTGAGGTAGGGAAGAGATGATGACCTAAGGCCATGGCGGGTTTTATGTGCTCAGTGTGCGGTCAGCTTTCTGGGTGTTGGTCAGGAGGTCCGGGCTCAGGATGTGTTCGACAGTGCATTAGTGCCCAGGTTAGACTATATAATTTGGGTAAAGTCGAGTGCTGTGTAGGTTTACCCTCATTTAAGGTGCCTGGGCAGCTCATGAGGCAATCATTTTTTTTTCTAGAGGGCAGGCAGAGTGCTGCATTGTGCGTCCGGAATTGCCAAACTTGAGGGCTTTGGGGCCAGGAGTGTGAGGATGGAAGTCTGAGAAGACAAGCTAGACTTGGGTTTCAGGGTGAGGGCACGGCAGGTACCCCCTGCAGATCTGAACCAATATCTCGTGCATCTGAAGTCAGGGCGAGGATCAGACGTTGGCTCAGGTGGGAGTTTCTGAGCATGACGGCCGCTTCATGAAGGGAGGGGAATCTCGAGACCATTGAGGTTTTCCCACGTTGGGAGTTGTGGGATGCCCCCTTCCAGGATTCCTTCTTCCGGACAATTGAGACCTGTTGGACAGCTCCAGGACATCCCATATGGAATGACTCCAGAGCACCGTTCGCGGATGGATGCCTGGGAAGCCCGCCTCGCATTCCAATTGTCTCCTAGCAACAAGACAGTTTAGATCTGATGGCTCTGCGGGAGCAACCTCGGTGGCTGAGTTGAAATGGACTTTCCTGAGGATGTGTCCTAATGTGTTTTTGTGTCCATGAGTGCCTTGGAATGGGGCGGTGGCACCGGCAACCTGAAGTACTTTCCTAAGCTTTGGACATGGCTCCCATGCACAGGTTTCCTTGTGGAGACGAGATGAGTTCTGATGGGTGCCTCAGGAAAACCCCTATGCTCATATTGGAATCAGGCTTTTGAGGACACATGCCTGTAACCCATAGCAATGTATCCTCTTATGGCCTAGGGTCCTGTCTGGTTCAATCTTCTTCTCTGGGGACATCCATCTATGGTATGAGTGGAGGTCGATTATCAGCTGGTGTCAGACACCCCTTGTTTGTTCCGGGTGACCCACACTATTGGGATGGCCTAAGGGTCGTTGGAGGTTTCTCCTAATTTGTACGATTTTGGACCATGGAATGGGCAGAATTCCCATGGATTGGTAGGCACCGTCCTAATGTGTGGCTCCAGGGGCCCAGCCTGGAGGGCGTGTGGCCCAAGACTTTGAGGACAGAAGTCTGAAAACACAAACTCAGCTTAGGTTTGGGGACATAGGTATGGCAGGCCCGATCTACAAACCATGAGAAGAACTCTACAGGATATGAAGAAAGTGCGAGTCTGTGGCGATTGCTCAGGCTTTTGTCTCTGGATTTTGTATCAGTGATGGCCGTGGAATGTCGGGGAGGCCTCATGGGCCATGGACGAATCTTCCTCTCTGAGGATTTGGCCCGATTCCCAATTGCTTTTCGTCAATCTGTGGGATGGGAGGACTCATTTCAGTTTTGTTACCTCAGGTGTCCCACCAAAAGAGGAATTCCAAAGCAAAGCCGTGGGGAAGACTGAAGGGACAATCCGAACTATGGTGAAAAATTGGGGCCTAGGGGCATGGCAAGCCCAATATGCTATCTCTTCATCCAGCCACTGAGTGGCCTTACTTGAGGACTGGGCTCAGCCTGAGGGTCACAATGTGTGTTTGTGACCAATGTGGCCCGCGAGCATGGGCGGGGCCTCATGGGCCACACTGGTTTCAAGGACACTGAACGTTGGACAACATGCCAACCACAAGGTTTCTTGCCATGGGGAAGGAGTTCTGATTTCTGCATCACCTTCAACCCTGGGCAGTGATTGGAGATAAGGTCTAGGTTCTGAAACCTGAAAACCGAGGTTGGGAAGAGATGACGACCTAAGGCCATGTCGGCTCGATGTGCTCAGTGTGCGGCCAGCTGTCTGGGAGGGGCCAGGGGGTCCAGGCTCAGGCTGTGTCAGAAAGGGCATTAGTGCCCTGGTCAGCCTATGTATTTGGGGTACAGCCAAGGTCGGTGCAGGTTGATCCTCATTTGGGGTTACTGGGTAGCCCCAGAGGACAATGTTTTTTATCTGGAGGGCAGGCAGAGTGCTGCATTGTAGTTCTGGATTGCCAAACTGGAGGCCTTGTGGGCCAGTAGTCTGACGACAAAAGTCTGAGAACACAAGCTAGGCTTAGGTTTCTGGGTGAGGCCATGGCAGGCACAATCTACAGACCTGAATCGAGATCTCGGGCATCTGAAGTCAGGGCGAGGATCAGACGATCGCTCAGGTTGGAGTTTCAGTCCCTGATGGCCCCTTCATGAATGGGGGGGCATCACGAGGCCATGGGGGTTTTCCCATGATGGGAGTTGTGAGAAGCTCCAAACTGCAGAGAGTCTTCGGCAGGACAATTGAGACCTGTTGTTTGGCTCCAGGCCAATGATTCTGAGCAGGGTTCTAAGGATGGATGGCTGGGTAGCCCACCTCGCATTCCAATTGTCTCCTAGCAACAAGACAGTTTAGATCTCCTGGATCTGTGGGGAGCTACCGAGGATGCTGAGTTGAAATGCACACCCCTGGGGATGGGTCCGAATGTGCTTTTGTGTCTATGGAGACCTTGGAATGAAGCGGTGGCACTGGGGCCCTAAAGGGTTCTCCTAAACAGAGGCTTTGACACAGCTCCAACGTGCAAGTTTCCCATGTGTAGATGAGATGTTTTCTGATGGGTGAAACAAGAAACAGCTATATGCTGCTTTTGAAATCCAGGCCTCTGAGAAGAGATGCCTGGAAACCAAAGCAATGGATCTGATTAGTGCCTAGGGGCCTGTTCTTTCCTTTTTACCTCTGAGGACATCTGTCTATGGGTCTGAGTGCAGGTAGGGGCTCATTTGGGCTCAGATTGCCCCTGTTTTTCCTGGGAAGCTACCACTATTGAGATATATCAGGGACTTTGGAGGTTTATCCTATTAGAAGGGTTGTGGCCATTGGAATGGGCACACACAATTCCCTTGGAGAGGGCAAGTACAGTCCTCAGGTTTGGCTCCAGGGGCCTGAGCCTGTAGGTTGTGTCGTCCAGCCCTTTTTGGACAGTTGTCTGAAAACACAAACTCGGCTTATGTTTCAGGTCATAGGTATGGCAGGACTGATCTACAGACCATGAGGAGAACTTTTCGGGATTTGAAAGAAGGGCGAGTGTGAGGCTCCTGCTCAAGTTTTTGTCTCGGGATATCGTGTCACTCATGGTCGTGGAATTTCTGGGTGACTTCATGGGAAATGGACGAGTCTTACTCTCTGGTGGTTTGGCCCCGTCCAAAGAGTTTGGGTTCATTCTGTGGGCTGGAAGAAGTCCGTTTTATTTTGTTGTTGTTGTTGTTTTCTTTTTTAACCTCAGGTGTCCCACCAAATGAGGGATTTCAGAGTAGAGCCCTAGGAGGGGCGACTGGACAATCAGAAATCTGGTTAAAAATTGGGGCCTAGGGACATGTCAAGGCCATTATGACATCTAATGGTCCAGCCACTGAGAGGACTTACTAGAGGACAGGACTCATGCTGAGGGTCACAATGCGTGTGTATGCCCTCGTCGCACTCAAGAATGGGCGGGGCCTCAGGGTTTCTCCTACACTGATCGTTGGACAACGTGCCAACCACAAGGGTTCTTGCCATGGGTAAGGAGGAGTTCTGATTTCTGCATCAGACTCACCCCTGGGCAGTGATTGGAGATAAGGTCTCGGTTCTGAAGCCTGAAAACTGAGGTAGGGAAGAGATGATGACCTAAGGCCATGGCGGGTTTTATGTGCTCAGTGTGCGGTCAGCTTTCTGGGTGTTGGTCAGGAGGACCGGGCTCAGGATGTGTTCGACAGTGCATTAGTGCCCAGGTTAGACTATATAATTTGGGTAAAGTCGAGTGCTGTGTAGGTTTACCCTCATTTAAGGTGCCTGGGCAGCTCATGAGGCAATCATTTTTTTTCTAGAGGGCAGGCAGAGTGCTGCATTGTGGGTCCGGAATTGCCAAACTTGAGGGCTTTGGGGCCAGGAGTGTGAGGATGGAAGTCTGAGAAGACAAGCTAGACTTGGGTTTCAGGGCGAGGGCACGGCAGGTACCCCCTGCAGATCTGAACCAATATCTCATGCATCTGAAGTCAGGGCGAGGATCAGACGTTGGCTCAGGTGGGAGTTTCTGAGCATGACGGCCGCTTCATGAAGGGAGCGGAATCTCGAGACCATTGAGGTTTTTCCACGTTGGGAGTTGTGGGATGCCCCCTTCCAGGATTCCTTCTTCCGGACAATTGAGACCTGTTGGACAGCTCCAGGACATCCCATATGGAATGACTCCAGAGCACCGTTCGCGGATGGATGCTTGGGAAGTCCGCCTCGCATTCCAATTGTCTCCTAGCAACAAGACAGTTTAGATCTGATGGCTCTGCGGGAGCAACCTCGGTGGCTGAGTTGAAATGGACTTTCCTGAGGATGTGTCCTAATGTGTTTTTGTGTCCATGAGGGCCTTGGAATGGGGCGGTGGCACCGGCAACCTGAAGTACTTTCCTAAGCTTTGGACATGGCTCCCATGCACAGGTTTACTTGTGGAGACGAGATGAGTTCTGATGGGTGCCTCAGGAAAACCCCTATGCTCGTATTGGAATCAGGCTTTTGAGGACACATGCCTGTAACCCAAAGCAATGGATCCTATTATGGCCTAGGGTCCTGTCTGGTTCAATCTTCTTCTCTGGGGACATCCATCTATGGTATGAGTGGAGGGCGATTATCAGCTGGTGTCAGACACCCCTTGTTTGTTCCGGGTGACCCACACTATTGGGATGGCCTAAGGGTCGTTGGAGGTTTCTCCTAATTTGTACGATTTTGGACCATGGAATGGGCAGAATTCCCATGGATTGGTAGGCACAGTCCTAATGTGTGTCTCCAGGGGCCCAGCCTGGAGGGCGTGTGGCCCAAGACTTTGAGGACAGAAGTCTGAAAACACAAACTCAGCTTAGGTTTGGGGACGTAGGTATGGCAGGCCCGATCTACAAACCATGAGAAGAACTCTACAGGATATGAAGAAAGTGCGAGTCTGTGGCGATTGCTCAGGCTTTTGTCTCTGGATTTTGTATCAGTGATGGCCGTGGAATGTCGGGGAGGCCTCATGGGCCATCGACGAATCTTCCTCTCTGAGGATTTGGCCCGATTCCCAATTGCTTTTCGTCAATCTGTGGGAAGGGAGGACTCATTTCAGTTTTGTTACCTCAGGTGTCCCACCAAAAGAGGAATTCCAAAGCAAAGCCGTGGGGAAGACTGAAGGGACAATCCGAACTATGGTGAAAAATTGGGGCCTAGGGGCATGGCAAGCCCAATATGCTATCTCTTCATCCAGCCACTGAGTGGCCTTACTTGAGGACTGGGCTCAGCCTGAGGGTCACAATGTGTGTTTGTGACCAATGTGGCCCGCGAGCATGGGCGGGGCCTCATGGGCCACACTGGTTTCAAGGACACTGAACGTTGGACAACATGCCAACACAAGGTTTCTTGCCATGGGGAAGGAGTTCTGATTTCTGCATCACCTTCATCATGGACAGTGATTGGAGATAAGGTCTAGGTTCTGAAACCTGAAAACCGAGGTTGGGAAGAGATGACGACCTAAGGCCATGGCGGCTCGATGTGCTCAGTGTGTGGCCAGCTGTCTGGGAGAGGCCGGGGGGTCCAGGCTCAGGCTGTGTCAGAAAGGGCATTAGTGCCCTGGTCAGCCTATGTATTTGGGGTACAGCCATGGTCGATGCAGGTTGATCCTCATTTGGGGTTACTGGGTAGCCCCAGAGGACAATGTTTTTTATCTGGAGGGCAGGCAGAGTGCTGCATTTTAGATCTGGATTGCCAAACTGGAGGCCTTGTGGGCCAGTAGTGTGACGACAAAATCTGAGAACACAAGCTAGGCTTAGGTTTCTGGGTGAGGCCATGGCAGGCACAATCTACAGACCTGAATCGAGATCTCGTGCATCTGAAGTCAGGGCGAGGATCAGACGATCGCTCAGGTTGGAGTTTCAGTCCCTGATGGCCCCTTCATGAATGGGGGGGCATCACGAGGCCATGGGGGTTTTCCCATGATGGGAGTTGTGAGAAGCTCCAAACTGCAGAGAGTCTTCGGCAGGACAATTGAGACCTGTTGTTTGGCTCCAGGCCAATGATTCTGAGCAGGGTTCTAAGGATGGATGGCTGGGTAGCCCACCTCGCATTCCAATTGTCTCCTAGCAACAAGACAGTTTAGATCTCCTGGATCTGTGGGGAGCTACCGAGGATGCTGAGTTGAAATGCACACCCCTGGGGATGGGTCCGAATGTGCTTTTGTGTCTATGGAGACCTTGGAATGAAGCGGTGGCACTGGGGCCCTAAAGGGTTCTCCTAAACAGAGGCTTTGACACAGCTCCAACGTGCAAGTTTCCCATGTGTAGATGAGATATTTTCTGATGGGTGAAACAAGAAACAGCTATATGCTGCTTTTGAAATCCAGGCCTCTGAGGAGAGATGCCTGGAAACCAAAGCAATGGATCTGATTAGTGCCTAGGGGCCTGTTCTTTCCTTTTTACCTCTGAGGACATCTGTCTATGGGTCTGAGTGCAGGTAGGGGCTCATTTGGGCTCAGATTGCCCCTGTTTTTCCTGGGAAGCTACCACTATTGAGATATATCAGGGACTTTGGAGGTTTATCCTATTAGAAGGGTTGTGGCCATTGGAATGGGCACACACAATTCCCTTGGAGAGGGCAAGTACAGTCCTCAGGTTTGGCTCCAGGGGCCTGAGCCTGTAGGTTGTGTCGTCCAGCCCTTTTTGGACAGTTGTCTGAAAACACAAACTCGGCTTATGTTTCAGGTCATAGGTATGGCAGGACTGATCTACAGACCATGAGGAGAACTTTTCGGGATTTGAAAGAAGGGCGAGTGTGAGGCTCCTGCTCAAGTTTTTGTCTCGGGATATCGTGTCACTCATGGTCGTGGAATTTCTGGGTGACTTCATGGGAAATGGACGAGTCTTACTCTCTGGTGGTTTGGCCCCGTCCAAAGAGTTTGGGTTCATTCTGTGGGCTGGAAGAAGTCCGTTTTATTCTGTTGTTGTTGTTGTTTTCTTTTTTACCTCAGGTGTCCTACCAAATGAGGGATTTCAGAGTAGAGCCCTAGGAGGGGCGACTGGACAATCAGAAATCTGGTTAAAAATTGGGGCCTAGGGACATGTCAAGCCCATTATGACATCTAATGGTCCAGCCACTGAGAGGACTTACTAGAGGACAGGACTCATGCTGAGGGTCACAATGCGTGTGTATGCCCTCGTCGCAGTCAAGAATGGGCGGGGCCTCAGGGTTTCTCCTACACTGATCGTTGGACAACGTGCCAACCACAAGGGTTCTTGCCATGGGTAAGGAGGAGTTCTGATTTCTGCATCAGACTCACCCCTGGGCAGTGATTGGAGATAAGGTCTCGGTTCTGAAGCCTGAAAACTGAGGTAGGGAAGAGATGATGACCTAAGGCCATGGCGGGTTTTATGTGCTCAGTGTGCGGTCAGCTTTCTGGGTGTTGGTCAGGAGGTCCGGGCTCAGGATGTGTTCGACAGTGCATTAGTGCCCAGGTTAGACTATATAATTTGGGTAAAGTCGAGTGCTGTGTAGGTTTACCCTCATTTAAGGTGCCTGGGCAGCTCATGAGGCAATCATTTTTTTTCTAGAGGGCAGGCAGAGTGCTGCATTGTGGGTCCGGAATTGCCAAACTTGAGGGCTTTGGGGCCAGGAGTGTGAGGATGGAAGTCTGAGAAGACAAGCTAGACTTGGGTTTCAGGGCGAGGGCACGGCAGGTACCCCCTGCAGATCTGAACCAATATCTCATGCATCTGAAGTCAGGGCGAGGATCAGACGTTGGCTCAGGTGGGAGTTTCTGAGCATGACGGCCGCTTCATGAAGGGAGCGGAATCTCGAGACCATTGAGGTTTTCCCACGTTGGGAGTTGTGGGATGCCCCCTTCCAGGATTCCTTCTTCCGGACAATTGAGACCTGTTGGACAGCTCCAGGACATCCCATATGGAATGACTCCAGAGCACCGTTCGCGGATGGATGCCTGGGAAGCCCGCCTCGCATTCCAATTGTCTCCTAGCAACAAGACAGTTTAGATCTGATGGCTCTGCGGGAGCAACCTCGGTGGCTGAGTTGAAATGGACTTTCCTGAGGATGTGTCCTAATGTGTTTTTGTGTCCATGAGGGCCTTGGAATGGGGCGGTGGCACCGGCAACCTGAAGTACTTTCCTAAGCTTTGGACATGGCTCCCATGCACAGGTTTCCTTGTGGAGACGAGATGAGTTCTGATGGGTGCCTCAGGAAAACCCCTATGCTCGTATTGGAACCAGGCTTTTGAGGACACATGCCTGTAACCCATAGCAATGTATCCTCTTATGGCCTAGGGTCCTGTCTGGTTCAATCTTCTTCTCTGGGGACATCCATCTATGGTATGAGTGGAGGTCGATTATCAGCTGGTGTCAGACACCCCTTGTTTGTTCCGGGTGACCCACACTATTGGGATGGCCTAAGGGTCGTTGGAGGTTTCTCCTAATTTGTACGATTTTGGACCATGGAATGGGCAGAATTCCCATGGATTGGTAGGCACCGTCCTAATGTGTGGCTCCAGGGGCCCAGCCTGGAGGGTGTGTGGCCCAAGACTTTGAGGACAGAAGTCTGAAAACACAAACTCAGCTTAGGTTTGGGGACGTAGGTATGGCAGGCCCGATCTACAAACCATGAGAAGAACTCTACAGGATATGAAGAAAGTGCGAGTCTGTGGCGATTGCTCAGGCTTTTGTCTCTGGATTTTGTATCAGTGATGGCCATGGAATGTCGGGGATGCCTCATGGGCCATGGACGAATCTTCCTCTCTGAGGATTTGGCCCGATTCCCAATTGCTTTTCGTCAATCTGTGGGATGGGAGGACTCATTTCAGTTTTGTTACCTCAGGTGTCCCACCAAAAGAGGAATTCCAAAGCAAAGCCGTGGGGAAGACTGAAGGGACAATCCGAACTATGGTTAAAAATTGGGGCCTAGGGGCATGGCAAGCCCAATATGCTATCTCTTCATCCAGCCACTGAGTGGACTTACTTGAGGACTGGGCTCAGCCTGAGGGTCACAATGTGTGTTTGTGACCAATGTGGCCCGCGAGCATGGGCGGGGCCTCATGGGACACACTGGTTTCAACGACACTGAACGTTGGACAACATGCCAACCACAAGGTTTCTTGCCATGGGGAAGGAGTTCTGATTTCTGCATCACCTTCAACATGGACAGTGATTGGAGATAAGGTCTAGGTTCTGAAACCTGAAAACCGAGGTTGGGAAGAGATGACGACCTAAGGCCATGGCGGCTCGATGTGCTCAGTGTGCGGCCAGCTGTCTGGGAGGGGCCAGGGGGTCCAGGCTCAGGCTGTGTCAGAAAGGGCATTAGTGCCCTGGTCAGCCTATGTATTTGGGGTACAGCCAAGGTCGGTGCAGGTTGATCCTCATTTGGGGTTACTGGGTAGCCCCAGAGTACAATGTTTTTTATCTGGAGGGCAGGCAGAGTGCTGCATTGTAGTTCTGTATTGCCAAACTGGAGGCCTTGTGGGCCAGTAGTCTGACGACAAAAGTCTGAGAACACAAGCTAGGCTTAGGTTTCTGGGTGAGGCCATGGCAGGCACAATCTACAGACCTGAATCGAGATCTCGTGCATCTGAAGTCAGGGCGAGGATCAGACGATCGCTCAGGTTGGAGTTTCTGTCCCTGATGGCCCCTTCATGAATGGGGGGGGGCATCAGGAGGCCATGGGGGTTTTCCCATGATGGGAGTTGTGAGAAGCTCCAAACTCCAGAGAGTCTTCGGCAGGACAATTGAGACCTGTTGTTTGCCTCCAGGCCAATGATTCTGAGCAGGGTTCTAAGGATGGATGGCTGGGTAGCCCACCTCGCATTCCAATTGTCTCCTAGCAACAAGACAGTTTAGATCTCCTGGATCTGTGGGGAGCTACCGAGGATGCTGAGTTGAAATGCACACCCCTGGGGATGGGTCCGAATGTGCTTTTGTGTCTATGGAGACCTTGGAATGAAGCGGTGGCACTGGGGCCCTAAAGGGTTCTCCTAAACAGAGGCTTTGACACAGCTCCAACGTGCAAGTTTCCCATGTGTAGATGAGATGTTTTCTGATGGGTGAAACAAGAAACAGCTATATGCTGCTTTTGAAATCCAGGCCTCTGAGGAGAGATGCCTGGAAACCAAAGCAATGGATCTGATTAGTGCCTAGGGGCCTGTTCTTTCCTTTTTACCTCTGAGGACATCTGTCTATGGGTCTGAGTGCAGGTAGGGGCTCATTTGGGCTCAGATTGCCCCTGTTTTTCCTGGGAAGCTACCACTATTGAGATATATCAGGGACTTTGGAGGTTTATCCTATTAGAAGGGTTGTGGCCATTGGAATGGGCACACACAATTCCCTTGGAGAGGGCAAGTACAGTCCTCAGGTTTGGCTCCAGGGGCCTGAGCCTGTAGGTTGTGTAGTCCAGCCCTTTTTGGACAGTTGTCTGAAAACACAAACTCGGCTTATGTTTCAGGTCATAGGTATGGCAGGACTGATCTACAGACCATGAGGAGAACTTTTCAGGATTTGAAAGAAGGGCGAGTGTGAGGCTCCTGCTCAAGTTTTTGTCTCGGGATATCGTGTCACTCATGGTCGTGGAATTTCTGGGTGACTTCATGGGAAATGGACGAGTCTTACTCTCTGGTGGTTTGGCCCCGTCCAAAGAGTTTGGGTTCATTCTGTGGGCTGGAAGAAGTCCGTTTTATTTTGTTGTTGTTGTTGTTTTCTTTTTTAACCTCAGGTGTCCCACCAAATGAGGGATTTCAGAGTAGAGCCCTAGGAGGGGCGACTGGACAATCAGAAATCTGGTTAAAAATTGGGGCCTAGGGACATGTCAAGCCCATTATGACATCTAATGGTCCAGCCACTGAGAGGACTTACTAGAGGACAGGACTCATGCTGAGGGTCACAATGCGTGTGTATGCCCTCGTCGCACTCAAGAATGGGCGGGGCCTCAGGGTTTCTCCTACACTGATCGTTGGACAACGTGCCAACCACAAGGGTTCTTGCCATGGGTAAGGAGGAGTTCTGATTTCTGCATCAGACTCACCCCTGGGCAGTGATTGGAGATAAGGTCTCGGTTCTGAAGCCTGAAAACTGAGGTAGGGAAGAGATGATGACCTAAGGCCATGGCGGGTTTTATGTGCTCAGTGTGCGGTCAGCTTTCTGGGTGTTGGTCAGGAGGTCCGGGCTCAGGATGTGTTCGACAGTGCATTAGTGCCCAGGTTAGACTATATAATTTGGGTAAAGTCGAGTGCTGTGTAGGTTTACCCTCATTTAAGGTGCCTGGGCAGCTCATGAGGCAATCATTTTTTTTCTAGAGGGCAGGCAGAGTGTTGCATTGTGGGTCCGGAATTGCCAAACTTGAGGGCTTTGGGGCCAGGAGTGTGAGGATGGAAGTCTGAGAAGACAAGCTAACTTGGGTTTCAGGGCGAGGGCACGGCAGGTACCCCCTGCAGATCTGAACCAATATCTCATGCATCTGAAGTCAGGGCGAGGATCAGACGTTGGCTCAGGTGGGAGTTTCTGAGCATGACGGCCGCTTCATGAAGGGAGCGGAATCTCGAGACCATTGAGGTTTTCCCACGTTGGGAGTTGTGGGATGCCCCCTTCCAGGATTCCTTCTGCGGGACAATTGAGACCTGTTGGACAGCTCCAGGACATCCCATATGGAATAACTCCAGAGCACCGTTCGCGGATGGATGCCTGGGAAGCCCGCCTCGCATTCCAATTGTCTCCTAGCAACAAGACAGTATAGATCTGATGGCTCTGCGGGAGCAACCTCGGTGGCTGAGTTGAAATGGACTTTCCTGAGGATGTGTCCTAATGTGTTTTTGTGTCCATGAGGGCCTTGGAATGAGGCGGTGGCACCGGCAACCTGAAGTACTTTCCTAAGCTTTGGACATGGCTCCCATGCTCAGGTTTACTTGTGGAGACGAGATGAGTTCTGATGGGTGCCTCAGGAAAACCCCTATGCTCGTATTGGAATCAGGCTTTTGAGGACACATGCCTGTAACCCATAGCAATGGATCCTATTATGGCCTAGGGTCCTGTCTGGTTCAATCTTCTTCTCTGGGGACATCCATCTATGGTATGAGTGGAGGTCGATTATCAGCTGGTGTCAGACACCCCTTGTTTGTTCCGGGTGACCCACACTATTGGGATGGCCTAAGGGTCGTTGGAGGTTTCTCCTAATTTGTACGATTTTGGACCATGGAATGGGCAGAATTCCCATGGATTGGTAGGCACAGTCCTAATGTGTGGCTCCAGGGGCCCAGCCTGGAGGGCGTGTGGCCCAAGACTTTGAGGACAGAAGTCTGAAAACACAAACTCAGCTTAGGTTTGGGGACGTAGGTATGGCAGGCCCGATCTACAAACCATGAGAAGAACTCTACAGGATATGAAGAAAGTGCGAGTCTGTGGCGATTGCTCAGGCTTTTGTCTCTGGATTTTGTATCAGTGATGGCCGTGGAATGTCGGGGAGGCCTCATGGGCCATGGACGAATCTTCCACTCTGAGGATTTGGCCCGATTCCCAATTGCTTTTCATCAATCTGTGGGATGGGAGGACTCATTTCAGTTTTGTTACCTCAGGTGTCCCACCAAAAGAGGAATTCCAAAGCAAAGCCGTGGGGAAGACTGAAGGGACAATCCGAACTATGGTGAAAAATTGGGGCCTAGGGGCATGGCAAGCCCAATATGCTATCTCTTCATCCAGCCACTGAGTGGACTTACTTGAGGACTGGGCTCAGCCTGAGGGTCACAATGTGTGTTTGTGACCAATGTGGCCCGCGAGCATGGGCGGGGCCTCATGGGCCACACTGGTTTCAAGGACACTGAACGTTGGACAACATGCCAACCACAAGGTTTCTTGCCATGGGGAAGGAGTTCTGATTTCTGCATCACCTTCAACATGGACAGTGATTGGAGATAAGGTCTAGGTTCTGAAACCTGAAAACCGAGGTTGGGAAGAGATGACGACCTAAGGCCATGGCGGCTCGATGTGCTCAGTGTGCGGCCAGCTGTCTGGGAGTGGCCAGGGGGTCCAGGCTCAGGCTGTGTCAGAAAGGGCATTAGTGCCCTGGTCAGCCTATGTTTTTGGGGTACAGCCAAGGTCGGTGCAGGTTGATCCTCATTTGGGGTTACTGGGTAGCCCCAGAGGACAATGTTTTTTATCTGGAGGGCAGGCAGAGTGCTGCATTGTAGTTCTGGATTGCCAAACTGGAGGCCTTGTGGGCCAGTAGTCTGACGACAAAAGTCTGAGAACACAAGCTAGGCTTAGGTTTCTGGGTGAGGCCATGGCAGGCACAATCTACAGACCTGAATCGAGATCTCATGCATCTGAAGTCAGGGCGAGGATCAGACGATCGCTCAGATTGGAGTTTCTGTCCCTGATGGCCCCTTCATGAATGGGGGGGGCATCAGGAGGCCATGGGGGTTTTCCCATGATGGGAGTTGTGAGAAGCTCCAAACTCCAGAGAGTCTTCAGCTGGACAATTGAGACCTGTTGTTTGGCTCCAGGCCAATGATTCTGAGCAGGGTTCTAAGGATGGATGGCTGGGTAGCCCACCTCGCATTCCAATTGTCTCCTAGCAACAAGACAGTTTAGATCTCCTGGATCTGTGGGGAGCTACCGAGGATGCTGAGTTGAAATGCACACCCCTGGGGATGGGTCCGAATGTGCTTTTGTGTCTATGGAGACCTTGGAATGAAGCGGTGGCACTGGGGCCCTAAAGGGTTCTCCTAAACAGAGGCTTTGACACAGCTCCAACGTGCAAGTTTCCCATGTGTAGATGAGATGTTTTCTGATGGGTGAAACAAGAAACAGCTATATGCTGCTTTTGAAATACAGGCCTCTGAGGAGAGATGCCTGGAAACCAAAGCAATGGATCTGATTAGTGCCTAGGGGCCTGTTCTTTCCTTTTTACCTCTGAGGACATCTGTCTATGGGTCTGAGTGCAGGTAGGGGCTCATTTGGGCTCAGATTGCCCCTGTTTTTCCTGGGAAGCTACCACTATTGAGATATATCAGGGACTTTGGAGGTTTATCCTATTAGAAGGGTTGTGGCCATTGGAATGGGCACACACAATTCCCTTGGAGAGGGCAAGTACAGTCCTCAGGTTTGGCTCCAGGGGCCTGAGCCTGTAGGTTGTGTAGTCCAGCCCTTTTTGGACAGTTGTCTGAAAACACAAACTCGGCTTATGTTTCAGGTCATAGGTATGGAAGGACTGATCTACAGACCATGAGGAGAACTTTTCAGGATATGAAAGAAGGGCGAGTGTGAGGCTCCTGCTCAAGTTTTTGTCTCGGGATATCGTGTCACTCATGGTCGTGGAATTTCTGGGTGACTTCATGGGAAATGGACGAGTCTTACTCTCTGGTGGTTTGGCCCCGTCCATAGAGTTTGGGTTCATTCTGTGGGCTGGAAGAAGTCCGTTTTATTTTGTTGTTGTTGTTGTTTTCTTTTTTAACCTCAGGTGTCTCACCAAATGAGGGATTTCAGAGTAGAGCCCTAGGAGGGGCGACTGGACAATCAGAAATCTGGTTAAAAATTGGGGCCTAGGGACATGTCAAGCCCATTATGACATCTAATGGTCCAGCCACTGAGAGGACTTACTAGAGGACAGGACTCATGCTGAGGGTCACAATGCGTGTGTATGCCCTCATCGCACTCAAGAATGGGCGGGGCCTCAGGGTTTCTCCTACACTGATCGTTGGACAACGTGCCAACCACAAGGGTTCTTGCCATGGGTAAGGAGGAGTTCTGATTTCTGCATCAGACTCACCCCTGGGCAGTGATTGGAGATAAGGTCTCGGTTCTGAAGCCTGAAAACTGAGGTAGGAAAGAGATGATGACCTAAGGCCATGGCGGGTTTTATGTGCTCAGTGTGCGGTCAGCTTTCTGGGTGTTGGTCAGGAGGTCCGGGCTCAGGATGTGTTCGACAGTGCATTAGTGCCCAGGTTAGACTATATAATTTGGGTAAAGTCGAGTGCTGTGTAGGTTTACCCTCATTTAAGGTGCCTGGGCAGCTCATGAGGCAATCATTTTTTTTCTAGAGGGCAGGCAGAGTGTTTCATTGTGGGTCCGGAATTGCCAAACTTGAGGTCTTTGGGGCCAGGAGTGTGAGGATGGAAGTCTGAGAAGACAAGCTAACTTGGGTTTCAGGGCGAGGGCACGGCAGGTACCCCCTGCAGATCTGAACCAATATCTCATGCATCTGAAGTCAGGGCGAGGATCAGACGTTGGCTCAGGTGGGAGTTTCTGAGCATGACGGCCGCTTCATGAAGGGAGCGGAATCTCGAGACCATTGAGGTTTTCCCACGTTGGGAGTTGTGGGATGCCCCCTTCCAGGATTCCTTCTTCCGGACAATTGAGACCTGTTGGACAGCTCCAGGACATCCCATATGGAATAACTCCAAAGCACCGTTCGCGGATGGATGCCTGGGAAGCCCGCCTCGCATTCCAATTGTCTCCTAGCAACAAGACAGTATAGATCTGATGGCTCTGCGGGAGCAACCTCGGTGGCTGAGTTGAAATGGACTTTCCTGAGGATGTGTCCGAATGTGTTTTTGTGTCCATGAGGGCCTTGGAATGGGGCGGTGGCACCGGCAACCTGAAGTACTTTCCTAAGCTTTGGACATGGCTCCCATGCACAGGTTTACTTGTGGAGACGTGATGAGTTCTGATGGGTGCCTCAGGAAAACCCCTATGCTCGTATTGGAATCAGGCTTTTGAGGACACATGCCTGTAACCCATAGCAATGGATCCTATTATGGCCTAGGGTCCTGTCTGGTTCAATCTTCTTCTCTGGGGACATCCATCTATGGTATGAGTGGAGGTCGATTATCAGCTGGTGTCAGACACCCCTTGTTTGTTCCGGGTGACCCACACTATTGGGATGGCCTAAGGGTCGTTGGAGGTTTCTCCTAATTTGTACGATTTTGGACCATGGAATGGGCAGAATTCCCATGGATTGGTAGGCACAGTCCTAATGTGTGGCTCCAGGGGCCCAGCCTGGAGGGCGTGTGGCCCAAGACTTTGAGGACAGAAGTCTGAAAACACAAACTCAGCTTAGGTTTGGGGACGTAGGTATGGCAGGCCCGATCTACAAACCATGAGAAGAACTCTACAGGATATGAAGAAAGTGCGAGTCTGTGGCGATTTCTCAGGCTTTTGTCTCTGGATTTTGTATCAGTGATGGCCGTGGAATGTCGGGGAGGCCTCATGGGCCATCGACGAATCTTCCTCTCTGAGGATTTGGCCCGATTCCCAATTGCTTTTCGTCAATCTGTGGGAAGGGAGGACTCATTTCAGTTTTGTTACCTCAGGTGTCCCACCAAAAGAGGAATTCCAAAGCAAAGCCGTGGGGAAGACTGAAGGGACAATCCGAACTATGGTTAAAAATTGGGGCCTAAAGGCATGGCAAGCCCAATATGCTATCTCTTCATCCAGCCACTGAGTGGCCTTACTTGAGGACTGGGCTCAGCCTGAGGGTCACAATGTGTGTTTGTGACCAATGTGGCCCGCGAGCATGGGCGGGGCCTCATGGGCCACACTGGTTTCAAGGACACTGAACGTTGGACAACATGCCAACCACAAGGTTTCTTGCCATGGGGAAGGAGTTCTGATTTCTGCATCACCTTCAACATGGACAGTGATTGGAGATAAGGTCTAGGTTCTGAAACCTGAAAACCGAGGTTGGGAAGCGATGACGACCTAAGGCCATGGCGGCTCGATGTGCTCAGTGTGCGGCCAGCTGTCTGGGAGGGGCCAGGGGGTCCAGGCTCAGGCTGTGTCAGAAAGGGCATTAGTGCCCTGGTCAGCCTATGTATTGGGGGTACAGCCAAGGTCGGTGCAGGTTGATCCTCATTTGGGGTTACTGGGTAGCTTCAGAGGACAATGTTTTTTATCTGGAGGGCAGGCAGAGTGCTGCATTGTAGTTCTGGATTGCCAAACTGGAGGCCTTGTGGGCCAGTAGTCTGACGACAAAAGCCTGAGAACACAAGCTAGGCTTAGGTTTCTGGGTGAGGCCATGGCAGGCACAATCTACTGACCTGAATCGAGATCTCGTGCATCTGAAGTCAGGGCGAGGATCAGACGATCGCTCAGGTTGGAGTTTCTGTCACTGATGGCCCCTTCATGAATGGGGGGGCATCACGAGGCCATGGGGGTTTTCCCATGATGGGAGTTGTGAGAAGCTCCAAACTGCAGAGAGTCTTCGGCAGGACAATTGAGACCTGTTGTTTGGCTCCAGGCCAATGATTCTGAGCAGGGTTCTAAGGATGGATGGCTGGGTAGCCCACCTCGCATTCCAATTGTCTCCTAGCAACAAGACAGTTTAGATCTCCTGGATCTGTGGGGAGCTACCGAGGAAGCTGAGTTGAAATGCACACCTTTGGGGATGGGTCCGAATGTGCTTTTGTGTCTATGGAGACCTTGGAATGAAGCGGTGGCACTGGGGCCCTAAAGGGTTCTCCTAATCAGAGGCTTTGACACAGCTCCAACGTGCAAGTTTCCCATGTGTAGATGAGATGTTTTCTGATGGGTGAAACAAGAAACAGCTATATGCAGCTTTTGAAATCCAGGCCTCTGAGGAGAGATGCCTGGAAACCAAAGCAATGGATCTGATTAGTGCCTAGGGGCCTGTTCTTTTCTTTTTACCATTGGGGACATCTGTCTATGGGTCTGAGTGCAGGTAGGGGCTCATTTGGGCTCAGATTGCCCCTGTTTTTCATGGGAAGCTACCACTATTGAGATATATCAGGGACTTTGGAGGTTTATCCTATTAGAAGGGTTGTGGCCATTGGAATGGGCACACACAATTCCCTTGGGGAGGGCAAGTACAGTCCTCAGGTTTGGCTCCAGGGGCCTGAGCCTGTAGGTTGTGTCATCCAGCCCTTTTTGGACAGTTGTCTGAAAACACAAACTCGGCTTATGTTTCAGGTCATAGGTATGGCAGGACTGATCTACAGACCATGAGGAGAACTTTTCGGGATTTGAAAGAAGGGCGAGTGTGAGGCTCCTGCTCAAGTTTTTGTCTCGGGATATCGTGTCTCTCATGGTCGTGGAATTTCTGGGTGACTTCATGGGAAATGGACGAGTCTTACTCTCTGGTGGTTTGGCCCCGTCCAAAGAGTTTGGGTTCATTCTGTGGGCTGGAAGAAGTCCGTTTTATTTTGTTGTTGTTGTTGTTTTCTTTTTTAACCTCAGGTGTCCCACCAAATGAGGGATTTCAGAGTAGAGCCCTAGGAGGGGCGACTGGACAATCAGAAATCTGGTTAAAAATTGGGGCCTAGGGACATGTCAAGCCCATTATGACATCTAATGGTCCAGCCACTGAGAGGACTTACTAGAGGACAGGACTCATGCTGAGGGTCACAATGCGTGTGTATGCCCTCGTCGCACTCAAGAATGGGCGGGGCCTCAGGGTTTCTCCTACACTGATCGTTGGACAACGTGCCAACCACAAGGGTTCTTGCCATGGGTAAGGAGGAGTTCTGATTTCTGCATCAGACTCACCCCTGGGCAGTGATTGGAGATAAGGTCTCGGTTCTGAAGCCTGAAAACTGAGGTAGGGAAGAGATGATGACCTAAGGCCATGGCGGGTTTTATGTGCTCAGTGTGCGGTCAGCTTTCTGGGTGTTGGTCAGGAGGTCCGGGCTCAGGATGTGTTCGACAGTGCATTAGTGCCCAGGTTAGACTATATAATTTGGGTAAAGTCGAGTGCTGTGTAGGTTTACCCTCATTTAAAGTGCCTGGGCAGCTCATGAGGCAATAATTTTTTTCTCTAGAGGGCAGGCAGTGTGCTGCATTGTGGGTCCGGAATTGCCAAACTTGAGGGCTTTGGGGCCAGGAGTGTGAGGATGGAAGTCTGAGAAGACAAGCTAGACTTGGGTTTCAGGGCGAGGGCACGGCAGGTACCCCCTGCAGATCTGAACCAATATCTCATGCATCTGAAGTCAGGGCGAGGATCAGACGTTGGCTCAGGTGGGAGTTTCTGAGCATGACGGCCGCTTCATGAAGGGAGCGGAATCTCGAGACCATTGAGGTTTTCCCACGTTGGGAGTTGTGGGATGCCCCCTTCCAGGATTCCTTCTTCCGGACAATTGAGACCTGTTGGACAGCTCCAGGACATCCCATATGGAATGACTCCAGAGCACCGTTCGTGGATGGATGCCTGGGAAGCCCGCCTCGCATTCCAATTGTCTCCTAGCAACAAGACAGTTTAGATCTGATGGCTCTGCGGGAGCAACCTCGGTGGCTGAGTTGAAATGGACTTTCCTGAGGATGTGTCCTAATGTGTTTTTGTGTCCATGAGGGCCTTGGAATGGGGCGGTGGCACCGGCAACCTGAAGTACTTTCCTAAGCTTTGGACATGGCTCCCATGCACAGGTTTACTTGTGGAGACGAGATGAGTTCTGATGGGTGCCTCAGGAAAACCCCTATGCTCGTATTGGAATCAGGCTTTTGAGGACACATGCCTGTAACCCATAGCAATGGATCCTATTATGGCCTAGGGTCCTGTCTGGTTCAATCTTCTTCTCTGGGGACATCCATCTATGGTATGAGTGGAGGTCGATTATCAGCTGGTGTCAGACACCCCTTGTTTGTTCCGGGTGACCCACACTATTGGGATGGCCTAAGGGTCGTTGGAGGTTTCTCCTAATTTGTACGATTTTGGACCATGGAATGGGCAGAATTCCCATGGATTGGTAGGCACAGTCCTAATGTGTGGCTCCAGGTGCCCAGCCTGGAGGGCGTGTGGCCCAAGACTTTGAGGACAGAAGTCTGAAAACACAAACTCAGCTTAGGTTTGGGACGTAGGTATGGCAGGCCAGATCTACAAACCATGAGAAGAACTCTACAGGATATGAAGAAAGTGCGAGTCTGTGGCGATTGCTCAGGCTTTTGTCTCTGGATTTTGTATCAGTGATGGCCATGGAATGTCGGGGAGGCCTCATGGGCCATGGACGAATCTTCCTCTCTGAGGATTTGCCCCGATTCCCAATTGCTTTTCGTCAATCTGTGGGAAGGGAGGACTCATTTCAGTTTTGTTACCTCAGGTGTCCCAAAAAAGAGGAATTCCAAAGCAAAGCCGTGGGGAAGACTGAAGGGACAATCCGAACTATGGTTAAAAATTGGGGCCTAATGGCATGGCAAGCCCAATATGCTATCTCTTCATCCAGCCACTGAGTGGCCTTACTTGAGGACTGGGCTCAGCCTGAGGGTCACAATGTGTGTTTGTGACCAATGTGGCCCGCGAGCATGGGCGGGGCCTCATGGGCCACACTGGTTTCAACGACACTGAACGTTGGACAACATGCCAACCACAAGGTTTCTTGCCATGGGAAAGGAGTTCTGATTTCTGCATCACCTTCAACATGGACAGTGATTGGAGATAAGGTCTAGGTTCTGAAACCTGAAAACCGAGGTTGGGAAGCGATGACGACCTAAGGCCATGGCGGCTCGATGTGCTCAGTGTGCGGCCAGCTGTCTGGGAGGGGCCAGGGGGTCCAGGCTCAGGCTGTGTCAGAAAGGGCATTAGTGCCCTGGTCAGCCTATGTATTTGGGGTACAGCCAAGGTCGGTGCAGGTTGATCCTCATTTGGGGTTACTGGGTAGCCCAAGAGGACAATGTTTTTTATCTGGAGGGCAGGCAGAGTGCTGCATTGTAGTTCTGGATTGCCAAACTGGAGGCCTTGTGGGCCAGTAATCTGACGACAAAAGTCTGAGAACACAAGCTAGGCTTAGGTTTCTGGGTGAAGCCATGGCAGGCACAATCTACTGACCTGAATCGAGATCTCGTGCATCTGAAGTCAGGGCGAGGATCAGACGATCGCTCAGGTTGGAGTATCTGTCCCTGATGGCCCCTTCATGAATGGGGGGGCATCACGAGGCCATGGGGGTTTTCCCATGATGGGAGTTGTGAGAAGCTCCAAACTGCAGAGATTCTTCGGCAGGACAATTGAGACCTGTTGTTTGCCTCCAGGCCAATGATTCTGAGCAGGGTTCTAAGGATGGATGGCTGGGTAGCCCACCTCGCATTCCAATTGTCTCCTAGCAACAAGACAGTTTAGATCTCCTGGATCTGTGGGGAGCAACCGAGGATGCTGAGTTGAAATGCACACCCCTGGGGATGGGTCCGAATGTGCTTTTGTGTCTATGGAGACCTTGGAATGAATCGGTGGCACTGGGGCCCTAAAGGGTTCTCCTAAACAGAGGCTTTGACACAGCTCCAACGTGCAAGTTTCCCATGTGTAGATGAGATGTTTTCTGATGGGTGAAACAAGAAACAGCTATATGCAGCTTTTGAAATCCAGGCCTCTGAGGAGAGATGCCTGGAAACCAAAGCAATGGATCTGATTAGTGCCTAGGGGCCTGTTCTTTCCTTTTTACCTCTGAGGACATCTGTCTATGTGTCTGAGTGCAGGTAGGGGCTCATTTGGGCTCAGATTGCCCCTGTTTCTCCTGGGAAGCTACCACTATTGAGATATATCAGGGACTTTGGAGGTTTATCCTATTAGAAGGGTTGTGGCCATTGGAATGGGCACACTCAATTCCCTTGGAGAGGGCAAGTACAGTCTTCAGGTTTGGCTCCAGGGGCCTGAGCCTGTAGGTTGTGTCGTCCAGCCCTTTTTGGACAGTTGTCTGAAAACACAAACTCGGCTTATGTTTCAGGTCATAGGTATGGCAGGACTGATCTACAGACCATGAGGAGAACTTTTCGGGATTTGAAAGAAGGGCGAGTGTGAGGCTCCTGCTCAAGTTTTTGTCTCGGGATATCGTGTCTCTCATGGTCGTGGAATTTCTGGGTGACTTCATGGGAAATGGACGAGTCTTACTCTCTGGTGGTTTGGCCCCGTCCAAAGAGTTTGGGTTCATTCTGTGGGCTGGAAGAAGTCCGTTTTATTTTGTTGTTGTTGTTGTTTTCTTTTTTAACCTCAGGTGTCCCACCAAATGAGGGATTTCAGAGTAGAGCCCTAGGAGGGGCGACTGGACAATCAGAAATCTGGTTAAAAATTGGGGCCTAGGGACATGTCAAGCCCATTATGACATCTAATGGTCCAGCCACTGAGAGGACTTACTAGAGGACAGGACTCATGCTGAGGGTCACAATGCGTGTGTATGCCCTCGTCGCACTCAAGAATGGGCGGGGCCTCAGGGTTTCTCCTACACTGATCGTTGGACAACGTGCCAACCACAAGGGTTCTTGCCATGGGTAAGGAGGAGTTCTGATTTCTGCATCAGACTCACCCCTGGGCAGTGATTGGAGATAAGGTCTCGGTTCTGAAGCCTGAAAACTGAGGTAGGGAAGAGATGATGACCTAAGGCCATGGCGGGTTTTATGTGCTCAGTGTGCGGTCAGCTTTCTGGGTGTTGGTCAGGAGGTCCGGGCTCAGGATGTGTTCGACAGTGCATTAGTGCCCAGGTTAGACTATATAATTTGGGTAAAGTCGAGTGCTGTGTAGGTTTATCCTCATTTAAGGTGCCTGGGCAGCTCATGTGGCAATCATTTTTTTTCTAGAGGGCAGGCATAGTGCTGCATTGTGGGTCCGGAATTGCCAAACTTGAGGGCTTTGGGGCCAGGAGTGTGAGGATGGAAGTCTGAGAAGACAAGCTAGACTTGGGTTTCAGGGCGAGGGCACGGCAGGTACCCCCTGCAGATCTGAACCAATATCTCATGCATCTGAAGTCAGGGCGAGGATCAGACGTTGGCTCAGGTGGGAGTTTCTAAGCATGACGGCTGCTTCATGAAGGGAGCGGAATCTCGAGACCATTGAGGTTTTCCCACGTTGGGAGTTGTGGGATGCCCCCTTCCAGGATTCCTTCTTCCGGACAATTGAGACCTGTTGGACAGCTCCAGGACATCCCATATGGAATGACTCCAGAGCACCGTTCGCGGATGGATGCCTGGGAAGCCCGCCTCGCATTCCAATTGTCTCCTAGCAACAAGACAGTTTAGAACTGAGGGCTCTGCGGGAGCAACCTCGGTGGCTGAGTTGAAATGGACTTTCCTGAGGTTGTGTCCTAATGTGTTTTTGTGTCCATGAGGGCTTTGGAATGGGGCGGTGGCACCGGCAACCTGAAGTACTTTCCTAAGCTTTGGACATGGCTCCCATGCACAGGTTTACTTGTGGAGACGAGATGAGTTCTGATGGGTGCCTCAGGAAAACCCCTATGCTCGTATTGGAATCAGGCTTTTGAGGACACATGCCTGTAACCCATAGCAATGGATCCTATTATGGCCTAGGGTCCTGTCTGGTTCAATCTTCTTCTCTGGGGACATCCATCTATGGTATGAGTGGAGGTCGATTATCAGCTGGTGTCAGACACCCCTTGTTTGTTCCGGGTGACCCACACTATTGGGATGGCCTAAGGGTCGTTGGAGGTTTCTCCTAATTTGTACGATTTTGGACCATGGAATGGGCAGAATTCCCATGGATTGGTAGGCACAGTCCTAATGTGTGGCTCCAGGGGCCCAGCCTGGAGGGTGTGTGGCCCAAGACTTTGAGGACAGAAGTCTGAAAACACAAACTCAGCTTAGTTTTGCGGACGTAGGTATGGCAGGCCCGATCTACAAACCATGAGAAGAACTCTACAGGATATGAAGAAAGTGCGAGTCTGTGGCGATTGCTCAGGCTTTTGTCTCTGGATTTTGTATCAGTGATGGCCGTGGAATGTCGGGGAGGCCTCATGGGCCATTGACGAATCTTCCTCTCTGAGGATTTGGCCCGATTCCCAATTGCTTTTCGTCAATCTGTGGGATGGGAGGACTCATTTCAGTTTTGTTACCTCAGGTGTCCAACCAAAAGAGGAATTCCAAAGCAAAGCCATGGGGAAGACTGAAGGGACAATCCGAACTATGGTTAAAAATTGGGGCCTAAAGGCATGGCAAGCCCAATATGCTATCTCTTCATCCAGCCACTGAGTGGCCTTACTTGAGGACTGGGCTCAGCCTGAGGGTCACAATGTGTGTTTGTGACCAATGTGGCCTGCGAGCATGGGCAGGGCCTCATGGGCCACACTGGTTTCAACGACACTGAACGTGGACAACATGCCAACCACAAGGTTTCTTGCCATGGGGAAGGAGTTCTGATTTCTGCATCACCTTCAACATGGACAGTGATTGGAGATAAGGTCTAGGTTCTGAAACCTGAAAACCGAGGTTGGGAAGAGATGACGACCTAAGGCCATGGCGGCTCGATGTGCTCAGTGTGCGGCCAGCTGTCTGGGAGGGGCCAGGGGGTCCAGGCTCAGGCTGTGTCAGAAAGGGCATTAGTGCCCTGGTCAGCCTATGTATTTGGGGTACAGCCAAGGTCGGTGCAGGTTGATCCTCATTTGGGGTTACTGGGTAGCCCCAGAGGACAATGTTTTTTATCTGGAGGGCAGGCAGAGTCCTGCATTGTAGTTCTGGATTGCCAAACTGGAGGCCTTGTGGGCCAGTAGTCTGACGACAAAAGTCTGAGAACACAAGATAGGCTTAGGTTTCTGGGTGAGGCCATGGCAGGCACAATCTACAGACCTGAATCGAGATCTCGTGCATCTGAAGTCAGGGCAAGGATCAGACGATCGCTCAGGTTGGAGTTTCTGTCCCTGATGGCCCCTTCATGAATGGGGGGGCATCACGAGGCCATGGTGGTTTTCCCATGATGGGAGTTGTGAGAAGCTCCAAACTGCAGAGAGTCTTCGGCAGGACAATTGAGACCTGTTGTTTGGCTCCAGGCCAATGATTCTGAGCAGGGTTCTAAGGATGGATGGCTGGGTAGCCCACCTCGCATTCCAATTGTCTCCTAGCAACAAGACAGTTTAGATCTCCTGGATCTGTGGGGAGCTACCGAGGAAGCTGAGTTGAAATGCACACCCCTGGGGATGGGTCCGAATGTGCTTTTGTGTCTATGGAGACCTTGGAATGAAGCGGTGGCACTGGGGCCCTAAAGGGTTCTCCTAAACAGAGGCTTTGACACAGCTCCAACGTGCAAGTTTCCCATGTGTAGATGAGATGTTTTCTGATGGGTGAATCAAGAAACAGCTATATGCAGCTTTTGAAATCCAGGCCTCTGAGGAGAGATGCCTGGAAACCAAAGCAATGGATCTGATTAGTGCCTAGGGGCCTGTTCTTTTCTTTTTACCTCTGGGGACATCTGTCTATGGGTCTGAGTGCAGGTAGGGGCTCATTTGGGCTCAGATTGCCCCTGTTTTTCATGGGAAGCTACCACTATTGAGATATATCAGGGACTTTGGAGGTTTATCCTATTAGAAGGGTTGTGGCCATTGGAATGGGCACACTCAATTCCCTTGGAGAGGGCAAGTACAGTCCTCAGGTTTGGCTCCAGGGGCCTGAGCCTGTAGGTTGTGTCGTCCAGCCCTTTTTGGACAGTTGTCTGAAAACACAAACTCGGCTTATGTTTCAGGTCATAGGTATGGCAGGACTGATCTACAGACCATGAGGAGAACTTTTCGGGATTTGAAAGAAGGGCGAGTGTGAGGCTCCTGCTCAAGTTTTTGTCTCGGGATATCGTGTCACTCATGGTCGTGGAATTTCTGGGTGACTTCATGGGAAATGGACGAGTCTTACTCTCTGGTGGTTTGGCCCCGTCCAAAGAGTTTGGGTTCATTCTGTGGGCTGGAAGAAGTCCGTTTTATTTTGTTGTTGTTGTTGTTTTCTTTTTTAACCTCAGGTGTCCCACCAAATGAGGGATTTCAGAGTAGAGCCCTAGGAGGGGCGACTGGACAATCAGAAATCTGGTTAAAAATTGGGGCCTAGGGACATGTCAAGCCCATTATGACATCTAATGGTCCAGCCACTGAGAGGACTTACTAGAGGACAGGACTCATGCTGAGGGTCACAATGCGTGTGTATGCCCTCGTCGCACTCAAGAATGGGCGGGGCCTCAGGGTTTCTCCTACACTGATCGTTGGACAACGTGCCAACCACAAGGGTTCTTGCCATGGGTAAGGAGGAGTTCTGATTTCTGCATCAGACTCACCCCTGGGCAGTGATTGGAGATAAGGTCTCGGTTCTGAAGCCTGAAAACTGAGGTAGGGAAGAGATGATGACCTAAGGCCATGGCGGGTTTTATGTGCTCAGTGTGCGGTCAGCTTTCTGGGTGTTGGTCAGGAGGACCGGGCTCAGGATGTGTTCGACAGTGCATTAGTGCCCAGGTTAGACTATATAATTTGGGTAAAGTCGAGTGCTGTGTAGGTTTACCCTCATTTAAGGTGCCTGGGCAGCTCATGAGGCAATCATTTTTTTTCTAGAGGGCAGGCAGAGTGCTGCATTGTGGGTCCGGAATTGCCAAACTTGAGGGCTTTGGGGCCAGGAGTGTGAGGATGGAAGTCTGAGAAGACAAGCTAGACTTGGGTTTCAGGGCGAGGGCACGGCAGGTACCCCCTGCAGATCTGAACCCATATCTCATGAATCTGAAGTCAGGGCGAGGATCAGACGTTGGCTAAGGTGGGAGTTTCTGAGCATGACGGCCGCTTCATGAAGGGAGCGGAATCTCGAGACCATTGAGGTTTTCCCACGTTGGGAGTTGTGGGATGCCCCCTTCCAGGATTCCTTCTTCCGGACAATTGAGACCTGTTGGACAGCTCCAGGACATCCCATATGGAATGACTCCAGAGCACCGTTCGTGGATGGATGCCTGGGAAGCCCGCCTCGCATTCCAATTGTCTCCTAGCAACAAGACAGTTTAGATCTGATGGCTCTGCGGGAGCAACCTCGGTGGCTGAGTTGAAATGGACTTTCCTGAGGATGTGTCCTAATGTGTTTTTGTGTCCATGAGGGCCTTGGAATGGGGCGGTGGCACCGGCAACCTGAAGTACTTTCCTAAGCTTTGGACATGGCTCCCATGCACAGGTTTACTTGTGGAGACGAGATGAGTTCTGATGGGTGCCTCAGGAAAACCCCTATGCTCGTATTGGAATCAGGCTTTTGAGGACACATGCCTGTAACCCATAGCAATGGATCCTATTATGGCCTAGGGTCCTGTCTGGTTCAATCTTCTTCTCTGGGGACATCCATCTATGGTATGAGTGGAGGTCGATTATCAGCTGGTGTCAGACACCCCTTGTTTGTTCCGGGTGACCCACACTATTGGGATGGCCTAAGGGTCGTTGGAGGTTTCTCCTAATTTGTACGATTTTGGACCATGGAATGGGCAGAATTCCCATGGATTGGTATGCACAGTCCTAATGTGTGGCTCCAGGTGCCCACCTGGAGGGCGTGTGGCCCAAGACTTTGAGGACAGAAGTCTGAAAACACAAACTCAGCTTAGGTTTGGGACGTAGGTATGGCAGGCCAGATCTACAAACCATGAGAAGAACTCTACAGGATATGAAGAAAGTGCGAGTCTGTGGCGATTGCTCAGGCTTTTGTCTCTGGATTTTGTATCAGTGATGGTCGTGGAATGTCGGGGAGGCCTCATGGGCCATGGACGAATCTTCCTCTCTGAGGATTTGCCCCGATTCCCAATTGCTTTTCGTCAATCTGTGGAAAGGAAGGACTCATTTCAGTTTTGTTACCTCAGGTGTCCCAAAAAAGAGGAATTCCAAAGCAAAGCCGTGGGGAAGACTGAAGGGACAATCCGAACTATGGTTAAAAATTGGGGCCTAAAGGCATGGCAAGCCCAATATGCTATCTCTTCATCCAGCCACTGAGTGGCCTTACTTGAGGACTGGGCTCAGCCTGAGGGTCACAATGTGTGTTTGTGACCAATGTGGCCCGCGAGCATGGGCGGGGCCTCATGGGCCACACTGGTTTCAACGACACTGAACGTTGGACAACATGCCAACCACAAGGTTTCTTGCCATGGGGAAGGAGTTCTGATTTCTGCATCACCTTCAACATGGACAGTGATTGGAGATAAGGTCTAGGTTCTGAAACCTGAAAACCGAGGTTGGGAAGCGATGACGACCTAAGGCCATGGCGGCTCGATGTGCTCAGTGTGCGGCCAGCTGTCTGGGAGGGGCCAGGGGGTCCAGGCTCAGGCTGTGTCAGAAAGGGCATTAGTGCCCTGGTCAGCCTATGTATTTGTGGTACAGCCAAGGTCGGTGCAGGTTGATCCTCATTTGGGGTTACTGGGTAGCCCAAGAGGACAATGTTTTTTATCTGGAGGGCAGGCAGAGTGCTGCATTGTAGTTCTGGATTGCCAAACTGGAGGCCTTGTGGGCCAGTAGTCTAACGACAAAAGTCTGAGAACACAAGCTAGGCTCTGGTTTCTGGGTGAGGCCATGGCAGGCACAATCGACTGACCTGAATCGAGATCTCGTGCATCTGAAGTCAGGGCGAGGATCAGACGATCGCTCAGGTTGGAGTTTCTGTCCCTGATGGCCCCTTCATGAATGGGGGGGCATCACGAGGCCATGGGGGTTTTCCCACGATGGGAGTTGTGAGAAGCTCCAAACTGCAGAGATTCTTCGGCAGGACAATTGAGACCTGTTGTTTGCCTCCAGGCCAATGATTCTGAGCAGGGTTCTAAGGATGGATGGCTGGGTAGCCCACCTCGCATTCCAATTGTCTCCTAGCAACAAGACAGTTTAGATCTCCTGGATCTGTGGGGAGCAACCGAGGATGCTGAGTTGAAATGCACACCCCTGGGGATGGGTCCGAATGTGCTTTTGTGTCTATGGAGACCTTGGAATGAATCGGTGGCACTGGGGCCCTAAAGGGTTCTCCTAAACAGAGGCTTTGACACAGCTCCAACGTGCAAGTTTCCCATGTGTAGATGAGATGTTTTCTGATGGGCGAAACAAGAAACAGCTATATGCAGCTTTTGAAATCCAGGCCTCTGAGGAGAGATGCCTGGAAACCAAAGCAATGGATCTGATTAGTGCCTAGGGGCCTGTTCTTTCCTTTTTACCTCTGAGGACATCTGTCTATGGGTCTGAGTGCAGGTAGGGGCTCATTTGGGCTCAGATTGCCCCTGTTTTTCCTGGGAAGCTACCACTATTGAGATATATCAGGGACTTTGGAGGTTTATCCTATTAGAAGGGTTGTGGCCATTGGAATGGGCACACACAATTCCCTTGGAGAGGGCAAGTACAGTCTTCAGGTTTGGCTCCAGGGGCCTGAGCCTGTAGGTTGTGTCGTCCAGCCCTTTTTGGACAGTTGTCTGAAAACACAAACTCGGCTTATGTTTCAGGTCATAGGTATGGCAGGACTGATCTACAGACCATGAGGAGAACTTTTCGGGATTTGAAAGAAGGGCGAGTGTGAGGCTCCTGCTCAAGTTTTTGTCTCGGGATATCGTGTCACTCATGGTCGTGGAATTTCTGGGTGACTTCATGGGAAATGGACGAGTCTTACTCTCTGGTGGTTTGGCCCCGTCCAAAGAGTTTGGGTTCATTCTGTGGGCTGGAAGAAGTCCGTTTTATTTTGTTGTTGTTGTTGTTTTCTTTTTTAACCTCAGGTGTCCCACCAAATGAGGGATTTCAGAGTAGAGCCCTAGGAGGGGCGACTGGACAATCAGAAATCTGGTTAAAAATTGGGGCCTAGGGACATGTCAAGCCCATTATGACATCTAATGGTCCAGCCACTGAGAGGACTTACTAGAGGACAGGACTCATGCTGAGGGTCACAATGCGTGTGTATGCCCTCGTCGCACTCAAGAATGGGCGGGGCCTCAGGGTTTCTCCTACACTGATCGTTGGACAACGTGCCAACCACAAGGGTTCTTGCCATGGGTAAGGAGGAGTTCTGATTTCTGCATCAGACTCACCCCTGGGCAGTGATTGGAGATAAGGTCTCGGTTCTGAAGCCTGAAAACTGAGGTAGGGAAGAGATGATGACCTAAGGCCATGGCGGGTTTTATGTGCTCAGTGTGCGGTCAGCTTTCTGGGTGTTGGTCAGGAGGTCCGGGCTCAGGATGTGTTCGACAGTGCATTAGTGCCCAGGTTAGACTATATAATTTGGGTAAAGTCGAGTGCTGTGTAGGTTTACCCTCATTTAAGGTGCCTGGGCAGCTCATGTGGCAATCATTATTTTTCTAGAGGGCAGGCATAGTGCTGCATTGTGGGTCCGGAATTGCCAAACTTGAGGGCTTTGGGGCCAGGAGTGTGAGGATGGAAGTCTGAGAAGACAAGCTAGACTTGGGTTTCAGGGCGAGGGCACGGCAGGTACCCCCTGCAGATCTGAACCAATATCTCATGCATCTGTTGTCAGGGCGAGGATCAGATGTTGGCTCAGGTGGGAGTTTCTAAGCATGACGGCTGCTTCATGAAGGGAGCGGAATCTCGAGACCATTGAGGTTTTCCCACGTTGGGAGTTGTGGGATGCCCCCTTCCAGGATTCCTTCTTCCGGACAATTGAGACCTGTTGGACAGCTCCAGGACATCCCATATGGAATGACTCCAGAGCACCGTTCGCGGATGGATGCCTGGGAAGCCCGCCTCGCATTCCAATTGTCTCCTAGCAACAAGACAGTTTAGATCTGATGGCTCTGCGGGAGCAACCTCGGTGGCTGAGTTGAAATGGACTTTCCTGAGGATGTGTCCTAATGTGTTTTTGTGTCCATGAGGGCCTTGGAATGGGGCGGTGGCACCGGCAACCTGAAGTACTTTCCTAAGCTTTGGACATGGCTCCCATGCACAGGTTTACTTGTGGAGACGAGATGAGTTCTGATGGGTGCCTCAGGAAAACCCCTATGCTCGTATTGGAATCAGGCTTTTGAGGACACATGCCTGTAACCCATAGCAATGGATCCTATTATGGCCTAGGGTCCTGTCTGGTTCAATCTTCTTCTCTGGGGACATCCATCTATGGTATGAGTGGAGGTCGATTATCAGCTGGTGTCAGACACCCCTTGTTTGTTCCGGGTGACCCACACTATTGGGATGGCCTAAGGGTCGTTGGAGGTTTCTCCTAATTTGTACGATTTTGGACCATGGAATGGGCAGAATTCCCATGGATTGGTAGGCACAGTCCTAATGTGTGGCTCCAGGGGCCCAGCCTGGAGGGTGTGTGGCCCAAGACTTTGAGGACAGAAGTCTGAAAACACAAACTCAGCTTAGGTTTGGGGACGTAGGTATGGCAGGCCCGATCTACAAACCATGAGAAGAACTCTACAGGATATGAAGAAAGTGCGAGTCTGTGGCGATTGCTCAGGCTTTTGTCTCTGGATTTTGTATCAGTGATGGCCGTGGAATGTCGGGGAGGCCTCATGGGCCATTGACGAATCTTCCTCTCTGAGGATTTGGCCCGATTCCCAATTGCTTTTCGTCAATCTGTGGGATGGGAGGACTCATTTCAGTTTTGTTACCTCAGGTGTCCAACCAAAAGAGGAATTCCAAAGCAAAGCCGTGGGGAAGACTGAAGGGACAATCCGAACTATGGTTAAAAATTGGGGCCTAAAGGCATGGCAAGCCCAATATGCTATCTCTTCATCCAGACACTGAGTGGCCTTACTTGAGGACTGGGCTCAGCCTGAGGGTCACAATGTGTGTTTGTGACCAATGTGGCCCGCGAGCATGGGCGGGGCCACATGGGCCACACTGGTTTCAACGACACTGAACATTGGACAACATGCCAACCACAAGGTTTCTTGCCATGGGGAAGGAGTTCTGATTTCTGCATCACCTTCAACATGGACAGTGATTGGAGATAAGGTCTAGGTTCTGAAACCTGAAAACCGAGGTTGGGAAGAGATGACGACCTAAGGCCATGGCGGCTCGATGTGCTCAGTGTGCGGCCAGCTGTCTGGGAGGGGCCAGGGGGTCCGGGCTCAGGCTGTGTCAGAAAGGGCATTAGTGCCCTGGTCAGCCTATGTATTTGGGGTACAGCCAAGGTCGGTGCAGGTTGATCCTCATTTGGGGTTACTGGGTAGCCCCAGAGGACTATGTTTTTTATCTGGAGGGCAGGCAGAGTGCTGCATTGTAGTTCTGGATTGCCAAACTGGAGGCCTTGTGGGCCAGTAGTCTGACGACAAAAGTCTGAGAACACAAGCTAAGCTTAGGTTTCTGGGTGAGGCCATGGCAGGCACAATCTACAGACCTGAATCGAGATCTCGTGCATCTGAAGTCAGGGCGAGGATCAGACGATCGCTCAGGTTGGAGTTTCTGTCCCTGATGGCCCCTTCATGAATGGGGGGGCATCACGAGGCCATGGGTGTTTTCCCATGATGGGAGTTGTGAGAAGCTCCAAACTGCAGAGAGTCTTCGGCAGGACAATTGAGACCTGTTGTTTGGCTCCAGGCCAATAATTCTGAGCAGGGTTCTAAGGATGGATGGCTGGGTAGCCCACCTCGCATTCCAATTGTCTCCTAGCAACAAGACAGTTTAGATCTCCTGGATCTGTGGGGAGCTACCGAGGATGCTGAGTTGAAATGCACACCCCTGGGGATGGGTCCGAATGTGCTTTTGTGTCTATGGAGACCTTGGAATGAAGCGGTGGCACTGGGGCCCTAAAGGGTTCTCCTAAACAGAGGCTTTGACACAGCTCCAACGTGCAAGTTTCCCATGTGTAGATGAGATGTTTTCTGATGGGTGAAACAAGAAACAGCTATATGCTGCTTTTGAAATCCAGGCCACTGAGGAGAGATGCATGGAAACCAAAGCAATGGATCTGATTAGTGCCTAGGGGCCTGTTCTTTCCTTTTTACCTCTGAGGACATCTGTCTATGGGTCTGAGTGCAGGTAGGGGCTCATTTGGGCTCAGATTGCCCCTGTTTTTCCTGGGAAGCTACCATTATTGAGATATATCAGGGACTTTGGAGGTTTATCCTATTAGAAGGGTTGTGGCCATTGGAATGGGCACACACAATTCCCTTGGAGAGGGCAAGTACAGTCCTCAGGTTTGGCTCCAGGGGCCTGAGCCTGTAGGTTGTGTCGTCCAGCGCTTTTTGGACAGTTGTCTGAAAACACAAACTCGGCTTATGTTTCAGGTCATAGGTATGGCAGGACTGATCTACAGACCATGAGGAGAACTTTTCGGGATTTGAAAGAAGGGCGAGTGTGAGGCTCCTGCTCAAGTTTTTGTCTCGGGATATCGTGTCACTTATGGTCGTGGAATTTCTGGGTGACTTCATGGGAAATGGACGAGTCTTACTCTCTGGTGGTTTGGCCCCGTCCAAAGAGTTTGGGTTCATTCTGTGGGCTGGAAGAAGTCCGTTTTATTTTGTTGTTGTTGTTGTTTTCTTTTTTAACCTCAGGTGTCCCACCAAATGAGGGATTTCAGAGTAGAGCCCTAGGAGGGGCGACTGGACAATCAGAAATCTGGTTAAAAATTGGGGCCTAGGGACATGTCAAGCCCATTATGACATCTAATGGTCCAGCCACTGAGAGGACTTACTAGAGGACAGGACTCATGCTGAGGGTCACAATGCGTGTGTATGCCCTCGTCGCACTCAAGAATGGGCGGGGCCTCAGGGTTTCTCCTACACTGATCGTTGGACAACGTGCCAACCACAAGGGTTCTTGCCAAGGGTAAGGAGGAGTTCTGATTTCTGCATCAGACTCACCCCTGGGCAGTGATTGGAGATAAGGTCTCGGTTCTGAAGCCTGAAAACTGAGGTAGGGAAGAGATGATGACCTAAGGCCATGGCGGGTTTTATGTGCTCAGTGTGCGGTCAGCTTTCTGGGTGTTGGTCAGGAGGTCCGGGCTCAGGATGTGTTCGACAGTGCATTAGTGCCCAGGTTAGACTATATAATTTGGGTAAAGTCGAGTGCTGTGTAGGTTTACCCTCATTTAAGGTGCCTGGGCAGCTCATGTGGCAATCATTTTTTTTCTAGAGGGCAGGCATAGTGCTGCATTGTGGGTCCGGAATTGCCAAACTTGAGGGCTTTGGGGCCAGGAGTGTGAGGATGGAAGTCCGAGTAGACACGCTAGACTTGGGTTTCAGGGCGAGGGGACGGCAGGTACCCCCTGCAGATCTGAACCAATATCTCATGCATCTGAAGTCAGGGCGAGGATCAGACGTTGGCTCAGGTGGGAGTTTCTGAGCATGACGGCCGCTTCATGAAGGGAGCGGAATCTCGAGACCATTGAGGTTTTCCCACGTTGGGAGTTGTGGGATGCCCCCTTCCAGGATTCCTTCTTCCGGACAATTGAGACCTGTTGGACAGCTCCAGGACATCCCATATGGAATGACTCCAGAGCACCGTTCGCGGATGGATGCCTGGGAAGCCCGCCTCGCATTCCAATTGTCTCCTAGCAACAAGACAGTTTAGATCTGATGGCTCTGCGGGAGCAACCTCGGTGGCTGAGTTGAAATGGACTTTCCTGAGGATGTGTCCTAATGTGTTTTTGTGTCCATGAGGGCCTTGGAATGGGGCGGTGGCACCGGCAACCTGAAGTACTTTCCTAAGCTTTGGACATGGCTCCCATGCACAGGTTTACTTGTGGAGACGAGATGAGTTCTGATGGGTGCCTCAGGAAAACCCCTATGCTCGTATTGGAATCAGGCTTTTGAGGACACATGCCTGTAACCCATAGCAATGGATCCTATTATGGCCTAGGGTCCTGTCTGGTTCAATCTTCTTCTCTGGGGACATCCATCTATGGTATGAGTGGAGCAGTCCTCTGAGGACAGACACATGAAAACTAAAGCTAAGATTCATATTAGGGCCTAAGGGCCTGTCCATTTCAATCTTCTGTCTCTGGGGACACTGTCTGAGAGTCTAAGTGGTGATAATGGCTCAGCTGGTGTCAGAGTGCCCCTTTTAGTCCAGGGCAGCCTACACTATCAGGATGGCCTCAGGGGCCTTGGAGCTTTTCCCTAACCTGTAGGGTTGTGGTCAATGGATTGGGCACACTTTCCTTGGAGAGGGCAGGCACAATCTTTCGCTGTGGCTCCAGATGCCCTAGCCTGGAGGGTGTGTGGGGCCAGGCTGTGGGCACAGAAGTATGAAAACACAAACTCAGCTTATGAGTGGCGCCGAGGGTATGGCAGGCCGGATGTACAGATAGAGAGTGAGCTCCTTGGCTTGTGAATCAAGGGCGAGATTCCTTCAGGCTTTTGTCTCTGGATGCGTCCAGGATAGCCGTAGATTGTAGGGGGTGGCCTCAGTGACTGTGGACAAGTATCCCTCTCTGGGGATTTGTCCCAGCTCACAGGAGTTTGGGGTCATTTTGTGGGAAGGGTGGAGTCCTGTTGTCTGGCTCATGTGTCTCTCCAAGAAAGTGATTCCAGAGCAGAGCCCCAGGAACAAGGGGGAGACTGGAAAACTCAAACACTGGTGAGGATTGGGTGTATAGGGTCTTGGCATGCCCCATACGCGGGCTCTTGGTCAAGGCCCTGACAGGCCTTTCTTTGATATTGGGCTCATGCTGAGGGTCACAGAGTGAATTTGTGCCCAAGGCAGCACTCAAGTTTGGGCGTGGTTTCAGGGGAAATGAAGGTTTCTCCCACCCTGAAGGTGTGACTCCATGCCAAGAGCAAGCCTTACAGCCATGGGGAAGAAGGAGTTCTGATTTGTGATTCAGATGCCCAACTGTGTGGGGAATTGATATAATATCTGGGTTTAGATATCTGAAAACCAAGGTTAGGAAGAGATAACGGCATAAGACCATGGCGTGTCAGAAGTGCTAGGTGTGTGGCCAGCTGTCTCCTTGCCTGTCTGGACGTCTGGCATCAGGCTGTGAAAGGCAGAGCATTAGTGCCCAGAGCAGCCTATCAAATCTGAGTGCCATCGAGGCAAGAGCAGGTTGATCCTCATCTGGGTTTTATGGAGAGACCCACAAGGAAACGTTTTCTACCGGTTGGCAGTCACTGGGCTGCCTTGTGGTTCTGCAAATCCTACTCTGGAGGGATTGTTTGCCAGGAGGGTGAGGAAGGAAGTCTGAAAACACAAGCTAGCGTGAGGTTTGGGATTGAAGGCACGGCAGGCCACTCTGCAGAGGCTGAATCAAGATCTCCTGCATTGCGGTCATATCTACTATGAGACGTGCTTCAAGCTAGAGTTTTTGTCCATGATGGCCTCTCCCTGAAGGATATGGGGGGCTTCATGAGGCCCGGCAGGTTTGCCGTTTTCTCCTACACTGAAGGTTTGACTCACGGCCAGCAGCAAGATTTCTTGCCATGGGGAAGGAGGGGTTCTGACTTGTGCATCAGGTTCCCCCTGTGCAGGGATTGGAGGTAAGGTCTAGGTTCCGATGACTGAAAACCCAGGTTGGGAATGGATGGTGGCTTAAGGCAGTGGCGGGTCCAATGCGCTGGGTGTGCAGCCAGCTGTGTCGGTGTCTGTTGGAAGGTCTGGGCTCAGGCTATTTGCGACAGAGCATCAGTGTTTAAGGTAGCCTATGCAATTGGGGTGTTGCCGAGGGCCAAGCAGTTTGATCCTCATTTGGGGCTTCTGGGCATCACCATAGACAAAGTTTTTCTCCTGGGAGGCAGGCAGAGTGCTTCAGTGTGGCCCCAGAATTCCCAGTAGGGAGGGTTTGTGGGCCAGGAGTGTGAGAACGGAAGTCTGAAAACACAAGCTAGGGTGAGGATTGGAGCCAAGGGCAAGGCAGGCCCAATCGGCAGAGGCTGAATCAAAATCTCCTGCATCTGAAGTCAGGCTGAGGATCAGACGTTGGCTGAGGCTGGAGTATGTGTCCATGATGGCACCTTCATGAAGCGGGGGCCTCATGAGGCCAAGGAAGTTTTCCCACGCTGAGTTTGGAGGTTGCCCCAAACCACAAGGTTTCCTTCTGCGGGACATTCGAGTCCTGTTCCATGGCTCCAGGACATACCATATGGAAGGACTGGAGAGCAGGGTTCGAAGGATGAATCCCTGTACAGCATTCCTCGCATTCCAATTGGCCATTAGCGACAAGATATGTTTGATCTGCTGCCTCTGGGTCACGCTACCCAGGGGGCTGAGTTGAAATGGCCTCTCCTGAGGATGCGTCATAATGTGCGTTTGGGTCCATGGAGACCTTGGAATGTGCTGGTTGTTCGGTGGCCTTGCGGAACTTTCCTACCTGAAGGGTTTGATACATCCCCAGTAAGAAAGCTGCCCATGTGGAGACGAGAGATGCTTGGTTTGGTGCCTCAGAAAAGCCCCATGTGCTGGTCTACGAAAACAGTCCTCTGAGAACGGACACATGGAAACCAAAGCTAAGGTTCATATTAGGGCCTGGGGGACTGTTCATTTCAACCTTCTGTCACTGGGAACACTGTCTGAGAATCTAAGTGGAGGTAGTTGCTCTGCTGGTGTCAGAGAGCCCCTCTTAGTCCAGGGTGGCCTACCTATTGATGGCCTCAGGGGCCTTGGAGCTTTTCCCTAACCTGTAGGGTTGTGGTCAATGGATTGGACACACTTTCCTTAGAGAGGGCCGGCACAATCTTTCGCTGTGGCTTCAGAGGCCCTAGCCTGGAGGTTGTGTGGGTCCATGCTGTGGGCACAGAAGTCTTAAAACACAAAGTCAGCTTATGAGTGGCGCCTAGGGTATGACAGGCCGGATGTACAGCCCGAGAGGGAACTCCTGGGCCTCTGAAACAAGGGCGAGTGGAAGGCGTTCCTTCAGGCTTTTGTCTCTGGATGTTGTGTCCGGGATAGCCGTGGATTGGAGCGGTGGCCTCAGGGACTGTGGACGAGTATCCCTCTCTGGGGATTTGTCCCAGCTCCCAAGAGTTTGGGGACATTTTGAGGGAAGGGTGGAGTCGTGTTGTCTGGCTCATGTGTCTCTCCAAGAAAGGGATTCCAGAGCAGAGCCCAGGTACAGGTGGGGCGACTGGAAAACTCAAACACTGGTGAGGATTGGGTGCATAGGGGCTTGGCAAGCCCCATATGCGGGCTCTTGGTCCAGGTCCTGACAGGCCTTTCTTTGACATGGGGCTCATGCTGAGGGTCACAGTGTGAATTTGTGCCCAAGCAGCACTCAAGGTTGGGCGTGGCATCAGGGGCCATGAAGGTTTCTCCCACCCTGAAGGTGTGACTCCATGGCAAGAGCAAGCTTGACAGCCATGGGGAAGGAGGAGTTCTGTTTTGTGCTTGCGATACCCAGCTGTGTGGAGAATTGATATTATGTCTAGGTTCAGATATCTGAAAACCAAGGTTAGGAAGAGGTGACGGCATAAGACCATGGCGTGTCCGAAGTGCTGGGTGTGCGGCCAGCTGTCTCTTTGTCTGTCTGGATGTCTGGCTTCAGGCTGTGTCAGACAGAGCATGAGTGCCCAGAGCAGCATATCCAGTTCGGGGACCGTCGAGGCCCGAGCAGGTTGATCCTCATCTGGGTTTTCTGGAGAGCCCCACAGGAAAACGTTTTTCATCCGTTGGGCAGACACTGGGCTGGGTTGTGGTTCTGGAGTTCCTAGTCCGTAGGGCTTGTTTGCCAGGAGTGTGAGGAAGGAAGTCTTAAAACAAAAGCGAGCGTGAGGTTTGGGACCGAGGGCATGGCAGGGCCACTCTGCAGAGGCTGAATCGAGATCTCCTGCACTGAGGTCATGTCAACTATGAGACGTGCCTCAGGCTAGAGTTTTTGTCCAGCATGGCCTCTTCCTTAAGGGTGTGGGGGCTTCATGAAGCCAGGGAGGTGTGCCTACGATGGGATTTGTGAACTACTCCAAACCTCAAGCTTTCCTTCTGCACGACAGTCGAGTCCTACTGGATGGTTCCAGGAGGCCCCATACGGAAAGACTCGAGAGCAGGTGTCTCAGCATGGATGCCTGGGAACGCCACCTCATATTCCCACTCTTTAGGCAGGACAAGGCAGGCTCAATCTGCAGGCTCCTGGGTGAGCTACCCAGTGGGGAGAGTTGAAATGGACTCTCCTGAAGATGAGTCCTACTGTGGCTTGGTGGCCTCGGAGACCTTGGAATGTGGAGGT